>NC_064007.1:6470603-7116664 GCF_932276165.1 Plutella xylostella | reverse complement strand
TTTGTGTCTTGCCTTGTCTTTGTGTCTGTCTTTTTAACACACTGTATTGCATGTCATAGGCTACGTAAGTTTCTAGGTATTGAAAATACCGAACTGACATAGATACAGCGTCGAATGCGCCAGTAAACATAAATTACTATAAAGTGACACACCGTCTTTTTCTTATATTGTTAATCTAAGGTTTGTACAGTAAAGTATGGGAAATGTTGTTAAATTTTATATTATAATATAGTTAAGTAGGACGTGGAAGATGCCTGCTGTGGGACGCCACATGTGTCAGTACTTTCGCCGCATCCCACATTAATGGCACCATCCGTCAGGCCGGCTCGGCAGCCGAGAATGCAGCCCGCCACAAACACACCAAATACAGTAGTCTAAAGCCCACATACATTTTCATTCCAGTATCATTTGAAACCACGGGAGTGTGGGGAGAGGAAGCGAAGCGGTTCATTAAACAAATCGCTCGCAAGTCGATAGAACGCGGCCAAGACCGACGCTGCCTGGCGTACCTCACCCAAAGGTTATCCCTGGCGTTACAAAGAGGAAACGCAGCCAGCATTATGGGTACCTTTGGGTGGGGTGCAACAGAAGAGCGCCACCAACATTTGTAAATATATACATCTAGTTAAATATAAGTTTTCTATTATTATTTTATTTATATTATGTATATGCTTAAATAAATTCTATCATAATGTTAATAAATGAAATTAAGTAGTTAGGTACTTAACTATGTTTTTTTACAACACCCCCGTGTAAATTTTATTTAAGGTAAACGTAGCTCTGTTAATGGTCCCCTACCCTTAGTTTTGCAAGTGAACTCTAGGGCACAACAAATATGCAAAGCGTTTCACATATTTCTACTCAAAGTCTTTTTAATATATAATTTCGATACGTACCTACATACATATTAATATACCAAAGACGGCCCAAAGAAAGATATAAAAAATCCTTTATAAGTTGTTAAAAATACATTTAATTTCAATAAAAGACAATATTTCGAAGTCATCAACATCATCAAGTTAAACTATCTAACAAAAGTTGCACGGAATGAGTCTCAGTCACCCCTCCTCAGGTAACTACATAATCTACATATACCACTCCGGCAACATCCTATATGTATAATAGGAAAAAAACCATATAAACGGAAATGAAAAACTTTCGTTAGTACCTATAATGCCACTTATTTAAATATAAATTTATAAAAATTATGTTAAATTACAAAACTTTAAATTATTTAATGAAACTGTTTTCAAGAGGATGGACACAAATCTATGGAAGCTGGGACCAGCACCAATAGAAATCGTCGTCGTTGAAAAGGTATTTTTTTTTTGCAGAATATGAATAAGAGAAGCGACTCCTGATTTACTGTCCAATTAGAATAATCATACCTTGAAAGTGTTTATATTTTATTTCTGTAATTTTCATGTTTTTGTTATTTTTTGACATTCATTTTTAATTTTTATAACAAATGATCATCATTCATTATATATTATTATATTTGCCCTAACTGTCATCAGGAGAGAGAGTGCAATGTCTATGAAAAATACTTGCTTCCGACGAATTTATTTCAAAATGGACAACTTATAAATACGGATTTGACGTCATAATATTTTTTTGCTAACTTGAAAAGAGCTATCCAACGATGTGTGACTCATCTTTATTGGACGTAGGTCCCAAAACGCCCAACCTCTTTTTAACACTAAAACTATCATCTTACTTAAAAAATTAATGAGATTTCGGAAAACAATATCCAAATTGACGTTGCGAAGGCGAGTAGCATCAGACTGGTGACGTCAGCTGCCACGGCGGTGTTGTGACTGTTCTTGTGCACAGCCACAACCTGGTTTTGACTTACCTGGAAAGTTTAAAATTATAATGTAAATCCAGCGTATCATTTTCCTACTGTACTTACCTACCTAATTTCATCAAATTTGCTCAACATACTGAGGTCTTGTTCGTCATAAAGAAATGTTAAGAGAAAAAACTCTTTAAGGGGGGGCATTCTCAGCCGTGGGGTGCAAGGGAGCAGTACAGCAAGGCACCGGCCCAAGGTTCTATTCTATTTCTATATTTCATTAAACTACTTACAGTGTTGTTGATCCAGTCGGTGTAGCTAGAGACGCGCATGAACACATGAGGGTAGAAGGAATCGACGCATCTCATCGCAAATGAGGTCACCCCCACCACCACCCCGTTGTACACCAGGGGACCACCGGAGTCACCCCTGCAAGCACCGGCTCCTGGGGAAAAACCCTAATTGTTAGCCGAGCTAGGTATGATATATATATAATATATACAGTCATACTTTCTCACAAACACTCATGAATCCTATGACTTCGAAGCGGGTCGGTTTTTCATCAAACGCACTCGATAATACTCGTCAATCATCTGCATAAGTCGGTTCAGCCTGTCGACGAGTCGGATATACGAGCTTACCTCCAACACCAAGCAGCCCCGCGCAGAGCATGGGGTCTGGGACCACCTGCCCCCACCGCACGCCGCAGGTGCGCCGGTCCACCGTGCGCAGCCCCACGTGCCGCAGGCCGAGGGGGAGTGACTTGCTGCAGTTCGTCTACGGAGTATTACAGTAGTGGTATAGGAAGCCGACAGAAATGATTCAGGGGCTCATTGCGGCAGCATGCCAAACATGGGGTATATATCCGTTTATTATCAAATAAGAAATTAGGTCATTAGCTTACCTACATATAAATGCCGATAAAATCCACAAGGAGAAGTGTTTGATACTCACATCAGTCAGTCCCCACCCGACAGCTACCACAGACGCGTTGTCCGGGACCACATACCCCCCCGGGGGGATGGCGGCTGGCTGCACCGAGCTGCTCCGGTAGTTGCTCATATTGGTCGGCAGCACCAACACTGCCACGTCGTTGTCGTAACTGATCAAATATTTGTAGTCCTCGTGGACCACGGTCTTGGACGTCACATGCTCTGAGCCTCCGCGGTCATTGTAGGAGGATCCGACGCGAATGACAACTTCAGATGCCCTCAAGATGGTAGTGCCAGTAACAGCTGTAGTGTCATTGATTTTTCTGGAAAGATTTTATAGGTATGGTGTACCTAGATCATTCACTGTATGACTTGATACTGCAGTGTTCACACCTGTAACACAATTCACATCGGCTTCTCGTTTGGATTGACTAATTTGATATTTTTGTACTATTTTATATAAAAGTTTTGAAATTGTAATATTTTTAATGGTGCAAAATAAAGAATATTCTATTCAATTTTATAGATATAGTGGCTATCGCGGCTCCGCCCGCTGGCGTCTTCGTCGCCAATTTTAGAATCTACTTACTTACTTACTTATTCCCTTCCCAATCTCCGCTGGGGATCAAACGGCCGAAGTGAAGCGCCGCCATTCTTTACGATCTTGGGCCAGCTCAGAGACATCCGCCCAAGACATCCCCGCCTGGCCCATTTCCTTTTTCATAGAGCGCTGCCATGTCTCTCGCGGTCTGCCGAGTCTTCGTTTACCGCCCTCGGGGTGCCATGTCAGCGCTTCCTTTGGGACGTCTTCAGTACGCCTGAGAACGTGTCCTATCCATCTCCATTTGCGTTCTTTTACGATTTCTGCTACAGGTTTTTGATGTGTTCTGCGCCAAAGTTCCTCGTTGGAGACAAAGTCAAACCAAAGGATCCCTAGGATATTGCGTAAGCATCTGTTTACGAAAACCTGTAGCTTGTTCGTTGTTTGAACCGTTTTCTTCCAAGTTTCGCAACCGTAGAGGAGAACGGTCTTAACGCACGCCTTGAACAGGCGGATCTTGGTTTGGAGACGGAATGTGGAGCTGGGCTTAGCATGGCAAAAGCTCCACGGGCTTTGTTGATGCGGTTGTTGATATCCTCGTCAGTTCCACCATTTGGTGTGATTTTGCTTCCCAGCTAGGTGAAGATGTCAACATCTTCAATTGATTGGCCGTTGATTTTAAATTTCTGGTATCTTCGGCAATTTCAAACGAAAGTTATGATTTTTTATCCACTGGCGGCGCTAGTTCTGCGTATAATAGCGCCTTAAAGGCGCAGCGAAGCTCTTTGAGGTAGCTTATAAATTACTGACAGGGAAATATAGTGAGACCTTCATGATAATTAAGGCCGACCGCAAAATCGTAACTAAGTACTTACAACATTTTGGAATTTATTACCGATGTAAGCAGTGCGCAGCGGTGAGCACGTGGTGCTGTGTGAGTATCACGCCCCCGCAGGCCTCTGGCAGCAGTTTCTGACCACGCATCTGCAAATACAGTGATAAAGTACGTTACAATGAGGGCTATATAACTAAACGCAAATTTAAAATAACATAAGGCCACGTGAAACAGAAAGCATTACTAGCGCGCGTCAGAGCGCTAACTTGACGCCGCGCTATGACGCCAAGATGTGTTGTACTACCTACTATGGTAAACAGAGCGCCAGCGCTAGCGTTGCGTTGCGTGTGACGCGCGCTAGTAACGCGTCCTGGTTTGACAAAGACTTTAGAAAGGTAACTTCGTAATTTTATTTTTTAGGACCTACCTCCTATTTTGCTAGAGTCTTTGGCCCTTACCATCAAAACAGAAACACATGGTAAACGCTATCAGTTGGCATCAAACGCCCTATAAATGATTATTTTTTAATTAATAACACATTAAACATGTTTTTAATAATCATACAGTAGAAGTTTAAAACCCTTTAAACTGACGTTTCTACTTAATTAGTTATAATCAAAATCATAAGTAAGTAATGTCACATAATTTTGAAGTGATAACTTATATCAGAACTCCCAACAAATAACTTGATTATGGATATTGAATATCATAATCATTTTAATTTTTTGGAACAAAATTTTAGAAGTATTTCTCGGTCGTATTGAGACGCATTGACCCTACCCGTAAAACTGTGTACTACGGCTCGGCTCACGTCCCTGTTTGGTGTCGGTATTATGAATATTTAATATTATCATTGCTCGCGTTGACAGCTCTAAACTAAGCTTGCATAATATGTCGGTGGGTCTGGTAAAGAAGCAGTACCGTATAAAATGATCTTAAATACGCCATGTATGGGTATGCCTCGACGGTGGTGGGTCGTCCCCCGACGATCCTGTTGGCGGGGGGCGCGGGGGGCTCCCTGACAGTCACCGAGTCCTCACAGCTCCCTGAAAACATAATTATATCACCTACCTATACGTAGTCCATAATTTTTATGAGAAATTTCTGATCGTATAAAATTTATGGATTGTATAAGGTTAAAATTGTCATTTTTAAGGCAGGTAAGATTATACATACAAAATTAATTTCACTCTGTTACTCGGGGTAGACTGTACCCTATAGAGACCAAACAAATAGCAATTCTTCTACTTTTTAAATAGACTTTGAATAAGTATATACCTATAATATGTATACATAGAAATAAAAATTGATAAAGTTACATTTTTTATCTTTAAAAACTAAAAAGGCTAAGTATAAAGTGCCACATAGATCAAGATATCTACCCAGTTTTACTATACCATACTTAGCTACCCTAAGTAATAAAGCTTACCATAGTAAAATACCACAGTCATAATTAGTAACTTCATACTGAAACCCATCACTTTCCTGTTTATTTCCAGTCTAAAAGTAAGTAAAAATTGCGATGGCCAAGCCATGGCCATCACAATTTTATTGATCATAGTTTTTAAAGTGCAGGCGGTTTCAATAGTGGTAAAATATACCACTACCAAAAAATAACACTATTGCAACTCCTTGTACTTTTATATCCGTCCTCATTGCATCACTGTAGACAAGTTAAAAAGCTACAATAAATAAAATTGTGATGGCCATGGCTTGGCCATCGCAATTTTTACTTACTTTTGAGACTGAAAATAAACAGGAAAGTGATGGTTTTCAGTATGAAGTTACTAATTATGACTGTGCTATTTTACCATGGTAAGCTTTATTATATATACGATAGTTAAGTATAGTGAAGCGTCCGTAGTCGAGCGGGCTTCAGTGATCGTAACTGATCACTGAGGTTAAGCAACAACTGACACGGGCAGCCATTGGATGGGTGACCGATTTCAAGTGGTTCTTTTCTGGACGCTTCCGTGCTTCGGACGGCACGTTAAGCCGTGGGTCCCGGTTGCTGCTTCGGAAGCACGGCTGTGCCATTTCAAAATACAGTAACAGCCAGAAGACAAAATTTTCAGGAGAGCCAAAAAACGTTTTTGTCCCTTCATTTCAATGCCCTGGTAAAACTATGATACATATCTCAACGAATGTAAGCTTAAAAGAAGCGGCAGAACCTAGGCTTTACATACAATACTATTTCATTTAAATATGACTAATATTGTTGCTGTAATGCACAAAAGAAAACACTTACTAGGTTTTAAATGGGTTTCTCACCCTAAAACCGCCCTCACTGACCATTTTATAACCTAGTAAGAGCCATTATTGTGTAATTTAAGACAAGTTAAGTATATTGAAATTGCAATCATAACGTAATAATTTATATGTTTTTTCTTTTTTTATATGTTTTGGATCCTTCACATAATATAAATCAAATTTTGCAGCACTTTTACACGACCGCACTATAAGTAATAGCTGAAATACCGGCATATTTTTAAGTTTGTTTTTTGTTTTATCTAAATGAACTAAATCGCCATATTAAGAAGGCATGTCTGACACGAACATTATTTATGGCTGCCTTAAATTAGACAATATTTCCTAAATTTTGAGCTAAAATTAGTTTACTATGTTTGAGTTTTTTTTTGTTTATGCAAAATAGGGCTAGTATAAAGGTTCTGACGAGAAAAATTTCTATAGCTTTTATAAAGACTATGTTTTAAAATGGTTGGTGGCTCTTACTATGTTTTAAAATGGTTTTCGTGGCATTTTTGATATCGCAGGGTGGACTTACTAGGTTTTTAGAATTTTTATTTTCGTTTCTGAGCGGTTTTTTGATATTCTGACAATGCAGTTTTGTGCGCAACCGCCTAAAATAATGTATAAATCAAAGACCCCATTTTTTTTAAAGTTGGCGCTTACTGTGTTTTGAAATGGCACAGCCGCAGCAGTCGTTAAGCCTAGTCAGAGGCCTTCGGGCGGCTTGAAAACATCTGACAGTCGGGTTGCCCACTTACCCGACAACTCTCTCATCACAAGCTTGCTTGTGTTGGGGTCCACCAACCCGCACTTGGCCAGCGTGGTGGACTAGGCCTAAACCCTTCCTTCATTGGAAGGAGACCCGTGCCCCAGCAGTGGGGACGTGATGGGTCGTGATGAAGTATGGTAAAGTAAAATTGGGTAGATGTCTATACATATGTGTGTATGTGGTACTTTATACTTATCTGCTTCAGTTTTCAAAGGTAAAAGAATGCAACCTAACCAATTTTTATGTATTCATATAGTCGGTAGGTATTTACTTAATCAAAGTCTATATAAAAAGTAGAAGAATTGCTATATATTTCCTACCTATAGGGTACAGTGAAACCCCAGTAAAAGAGTGTTTTTTTTTCTTCAACATTAAAGGTAAGTATGTATATTTACCCTGCCCTAAGAATGTAAATTTTAACCCTATGCGATCAGGAAGTTCTCATAAAAATTATGGACTACGTAAACGGTACGGTAGGTATATAATACGATACAGGTCTCCTAGTGTAGGTTGCCAGGGCCATTTCATGCAGTCGAAGCCTTGTGTAATGTTAATTGTGAGTAAACACGGTATTATTTAAGATTAACTACTTCTACTTTATTTAGATCATAAACATGTTGTAATAGGCTAAGTTTTTGTCAATAAATATATTCTATTCTATTCTATTCTATATAATATTATGTTTTCAGGGAGCTGTGAGGACACGGTGACTGTGAGGGAGCCCCCCGCGCCCCCCGCGCCCCCCGCCAACAGGATCGTCGGGGGACGACCCACCACCATCGAGACATACCCTTACATGGCGTATTTAGTCTCACATTATACGGTACTGCTGCTTTACCAGACCCACCGACATAGTATGCAAGCTTCGTTTGGAGCTGTCAACGCGAGCAATGAAAAATTTAAATTTTCATAATACCGACACCAAACACGGACTTGAGCCGAGCCGTACAGTTGTAGGGTCAGTGCGGTCTCAGTATGTCCGACAAATACCTACTTCTAAAATTTAGTTCAAAAAAATTAAAATGATGAAGGTATTCAATATCCATAATGCAAGTAATTTGTTGGGAGTTCTAATGTTAAGTTATCAGATCATTTCAAAATTATGTGACATTACTTACTTATGGTATAACATGATAGAATAGAATGCAAATTTATTTATTTATTTCAATAACTTAGTCTACCCCTACAGCTAAGCCAATTCGATAGACAAGTTAACAATAAAAATATAACACTAAAAACAGAAATTAAGTAGGTACTTAATATAAATAGGTATTTAAACTAGGTAAGATATCCTATATGCTAATAATACTGTGAACTGCCTCTTAGTACATGTAAACACGTCTATTTGGTCGGCGAGCTCGTTGAGACGGAGCAGTGCGCGCGTCAGCGGGGCCCGTTCCAGTAATCTTGTTCGGCCACACGGTACAGTCAGTAAACGCGGCTGACGGCGCCTATAATGGCCTATATACGAACTCATTTGGTACGGACAATTCTATAGTTTTTAAAACATCCATGTTTGTGATTTTGCCGGTTAGTACTTTCCACAAATATTTTACCAAAGTAAGTTCCCTCCTAACCCTGAGCTCATAATATCCGACCATGCCCAGTATAAACAAAGTGGGATACATGAGTGGGTAGAAAGGATACTTGGTGGTTTACAGGTATAACTTGTTGTACAAAAACCTAAAAAAAATATTTTGTATTCGTTCTAGCATTCCTACATATTTAGCTTCATGCGGAGCCCAAATAATTGCATTATGCTCCATTGCGCTCCTCACCAATGAGTTATATAAAATGCGTATCGCACTTACGTTAGTAAACCCTTGGGCTCTCCTGAGTACAAATCCTAGGTTCCGAAACGCCCTTTTGCATACTTCTACGATATGGTCTCCAAATGTGAGTTGTGAATTAAACTTTACTCCTAAGTCTTTAATTTCATTCACCCGTACCATTGGAGTGCTATTTACGCTGTATGTGTACTGGACAGGTTCCTGAGCCCTAGTAAATGAGAGCACTTTACACTTAGAAGCGTTAAATTCAAGGGAATTATCTTTTGCCCACTGCACTACCCGATCGATGTCATCCTGTAGCCGCTCAGCATCTTCTGGCGTATGAACCGTGGCTGCCAACTTCAGGTCATCCGCAAATAGCAAGCATTTAGCGTGTTTCACTACTTTGGGTAGATCATTAATTAATATTAAAAATTCTAGCGGCCCAAGGTTACTACCCTGGCTTACTCCCGTTAGGTGCTATACGGTTCTGATTGCCAATCCTTATACTCCACATACTGCTGCCTACCTCGCATGTAACTGGCAAAGAACTTTAAAAGTTGTGTCGTGCAGCCTACCGTAGCCAGCTGCCTTAGCATAGCAGAGTATCGTTATCCACCAGATCAAAGGCTTTCCGGAAATCGAAATACGCTGCATCAACTTGAGCTCCGGCATCAATAGCCGGCACAACATATGTCATGTAGCTGAGTAGGTTGCTGGTGGTACTACGGCCAGCCCTGAAACCATGCTGCGCATCATCCAGTTGAACCCTTACTTGTTCGCTGACACTCTCTTGTATAGCCGATTTAAGCACTTTCCCAGGAGCAGAGAGGACAGCAACCGGTCTGAATCCATCCGCTTGGTTGCTGGGTCCTCCCTTCGGTACTGGACTGGAATCACCCGTGTGATTTTCCACCTATCCGGGAATGTGGAATTTCCTAAGCATAAATTAAATATATGCCGAAGTGGCTGTGCTAAAACCTGCCTTGCAAATGTATTTATCCCAGATATTTACTCGCGTATAAATATTATTCCGGTATAGTTTCTCGTGAACGTGATGTTTGGACGAATCCTACGAATTTTACGTGTAATAAAAAAATATTCTATTCTATTCCACCCTTAAAATCAATTAAAAAATGTATGTACCTACCTTAACAGCGCACTTGAAGTTGTTAGTTCCCTCGAATATTCCGAGGAAAGTTTTTTGATAGGTTGGCAGTTAACATGCGAAAGATACAACAACCCGAAATCATTGATCAAAAATCATTTGAAAGAATTATTATGCCCCCTCGATTATGCTCCACAACTGCCGCAGCTTTAAGAAAATTATCCGTCAACATTTCTAAAAATCTTAGAATAATAAGATCACTGGATATTTTATCCGATAACTGGGATATGTTGGTAATCTTTTTTCTAAACCAGAAACTAGATAAACATTGCAAGGTAAATGGATCAAAATAGCCAACCGGACCTCTAGAATTGACTCTGGTGAATTGCCTACATTACAGAATTTCCGGAAATTTCTGAGGGACCAAGCAGACCATCTGGAGTCGCTTGACCCTGGCCAGCCTAATGGACCCAGTGACGCCCATATGAACTCCGCGAGGAAGGCTTCAAGGGTAAAACCTAAACCTTATACCAGCAATAATCAGTGTCCAAGTTGTAAAGACGGGCATTATATTGAACAATGCCCAAGATTTCTAGCCCTAAACGAGGCCTCACGCCTTCGGGTCGTGAGAAAATTAGGACTCTGACTATGCCTGAATACGATACACTACCGACCTGCAGAGCTACCACTTGCAAAATATGTAAAGGTAAGCATACTATCTATGTGAAATAGATATTTAGGTGTGTAGGTATAATGTAGTACCTACCATGTTTTTTTTTTTAATAAATAGGTAAGTATATTTAGATTTTAGTTAACTAGATTAAGTATATTTTTTACCTTCACCTGATAATGTGCGGTGTTGGTACGGTAGCTGGATTTCTGCTTAGAACATGTTGTGCTGAGTTGTACACAGTTTTACGGGTAGGGTCAATGTGTCTCAGTCTGTCAGAGTAAAACTTTGGTTCTTATTAAATTAACTTGATGTAGGTACCCAATATCCATAATGCAAGTTTTTGGTTCTGATGTAACTTATCACATTCCTTCTAATATGTGACATTAAGTAGCGATTTTTATTATAATTATTAGAGTTCAGTTTTTAGCGTCTTTAAAACTATAAAAAAAACCTTTCTTAAGTAAGTAGGTAACTACTGTGTGTAAATCAAAATTTGACACAGTTATTATACGGCGTTTGTCAGTGTAGCATGTGTCTATGTTTTCATGGTAAGGGCCCAAAACTTCTAAAATGAAGTTACCTCTTATTTTCAATTTGTGGCGCTAGTTATACAGGGTGTTGCAAAAAGAGGAAGTATACTAAGCCGAAACATACATGTGCAGCATGTTTTATCTAAGCCCGACAATGAAAGCAGAATACAAAAAAATCCGCAAAAAAAAAACCATAGTAAAAAGTCACGTGACCAACAAAATTTTCTTAGTTTACAACATGCTTCACACGTTTCACGGTTTCGGCTTAGTAGGTATACCCTTTTTGCAACACTCTGTCCTCATCCTAACCTACATACTTAACTAATCGCTGTTTTTGCAGATCAGACAGAAATGGTTAAAGAACTGTGGGGGCGTGATACTCACACAGCACCACGTGCTCACCGCTGCGCACTGCTTATTCCAGTAATAAATACCAAAATGTTGTAGTTTCGATTTAGCGGTCGGCCATTCTCGAAATTATCATGAACGCCTCACTATATTTCCCTTTCATTGATTCACAAGCTATCCCCAAAAAGCTTCGCTTCGCCTTAAAAAGTTTTCCCGTAGGACTTCCGCTATTAAAAGTAGCCTATGTGTTAATCCCGACTGTCAGCTAACTCCATAACTACCGAATTTCATTACAACCGGTTCAGCCGTTTTGACGTGTAGAAGTAACAAACATACACCCACATACTCACAATGTTTCGCCTTTGTAATATTAGTACGATTTACTCTATAGTGGAGACTTGTACGTAATTCACCACAATAGAGTATTTTATTTTGTAACATCATTTAAAGAGGGAAGTACCTACCTATAAAAGAAAAAAGTTTTTTTTCTACTTCTTAATATTATCAAATCTCCATGAGTTTTAGAATGATAATGACACAAGCTCGTAAAATGGCAATAGGCCCGCCCCCCATTTACATTGGGACTAACATAACACTCTGGCGAAAAGTGGATGCAGCAATGCACCTCTGCCTACCCCGCAACGGAGTACATTAGTACAAGGCGTGAGTGTGTGTGTGTGTTTAATGACACAATAATTACTATGTACCTATTTGCTATATAGATTCAAACTTATAGGCACCTCAAACCTCAAGTAACGTAATTTTTGTGATCAAAACTGTGTCTAATCAATCCGTTTTTGAACATAAACCGTAGGTACATAAAAAAAACGAAACCTACAAAAGTACATATAATTATGCAGAAGCGATCGACATCAAAATCAAAGAGATTTGTTGATAGGTCCTTGGTGAAAACTGTTTTCTAATCGCACCCGTGCCCGAGTGGATGAGGGAATGAGTGCACAATAGGCATGCCCGATCTACTGATTTTTTGAATTGATTCAATGGAATGCGATCTTCAGGCAGATAGGGTATACAGAGAAGATCGTATGAAAAAATCGTATCACCGTAAAATGAAAGTACCCAGCTCTTATTGATTTTGGTATTGGTTCGTTCACCATTTTGTTCCCCAATAAGTTGATTGATCTGGATAAGTCAGATACAATACACTCGATTGTGCTGCTAAAGTTTCACTTATTTTTCATCCCTATCCAGTATCTAGCGTGTTTATAAAGTTTTTTTTAATATTTTAAATGCAACCATGAAAAATCTGTAGCTTACAAGACTTTTTGTTAAAAATAAAAAACTTCCGTAGTTACTGTGTATTTTTTTAAATCTAACGATCGTTTTAGATTGAGAATCTGATAAAAATGCTCTTTTTGTGATACAATCATTCAAGATCGATTAAATCGATTCAAATTATCGATACGATTCAGCTAGAGAATCAATTCACAGAGTTACGCTCCATTATAATCCAAAAGATCAATTCAAGCCATAAAAACGGGCATCTCTAGTGCACAAGTGATAACAAATATTTTCCTATATAATTCATATTTGTCTAGGATTGTGAAGGTATACTTCCCTCTTAACATGGCCATGACTGCGTCTCAAGCGCCGCCATCATTCATGTCGTCTTCGTTGACGGGGCGTCAGCAACAGGGATGGTGCATATTATAATATTAAATATCAAATTAGTCGATCCAATAGAGAAGCCGATGGGTATAGTGTTGTATGAACCCTTCGCCACTGCAGTATCAAGTCATGCTGTGAATGATCTAGGTACTTTACCATACCTATAAAATCTTTGCAGAAAAATCAAAGACACTACAGCTGTTACTGGCACTACCATCTTGAGGGCATATAAAGTTGTCATTCGCGTCGGATCCACCTACAATGACCGCGGAGGCTCAGAGTATGCGACGTCAAAGACCGTGGTCCACGAGGACTACAAATATTCAAAGAGTAAAGACAACGACGTGGCAGTGTTGGTGCTGCCGACCAGTATGAGCAACTACCGGAGCAGCTCGGTGCAGCCAGCCGCCATCCCCCCGGGGGGGTATGTGGTCCCGGACAACGCGTCTTTGGTAGCTGTCGGGTGGGGACGAACTGATGTGAGTATCATACACTTCACCTTGCGGGTTTATCGGCATCTATAGGTAAATAAGGACCTAATATCTTATTTGATAATAAATGGATATAAACCCTATGTTTGGCGTGATACCCCAATGAGCCCCTGAGTCATTTCTGACGGCTTCCTATACCACTACTGTAATACCCCGTAGATGAACTGCAGCAAGTCAAGCCCCCTCGGTCTCCGGCACGTGGGGCTGCGCAAGGTGGACCGAGACACCTGCGCCGCGCGGTTTGGGCAGGAGCTCCCAGAACTCACCGACTCCATGCTCTGCGCGGGGCTGCTTGGTGTTGGAGGTAAGCTCGTATATCCGACTCGTCGACGGGCTGGACCGACTTATGCAGACAATTGACGAGTAATATCAAGTGCGTTTGAGGTTTGAAAAACCGACCCCGCAACGAAGCCACAACAAATCGAGTATTTGTGTGATTTGCTTAAGTTTGTGTCCACACACGTTGGGTAGGTATTTCCCAGACTCGTGAAGTCGTCATAGCTCGGCTAACAATAAGAGTTTGTCCCCTACAGGAGCCGGTATCTGTATGGGTGACTCCGGTGGTCCCCTGGTGTACAACGGGGTGGTGGTGGGGGTGACCTCGTTTCTTAAGACATGCGACGATTCCTTCTACCCTCAAGTATTCATGCGCATCTCTAGCTACACCGACTGGATCAACACCACTGTGAGTAGTTTAATAAAATATAGAAAGATACACTGTATTGCCACCAAAACTTGAAACATGACTACGCCCCTATATAAATAGTTTTATCCCTTAATACTATGACGAAGAATAAAATATCTACACATTTTATAAAGTAAAATCGCGAAAGTTTTTTAACCCGCCGGTGCTCGCGTCAAATTTCGTGACACAAACAGTCGCATGTGGGTCTTTTAGACCCGAACGTAAATTGCTTTATTTTCTTGAAAAAAAAAAGAAAATTTGGATATTATTGTTAATTAAACGTAAGGTTAGTAATAAAACTTTATTCAAATCATTTTGTTTAAAATAAATTTATTTGTAAAAAATATGTTTTGACAGTTTCAAAAGTAGTATGCTTCATGGTCTTATTTATCTACATAGGGACATAAATTACAGCTTATTTTTATTAATTTTATATTTATCAATAAAAAAACTTATTTTTATCAAAACTAATAACCATTCTTCTACGTAACCAAAAAAAATCAACTTATATGAAAAAATAATCAACAATCAGCCTTCAAAGTTAACATAAATTTACATACAAAATTAATTCTTCGTTATTTTGATTAAGTATATAATTAGGTATTTTCTTCAGTATTTTCACATATTCCAATTACAATTTATGCATAAAATTGCAGTTTGATCTCCACAACGATTGTCTCAAAGGTTACATGACATTTCTGAAAGGAAAAAATAATAAAATAAAAAAAAATATCACAAAAATAATACTGACACAAACCTTCGCTCTTGGGTCGAAAAGACCCATACTCACTTTGAAGGTCCGTCCTGTCCAAGAGCCGCGGGCAATCTGGTTGGGGAAGGGAGTGCGGCTAGCCTTTATGGTAACTTAAAGGTACTAAGCACGCCAGTTAGAAATATCGAATATTTTAAAAGTTATCGAGGTATAAATAGGGAGCTGGGTCTTTTCGACCCACGCGCGACTATCCGCGGGTTAACTATGAATCGATTTTTTTTATTTTTCCGTCGTAAGCAAAGAAGAATGGCGAAACCTGACCCGCTTTGCATAAGTTAGCAGCCACTCACCAAACCTATTTTAAGTTATTGATAAAAATGTCTATTATCAGGGAAAAATATTAAAAAAAATCTAAACCATGGGGTTCTTGAGATGTTCATGGGTTCAAAAGTAAATTAATTAAATATATTTTTTCGTTAAATAAGATTTTGCCGAATGGTACACGCACAAATAACTTTTATAATCTAAATCATGGGATTCCCAATTCATAGCGCATCACAAAATGTATTACATGATTTTATTTATGCAAATAATATCATAATTATTTTTGCACATTTCACACTCAGAAACCTATTTTTATAAAGAGACCAATTTCAAAATTATTTCATTCTATTCAAGTTCCCGTTATCCTGAAGTAACATAAAATACTTTTTAGCCAGGAATTCCCACGGAAACACTTTTAAAATAAATTTTTAGCTCGAGGGTAACATCTAGTACAGTAGAAAGACTTGATCTTTCAGCACCTATATCTTCGTTCTCCCATGCCTCATAATAATTAAATTAATACCAGTATATGCTGTAGTCACGGACTACACATCAGTGTATGTTTCATCAATGGCCGCTCTGGGTCATGGCGCCATAGAGAAATGGCCATTCTCCTTTCATTAAATTACGTAGGTTAGTAGGAAAATGATACGCTGGATTTACATTATAATTTGAAACTTTCCAGATAAGTCAAAACCAGGTTGTGGTTGTCCACAAGAACAGTCACAACACCGCTGTGGCAGCTGACGCCACCAGGTTGATGCTACTAGCTTTCGCAACGTCAATTTGGATAATGTTTTCCAAAATCTCATATTTTTTTTTAGTTAGTACCTAACCGATCATAGTTTTAGTGTCTAAATTTAATCAGTTTCATTAACATATTTTGTATTAATGTAGGTATTTTGAGAAAGTGGCTTTTTAGGTTCTTACATAAGTTTTGCATTTCCGTTTATAATGGTTTTTGTCTTATTATACAAATAGGATGTTGCCGGAGTGGTATGTGTAGATTATGTAGTTACCTGAAGAGGGGTGACTCAGACTCATTCCGTGTAGCTTTTTTTAGGTAGTTTAACATAATGATGTTGATGACTTCGAAATTTTGTCTTTTATTGAAATTAAATGTATTTTTAACAACTTATGATTTTTTATATCTTTCCTTGGCCCCATTTGGTACATTAAAACTATGTAGGTACGTATAAAGTATATTAAAAAGACGTATGTAGAAATATACGAAACGTTTTACACATTTGTTGTGCCCTAGAGTTCTCTTGCAAAACTAAAGGTACCTAGCGTAAAATTAATAGCTACATTTACCTTAAAAAAATTACACGGCGGTGTTGTAAAAAACATTGTTCAGTAACTAGGTACTTCACTATATTATAATATAAAATTTAACAACATTTCCCATGTTCTACTCTACATACCTTAGATTAACAATATAAGAACAAGATGGAGTGTCACTTTACTGGCGCATTCGACGCTGTATCTATGTCAGGTCAGTATGTACAATACCTAGGAACTTACGTAGCGTATGACATGCAATGCAGTGTGTTAAAAAGGATAGACAAGACACACAGAGTTGTAGATTTTCACCTTTACTATAATTATTTACCACTATTGCAACCCCTTGTACTTTTATATATCCGTCCTCATTGCTTCGCCGTAGACAAGTAAAAAAGCTACAATAAATAAAATTGCGATGGCCATGGCTTGGCCATCGCAATTTTTACTTACTTTTTGACAGGTAATAAACAGGAAAGTGATGGTTTTCAGTATGAAGTTAGTAATTATGACTGTGCTATTTTACTATGGTAAGCTTTATTATTTACGGTAGTTAAGTATGGTAGAGTACAATTGGTTCAATATCTACATAATATCTATGTGTATATGTGGTACTTTATACGAAGCATCTTCAATTTCCTAAGGCAAAAGAATGTTACTTTATCAATGTCTATTTAAAAAGTAGAAGAATTCCTTTTTCTTTGTAGTCAACCCCCAGTAAAAGAGTGAGATTTTTTTTCAACATTATAAGTATGTATTATCTACCTTAGGTACCTGCCTTAAGAATATCAATTTTATCCTTATGCGATCCATACATTTAATGCGATAAGGAATTTCTCATAAAAATATGGACTACGTGTAGATAGGTATATAATTATGTTTTCAGGGAGCTGTGAGGACAAGGTGACTGTGAGGGAGCCCCCCGCGCTCCCCGCGACCCCCGCCAACAGGATCGTCAGGGGACAACCCACCACCGTCAGGAGCTACCCTTACATGGCGTATTTACGATCATTTTATATGGTACTGCTGCTTTGCCAGACCCACCGACATAGTTATGGAAGCTGTCAAAGGGAGCAATGAAAAGTTTAAATTTTCCTAATACCGACACCAAACAGGGACGTAGGTAGGTAATAGGGTCAGTGCGTCTCAGTATGTCCGAGAAATACTTCTCAAATGTTCTAGAAATTCAAATGATGAAGGTATTCAATATCCATAATGAAAGTTATTTGTTGGGAGTTCTGATGTAAGTTATCAGATCATTTCGAAATTATGTGACATTACTTACTAATGATTTGATTAAGTATAACTAATTAAGTAGATACGTCAGTTTTCAGGGTTTTAAACTTCCACGGAATAATAATAAAAAACATATTTTATTTTTTTTCATGTACAAATATTACAAAACACTACATTGTACAATTTTATAAGTTTTTAATTAACAAATAATCATTTATAATTTATAGACAGCAAACTTTTACCACTTATTTCTGTTTCGATGGTAAGGCCGCAAAACTCTTGTTAAATTAGGAGGACATAGGTCCTAAAAATTAAAATTATGAAGTTACCTTTCTTTTTGTCAAACCAGGACGCGTTACTAGCGCGCGTCATACGCAACGCAACGCTAGCGCTGGCGCTCTGTTTACCATAGTAGTACAACACATCTTGGCGTCATAGCGCGGCGTCAAGTTAGCGCTCTGACCCGCGCTAGTAATGCTTTCTGTTTCACGTAGCATTATGTTATTTTAAGGTTGTTTTAAATTTGCGGTTAGTAATTATATAGCCCTCATTGTAACGTACTTTATCACTGTATTTGCAGATGCATGGTCAGAGGCAGCTGGGGGGTTTCTGTGGGGGCGTGATACTCACACAGCACCACGTGCTTACCGCTGCGCACTGCTTATTTCGGTAATAAATTCCTAAATTCAAATTCAAATTTTTTTCAAATTCAAATAAAAAAAAAATCATAACTGGCGTTTGAAAGCGTTTTCAAAAACTGCCAAGGCCACCCCCCTCGTTATCATGATAATTCCAATTTTTAGGACCAACTTCCTAATCCCTGGTGGCTGAAATATAGAAATTGCCGAAGATACCGCCAGAAACGGACGTCATTAGCCATTTTTAGATTAATTTCTAGATTTAAAGCCGACGAGAATTATGTTATACGTGTGAACCCTTCGCCACTGCAGTTCATGATAATTCATACAGTGAATGATCTAGGTACACCATACCTATAAAATCTTTCCAGAAAAATCAATGACACTACAGCTGTTACTGGCACTACTATCTTGAGGGCATCTGAAGTTGTCATTCGCGTCGGATCCACCTACAATGACCGCGGAGGCTCAGAGCATGCGACGTCCAAGACCGTGGTCCACGAGGACTACAAATATTCGAAGATTCGAAGATTCGAAAAAGACAACGACGTGGCAGTGTTGGTGCTGTCGACCAGTGTGAGCAACTACCGGAGCAGCTCGGTGCAGCCAGCCGTCATCCCCCCGGGGGGGTATGTGGTCCCGGACAACGCGTCTGTGGTAGCTGTCGGGTGGGGACGGACTGATGTGAGTATCAAACACTTCACCTTGCGGATTTTATCGGCATCTACAGGGTGTTGCAAAATTGGTATACTAAGCCGAAACCTACATGTGCAGCATGGTATATCTAAGCCCGAAACTGAAATCAGAATTTGGAAATTCGCGAAAAAAAAAATCTTTTCCATAGTAAAAAGTCACGTGATCAACAAAGTTTCTATGGAAAATGTTTTTTTTTTTTTGCGAATTTTTTTATTCTAATTTCAGTTTCGGGCTTAGACATAACATGCTGCACATGTAGGTTTCGGCTTGATGATTAATTCCTCTAACTCCACGAGGAGCATAGGGCCTCCACAGTTCTTCTCCAGACGTTCCTGTCCTGGGCTCTTTCTTTGGCTTCGTCCCAGGAGATTCCGACGGCATTGAGGTCGCTGAGAATGGATCGCCTCCAAGTTATTGCAGGTCACCCTTTGCGCCGTCTGCCCTGCGGCGGATTCCAATCTAACGCCATTTTGGCGATATTCCCCTCTGGTCTTCTAAGGCAGTGTCCAATCCAACTGCACTTTAGGTTTCGGCTTAGTATACCCTTTTTGCAACACCCTGTATAGGTTAATAATGACCCAATATCTTATTTTATAATAAACTGATATAAACCCCATGTTTGGCATGCATGATACCCCAATGAGCCCCTGAGTCATTTCTGTCGGCTTCCTGTACCACTACTGTAATACTCCGTAGATGAACTGCATCAAGTCAAACCCCCTCGGCCTGCGGCACGTGGGGCTGCGCACGGTGGACCGAGACACCTGCGCCGCGCGGTGGGGGGCTCCGGGCTCAGACACCATGCTCTGTGCGGGGCTGCTTGGTGTTGGAGGTAAGCTCGTTTATCTGACTTATGAAGTCGACAGGTTGGACCGACTTATGGAGACGTTTGACGAGTTCTATTGAGTGCGTTTGAGTTTTGATGAAAAAGCGTCCCGCTTCGAAATCACAGGATTCATGAGTGTTTGTGAGAAAGTTTGTGTCCGTACACACACGTTGGGTATTTTCCAGACTCTTCAAGTCGTCATACCTATCTTGGCTAACAATAAGAGTTTGTCCCATACAGGAGCCGGTACTTGCAAGGGTGACTCCGGTGGTCCCCTGGTGTACAACGGGGTGGTGGTGGGGGTGACCTCATTTGGGATGACATGCGGCGATTCCCTCTATCCTCACATGTTTACACGCGTCTCTAGCTACACCGCCTGGATCAACAACACTGTGAGTAAAATAATTAAATATAGAAAGATACAGTCTTGGGCCAGTACCCCGTAAAGAGTTCTATTAATTCTTCAATGAGACAAAGAAAAAAAAATATTTTTTTATCATATTATTATGTACCTAATATAAAAACGTGATGTTTGTTACACTACCATGGTGTAAGCAAATTTTATAAAATTAGGTTGGTAAGTAGGAAGTTAATAACCTGGATTTACATATTAAATAGACAACATTTTTATAGGTAAAGTGGACGTGGGTCGCGGGCAATGTTAATATAATTTTAAAATTTCCAGGTACGCCAAAACCAGGTCCACAACTCCGCCGCGGCGGCCGACGCCAACTCCAGTCTGATGCTACTCACCTCAATATGGATAATATATTCCAAAAACTGATTA
Source organism: Plutella xylostella (assembly GCF_932276165.1). Taxonomy (NCBI): domain Eukaryota; kingdom Metazoa; phylum Arthropoda; class Insecta; order Lepidoptera; family Plutellidae; genus Plutella; species Plutella xylostella. The sequence continues at coordinate 7,095,809 of NC_064007.1, read as the reverse complement.
ATTTTTAATTTAAAGTACGCGCCGATGGTGTTTCAAAATTTTAAAAACGTTTTAGATAATTAATATTTGTTGTGTCCTAGATTTCACTTGCAAAGCTAGGGGTTGAGAGGGCCGTTAATAGCTGCGTTTACCTTAAATTTCCACTGTGGTTTTGTTAAAAACATTGTTATTTATATTAAGTCCACACAATATATTGTAATATTTGTACAATAAAGAGTTAAATAAATAAATATATACATATAGGCATTCTTAATATAAAAATGAAACAAAATTACTTTACCAATATTTAATTGTACAGACCTTATGGTAACGCCGCTAAGCCGGAGTCCCTTCGATAGAAAAAAAAATAAGAAACTACAGCAAGGTGTCTCACCGAGGGAAAGGGTTGATGAAGTGTCGTGCACCTACCTGGTCGCTGGAGGCAGTTCAGGAGACCAGGAAAAGGCGGCCGGCTTCCAGACCCTCGCCTGGCACCACGTGCTCGATCGATCAGAGATCAGAGCAATCCAAAGCACTGCAGCACTCAACACACACACTGATATTCTTCGGTTAGCGGTTCACCACGAATAAAGAAGAAGCGGAAGACTTTAGCAACTAGCCAATCGTCTATTTTGAAAATAAGTTCAATCGCGAATAACTTAGCGCGACGGCGGCCATGAATTCGTTTTCGGAACTGATTGTCTGTGGGTGGCGCAGACAGTGTTGCCACACGTAGCGTTGCGGTGCACGACATAAGCGGAAATAGGGAAAAGGATTTTAGGATCGAAACCTTGCGAAAATTATGAAAGTAAATATATTAAAAGATAGGTGGCGACACCATTTCCTCCCCCCTTAAAGGGTCACCTTTAAAAACATTCATAAGTGAAACGAGACAAAATTATAGCCTAGCTAATGCGGTAACTAAAACTAATTATAAACTACAGCGGTAGATACTAATGTATTGTTTATTGTGACGGGAGCGGACATAAACGTACAACCGGGCGAGCGTATGTGCCCCTAGCAGTCCTTACAGTAACTACCCGCGTTACTCCATCCCTTGAAGGATGAACTTTGTCGACAATCGCCAATGGCCACGAAAGCGGAGGCGCGTTATCATCTTTAAAATGTTTGTTTTGGAGTATTTGCAGCAATTTTGTTTCTGCGTACTCCAAGTCAGTAGCGGTAATACACGTAGGTTCGCGGCGTGGTAATAGTTTTAAAACCCTACATATATAAACGATTATTCGCAGGAGTTTGGTCCATGACGAGGAACGAGAAGCAGCGGGGTAAATACTACACTCGTCAGCAGGTGTCAAAACAGCGTGAACTAGGTTCCTTTGCTCGGGAACGACGTCTAAAGTGGAATCGTTAACTTCATCAAAGGAAGGCCACTGTGAAGCATTCGATGCTAGCCAGGACGGCCCGTTAAACCACAGCGGATGGGCTTTCAGTTTAGAGGGGTCGACGCCGCGTGACAGGCAGTCGGCCGGGTTGTCTGTCCCCGCGACGTGATGAAAGTTTTCAGCGGATACATTTTCATTTATTTTAATGACACGGTTGGCAACAAATGTTTGCCAACGGTGAGGCGAATTTTTTATCCAATAAAGCGCAACCTTGGAATCTGTGTAGGCGCGGACCCTAATTGGAATGCGGGAATTATACGTTTCAAGTACTGAGCGTAATAATTTCGACAGTAAAAGAACTGCGCAAAGCTCCATACGAGCAATCGTATGGGGCGGGGTGGGTGCTATCTTGGACTTCGCGCAGAGAAGGCGGACCACATTACCCGACGGAGAAGCGACGTGCACGTACACAACGCCGCCTTGCGCCTGCTCACTAGCATCTGCGAACCCTACCAAGTGTTCGCGATGAGAACAAAGGATGCAAATGAAAGATGCGAATTTCTTTAAATCGTACTTATTTGCCAAATATAGATTACAACAATTAGTTAATTGTACACAGGCGCGTGGCTCGGTAGCCCAAAGGTGAATGTTCGAGAGAAGTGGTGGGGGCATCGGCCCGCTATCATAGATCATGGTAACTTTATACATTGCAAATTTGAATCTTATATACTAACTAAAACAGGCTATCTTTGCGGGCGCAGACATCCTCCGGGCCATTGAAAGGTATTGCAACCTTTCAAGTTTTGTTGTCGTCCGCCACCGGCATAGGCAGTAGGCAGATGCGATTGAGAGCGCGGCGCACCACGCCACGCGAGGTAGACACGTCAGCGACGCGCGGAACTCCGTCGGTTCCCGGGAACAACTTGACCACTCTGCCGAGGCGCCAGCAGAGAGGGGGGGCGCTGTCGTCTTTCAGCAGCACCATGTCGTCAGTCTTAAGGTCCGTGCACCTGACCCGCCACTTGGTACGTTGCTGCAGTTCTCCGACGTATTCGTTGGACCAGCGACGCCAGAAGTGCTGCCGAACTTGTTCGAGGCGCTGGTAGCGATCCAAGCGATTGGTGTTGCAGTCCGTCAGCGTTGGTGCGGGCAGTGCAGTGAGTGGCCTGCCAATCAAAAAGTGTCCCGGTGTGAGGGGCTGTAGGTCATCAGGGGAAGGACTGAGAGGGCAGAGGGGACGGCTGTTAAGGATGGCCTCGATTTGTGCGAACAGTGAGCTCAACTCTTCAAAGGTCAAATGTGCGTTCCCTAATATCCTACGCAAATGAAATTTGGCTGACTTGACCCCAGCCTCATGGTATCCTCCAAAATTAGGGGCGTATGCTGGTGTAAATTTAAATTCTAGACCTTGCTGAGCTGAGAAATCTAGAACGGCATTAGTGTTCTCTTTCGAGTTCAAAAAATCTTTAATTTCGCGGGCCGCGGCTACAAAATTTCCACCATTATCACAGCTAATTAATTTAGGCAGACCTCTACGTGCAATGAAGCGCTTAAGCGCTAAAATAAAAGCATCCTTGGAGAGTTCACTAACCGCCTCCAAGTGTATGCATTTATAATTGAAACAAATGAAGATGCAAAGATAGCACTTCGTAATTTTACATCCCTTTCCTTTTCGGTCGGTGATAAGGAAAGGACCGGCAAAGTCAGTACCGACAGTAGCAAATGGAAAATCTGGCATAACACGCTCTACTGGTAGGTTTCCCATTATGTTTGTCATAGGCTTGCCTCTAAATCTACTACATAAAAAAACATTTACGCGCAGTGCTGCGGGCCAGATTTCGCCCATCTATAGGCCAAAATCGATCTCTTATAGATGTCAGAAGAAGCTGTGGCCCGGCATGCATGAGACGGAAATGTTCTTGCTGAAAGAGGAGCTGAGTTAAGCGACAACTACCATGCAAAAGTATTGGGTGTCGTTTATCATAATCATAATTGGAGTCACCAATGCGTCCACCTACCCGTAGTATACCTTTAGAATCAATGAAAGGATTGAGTGAGGCAATATTTGAGTTTGACTTAAGTGGCTTGTTTTGCAACAACATGCTCATTTCCTTTTTAAACCAAGAATTTTGTGACTGTTTCACTAAAACAATAAGTGCATTATCAAGTTCAGATGCATTTAGAGGTTCTGATAGTGGAATTTTATTATTTTTGTTTACTGACTTCGCATTGTGAAACCATCTTAGAACACGAGCGTATGCACGCTGTGCTATTTTTAACCTTGAGATCCGTGAAAGATTGAGAGGAGCTTCCCCCACCAAAGCGGAATGAGCTTTGACCTCCGGCAAGTCTGCAACATCATGCGAATCCTCCACCGAGGATGGCCAAGAAGATTCTTCTAACTGTAAGAAAGGAGCGCCCTCCCACCAAATAGTTAGATCAGGTACGAGCTGTGGATCAACACCTCGCGATACGAGGTCAGCGGGATTTTGCGATGTTGGAACATAGAGCCAGAGGGCCTTTTCAGTAAGGTCAGTGATGGCTGCCACTCTATTGGCAACAAATGTCTTTAATTTTTTGGTATTCCGAAGCCAACACAACACTACTTTAGAATCCGACCAAAATATATGACGGTTGATTACAAATTTTAAAGCTTGGGTGACTTCTGAGGCTAATTGTGCGCCGAGCAGAGCAGCGCACAACTCTAAGCGTGGTATGGTAGTAGCCTTAACAGGTGCTACGCGGGATTTGGCACAAAGAAGACTCACCTTTACCTGTCCTAGAGCATTAGAAGATTTCAAATACATTGGTCATTCAAATACACTGTACAATGCGTTGGTCCGCAGCAAACTAGAGTGTAATGCAGTGGTCTGGGCACCCCATGAAGCAAAATATAATCTCATGCTAGAGAAAATCCAAAATAAATTTACTAGATTTCTCTACATGAAACTCCATGGGGTGTATCCTAAGTACCCGTTGATGTACCCCACTTTGTTTGTCCTGGGTATGGTGGGGTATAACCAGTTAAGAGTTAGGCGGGAACTATCTCTGGTATCCTACTTGTTTCGAGTGTGGCGAGGTAAGGCTGATAACATGGTATTGCTCATGAGGTTCCAACTGCGGGTGCCCAATGACTCACTCCGGAAGCGCGAGGGCCGACTGTTCCTCGTTGACAGCGGAAGGACTAATCTCCAACAGAAGGCTCCATTGACGCGAGCGATGGGGTTGCTCAATAGGATCCACGATCACGTAGACCTCTTCCACTGCTCGCTGAGTGAATTCACACGAACGGCATTATATGTAATTTGTTATTTATAATTTATAGTCTGTTTTGTTTTAATTGTTATTAGGATATGTTCTAAGTTGTAACTTAAATTGTTAATATTATTTATCTACACTACTGTATTGGTTTAGCTGTAAGAGTAGCGTAGTTATGGTTTAAATAAATAAATAAATAAAAATAAATACAGCTTCCAAACGCCCTTTCAGAAGAGTCACAAAAACAATGCATTTCGATATAAGTGGGATCATCTACTAAAACGCACCTATTTAATCGCAACGCTGCAATGCTGTCCAGACCTTCCACAAATTTTAGCCACTCCATTCTAATTACTTCCGGAATGGGGTCGTCCCAACCCAGCTTGTTAGCCCACAAGTCTTGAATGAAAATTTTCGGCCGAATAGTACAAAGAGACAGCAAACCCAACGGATCGAAAATCTGAAAAGTCGAGGATAAAATAGTTCTCTTTGTGAAGGAAGTGCCTGAAAATGGACTTATGGGAAAATGGAGACTGTCCGAGGTAGGGGTCCAACCAATGCCTAATATACTGGTGGCGTTGCTGAAAACAAGTGCATCGCCATTATTATCATCACCCTGAGAAGGTAAAGACGGCATATTGGATCTAAATTTTCTTAAGTGAAAGCCGCCTTTAGATAGGGCCTTGTTTATGGATTGCTGAACGTGGAGCAACTCAGCTTCGGACTGCGCTCCCGTGAGCAAATCGTCCACGTAAAAATCCTTTTGTATAGTATCTTTGGTGAGAACGTCCTCACATTCATCACCTAATTGCCACAGACAACGCGTGCTAAGAAAGCTAGCGCTTGAAAATCCATATGTGACAGTGTTCAAACGTAGAGTACGAAGAGGCAAGGACTCGTTCTCTCGCCACAGTATTAACTGAAGATTACGATCGTGTTCATCGACCATAATCTGTCGGTACATCTTTTCGATGTCGCCTGAAAGAACATATTTATGAGTACGAAAACGTATCAAAATATTAAAAAGTGAGTCTTGAATAGTAGGCCCCGTCATTTGTATGTGGTTCATGGAGAAGCCGGATGTGGAGCGAGCGCTGGCGTCAAAAACAACGCGGCATTTAGTAGACTCACTGCTCTCCTTTGTAATGTAGCAGCTCAGCTGGAGCTGGTCTGGATCACCGGGGAGCGACCCCTGGGTGAATCGACCTGCCTGGCCTCCCCCGAGAGTAGGGGTTTGGTGCTATATTGTAATGTGATACTTACCCTTATGACTAACGTTCCTAGTGCTTAGGGTTGGTACCTACCTAATAACTCTCAATTAATGTACACCGGGAAGCGGTCTTGGGCTAGCTCAACTTGATGACGGGCCTCTGAAGGAGTGCCCGGTCACCTGGGGGATCTACAATGACCGTGAAGCGGTCCTAACTATCCTGATCTTGATCCTGAGGCCCCAGGAGGGAAATAACCTCGATAGGTGTACGGGGTGATAATTAATAATACCGATTAAATAGTGTAACACAATTAAGGCGGCACTGGACCCGCTTTATTTACAACCAGGTTAACTTATATATCTAGGGTACTCACAGCTTACGTACTTAATATTAACACACTACACAAATGCACAAATACTTATCACGGTTATTGATATTTATATTGGTCGGGCCCTGAAGGGGCCTACGCGGATGTTTCTATCTTAATAAGGGGAAGGATACAGGGTACAGGAGGTCGGGCGAATACCGGTGGTGCGTGTGGATTTGTTCCAGGGTTTGTGGAGTGTATTTGTGTCGACAAGAATGTGGCTGAAGGCCGGTGTGTGTTCGGTGATTGTGTAGTTCGGTACTTACACGGATGCTTTAAACTAGGCAACCCAGGCATCCATGTACGTATCCGGGGAACCTCGGTCCGCTAATTAGGCAGCCCACCGTGTCGGGTATAGTCCGGTATACTGATGCTTTAAACTAGGCACCCCAGGCATCCGTATATCCGGGAAACCTCGATCTGTTGGGCAACCTACCTCGCGGGGAAGCCGGTGTTGTGAGATTAGTGTGCGTGAATAGATTACTTGAATAGATATGGGTGCGGGGAGGGATCTCGGGAACGGAATGATCACTCGTCGGAGCAGGAGGTGGCGAATGGTGCTCTAGCGGCGGTCCGGCGGCTATTTATAGGCGGGTCGCCCCGCGCCCCTTGTATTCTCCGGAGTCGTCTGTGTGGTGCCCCGCCTCGTCTCGCACACGCTGGGCGCTCTTGTGGCTGCGGTGTGAGGGTAGGTGTGTTGGACGGTTGGTTTGTAACGGCTCGTTACACCTTTAACACTGGATGATGGGGAAGATAATATTTTATCTTTGTCGAAAGACTCTCTGTCTCGACATGCTCTGACAAATGCCCTAAATCGGCATATTCGCGTATAAAATCGCAGTACAGTTCCTTGAGTAGGGGCTGCCGTTTAAAACGAGACTCTAGGTTCATAAATCTGTTTTTGGCCAAGCGAAATGAATCTCCTTAACATTCTCTATCATCACGCAGTGGAAGTTTGACAGAAAATCGACCATCTTTACCACGGTTTGTGTGCTCCACAAAGTGCTGCTCACACAGCGCTTCTTCTTCTGAAAGTAAAGATTTACTCGGAACCTTCTCTAATTCCCAAAATCTTTTTAGGTCATTATTGAGCTCTGCAAGACCTTCACTCTGAGAAAAGTTGCAGTAAGCCTGCGTTTTGTCAGCTACAGCAAAAATTTGACCACCTACCAACCAACCTAGTTTTGAGCTACGAAGTATCGGATTATTATCTCCTAAAGAGTGCTGCTCTGATCCTATCAGATCCCAAAAAATATCTGCCCCCAGAAGCATGTCGACTGTGGAGGATTGATTGAAATCAGGATCTGCCAATAAAAAACCAGATAAGTTAAAGCCCTCTTTTTGAAAGGAAGCTCTAGGTATTTGGCCAGAGATAGTCGGCAGCACAAAACAGGACAATGTTTTGTTGAAATTGCTATGCTTCGAATCGATACGAAGAACACAGCGTTTTGGATTTAATTTTAGTGAAGTAGCGCCGATACCAACTATCATTTTCGATTGAGGAATGAGATTATTATGAATTAAATGTTCATGAATGAAACCATGAAAACAAATCACTAGCCAAGTGAATGGACAACATTTCAAAAAACTAAAGCTGCTATAAATCGAAAACCATTTCGAGATTTAGCTCTAAAGGGCACAAAAAAAATGTTTTTGTATTTTTTGGATGTATCATTTTCGAGAAAATCATAAAATAGTAAAAAAGTGCTGATGACGTCATGCATCAGGATCGATTGAGGAATGAGATTATTATGAATTAAATGTTCATGAATGAAACCATGAAAACAAATCACTAGCCAAGTGAATGGACAACATTTCAAAAAACTAAAGCTGCTATAAATCGAAAACCATTTCGAGATTTAGCTCTAAAGGGCACAAAAAAAATGTTTTTGTATTTTTTGGATGTATCATTTTCGAGAAAATCATAAAATAGTAAAAAAGTGCTGATGACGTCATGCATCAGGTGCGATGCATTTTGATGATCAAAGCCCATAGATTTAAAAACAAAGTAACTGTCACTTTCATTTTTGATTGACGTTGACGTTTTATCGTGACGTTGTTGTTTATTTGGGTCATTTTCATTAATTCTGTTCTGACACTTTCTGACTATTTTTTTTATTTATTATTAAGAGATGACCTCTATATAATATGTCCCAGAGCATGCCACCGCCTACACAGTTGAAAAAATGCTTCTGCTTATTTTTTTACATGATAAGTACCTACTTTCCATCATCAGAAATATCAATGTCACTTGAAAATGACCCATTTGTTGGTAGGCATGTAAACAAAGTTTAAATGTCACTTGTCAGTGTCATTTATGTTTTTTTCGAGACTCAGGCAATAGACAAAAATAAAAATTGAGCCTAATATGTAACGTCACTTCCGGTTTTAAAATAATTAACTTTAAAGTTAAAAATAACATGCAAAAATTAATGTATATACAAAATAAAAAAATACGGGTCCACTAATTTTCTATAAACTTTCCGAATAGCTAATAAAAATATAGGGTAAAGAAAATGAAATGTTGTCCATTAATTAGGGTGAGGAAATTGCATAATAAGCTTGCATAGGCGTGCTAATTCGAAGCGTAAATCCACTTACAAAGCTGGGGACATAGGCCTTTCTACTTATAAGTAGGTGGGTACACCAATAGTAGCACAAAATAGGCACTGCTAATTAAAGAGTTAGACTCACTGAACTCACAAATCAAGGGCTAGGTAGGTAATAGGAATAGGAACGGGCTCACTTGACGGCAAGGCGGTAGCTGGCGCTGGCACTGCCCAGGCACCGGGCATGGACCTCTGAACTTGCTGGATGGAGACTCCCGTCGAGGAATGTGTCACCTCTGGCTGTCACCACTCGAGGCGTGGCTGGATGCGCCACGCGGACTGGCTGTGCACGCTCTGACTAGGTGCGCTGGACGCGCTGGATGCACGCTCGATGCGCACGCTGGATGCACGTGGACATGCACGCAGGATGCGCGCTGAAGATGCACGTGGATGCTGGCTGGATGCGCACTGAAGATGCACGTGGATGCGGGCTGCTGGCTATGCACGGTTGTGCACGCTGGCTGAGCACGCTGGTTCCGTAAAGGTTGTGCACGTGTACTGCACTCTGGATGCGGCTGGATGATCTTCAAGATGTGAGCTTGCTTGGCACGTGGCGATGGCCCTTTTGCGCCGTTCGTTTTCGGTAATGGCCGCCGCGGCCGGCAAGTTCTATAACGCCTTCGTGAAGATGCAGGTGCTGCTGACGGTCGCCAAACTTGTTCGCGATGAGAACAAAGGATGCAAATGAAAGATGCGAATTTCTTTAAATCGTACTTATTTGCCAAATATAGATTACAACAATTAGTTAATTGTACACAGGCGCGTGGCTCGGTAGCCCAAAGGTGAATGTTCGAGAGAAGTGGTGGGGGCATCGGCCCGCTATCATAGATCATGGTAACTTTATACATTGCAAATTTAAATCTTATATACTAACTAAAACAGGCTATCTTTGCGGGCGCAGACACCAAGGTCACCTCGCAACCAGTCGCGACGCTGAGACAACGAGGGATTTTTATCTCATTAAGCGCCGGCAGTTCGCGACAAAATTGTCGCCAAAGCCTTACTACCTGGTCGGGCGGGACTTCGTCCCAATCCACCTTCAGCTGCCATAGTTTCTTAATTAATAACTTAGCTACCAATACAGTTGGCGCGACGAAACCCATTCTGTCCCAAAGTCGGGCGATCGTTGACATTATGGTGCGTTTGGTACACACTGAGTCCAAATCAGGAGGGTCGATTTTAAAATAAAAGTCGTCATTATCAGTAGACCAACCGAGTCCTAATATTTTATGCTCTGTAGCCTTGTCGAATTCAACCTCAGTAGGTATCTTGTGCGAAGCGGGCAACTCATTGAGTGCGTATTGTGAATTACTGTTCCATTTAACAAGATCCCACTGGGCACCCTTGAACATTTGAATCAGCTGTTTTGCTGCGTCCACCGCCTCCTGTTCTGTATCAACAGAAAAGGCGATATCGTCCATATACAGGCAGGACGGGACGATCTCCGCCGCGCGGGGATACTCGGCGCCGTCATCGTCGACGAGCTGCTGCACAGTGCGGAGCGCGTGGAAGGGACTTGACTTTAAACCGAAACATACTCTATTAAATTGATATAGAACCAGAGGATCGTTTGGATTAAAACGATATAAAATTCTCTGATAGCGTCTATCAGATTCGCGAAGCATAATCTGTAGAAACATCTGTTTGCAATCAGCGGTCATCGCTACAGCGTGTAGGCGAAAATTTAAAATAATTTTAAACAAGTCCCCTTGTAAATTTGGCCCACTGTGCAGCACCTCGTTTAGCGAGACACCGGATGAAGTCTTGCAACTTGCATCTAACACGGGGCGCAGCTTCGTGGTGGACTTGTCCTCGCGGAGGACGCCATGGTGCGGGATTATATAGCTCGGGGACAAATCGTCCGATGACGCCTGCGGGGGAACGGTCAGTGGCTCCACATAACCTTTGGAAATATAGTCCTTAATGACGTCATCGTAAGCGGCACGAAGCTCGGGAGAAGCCTCGAGCTTCTTCTCCAAACACAAAAAACGTTTGCGAGCAATGTTATAGGAGTCCCCAAGTAAAAACACGTCTTTATCAAACGGGAGAGCTACAGTGTAACGGCCGGTCACGGGGTCACGTTCCGTAGTCGAGCGGTAAAAATGTTCACATTCAACATCCGTGGGGTGCTGAACGGGCGAGCCGGGGACTTCTTCCAGTTCCCAGAAGCGGGTAATTAAATGATCCATAGGCTGCTGTGGCACTATGGCGCAGCATGACGTCACGCATGCTGGGCGGGCGGCGAGCGCAGGCACGACTCACATGAGTACGTAACCTAGCACTGTATGAATAGCGGGCGGCCCCAATGGTCCACTGGAGACCACGTCGTCGGGAAGAATCAAATGCGGAAACAGCGAAGCACCAATCAAAACATCGATTTTGTTGGGCGTAGCGAAATGGTCGTCTGCCAATGCTATTTTATTAAGATATGGCAGGGCGGTGGAGTCGACATAAGCGGTAGGTAAGTTGTCAGTAATCTTATCAACAACTAAAGAATTGATTTTGTATTTTATGTTATTATTAAAGCGCGAGAAAAACTGTAAGTCTACTGTCCCGTGGGATGCCCTCTCCGTTCCCCCGAAGCCCCTCACAGTAGTACGTTGAATGGTATTCTGCCGTAACCCCAAACGATCACAACATTCGCTGGTAATGAAGTGACTTTGCGATGCAGAATCCGGCAAAACCCTTACAAATAGGGAATATGCGTAATTTTTTTTAATACTTTTATTGGATTTTCGCAGTTTTACATCACTTCATTATAGTAAAAAAAAATTCAACGCCAAAATAAGTAATTTAAGGTATTATAAAGAAAGTTAAAAAATTACAACCATCACGACCACTTTGAAATTCCCGTCAGGATGGCGGGCTGGTGTGACGTCATAATCTTTTAACTTCACGGCTCAGAATAATGAGTCCCGTCAGTCGGCATAGATTTTTTACCTAATCAAGTAATCACAGAGTACTTTTGTATTTTCAACAAACCAATGTTGTCATGGTAACAAACGAAAAAGGAAGTGTATAAAGTGTGATCAGTGGCTGTTTTGTAATGGTAATAAAGTGTGACCAGTGGCTGTTTCGTAATGGGAGCTCGTAAATAGCTGCTAGTAGCTCTTTTGAAATGGGAGCGCGCAAACCAGAGGAACTTTGTACACAATATTACGCTATTAATAATAGTAATATTTGTATTGTATGTAAGTCTAAGTACTTACTGTAACTTTGGTTCTCAGTAAGAGAGACTAGGGTTAGTGGGTCATTCTATTCTATTATCTGTGGGGGTGTAAGAACCTGCACCTGGCTCTCTTGAATGGAACCATTGTGCATATCTCAAAGGTCTAAACCCCCTTATCTAAACTATCGAATAAGAGTATAAAAATATATGCATATTCCCTAATATTTGGGCACACGGCTCTCGACTTTTCAATAGTCTTTGCTGTCCTTTTCTGCAGCTGGCCACAGTTTACTCGTTCACACTGCGTAATAAATTTAATGTGTCCAGTTCTTCTGATTACGAGAATTCTTCCATAACTTAATTTAGAAAAAAATAACAACTTTTAAAATATACTAACGACTGCCATTATAACCTAAAAGTAGAAAGAGCAACTTGTGTCATGTTCATGTCATAATACTTACAATACAAATTTAATTTTATTGTGTTGCAATATGGAGCATATTTGAGTGGCTCGTTGACTAGCGAATGGCTGTTTACGCCTCATTACAATAGAACAACTAGTGGCAGCCCATACACTACCAACAAAAAATATAAAAAGTCCTAAACTTTGCAAACAAACAAGCATATCAAACAAGAAGTGGAGAGGTTATAGGAGGCTAGGATCTACTCGTATTGGAAGAATTTTTATGTGATCCATCGTATCTGATCACAACGAGCATCACAAATACTCGGTGACATTAACATTTCTTTGTTTACACTTGACATTTATTTAACTATACGCAAACGCAAAGAAGTTATTATTCTGAGATTGATATATAAAGAATTATGACGTCACATCCGCCCTAAGAAAATGGGTGACGTTTCTCGGAAGTTAGAATTTACCGAAGTTTTTTTGTACTTTTCAACTTCATTTAGTTGCTCAAAAATAAATTATAATCAAAAATAATGATGGAGTCGTAGTTATGAAACAACAAAGTTTATTATAAATAATATTTGACCTTTATTTGAACCACTTGCATATTCCCTATTGTTTATTACCCTTACTATCGTACGTAGCTACCATAGCGGTAGCGAGCAAAACAGTAGTAGGCGTATTACATTGCGGCGTACTACTTTGAGCGGCAGCGGCATTAAGCACGCAAGGACGCGGAGCAGCAATGAACGTCGAACACAACGCGACGTCCGCTTGCGCGGGAACGGATGATTTCGCATCAGCTGGCTGTGACGTAAGCGATGCACCGCCGCCGCCGCCGCCACCAACCGAGTCAATGACCGCGGCGCGCGGTGGCACAGTGGTTAAGTTGGGTTCCGCTCATCTGGCATAATCTTTATTGACCAAAACTCATTTCGCATAACTCGTATGGTCTAAACTTTTTTGGCCGAACCATCACTTTGCCAAGACTTATGTGGCATAAGGCTCGTTTCGTCTAAAACTCTTTAGGCACAATCTTTAAACACCTAAGTTTCGTTTGCTCAAATTTATGTTCGTCTATACCTATGTATAATCTTGTTTCTCGTAATGTTATCTTAATAAATAATATATTAAGTATGTAGTAAATGTACAAATTGTGGTATTTTTCTCCTACATCCCGAAAATCACGATATTGTATGATCAAAAAATCGAAAGTTAACGACCAATATAATTATTACAAACCCCATGAGATCGAAACCTAAAAATAGGTGCGACGACGAGCAAAGCGAGGAGGAGCGTGTTAGGTGCACATGTTCATCCAAACCAAAGCGGAGCGCAGCGAAGCGGAGCGGAGCGTTTTCCAAACAGCGGAAACAATACAAGGCACCAGTTTGCACTATGTAGGGAGACGCTCCGTCAAAGTTAAAGCCAAACGAATATTATTACTTTGTATAAACCTAATAAACCTATGCCATAGCATTATTAGGCTATTCAAGATTTGGCCATACCATTATTAGGCTAAACAATGTTATGCGAAATAACTTTTTACTAAACGAGATTTATGCCATACGATTTTCGGCGTAACGAGACTTTGACCAAACGTTACTATGCAATACGAGATTAGGCAAATAAATCTTATGCCAAAAAAGGTAGAACCGGTTAAGTTCTGTAAAGCGGGTGACGGATTCGACTCTCGATTAAAATGTAATAGCGAGTGGTGTTTTTGTTTACACACTCGGCATCCCGAAGCGGACTGACAGGAAGCAATCTTATGCTTCGTACTTAGGCAATTTATACAGCCATTTAAATTCTTCGCGGCTTGAAAACGCTCGTGAGGAGACATTTTATGGAATTCGGGACATTTGAACAAATGATGATGTACAATGTTTGTACATAAGCACTTGTGAGCGGAATTAGAGTCGACGGTACTAACGTACGCATTGTAGTGAGGCGGCGGGTTTTTGTTATTAGATCTAGGGCGAACAGCCGATCGTGATGCTGATGCAGCGCCACCACCGGCGGCCGCGGTGGTCGGTGCGCGCTGTAATATTTTAGTTTGATTATCCAAGAACTCAACGAGCTTATCAAAGGTTGGAATTTCAGACTGATTATTATTACTATTCTCAAAAGTACGCACGGTATCAGGATCTAATTTAGTTAAGGCAGTTTGCAAAAATATGAAGTCTTGTAAGTCTGTTAACTTTAGATTCTTTAGGGCGCGTACTGCGTTAACAAATCGGTCATTAAAGAAATCCAAATTACTCGCAGAAATCGACGACAGCGGTTTGAATTCCATTAATTGTTGTAAATAGGTAGCTGCTAGCGTGCGCTTATCTTCATACCTATTTACTAGGGTATCAAATAACGTTTTATAATTTTCAGCGGAGGGCGTAATGCCCGCACAAGCGGCCTGGGCCTTGCCTGTTAATTTACCTAGCAAATAATGAAGTTTCTCATGATCTGAGAGGGACTTATTGTCGTGAATAGTAGATTTAAAATTGGCATAAAATAGTGGCCATAGGCGAATGTCACCATTAAAGCTCATCAACTCGATGGGCGGTAAATTAATTTTACTTTTTTGAGGAAAACAATCATTATTTTGGGTAGTTTTCGTGACTACGGTACATGACGCAACCAAGCGTTTTACGCGACAATACAGCTGTTCGAAAGAAACTAGCGATTTATAATCTGGCTTGGCAGTAGGGTCATTGGACATTAAACAGCTGTTGTACTGATCTAACACTTTTTGGAAATCTGAACGAATTGTATCTACATTAATACTCGCATCGAGAAAAGCTTCTCTCTCCTCGTTCCCTTTATTTATTTCGGTAGATAAATCAAACGCGTATTGTAAACACTCGAACAAAGCATTACGTTTTGCTTGCAGTGTCGCGAGTTCATAATTATGTTGCACCGAATCTTTTTCATTATGCGGTTTTGATGCTTTCGACATCGTGAAGTCGGAAAATAAAATGAAAAAAACAAATTAAACAATCACAGGAATGTGGGTGTACAATTGGAATGATAACTTGATAACGCGATTGAATATGGCGCCGCGCCGGCGCGGCGGCGAGTGAATGTGAGTCTACCTTCTTATGCCTATTATTGCAGCAAGCGTAAAAATGCGTGACCTATTTAAGTACAGTAGCCCTAACTACTAATAGCGGGATAATACTTTATATGTATTTGAAGCGAGATGATTATATGATTATTACGTTTTTGGAAAGCGTACAATGTATGTCGATAAAAAGCGGTTAGGTAAATAACCTATGCAGTGCGCCGCGTGCGCACTAGCTTAAGTTCACTTTTTGGCTTTGAAATAAGCTAAAAAGGGCGGTTTTCTCCTAATAGGTGACCTAATAGGGGCGGGGAAATAGTAATCGCGGGTCGAAGGACCACATGGTAACGCCGCTAAGCCGGAGTCCCTTCGATAGAAAAAAAATAAGAAACTACAGCAAGGTGTCTCACCGAGGGAAAGGGTTGATGAAGTGTCGTGCACCTACCTGGTCGCTGGAGGCAGTTCAGGAGACCAGGAAAAGGCGGCCGGCTTCCAGACCCTCGCCTGGCGCCACGTGCTCGATCGATCAGAGATCAGAGCAATCCAAAGCACTGCAGCACTCAACACACACACTGATATTCTTCGGTTAGCGGTTCACCACGAATAAAGAAGAAGCGGAAGACTTTAGCAACTAGCCAATCGTCTATTTTGAAAATAAGTTCAATCGCGAATAACTTAGCGCGACGGCGGCCATGAATTCGTTTTCGGAACTGATTGTCTGTGGGTGGCGCAGACAGTGTTGCCACACGTAGCGTTGCGGTGCACGACATAAGCGGAAATAGGGAAAAGGATTTTAGGATCGAAACCTTGCGAAAATTATGAAAGTAAATATATTAAAAGATAGGTGGCGACACCACCTTAGATTAACAATACAAAACACTGCAACCAATATTTTATTGGATAATTCATTTCATAAGTTTTACTTAATATAAATATTTCATTTCATATTTTTTTTCATTTCATTTTCATTTTAAATACAATTATTATATACGAACAAGAGATGGTGTGTTTACAAAATCAAAGCAAAAAGTGACCGCATTTTCTTAATGTAAAACGATTATTTTAAGTTCAACCCAATTACAATCATTGTACCAATGAATAAATACACAAATCCTCTAATCGAACAAATTCAAAATAAGAGCTTAGTGGTAGAAGTGGGAACTGACACTCCACCTTGTTCGTATATTGTTAGGTACAGACAAAAGAACTACCCCCATATACCTACATTACCTACATAGAGCATACAAAGGATTTATTGTAGGTTTATAAATCGGAGATAAACACACGATTATAGACTGTTTGCGTGAGTCAAAAAGTCGGAATTCGTGTGTCCCGATCTCGAAACTCTCGGCGCTGACATGTACCAATGAGTTTGATATATACCATCGCTCTTACGGTGAAGGAAAACATCGTGAGGAATCCTGCATATCAAGATTTAGCACATCTAGATAAGTGAACCAAACCCGCAGTGGACCAGCATGGTGGGAAATGGTTCAAGCTTAGGAAGGCAGTTTAGACCTTGGGGATATGCACAAAGGTTCCATTCGAGAGAGCCAGGTGCAGGTTCTGACACCCTCACAGAGAATACAAGAATACAAGAAGCGATCATGACAGTAGACGAGTTCTCGAGTGGAGACCACGAACAGGTAAACGCAGCGTGGGACGCCCTTCTGCCCGCTGGACTGACGACCTTAGGCGGGTAGCCGGTAGTGGTTGGATGAGGAAGGCCGAGGACCGAGTGTTGTGGCGCTCCTCGGGAGATGTCCAGCAGTGGATGATTATTGGCTGATGATGATGATGATGAAAACTAAGTACTTATTACTTCCATGCATGAATCAAACTATCGCGAAGGTCACGGACCATGTCATTCCGCACTAGCACTAGGAAACTAACAAGTGAAAAAGGGTTCATTTTTAACAATGAAGTGGCTCTTATTTTGTTATGGTAAGTACCTACCTAATATCATGTTAAACATAAACATTAAATATCTACATTACCCTATATCTACCCATGTTAGTGACTCTACTTTATGATGATAAATTCGCGACACTAGACATTGCTATGTACTGATAATATTTTACAAAGAAGGAAGAGTTTTTCATATTTACAATTATTTTTAGTTCTTTTGTCTACTAAGTATTTTAACAGTCTTTGTAAAGTAACCCCCTTATTCATAAAAAAGTTACTGAACGGATTAACTATTGAACTGTTCTGTCCCTCTCTGACAGAGAACAATTTGTTCTTTGACAGAGAGTGACAAAACAGTTCAATAGCTAATCCGTTCAGTAACTTTTTTATGAATAAGGGGGTAAGTATCCAAAGTAAGGGCCTGTTTCACAATGTATCCAGACATGATGTGTTCGCCGCGAACAAGTTGCCAACTCGCTGAGCTCTCGCCCGCTGTCAACTCGTTCGCATCTCTCTTGTGTAATAAGGCCCTAGTGCCAATTTCTCCATTCTCGGTTAGAGCATATCAAGGGAGTAGTATTTAACTTTTGACACATCTGTCATGTATTTTATATGGAGATGACATTTAATTTATAAATCAATCCCTGTCGGTTAGATAACTGACAATGGAGAAATTGGCACTTAAAATCACAAAACCCAAAATAGTAGTAACAGGCATTCCAGTTACAAAGTGAAGGTATAAATATGTTTCAGTAACTTGCACCCCTCAATATAACTCGAAAGCAACTAAAATCACAATGAATCGGGCTATTATGATATTGTTTAGTTTAGACCTTCCCCTACTTTCTTGTTATTTTGTCACACTATCAAAAACCTCTTTATTTTCGCGAAAACAGGCCATACAAATTTTGAAACGAAGCACTGCGCCTGTTCGCCCACGTTCGGAGATCCCGAGTAAGACCTAAAACCAGATGGATAGACGTAGTGCAAAAAGACCTACGACACTGCCAAGTCTCTGAAGACGACGTTGGAGACAGGGCGAAGCGGAGAGAGAAAACGAGGAAGGCAGACCCCACCACCATATGGGACACATAGCCTGAAAGAGAGAGAGAGAGAGTTGTCTGGAATAAATACAAAACCTAATAAATGTCAAATCTATTCTATAGTAAGAGAGTCAGACAGTTTTTTTCTGACAAGAAATAGAAAACAAGCACTGTAATAAGCAAAAGGCAAGGCACTAATTTAACCAACGATTATTTTCAATGACAAAAGGTCAACGGTTTTATATTTAAAAATGCACAGCATAAAACACAATGATATTTATTTATTTATTTATTGGCATCACACAACAGGTACATTACACAACATGCAATAAAAATATATGAGTTCAAGCTTAAAACTAGTAATGCACCCTAATGGTGTGTTGACAGCATGCTAAGTTTTTTTTTTAAAAAGTGAACGAATGACTTAAAACTAGTTACAAATTAAACACATAAAAGAATACATGCTATGGTTGAAGCACTGATCGAAAATGGCTAAATCAAATAGGTAACATCTAATCTAAGTAAAATCCAAGATGTACACAGCGATGTAATTAGCTGTGTAAGAGATACACAGCTAATTACTAACATAAGAAGGTTTGCACAACTTACCCAGATGGGAATAACGTATAAACACTTTATTAGTACAATAAGAATTATTAAAGTCTAGATTTGACGAGTTAGGTTCTCGCAGACAAGGTAGGTACCTACGTATGAGATTTATTATGAGCGGGTAGTTGCCAGAGCGGTGAGGAGAGACTGAACGCCGTGCAAATCAATGCGTCTAGATCTAAGGTGAACAAAGGATGACGTCGCGAGTGGACGAATATATTCGCTACTTATTTATTGGAAGCGGTTTGTCGGTGACAACGTACTTTAGAACCTACACTTTTAATATCACTTATCTTAACAGAACTAGATCACTACATGGCATCATGTCTATAAATCAACTACAATCATCAAAAAATATATCAAAAGCAACCTGGAAAGTAATAAAAAACGCTAAACCAATATTTCCGAAAGAATCAATAAAACAAATAGTGGTACATAATAAAGTAATCAATCAACCCAGAGACATTTCACAATCATTTAATAATCACTATGTTGATACGATCAATCGACACGAAAATACTAGTAAAAACAAAATAACACTCTCCAATAAAAATAACAATTCAATGTAGGTATATGAAACCAACAAATCCGTTGGAAAAAAAAAAAACATCTAGTACGGGTTATGACAATATCAATACTAAAGTAGTAAAGTATGCCACTTAAGACCTAATATGCCACTTGCTATGTCACATTATAAATTTATGTATTGTAGAGGGAAAATTTCCAATGGGGCTCAAAACTACAATCATAAAACCCATGTTCAAAAAGGATAATAAAGAAGATATGAACTATTATACACCGGTCGCCCTTCTCCCTGTATTTTCCAAAATATTTGTAAAGATTATTTATAAAAATTTATATGTTTTCTTTGAATCTAATAACATCCTAGCAGATGAGAAAAAGGGGTTTAGAGTAGGTAAAACCATAAATATGGCAATTTTTGACTTCATCAACAAAGTTATAACACGTATGGACCAAACCAAGTCGATAACTGCACTATTCATGGATATGAAGAAAGCTTCGACTTCGTAGATCATGACATACTTATTGATAAATTAGAGCGATATGGAGTTCGAGGGAATGTATCTAACCTAATAAAATCATACCTCAGTGACCGATCGCAGGTGACGCAAGTCAGTAGAATATGTTTAGATACAAATACGGAAATAATTTACGAGTCAGAAGAACGCCAAATTGTATTCGGTGTCCCACAAGGTAGTGTTTTGGGACCCCTTTTATTCTTAGAGTATATAAATGACATTCAAATCCCACTCCATTGTACGGCGGTATTCATGGAAGATAATATAGAAACGCAAGAATATGAAATAAATCAATCACTATCAAATATAATTAATTGGCTGACATCAAATAATCTTATTATTAATCTTGAAAAAAAAAACATAATCAATTTTAGGCAAAAACTGTACCTGATTCTCTTAATATACAATACATATAATAATAATAAAATAGCAGAAACTGACATAATAACATTTTTAGGACTACATACTATAGACAATAAATTAAATTTCAAATTTCAAATAGACATTTTAAGTAAAAAAATAAAAAAAAAATCATGTGCTCTATACTTATTAAGGAAAGTTTCAAATGAAGACACTATAGTGTGAATGCCTATTATGGTTATGTTGAATCCAGTTTAAGATACGGTGTTATATTTTGGGGAAACTCAACTGATAATGAACTGGCATTTAAATCACAAAAAAATGTATACGGGCTATTAAGCGTCTTCAATCAAGAGACAGTTGTAAAAAACACTTAGCAGAGTTAAAAATTCTAACATTACCCTGTCTTTATATCTATGAGGTAGCGTTGTATGTTAAACTTAATAGACATCAGTTTAAGTCGTTTAAGAGTCGCCGATGTCAGAACCGTGTGGCAGCAGAGCATAGAAAGTCGGCTCTTTACAATAAAAGTATATTAGGAATGGCACCAAAAATCTATAATAGCCTTCCAGAACAGATTCGAACAATTGACGAAATAAATATATTTAATTAAAAAAATTAAAAAACCGACTTCAAAAAACCACAAAAATGTAAGAAATAATTTAAGGTTTACACAAATTCTACTCGTATGAGACAGTACAAATATACCTAAGCAGGAACTGTTCTTTTTTGATGTTGGTGCGGTGACAAAGTAATCTGAAGAAATATGGCACCAACTTAAAATTCTGAAAAAAAAATGGGACCACCTGGAAGCTCAACCCAATACAACAAAAAAAGAATTTTCAAAATCGGTTCATAAACGGCGGAGTAATCGGTGAACATACATAAAAAAAAATATATAAAAAAAAAAAAAAAAGATCCCGACGAATTGAGAACCTCCTCCTTTTTTTGAAGTCGGTTAAAAAACCTTGAAGTGATTCCTTGTCTCGAGGACATAATTATTATTCGGTACACGAATTTTTCATGGACATAAACAAAAATAAATTTATGTAACTTAGAATTATAACTGTTAATTTAGATTGTCTGTGTCTCAACCGAGTTGCCAAATTAGATTTTAAGTGTAGGTATTTTGTAATTGTTTCTGGACATATATAGTGCCACAATCTTATCTGTTCCGGTGGCGACGTCGCTGTGATTGAATCCAGTGATGCCATCGATTAAATTTTGCCTATTTCTGGTTTAAACGACAACTCATTTCTGCTAATATACATTCATAAGTAAAGATAAATCAAAATATAGGGTCGATAGTAAATGAAAGAGGATATAATATTATATCAAACGACATTTGTTGTATAAAAAAATTGTCCACGGCAAACAGAAACAAAATTACACACACACACACGCACTCACGCCTTGTACTAATGTACTTTCTTGCGGGGTAGGCAGAGGTGCATTGCTGCACCCACTTTTCGCCAGAGTGTTATGTTAGTCCCAATGTAATAGGGGGCGGGCCTATTGCCATTTTACGGGCACATCCAAGACCTGAGAACAAATATCTGTGTTTAAACAAATATCTGCCCCAGCCGGGAATCGAACCCGGGACCATCGGCAAACAGAAACAAAATTAGTTCTGATTATGTTCTGATATAAGACATTAAATCTAGATTTTACAATGATATAGGTATGTAATATCTGTGGGTCGTGGGAATAACGAGATAGAAAACTATTGTACTTAATTATTATTTATTTATTTATGAACACTTTATTTTTTTCATTTTCTTAAGTAACAAGAAACAAGAGCATAAAATTCAAAGAAATTCAGACAATGTACAATGGCTAATTGCCAAAAATCCATTTCTTCCAGCCAACCCTTGATACTCGTAGTGGAAGAAGAAGATGTCATTAATCATCATTATTTCGTCTAAAATCGCTGCAGGTGCGAGAAATTCTTCTTGGTATACTGCCTAAGGTATAGGTACGCAGCTTCACTCACACCTGTAATCAAAGAAAAATAAAGATTATATACTTTCATCACGACCCATCCCGTCCCCACTGCTGGGGTACGGGTCACTCGGGAAAATATTAATAAAATTACATGTGAGTATATGGGTAAAATTATTCGTCATATTTGGCAACACTAACCTGTAGCCGCTGCAACTCGCTCTTCCAATTTTTCTAACGGAATTAAAGGCGCCTGAATACGTTATTCTTCCTGCATAAAAGCCAATATATCTAGTATTACTTTTCTTGCATCACTTTTCAGCGCTTTTGGCATTATTACACCCAGAAAATCACAAAACAAATTAAATAACGTAGCGTCAGCCTCTTCGCAGAAATTGACAACTCAAATAAAGCACAGAGTATGAAAGGACGTTTGACAATGACGTCTCGTTAGTACACATTTTGACCACCGGAACAGATAAGATTGTGGCACTATAGTTTATTTTAGGACATAACCATTATTAATTAGATTGCATGATTTAGGTATTTTATAATTATATAACTTTGTATGCCCAAGGGCAGGCCATAGTAGCAATAAAATTAGAGGACTTTGTTAATAACTTCCTAAACCTATGTGTCACAATATATTTTGATTTGATTTATTATAAGTTAGAATAGGTATAATAAGGTACTAGAATTAGATTAGATTTAAGACGTTTGGTAACGCTACGTTACATTATGTATATTAAATTTCATTCAAATCCGTTCAGTAGTTTTGGCGTGAAAGAGTAACAGACAGACACAGTAATTTCGCATTTATAATATTAAGTTAAGATTATTTAAAATGTAACAAAATTTCCCATATTTAACTGTACAGACCTTAGATTAACAATATACGAACAAGACGGTAAAGTAATATATATATTTACCTACTGGCATATTCGACGATATATCTGTGTCAGTTCAGTACTTATGTACAATACCTAGCAACTTACGTAGCGTAGGACATACAATACAGTGTCTTAAAAAGGATAGACAAGACGTACATAGATTTTCACCTTTACTATAATTATTTACCACTATCGCCTTGTACGGTCAAATGCAGAGAAACCTGACCCCCCTCTCAATGCTTCTGAGGGGGGTCAGGTTTCTCTGCCCCTTACTGTACTATTATATCCGTC
Organism: Plutella xylostella; assembly: GCF_932276165.1. Classification (NCBI taxonomy): domain Eukaryota; kingdom Metazoa; phylum Arthropoda; class Insecta; order Lepidoptera; family Plutellidae; genus Plutella; species Plutella xylostella. The sequence continues at coordinate 7,072,321 of NC_064007.1, read as the reverse complement.
CTCATTGCTTCGCCGCAGACAATTTAAAAAGCTACAATAAATAAAATTGCGATGGCCATGGCTTGGCCATCGCAATTTATACTTACTTTTTGACTGGACATAAACAGAAAAGTGATGGTTTTCAGCATGAAGTTACTAATTATGACTGTGCTATTTTACTATGGTAAGATTTATTATTTACGGTAGTTAAGTATGGTAGAGTAAAATTGGGTAGATATCTATATCTAAGTGTCTATGTGGTATTTTATTTAGTCCCTTCATTTTTTAAAGGGAAAAAATGTAACAGGGTATAGTCAAGTCAACCCCTAGTAAAAGTGTGAAAATTTTTTCTTCAACATTATAGATGTATTACCTTACCTGCCTTAAGAATGTCAATTTTTACCCTATGCGAACCATAAATTTTATGCGAACAGGAAGTTCTCATAAAAATTATGGACTACGTAGGTATAGGTAGGTATATGATTATGTTTTCAGGGAGCTGTGAGGACACCGTGACTGTGAGAGAGCCCCCCGCGCCCCCCGCGCCCCCCGCGCCCCCCGCGCCCCCCGCCAACAGGATCATCGGGGGACGACCCACCACCATCAAGAAATACCCTTACATGGCGTATTTAAGTTCAGTTTATACGGTATTGCTTCTTTACCAGACCCACCGACATAGTATGCAAGCTTAGTTTGGAGCTGTCGACGACGCGAGCAATGAAAAAGTTATTTTTTTATAATACCGACACCAAACAGGGACGTGAGCCAAGACGTTGGTACAGTTCTCCCATATTAATTATGCGCATGCAAATCTTTGCAAACTGTCGTATTCCCGGAAACACCCGAATCATTTAATCGTAAGAGCCTTAAACAATGCACTTAGATTTTGCACCTTGTTTGAAAGAAATAGGAGTCAATATCATGTACGTACATAATCGAAAACAATTTGGGATGTCGGTGGCTGTCACCAATTAGTCAAAGGTCCTTCAGTTCTCTTGTCAGTCAGTTCTGTGGAATTATATGTATAGAGCTGTTATTACACATCGTTCTTGGTTTTGTTTTCAAATGTGAATTTAATTTCAACTTTAATTTTGATTATAAATTATAATTATAAATTATTGTTGATGACGCCTTATTATGAAACAAATTAAAGAATAAAATATGTGTCACGTTGATAGACTTCACTTTATAAATAAAGCCACACCCAAAAGACCAAGTTTGCAATTGTAATATTAATGTGAAGTGCTGTAAATACTTTTGGAATCCATTTTTCTTCTAAGAATATAAATAAACCTTGTGTTATTCAAAACTTCTTTCATCCATCTCTACATCAGCTCAGTAAGACACTTGAAAAGTACTGTAACATTTTATAAATGAATTTTAATATTTTGACAATACTTATTATGAATTATCAAATCAAATTTCGTTACTGATATCAGTTGATGTATATCAATATCTCTTTTACCACCAAATATATAATTCTACTAAAATTGCATGAAGAAAATGCACTTAACCACTCTAAATACATATATATATATATATAGTTTTCTAACGCTCGAGAAATACGACCGTTGCCGAACAATGACGAAGATTAAGCGCATTATCAATTTTGGGGAACCGTAGGTACATAGTTGTACGGGTAGGGTCAGTGCGTCTCAGTATGTCCGAGAAATACTTCTCTAATTATTTTGTTCTAAAAATTAAAATGATAAAGGTATTCAATATCCATAATCAAGTTATTTGTTAGAAGTTCTGAAGTAAGTTATCAGATCATTTCAAAATTATGTGACATTAGTTACTTATTTTGATTATCAATATTTAAGTAGAAACATAAGCTTTTAGGGTTTTAAACTTTTACTGTAGAATTGTTTTTAAAAAACCAGTTTTATGTGTTTTCCATTTTAAAAATATTTATTTATATAGCGTTTGACAGCCAACTGACAGCATTTACCATATGTTTCTGTTTTGATGGTAAGGGCCCAAGACTCTAGTTAGTCCTATTTATGAGGTAGGTAAGTTCTAAGAATGAAAATTGTGAAGTTACCTTTCTAAGGCTCTGTCAAACCAGGACGCGTTACTAGCGCGCGTCATACGCAACGCAACGCTAGCGCTGGCGCTCTGTTTACCATAGTAGTACAACACATCTTGGAATCATAGCGCGGCGTCAAGTTAGCGCTCTGACACGCGCTAGTAATGCTTTCTGTTTGACGTGGCCTTATGTTATTTTAAATTTGCGTTTAGTTATATAGCCCTCATTGAATCGTACTTTATCACTGTATTTGCAGATCAGTGATCAGGAGCTGCTGGAGGGTGACTGTGGGGGCGTGATACTCACACAGCACCACGTGCTCACCGCTGGGCACTGCTTAAATCTGTAATAAATTCTTAATTTTTGTATATACCTACTTAGTTACGATTTAGCGGTCAGCTATATTGCCTATATTTCCCTGTCATTAATTTACATGCTGCCTCCAAAAGCTTCGCTATTATACGTAGAACTAGCACCGCTAGTGGATAAAAAATAGTAACTTCCGTTTGAAAGCGTTTATTCCAAAAACTGCCAAGGCCACCCCCTCGTCATGCTAATTCCAATTTTTAGAACGGCCATCGTTAGCGATTTTTAGATTAACTTCTAGATTCCAAGCACAAGGGATTAGCCGCAATAGCGACTATAACTATTATAACTAGGATTATTTCCTTTATGGTGGAGGCTTACTTACTGTACGTAATTCTCCGCTCGCTGGCGTCGTGGACGCGGTCTAAAGGAAGTTGTTCCGGCTCTAAGGCTGTTCTTCCACCACCGCCGTTACCGGAAGGTGATGACGTCGCCAATTTTGTGATATCATTTAACATGGCCATGAAGTGTCCGAGCGCCGTCATCGTTCACGTCGTTCTCGCTGACGGAGCGTCACGGATGGTGACGGCTGTGGTGGACAAACGACCTAAGGCACCGTGTAGCGCATATATTTATTATATTAAGGCCCTGTTCCACAATGTCTGGTTAGTGGCTACTTGTCAGATAAAATACATGCTGTCACTGTCAAAAAAATAATAACAGAGGGTGACAGCATGTGTTTTATCTGACAAGTAGCCACTAACCAGACATTGTGGAACAGGGCCTCAATATCAAATTAATCAATCCAAACGAGAAGCCGATGTGAATTGTGTTACAGGTGTGAACCCTTTGCCACTGCAGTATCAAGTCATGCGGTGAATGATCTAGGTACACCATACCTATAAAATCTTTCCAGAAAAATCAATGACACTACAGCTGCTACTGGAACTACCATCTTGAGGGCATCTAAAGTTGTCATTCGCGTCGGATCTACCTACAATGACCGCGGAGGCTCAGAGCATGTGACGTCCAAGTTCGTGGTTCACGAGAGCTATACCTTACCTTTTAACGACGTGGCAGTGTTGGTGCTGTCGGACAGTATAAGCAACTACCGGAGCAGCTCGGTGCAGCCAGCCGCCATCCCCCCGAGGGGGTATGTGGTCCCGGACAACGCGTCTGTGGTAGCTGTCGGGTGGGGACATACTGATGTGAGTATCAAACACTTCACCTTATGGATTTTATCGGCATTTATATGTAGGTAAGTAATGACGACCGAATGGCGTAGTGGTTAGTGACCTGACTACTGAGCCGATGGTCCCGGGTTCGATTCCCGGCCGGGGCAGATATTTGTTTAAACACATATATTTGTTCTCGGGTCTTGGATGTGCCCGTAAAATGGCAATAGGCCCGCCCCCTATTACATTGGGACTAACACAACACTCTGGCGAAAAGTGGGTGCTACAATGCACCTCTGCCTACCCCGCAAGGGAGTACATTAGTACAAGGCGTGAGTGCGTGTTTTTTTTTGTGTAAGTAATGACCTAATTTTTCATCCTAACTAATATTATAAATGCGAAAGTACTGTGTCTGTCTGTCTGTCTGTCTGTCTGTCTGTCTGTCTGTCTGTCTATCTGTCTGTCTGTCTGTTACTCTTTCACGCCAAAACTACTGAACGGATTTGAATGAAATTTGGTATACATACGGTCTAGACTCTGGGAAAGAACATAGGCTACTTTTTATCCCGGAATTCCCACGGGAAAACTTTTTAAGGCGAAGCGAAGCTCGCGGTAACAGCTATTTGATAATAAACGGATATATACTTACTCCATGTTTGGCATGCTGCCGCAATGAGCCCCTGAATCATTTCTGTCTGCTTCCTATACCACTACTGTAAATTGTAATACTCCGTAGACGAACTGCAGCTACTCAAGCCCCCTCGGCCTGCGGCACGTGGGGCTGCGCACGGTGGACCGAGACACCTGCGCCGCGCGGTGGAGGCAGGAGGTCCCAGAACTCCCCGACTCCATGCTCTGCGCGGGGCTGCTTGGTGTTGGAGGTAAGCTCGTATATCCGACTCGTCGACAGGCTGAACCGACTTATGCAGATGATTGACGAGTATTATCGAGTGCGTTTGATGAAAAACCGACCCGCTTCGAAGTCATCGCTCGGCTAACAATTAGAGTTTTTCCCCAGGAGCCGGTGCTTGCAGGGGTGATTCCGGTGGTCCCCTGGTGTACAACGGGGTGGTGGTGGGGGTGGCCGCGTTTGTTATGACATGCGACGATTCCTTCTACCCTCAAGTATTCATGCGCGTCTCTAGCTACACCGACTGGATCAACAACACTGTAAGTAGTATAATGAAATAAAGAAATAGAATAGAAACTTGGGCCGGTGCCTCGCTGTACTGCTCCCTTGCACCCCACGGCTGAGAATGCCCCCCGTTAAATAGTTTCTTCTCTTAACATTTCTTTATGACGAATAAAACCTCAGTATGGTGAGCAAATTTGATGAAATTAGGTAGGTACTTAAGTAGGTACAGTAGGAAGATGATACCCTCGATTTACATTATAATTTTAAACTTTCCAGGTAAGTCAAAACCAGGTTGTGGCTGTGCACAAGAACAGTCACAACACCGCCGTGGCAGCTGACGTCACCAGTCTGATGCTACTCGCCTTCGCAACGTCAATTTGGATATTGTTTTCCGAAATCTGATTATTTTTTTAAGTAAGATGATAGTTTTAGTGTAAAAAGAGGATGGGCGTTTTGGGACCTATGTCCAATAAAGATGAGTCACACATCGAACACGTATTTTTTAAATGGGAGATATTACTTTCAACAGGTTTTATTTACTGATATATAATAAAATATAATAATATTAAAATAAATGATGATCATTTGTTATAAAAATTAAAAATGAATGTCAAAAAATAACAAAAACATGAAAATTACAGAAATAAAATATAAACACTTTCAAGGTATGATTATTCTAATTGGACAGTAAATCAGGGCCTCAAGTCTGCTAATGAATGGCGGCTCAATGCTGTGTCGTCTGAATGGTTTTCCGACTTTAGGTATCTGTTTTCTCTTTGTTAGTGAGTCCCAGTAGTGCAATATGAAACACTTAACACTTATTACTGTTTATTAACGTTAGTTCTTTAAAAAAGATGCAATAAATATTTCCTAAAACGCAGATAATGAATACCTACAGTGCGAAACCCATGCTGCCGACACACAACTGTGCCGCCATTCCTTAGCAGACTTGGGGCCCAGGAGTCGCTTCTCTTATTCATATTCTGCAAAAAAAACCTTTTCAACGACGTATCACTCATTTCTATTGGTGCTGGTCCCAGCTTCCATAGATTTGTGTCCATCCTCTTGAAAACAGTTTCATTAAATAATTTAAATTTTTGTAATTTAACATAATTTTTATAAATTTATTATGGTTCATATGGTTTTTTTCCTATTATACATATAGGATGTTGCCGGAGTGGTATATGTAGATTATGTAGTTACCTGAAGAGGGGTGACACAGACTCATTCCGTGTAGCTTTTTTTAGGTAACTAGTTTAACTTAATGATGTTGATGACTTCGAAATTTTGTCTTTTATTGAAATTAAATGTATTTTTAACAACTCATGATTTTTTATATCTTTCCTTGGCCCCATTTGGTACATTAAAACTATGTAGGTACGTATAAAGTTTATTAAAAAGACGTATGTAGAAATATACGAAACGTTTTACACATTTGTTGTGCCCTAGAGTTCTCTTGCAAAACTAAATGTAGCGTAAAATTAATAGCTACGTTTACCTTAAAAAAAATTACACGGCGGTGTTGTAAAAAACATTGTTCAGTAACTAGGTACTTAACTATATTATAATATAAAATACATACCTTAGATTAACAATATAAGAACTAGATGGTGTGTCACTTCACTGGCGCATTCGACGCTGTATCTATGTCAGGTCAGTATGTACAATACCTAGGAACTTACGTAGCGTATGACATGCAATGCAGTGTGTTAAAAAGGATAGACAAGACACAAAGAGTTGTAGATTTTCACCTTTACTATAATTATTTACCACTATTGCAACACCTTGTACTTTTATATATATCCGTCCTCATTGCTACACCGTAGACAAGTAAAAAAGCTACAATAAATAAAATTGCGATGGCCATGGCTTGGCCATCGCAATTTTTACTTACTTTTTGACAGGTAATAAACAGGAAAGTGATGGTTTTCAGTATGAAGTTACTAATTATGACTGTGCTATTTTACTATGGTAAGCTTTATTATTTGATGATGATGATGATGTCCTCTTCGTCGTATCCGACAACAGCGACTCTTGCTACACTCTGTTATGTGCTCTTATGTGGCTGGCAAGTCCGAACTTCGTCTTGAACACCCTGTCACACTGAGCACAGTAGAGCTGTCCCATCCTGTTGTTATTTATGGTAGTTAAGTATGGTAGAGTACAATTGGGTAGATATCTACATAATATCTATGTGTATATGTGGTACTTTATACGAAGCTCCTTCAATTTTCTATGGCAAAAGAATGTTACTTAATCAATGTCTATTTAAAAAGTAGAAGAATTTCTATTTCTTTGTAGTCAACCCCCAGTAAAAGAGTGAGATTTTTTTTTTCAACATTATACGTATGTATTGTCTATCTTACCTGCCTTAAGAATAACAATTTTATCCTTATGCGATCCATACATTTTATGCGATCAGGAATTTCTCATAAAAAATATGGACTACGTGTAGGTAGGTATATAATTATGTTTTCAGGGAGCTGTGAGGACAAGGTGACTGTGAGGGAGCCCCCCGCGCTCCCCGCACCCCCCGCCAACAGGATCGTCGGGGGACAACCCACCACCGTCAGGAGATACCCTTACATGGCGTATTTTCGATCATTTTATACGGTACTGCTGCTTTACCAGAACCACCGACATATTTATGGAAGCTGTCAACGCGAGCAATGAAAAGTTTAAATTTTCATAATACCTACCGACACCAAACAGTGTTGTTGATGTGACTGTGACCGTAGGTACACAGTTGTACGGGTAGGGTCAGTGCGTCTCAGTATGTCCGAGAAATACTTCTCAAATGTTCTAGAAATTCAAATGATGAAGGTATTCAATATCCATAATGAAAGTTATTTGTTGGGAGTTCTCATGTAAGTTATCAGATCATTTCAAAATTATGTGACATTACTTATTAATGATTTGATTATAAAATAATAATAGCCTACTTATTTTCCCACTGCTGGGCAAAGGCCTCCCCTTTCATCTTCCACACCTTTCGATCCTGTGCACCCTCAGCCCAGTTGTTATCGAATTTGTCCAGGTCGTCCCGCCATCTCCGTCTCGGCCTGCCTCTCCGCCGGCGCCCGTCGCCCGGCACCCACTCGGTCGCTATCTTGGCCCACCGGTCCGGGTGCATGCGGCAGACGTGGCCGGCCCAGTTCCACTTGAGCTTTGCGGTCTCGACACCAACATCGACTATGCGAGTTTGGGAGCGTAGTATGGTGTTCCTGACACGGTCCGTCAATTTTACACCGAGAAGACTACGCTCCATCGCTCTTTGGCAAACCTTCAGTCTGGTCTTTTGATGTTCGGTCAATGACCATGTCTGTGCGCCGTAGGTTAGGACGGGCAAGATACACATGTCAACGAGTTTACGCTTGAGTGACAGTGGAAGGTTGCCCTTCATCAGCTGCTTCATAGACCAGCAGGCCTAGACAAAAGCCATACGCTCCGGAGCGAATCTATTTCTACAATCGTTGTCGCTTAGGCGTTTACGCTTGTAATTTGCTAGCCAAACGCCAATGCGCTTAGTGAACGTTGTTTCTACAGCGTCGCGTCGTTCGACAAAAGTTTGAATTGTCTATGGTTATCATATGGTTGTCGTCTTTTGAACAATTTGAACTGTCAAACAAAATGTCATTCTCAGTTTGAGCGGCATACGTTACACCAAATTTTCATCATTATTCATAAAAAAAAACTTTCGCTGAAGTTGTAACTGCTGAAATACAAGTGATTTAAAATAATCTATATTATTGATACGTATCAGTAAACGGTAAGTACTTACCTACTATTTTTATATCCTACATAATCGCCGATGTTCCATACTAAGTTAGTAAGGCAAAATATATAGTTAAGTACTTCAATGTAATAAGGGCAATGAAGCAGACTTTCGAAGTAAACTAAATACCTAATACATTGTTTAAGACCATAATAATACTGTCTCAAATTCATACATTTATAAAGAAAACTACAGGGGGATAAGCATTAGCAATGAGTAACAGGATGATAACAGGGTCTACTTCAATGACGAATTGGTTTACTTACACTCGCTCATCTCGATTTGTGTTGTGTACTTGCGATTGAGACGTCTTTGATGACGAATAGTACGGAAATCCTCATAATAAGTATGGCCTCACTTTGAATAACAGTAGAATAATAACAATCTCGCGTATCATAACCATCGAGTATTTATGATAGTCATTACCTTCTCTGTGGATCTAGTCTGTCAGTCAGTCATTGTTGTTTACTTGTTTACAATCATTTTTTACAATTATTACCTAAAAGGGAAAAGGTACCTACAATTCTATCTTTTGATTACCAAGACTTGTTCCTCATCTCGTTTTATGTTGTGCTGTGCTGTGAATACGTGTGACCTAGACATAGACATAGACATAGACACATCGTTTATTCACTCACAAAATACACATCACAAATACAAAACAACAATGTAGGTACAGTGGCATAAAGAATAACAATAATTGTGGTGTGTATTATGTCAGTAAAATGGCTCTGACTCAGCATGTGCTGTACAAAAAAGTATACAGCGCTGGTAATTCTGCCAGAACCCGCGAGTTGAGGTGGTACGCGGCTAAAAAATAATATGATATATGATATAAACGTGCTGTGTTTGCTCCGAAAGATTTATGTTTAAATTAGAATATTTGTGTTAATAGTTTAAAACAATATATATACATATCATAATATAATAGGGTAATGGGGTAATGTGTTAAAGTGTGGTTTGTATAAATATACATAAAAGGTTGATGCTTAATCAATAAAAAATAGTATAATATTAAAATAAAATACAGGATAAGGCGATAAGTGCAGGAAGCTTAAATACATGTTAGGTACTGGCGGAGTTTAATCTTAAAGAGGTGCTTGGACTTAAGTTTGCGCAGTGGAGGGGGAATATTGTTCCAGCACTTTGTCGCCTGGTACTTAAAGCTGCCTCGGAAGGCTGCAGTTTTACTCTGTGGCAATACAAGAGGTGGCGTGTGGTACCTTGCTGCATTTCGGCTACATCGCCAGTCGAGCTTTTCGTACAAATAGATAGGAGTTTTTTTGTGTACCACTTCGAATAGCAATGACCTATGTTATGAAGCATAAAATGAAACTGTTCTGTATTCATAAAAGATAATTATTGTGTATCAATAAAGTGATACTTATGGAGTAAAATGAAATGTCTACAATGGATTGGGTACTTTGAGTACCCAAAATCTCGGTAGGTACCTTGACGATGTGGCTCCAAGTGTGGTGCTGATGCACGCATAATTTTTTATTGACCTTGGCTTTGATTTTTTTGGCCTTGACCTTGGCTTTCAAGTTCATGGTCAAACGTACCTAAACATGAATAGGGTGACTATGAAATTTTAAAATGAACTAAATAAAACTGTTTTATGTTGGTCAGCTTAAAGCAAATAAAATACGTTTTTTAATGTATTATCGTGTTCAGTATCATCAGCTGTATCTACCATTTCCCGCTCCAACGCAATCAAGTTAACACTCTGTATATGCTGCAGTTTTTTCCTGCACTTTGATTCTTTCAGACTCTAATGCCAGTCGCTGCATTTCCCTTTCTTGCTGCAGACGCCTTCGTTCTATCTTAGAGAATTCTCTTCTTCTGCGTACATTTCTTCATAATTACATTGTGTTGATTATTACAGAATAATTAAACTACTGTGGTATAAGTTTCACTACTGTAACAACTGATTTGTTTAATATTTTCTTTGGTTGATTATTTGTTAAGATTTTAATCCGAAAATACTATAGTACTCTGTTATTAGTATGTCTGGTAGAATTTATGATAAAACTAAAGACTGATTATTTTGTTTATTAATGTTTTGTTTGATTATTTTATGTTTTAATTAGGTAGTATGTGTGCTAGAAGTTTAAATAATTTTATTAACACAAAGACTTAGTTTTTCTAAGGTTTATGTTGGTTAGAACACTGAATACTACTTGTTTTTTTTTGCATGTTTATGTGAAAACTCTAGTATTTCATCAAAATAACATTTATTTTATAAAGGTTGATTATTTGAAAGACTTTATTGTATCATGGATCAGTGTTTATTATTACAAAAATATGATTAAACAGAACATACAGATATTATCTTAGTTTTTACTTATCTAACATAATTATATTATTTACAATTAACCTAATTACGAGTACCTACATAAAAATCTAACTGTGATAATGTTAAACAAACTACAATCTATTAATTAAACATGGCCCTGCCCTGGATTAAATCATTTTGATTTTCTATATTATTGATTTGCACAAAATCATCATAATCATTGGCTGGTGGAAGCTCCTCAGGTTCAGGCATGCGGGCACATAAAGCAATATTGTACAATACAGCACATGCAGTTGTGATTCTGCTGGCGACATAGGGGTGATAATGCAGGGTCCTGTCACGGAGTAAACATCTCCACCTTTTTGATTTTAGGACTCCAAAGCATCTTTCTATGCAATTTCTCGCTTGGATGTGCCGCCTTGTGTACTCTGCTTCTCGCGAACCTTCTGCAGCATTGAGTATAGGCGTCATGAGCCAGGCTCTCTGGGCATATCCGGAGTCACCTAAAATAAAGACAAAGGCAATCTTAGGTAAGTACCTAACTACATATATCCTAGTTTCATAGTCTGTTAATATCCTCTTTTTTGGGGTGGTGAAGTAAAAAAATTAAACAAAAATTCATGTTAGTACCTACTACAGTTACATTTATTAATAATTAATAACAAATTACCTAATAGCCAAACTTGTTCTCCATTTCTATGCAATTCACGCATGTATGGTTCTGTTTGACCTGCAGCCCATATGTGCGAGTCATGTGTTGCTCCACCAAACTTTGAATTTACATTCATGATTTTTAAATTGCTGTCACAGATCTGCAATAAAAAAGTATTAAATTAACTAAGGATCATGAATCAGTTTGTTCAACTGTACATTTACGTGGGTGGTCTGAAAAGTTTCCGACCTAACATAGATACAAGTTTTTTTTTCTTAAAATTTATTTTTATTCTTCTACATCTCATATAGTAATTAGGCGGCTCCAAAACTCGGATTTATTGCGCATAAACTGCGCCAACAGAGCATTGGAAATGTTCATTCGAACACTTCGTTGGTCTGACGTTAGCAAACGCGGCAGCCAACGCGCGGACAGCCTTCTCATGCCTAAATCTTGATTTAATATGTGACAAACACGTTCTCTGGACATTTTCATTGCCTCTGCTATCTCTCTCACTTTAATTTGGCGGTCGTCTATCTCCATTTGGTGAACTTTAGCGATGTTATCGTCAGTAGTTGCAGTTTTTGGACGTCCCGAACGTTCATCATCTCCGAAGCTCTTACGGCCACGTTTAAATTCGGCTGCCCAAAATTTTACTGTGGTAAATGACGGTGAAGAGTCCCCGTACATAGAATCTAACTCATCTTTGATTTGCGTAGGGGCATTCCCTTTCAAAAACAAATATTTTAAGACAGTTCGATACTCGATTTTTTCCATTTTCACAGAAATGCTCACATCAACTCACTCAAACGACTGTAAAATAAAAACCGCGAGTCAAAAATGGCTGAAACTTTGAAGTGTTGCTGTCAAAAGATGCACAATTACATTCCCTGACTTTAATTGATGTGTGCTACCATCTTCACGTTGAGGTCGGAAACTTTTCAGACTTAGACCTTATGGAATTATGGAGAATGCACAAACACCCCTATACAAACTTTGTAATAGAATTAAGAAGATTAACCTTGTTTAAAATCAACTCTGCTTACCATTTGTACATTTAAAGAATGATACCCTTTTCTGTTAAAAAAAAGGTGCTCCTCATGACTTGGCTTTACAATGGCCACATGAGTGCAGTCAATACAGCCAATAACTCCAGGCAAACGAAACTTCGTTTGGAATCTGCCAAAAAATATAACATTCATTTAATATTTTATAATATAGATTATTATTATTACATATTATATTCTATTCTATTCTCTGTGGGGGTGTAAGTAATGGTGCACCTGGCTCACTTGAGTGGAACCTTTGTGCATATCTCCAAGGTCTAAACTGCCTTCCTAAGCTTGGACCATTTCCCACCACGCTGGTCCACTGCGGGTTGGTGGGTTCACATATCTACATGTGCTAAATCTAGATATGCAGCTGATAGCTAGGTACTTACTCTTGTTTTATTTTCACTCTTTCTTGTCGTGTTAGCGGGAACACAATCCACTTGTTTGTGATACTGGGGTGGTTCAGTGCTTCAACAACTTGCCGGATGCGTCTACTGGCTGTGTGCTGTGGCAGATGCTGGGTGACACCAACAATCCTCTGGTAGGACCCTGTAGCCAGAAAACTTAGGGCACATAATATCTGGAAAACAAAATAATATGATCGTTAAATGGTCTATCGATGAATGAAGTACTTAAATACTTGTTATTTATTTACGTCTACAATACAAAATAATAATAATAATGTTATGTACCTACCTTAACTTCAATAGGAATAGCATTTGTACCACGTAGATTTGTACGGTCCCTTAGGTCTCCACAAAGTTTTCTGAACGTCGTTGGTTTGTCCAGGCGAAACCTTTCTTGAAAGGAAACGTCCGGCATATCATCAATTTTTTCGAGACGCCTGCGATTTCTTTGTCTTAGTTGGCGTCTTCGCCAGACTTCCTCATTATGAGCAGCCCACAACATACGGAGTGCCAGCATATAAAACAAACTAACTGGCGGCGTATCACAAAACTGCAAAACTTGCACCACAAAAGAAACTTTGAGTAAGTACCTACTTTGACACTTATCATCAACCCTTTCTACAAGGTAATGACATACGCTCGGTTATCGTTCAAATTCTAACGCTACGCAGCGATGTCGAATGTCAAATTTGGATGTTGGCTACCCTTTCAGTAGCTCTTCCAGGCGTTATCGATACGTCTATCGATTTCTTTATCTTGCCTGTTTTCGAATGAGACTAGCTGGCCTAAGTAAATGTACTCGTTGACATATTGTATATCCTGACCGTCAACCGTGACCCTGCGTTTCGCACTATTGGACATGATCTTGGTTTTGGACCGGTTCATCGACAATCCGACTTGAAGGCTTGCCGTGCTGAGATCTTGAAGCATGTGTTCGAGTGTTGATGCCGACGGGGCAAAGAGTACAATGTCGTCGGCGAAGCGAAGGTTGGTTAATCTTCTGCCGCCGACGTCAATACCTTTGTCTTCCCATGGGACCGCAAGCTTTCTGAAAACTTCTTCGAGAGTGCAAGTAAATAGTTTTGGAGATAGCGGGTCGCCCTGTTTTACGCCTTTCTCTATATTGAACAAGGGTCCTGCTGATTGCAATTTAATATTGGCTGCACTGTTTTCGTAGATTATTTTTATTAGGTCTATGTATGTTTCCTGGACATTTTGGTCTATGAGGGCTTGAAATATTGCGGGATGTGAAAGACTGTCAAATGCCTTGGCATAGTCTACAAAAGCCAAATAGCTTATTATATTCGGTAGACTTTTCGATGATCTGGTTGAGGGTGTGGAGGTGATCTGAGGTGGAGAAACCTGGGCGGAATCCAGCTTGTTCGGGCGGTTGGTTGGAATCAAGAATGCCAGCAATCCGGTTCTCTATGATTTGATTAAGTATAACTAATTAAGTAGATACGTCAGTTTTCAGGGTTTTAAACTTCCACGGAATAATAATAAAAAACATGTTTTATTTTTTTTCGTTGTACAAATATTACAAAACACTACATTGTACATTTTTATAAGTTTAAAATTAAAAAATAATCATTTATAATTTATTTGACAGCCAACTTTAACCATGTATTTCTGTTTCGATGGTAAGGCCCCAAAACTCTGGTTAAATAAGGAGGTACCTAGTTACATAGGTCCTTAAAATTAAAATTATGAAGTTACCTTTCTTTTTGTCAAACCAGGACGCGTTACTAGCGCGCGTCATACGCAACGCGACGCTAGCGCTGGCGCTCTGTTTACCATAGTAGTACAACACATCTTGGCGTCATAGCGCGGTGTCAAGTTAGCGCTCAGAAGCGCGCTAGTATAGTGCCACAATCTTATCTGTTCCGGTGGTCAAAATGTGTACTAACGAGACGTCATTGTCAAACGTCCTTTCATACTCTGTGGTTATTTGAGTTGTCAATTTCTGCGAAGAGGCTGACGCTACGTTATTTAATTTGTTTTGTGATTTTCTGGGTGTAATAATGCCAAAAGCGCTGAAAAGTGATGCAAGAAAAGTAATACTAGATATATTGGCTTTTATGCAGGAAGAATAACGTATTCAGGCGCCTTTAATTCCGTTAGAAAAATTGGAAGAACGAGTTGCAGCGGCTACAGGTTAGTGTTGCCAAATATGACGAATAATTTTACCCATATACTTACATGTAATTTTATTAATATTTTCCCGAGAGACCCGTACCCCAGCAGTGGGGACGGGATGGGTCGTGATGAAAGTATATAATCTTTATTTTTCTTTGATTACAGGTGTGAGTGAAGCTGCGTACCTATACCTTAGGCAGTATACCAAGAAGAATTTCTCGCACCTGCAGCGATTTTAGACGAAATAATGATGATTAATGACATCTTCTTCTTCCACTACGAGTATCAAGGGTTGGCTGGAAGAAATGGATTTTTGGCAATTAGCCTTTGTACATTGTCTGAATTTCTTTGAATTTTATGCTCTTGTTTCTTGTTACTTAAGAAAATGAAAAAAATAAAGTGTTCATAAATAAATAAATAATAATTAAGTACAATAGTTTTCTATCTCGTTATTCCCACGACCCACAGATATTACATACCTATATCATTGTAAAATCTAGATTTAATGTCTTATATCAGAACATAATCAAAACTAATTTTGTTTCTGTTTGCCGTGGACAATTTTTTTATACAACAAATGTCGTTTGATATATTATATCCTCTTTAATTTACTTTCGACCCTATATTTTGATTTATCTATACTTATGAATGTAGGTACCTAATTATAAAAATAGGTAATAGCAGAAATGAGTTGTCGTTTAAACCAGAAATAGGCAAAATTTAATCGATAAGATTGTGGCACTATAATGCTTTCTGTTATTTTAAGCTTGTTTTAAATTTGCGGTTAGTTATTATATAGCCCTCATTGTAACGTACTTTATCACTGTATTTGCAGATGCATGGTCAGAGGCAGCTGGGGGGTTTCTGTGGGGGCGTGATACTCACACAGCACCACGTGCTCACCGCTGCACACTGCTTATTTCGGTAATAAATTCCAAAACGTTGTGAGTACTTAGTTACGATTTAGCGGTCGGCCATTCTCCAAATTATCATGAACGTCTCACTATATTTTCCTTTCACCAATTTACAAGCTGCCTCCAAGAGCTTCGCTGCGCCTTGAAGGCGCTATTATACGCAGAACTAGCGCCGCCAGTGGATAAAAAATCATAACTTGCGTTTGAAAGCGTTTTCAAAAACTGCCAAGGCCACCCCCCTCGTTATCATGATAATTCCAATTTTTAGGACCGACTTCCTAATCCCTGGTGGCTGAAATATAGAAATTGCCGAAGATACCGCCAGAAACGGACGTCATTAGCCATTTTTAGATTAATTTCTAGATTCAAAGCCGACGAGAACTGTGTTATAGGTGTGAACCCTTCGCCACTGCAGTACATGATAATTCATACAGTGAATGATCTATCTTCACCATACCTATAAAATCTTTCCAGAAAAATCAATGACACTACAGCTGTTACTGGCACTACCATCTTGAGGGCATCTGAAGTTGTCATTCGCGTCGGATCTACCTACAATGACCGCGGAGGCTCAGAGCATGCGACGTCCAAGATCGTGGTCCACGAGGACTACAAATATTCGGAGCTTCGAAGATTCGAAAAAGACAACGACGTGGCAGTGTTGGTGCTGCCGACCAGTATAAGCAACTACCGGAGCAGCTCGGTGCAGCCAGCCGCCATCCCCCCGAGGGGGTATGTGGTCCCGGACAACGCGTCTGTGGTAGCTGTCGGGTGGGGACAGACTGATGTGAGTATCTAACACTTCACCTTGCGGATCTTATTTGATAATAAATGGATGTTATAAACCCCATGTTTGGCATGATACCCCAATGAGCCCCTGAGTCATTTCTGTCGACTTCCTATACCACTACTGTAATACCCCGTAGATGAACTGCAACAAGTCAACCCCCCTCGGCCTGCGGCACGTGGGGCTGCGCACGGTGGACCGAGACACCTGCGCCGCGCGGTGGGGGGCTCCGGCCGTAGACTCCATGCTCTGCGCGGCGCTGCTTGATGTTGGAGGTACGTTTGACGAGTTTTATCGAGTGCGTTTGAAGTTTCATGAAAAACCGACCCGCTTCGAAGTCACAGGATTCATGAGTGTTTGTGAGAAAGTTTGTGTCCACACATGTTGGGTATTTTCCAGACTCGTCAAGCCGCCATAGCTCCTCTAACAATAAGAGTTTGTCCCTTCACAGGAGCTGGTGTTTGTATGGGTGACTCAGGTGGTCCCCTGGTGTACAACGGGGTGGTGGTGGGGGTGGCCGCGTTTATTATGACATGCGACGATTCCTTCTACCCTCATGTGTTCATGCGCGTCTCTAGCTATATCGAATGGATCAACAACACTGTAAGTAGTATAATGAAATATAGAAATAGAATAAAACCTTGGGCCGGTGCCTTGCTGTACTGCTCCCTTGCACCCCACGGCTGAGAATGCCCCCCTTAAATAGTTTCTTCTCTTAACATTTCTTTATGACGAACAAGACCTCAGTATGGTGAGCAAATTTGATGAAATTAGGTAGGTAAGTACAGTAGGAAGATGATACCCTCGATTTACATTATAATTTTAAACTTTCCAGGTAAGTCAAAACCAGGTTGTGGCTGTGCACAAGAACAGTCACAACACCGCCGTGGCAGCTGACGTCACCAGTCTGATGCTACTCGCCTTCGCAACGTCAATTTGGATATTGTTTTCCGAAATCTGATTATTTTTTTAAGTAAGATGATAGTTTTAGTGTTAAAAAGAGGATGGGCGTTTTGGGACCTACGTCCAATAAAGATGAGTCACACATCGAACACGTATATTAAAAATGGGAGATATTACTTTCAACAGGTTTTATTTATTGATATAATAAAATATAATAATATTAAAATGAATGATGATCATTTGTAATAATAAAAATTAAAAAATGAATGTCAAAAAATAACAAAAACATGAAAATTACAGAAATAAAATATAAACACTTTCAAGGTATGATTATTCTAATTGGACAGTAAACCAGGAGTCGCTTCTCTTATTCATATTCTGCAAAAAAAATACCTTTTCAACGACGTATCACTCATTTCTATTGGTGCTGGTCCCAGCTTCCATAGATTTGTGTCCGTCCTCTTGAAAACACTTTAATTAAATAATTTAAAGTTTTGTAATTTAACATAATTTTTATACCGGAACGCCTACACCTACAACCTGCCTACATCGCCTCGGGATTCCTCGGAAATCTTCGTGCCTCCACCACTCGCACGATGCGAGCTCCGAGACATCGCGGCGCGGCACACACACTCGCTCAGCCCTCCGCGACCGCGCAACATAAATTTCTCGGCCTTTTGCACAATCAGCGCCTATTTTAATTAATACAGTTTTGTCTAAATTCTATCTGAGTTTCATTGAAGAAGTTAGGAGTTCCCAGAAGCATAGCACCAGGAGCCTAACACTCAACTAGTGGTCCTTCGAGCCGGATGTGAACCAGCGACCTATGGATTCAGTCTGCTCGCAAGCTAGTTGACGGTCGGACGTGTGCCATTATCTTTCTTTTATTTTTTTTTATTTTTTTTTTTATTTATTAGGGACAACAAACAATTGTACACATACATTATGTAACACGTATATATAAGAAGAGTAATTTGGTGTACAATCCACACCGTTATCCACAGATTAAGTTTTTAAATACAATTGCAAGTACTTACAAAGAGTGACTAAATTAAACACAAAGACTAAACACTAAACAACCCAGGGGAAGGGACGGGGAGGGGGAGAGGAAAGAGGATTGAAGTGACATTTAAGTAGTGTGTGTGTGTGTATGAGTTACTACATGTGTAAGTTATTGAGTGTTTCAGTTATATGTTTCTTATAACAATAGGGAGTAAGTGTGAACACGTCAGCGTCATTAAAGAGTTGATTATAAGTAGCTACAAGGCGCTGCAGTGGCGCGCGCTTGCCGGCGTTGGTGCGGCAGCTGGAGGACGCGAACAGCTGGTGCGGGTTCGCAGCTCGCTGCCGGCCGCCTCGCCGCGGCACGCGATAGCTTATGGAGTTTATTAGTTCAATGGAATCGAACCGATGTCTACAAAGATTGTATAGCATCATGGCTCCGAGAAGTATCCGCCTAGATTTAAGTGTAGGCATTTTAAATTTATCAAGTAGGCCTGGGTAAGGTAATTTTGATTTGAAAATTTTATAAAAGGTTGAACGAAGGAATTTATGTTGCACATTTTCAATAGCATCTTCATACTTAGCGTAAAAGGGGTTCCATATACATGAAGCGTATTCTAGGTGGGGACGTATTAGAGTATTAAATAAATAAACATAAGTGGAATATCTCTTGAAATCTTTGCAGGTTCGCATGACGAAGCCATACATTTGGAATGATTTTTTAACAATATTATCTATGTGAATATCAAAATGTAAATGTGAGTCAAAAGTGACACCAAGATCACGTATGTGTGACAATTTTGGGAGATTGAAACCATTGAGACTATAAGTGAACTTGACTACATTAATTTTCTTAGTAAAAGTAATGGAGCAGCATTTAGACAGACTTAGGTGAAGCTTGTTATCAGTACAGTATGTACTAAACCTGTCGAGGTCTTGTTGAAATAAAACACAGTCATGTTCGTTTTGAACACCTAGAAAGATTTTAAGGTCGTCGGCAAATAGTAGAAATTTACAGTTATGGAAACATGTGTTTATGTCATTTATAAATAAAATAAAAATTAAGGGGCCTAGGAGTTCTTCGATTTCAACGTAAATCACTCGGAACCATTGTTAAATTTTAGTTCTTATGTAAAGTTAATTTGGTTCAATATCCTCTAATAGTTAACTCATTAAACATCCAGTGAGTGCAGTGAGTGAAAGAGACAACGTGCTGTTTATCACGACACTCGGCTGTACCGCAAGCCGTTAAAACCGTTATCTCAGATTGCCTGCTACCCGAATTAATTAATAATAGTAATACTTGAATTGCGATGTCGCTTCAATTACAAAGAACCCCAACAAAAAGTGGATCCTATCCTGATTTGGCCAAGAACAGTGAGTGTGAACCATCATCACGCAAAAGGAAGCAGCCTGAAAACGAACTTTGCAATACTTTGGACCAATTTCGGCGGGACTTGTTATCATCATTCCACGAACTCTTTAAAAAACAAAATGATTCCTTAGCCCAGCTACATGACGACATGGGGTTCCTGAAGAAAGAGATATCTGACATAAAATCATCTACAGCAAACTTAACAAAAGACGTAAATTCTCTAAAAACTGAAGTATCTGATCTGAAAAAAGCCGGCGTAAACTGTGAGAAAAAAGTAATCGCATTGGAAGACGACTTGGTCGAGGCCAGGCTAGCTATTTCTGACCTTAAAATGCAGCTACAAATGAAAGAGCAGCAGGGGCGCCTGAACAATCTGGAAATCACGGGATTACCTACCACTAAAGGCGAAAACCTATACAGCATCCTGCACAGTATCGGAGTTAAAGTCGGAATTCCAATAGCGCCTACAGATATCGACTTTGTACACCGTGTCCGGAGGTTCCAGCAAAAACCTGCCACTGAACAAGGTTCAGCCAGCGAGCCTCCTGCTATACCTAATATAATAATTAAATTCATGCAGCGGAAGAAGAAGAACGATGTCCTCGCAGCAGTGCGCGCACGCCGGGGCCTGAGCACGGCCGACCTGGGCCTGGCGGGGCCGAGCCGGCCTGTCTTCGTGAACGACCATCTCACCCCCTCAAACAAAGTGCTATACAGAAGTGCGCGTCAACTCGGTAAAGAAAAGTGTTATAAGTTTATCTGGTTAAGTGAAAGTAAAATCTTAATGAGAAAAAGTGAAAATTCTAAAGCAATCGCTATTACAAGTGAAAAAGATCTTGAGAAGATAAAGTGACATTCTTATAATGCGTCCAAAATAACTATAACCCACATGCCTGGAGTAATTGTTATGCTTTTGTTGCTGCATATGCTTAGCTCATACTATATATCCAAAGCGTATTGCTTAAACTCATGGTATGTACAATTTTACACAGCTAGCCCAATCTGCTTTCCTCACAGTTGTCCTACTATAAAGTTAATATCCAAAACCTTGCATCTAGGTCTCAAATATTATACAAAGAATTTTTTTTATGTTATATGTCACAGTAATAATATCACATGCCATATATTATATGTTGCATCACATTGTAAATCGCACTTGTCAATTAAACAACTCAAGCCCAAAAAAAAAATATATACATGTAAACCATTTCAAATATTAATAATTACCATCATAAAAACTTGTAACGCTAATATCCTGTATGTTATCATTATTTATGGGTTACTAAACAATATTATGCCCACATTTGTTGCAAGTGTTATTTATGGCTCTTATTTGGCAAGTCCACTAGGTTCATTATGTACTGTAAAAACAATCTTAACATTCCTTACTGTTATAATGTTGTATCTATTGCACAACTATGTATATGTATACCTTGATACTCCTAAGTTCGCATTAGTGGCACAAACTATAAATCATACATCATTAAATATCAATGAACACTAACAATAATTTATTTATTTATTACCAGAACGTGAGAGGGTCCCGTACAAAATCTCATTCATTTTTCGAAAACGTCTTAATTCACGATTACGACATGATATGTATAACCGAAACTTGGCTTACGGACGGCTTTTACAGCTCAGAATACCTAGATAGTCGCTATGAAGTCTTTCGCTGTGATCGAGACCAAGTTGCTAGTGGCTGCGAGCGGGGAGGCGGCGTGCTGGTGGCCGTGAGGCGGGAGCTGTGCGCGACGCTGCAGGGCGCGTGGGCGGCGCCCGCTCCAGCTGATGAGCTCTGGGTAAGTATACGCTTCTCCTCCAAGCTACAACATGTTGCTAACCGCGGTTCCGCCGCTTATAGTCCGGGAGCTTTGCATGTTATTTGTACTTACATACCGCACGGTCCTTCGCACAAGGAGCGATTATCTAATTTTTTCGAAAGAGTTTCTGAAAAATATTTACAATTTCCTAATGATATTTTTTTAGTTGTGGGAGACTTTAATGTAAGTAATGCCGTGTGGTACTACGATGAGGAAATCGATAGCATGAATGTTCATACTAATAATGACAATTTAGCCATCTTAACATCAAACTTTATGAATTTATCCGCTTTATCTCAGTACAACTCAGAGTTCAATATCAATAATAGAATCCTTGATCTAGTATTCAGTAACACTCAATGCTTAGTATTATCTTGTGAGTCGCCACTTCTCAAGGAAGATCCTCACCATAAATCCTTGGACATAAAAATACCTACATGTTTTCCTGTTCCTTTAATTCCCAATCAATGGTCCAAAAAAATGTTTTATAAATCAGATTTTGAATCAATTAAACGGGAACTCTCATGTATAGATTGGAATGCTAAATTTTCCGTTCTTAGTGATATAAACCAAATTACCAATTATTTTTATTCTGTCTTAAATGATTTAATTGAAAAATATGTTCCTAGTCGAATCGTGTCATCGAATTCTAGATATCCACCCTGGTATAGTAAATCTCTTATAAAATTAGATAAGGAAAAAAATAAGTTTCACAAAAAATGGAAAAGATATCAAAACTTATCAGATTTCTATGCTTTTAGATGTCTTAGAAAACGGTTAAAGAAAATTGAATTCCTAGCACATCAAAACTACATAAAGTTTAGTGAAGAACAAATAATCGTTGATCCTAAATACTTTTGGACCTACATAAAAAGTAAAAAAAGTAATTGTAATGAAATTCCTAGCGAAATGATTTACCAAGGAAAAACATTAACCGATGGGAACCAAATATGTAACTCTTTCAATGAATATTTCCACTCGGTTTTCGTAGACGACACACATGACCAGGCCAGATGTTCATCAAATCCCACCACACCAATGACCTTTAGCTCAGCTATTAATATTAACTCAATACCAATTGACTTGGGCAGAACTCTGAAGGAACTTAAATCAGTAAATGTTAATAAAGGAGCGGGCTCTGACAGTATACACCCGCTAATGATATTTAAATGCGCAGAAGAGCTATCAAAGCCACTATTCCTTATCTATAAGCAGTCACTCAGCACTGGTATCTTCCCAGCTATCTGGAAGAAGGCTCTTATTACACCCGTTCCCAAAAACGCCAAAAGGAACTTAATCACAGAATATAGACCCATCTCAAAATTGTGTATTTTTGGTAAGATCCTGGAGAAGATTGTAACTAACAATCTTACATCACTCTTGTCTAACTTTATCTCTAACGATCAGCATGGTTTTAGGAAATGTCGTAGTGTGGAGACAAATATGCTAACTTTTACGGAATTTCTACTAAGTGCCATGGACTGCAACCTACAGGTAGATGTCGTGTACACCGACTTCTCCAAAGCCTTCGATAAAATTAATCATAATCACCTAATCAATAAGCTGTGGAGAGCCGGTGTTCACGGCAGCCTGCTGCGATGGATTGAGTCCTACATAAAAAACAGAAGTCAGGCTGTATGTATGAAGGGATACCAATCTAACTATTTAAACGTCAATTCAGGTATACCGCAGGGATCCCACCTCGGGCCCGTTCTTTTTACGCTGTACATAAACGATATAGGTGAAAACCTTACCAGCAGTCATCAATTACTTTATGCTGACGACACAAAAATATTTAGAGTTGTAAACGACATAGAGGACTGCAGAAAACTACAATCTGATTTAGACAAATTAATTCATTACTGCTCAATTAATCAACTATTCTTGAATATAGAAAAGTGTTTCATAATCAGTTATACTCGTAAAAATAAGCCAATGCATTTCCGATATTGCCTTAATGAATACTCTCTCATACGAGTGAAAAGTATTCGAGACCTAGGAATAGTTATGGATGACAAACTCTCCTTCAACCTTCACATTGATAAAATCGTAGCACAGTCGTTTAAAATGCTTGGTTTTTTATTAATAGAGTTAGTAAACCTTTTAAGAACACACATACCCTGAGGATTCTGTATTTCTCTTTCGTCAGATCTATTTTAGATTTTGGATGTGTCATTTGGAGTCCAGTATACCAAATACACATCGACAAAATAGAAAAGGTTCAAATGAAATTTCTTAACCTACTCAATCATAGGGGTAATGAGTACTCTTCAGACTATATGCAATCATTGAAACACTACAACTTATCATCTCTGTATAAGCGACGCTCTTATTTTGACCTCTGTTACCTTTACAAAATTCTCAACAATACTATAGACTGCCCAGACCTACTGCCAAAGTTCAACTTTATTTCGAAATCTTAATTCATAACGCGCCCCTCTCGCGTTGCTAAACTAAATAACCAATACCTACATGTGTTTGTGCCACCTAATGCGAACAAAAACTATACCCGTAACCGCTTTCTTATAAGGAGCCAACAAACTTATAATGTCAATTTCTGTAACTTAATGGATGTAACATCCGATATTGATATATTTAGTAATGCCTATGGCAGGTTTAAACATCTAATAATTAGGGGACTTTGTGATAAGGATGAATCATGATAATTATTCTCAAACACTAAATTATTGTGACTCGGTACTGGGTACCAATTACTAACCCATGTTTGTTCACGCTAGGATTATAGGCAGGTAATCTAGTTTGCCGTGTATAAATACCCATTTTTATATCCTATTTAATACATAATTTACTTACCTATTGTAATAACTTTATAAATACCTACTTAGTATGAAAACTTGTTTATCACCTTAACCACTTGCGCTCATTCAACAAGACTGACCAAAATATTGTAAGTAATAATAATACCTATTACTATTATGAATAACGCATAGATATCTGCAGTTCGTTGACGGTATGAGTGTGCTTGGCGGCCGAAATACTTTTTATGATTATCAGTCTGTATGAACTCGATTAGCTGCTCTCGAGTGTACTCTGGCTGCTAATGGACTGTAGTTACCTACCTCACCCAACTTCAACTAGCTATAAGTTAATCAATTGTTTGTGATTATTGTCGGCACTATAGGTCTATAATAATACCACTATATATGTGTAAAATTTATTGTAAATGACTGTTTGTTGCCAAAATATAAATAAATAAAATAAATAAAAATAAAATAAAAAAAATTATATTTAAAAAAGTGGCATTATAGGTACTAACGAAAGTTTTTCATTTCCGTTTATATGGTTTTTATTCCTATTATACATATAGGATGTTGCCGGAGTGGTATATGTAGATTATGTAGTTACCTGAAGAGGGGTGACTCAGACTGATTCCGTGTAGCTTTTGTTAGGTAGTTTAACTTAATGATGTTGATGACTTCGAAATTTTGTCTTTTATTGAAATGAAATGTATTTTTAACAACTTATGATTTTTTATATCTTTCCTTGGCCCCAATTGGTACATTAAAACTATGAAGGTACGAATAAAGTTTATAAAAAAGACGTATGTAGAAATATACGAAACGTTTTACACATTTGTTGTGCCCTAGAGTTCTCTTGCAAAACTAAAGGTACCTAGCGTAAAATTAATAGCTACATTTACCTTAAAAAAATTACACGGCGGTGTTGTAAAAAACATTGTTCAGTAACTAATAGGTACTTAAATATATTATAATAATTATAAAATTTAACAACATTTCCCATGTTCTACTCTACATACCTTAGATTAACAATATAAGAACAAGATGGAGTGTCACTTTACTGGCGCATTCGACGCTGTATCTATGTCAGGTCAGTATGTACAATACATAGGAACTTACGTAGCGTACGACATGCAATGCAGTGTGTTAAAAAGGATAGACAAGACACAAAGAGTTGTAGATTTTCACCTTTACTATAATTATTTACCACTATTGCAACACCTTGTACTTTTATATGTCCGTCCTCATTGCTTCGCCGCAGACAAGTAAAAAAGCTACAATAAATAAAATTGCGATGGCCATGGCTTGGCCATCGCAATTTTTACTTACTTTTTGACAGGTAATAAACAGGAAAGTGATGGTTTTCAGTATGAAGTTACTAATTATGACTGTGCTATTTTACTATGGTAAGCTTTATTATTTACGGTAGTTAAGTATGGTAGAGTACAATTGGGTAAATATCTACATAATATATATGTGTATATGTGGTACTTTATACGAAGCATCTTCAATTTTCTAAGGCAAAAGAATGTTACTTAATCAATGTCTATTTAAAAAGTAGAAGAATTGCTTTTTCTTTGTAGTCAACCCCCAGTAAAAGAGTGAGATTTTTTTTCAACATTATTGTCTATCTTACCTGCCTTAAGAATATAAATTTTATCTTTATGCGATCCATACATTTTATGCGATCAGGAATTTCTCATAAAAAATATGGACTACGTGTAGGTAGGTATATAATTATGTTTTCAGGGAGCTGTGAGGACTCGGTGACTGTGAGGGAGCCCCCCGCGCGCCCCGCGACCCCCGCCAACAGGATCGTCGGGGGACAACCCACCACCGTCAGGAGATACCCTTACATGGCGTATTTTCGATCATTTTATACGGTACTGCTGCTTTACCAGACCCACCGACATATTTATGGAAGCTGTCAACGCGAGCAATGAAAAGTTTAAATTTTCATAATACCTCCCGACACCAAACAGGGACGTGATGTGACTGTGACCGTAGGTACACAGTTGTACGGGTAGGGTCAGTGCGTCTCAGTATGTCCGAGAAATACTTCTCAAATGTTCTAGAAATTCAAATGATGAAGGTATTCAATATCAACAATGAAAGTTATTTGTTGGGAGTTCTGATGTAAGTTATCAGATCATTTCAAAATTATGTGACATTACTTACTAATGATTTGATTAAGTATAACTAATTAAGTAGATACGTCAGTTTTCAGGGTTTTAAACTTCCACGGAATAATAATAAAAAACATGTTTTATTTTATTTCGTTGTACAAATATTACAAAACACTACATTGTAC
Organism: Plutella xylostella; assembly: GCF_932276165.1. Classification (NCBI taxonomy): domain Eukaryota; kingdom Metazoa; phylum Arthropoda; class Insecta; order Lepidoptera; family Plutellidae; genus Plutella; species Plutella xylostella. Next base: position 7,045,505 of record NC_064007.1, on the reverse strand, counting down.
AATTTTATAAGTTTTTAATTAAAAAATAATCATTTGTAATTTATAGACAGCCAACTTTTACCATGTATTTCTATTTCGATGGTAAGGCCCCAAAACTCTTGTTAAATTAGGAGGCCATAGGTCCTAAAAATTAAAATTATGAAGTTACGTTTCTTTTTGTCAAACGGACGCGTTACTAGCGCGCGTCATACGCAACGCAACGCTAGCGCTGGCGCTCTGTTTACCATAGTAGTACAACACATCTTTCTGACGCGCGCTAGTAATGCTTTCTGTTTGACGTAGCCTTATGTTATTTTAAGGTTGTTTTAAATTTGCGGTTAGTTATTATATAGCCCTCATTGTAACGTACTTTATCACTGTATTTGCAGATGCATGGTCAGTGGCTGCTGGGGGGTTTCTGTGGGGGCGTGATACTCACACAGCACCACGTGCTCACCGCTGCGCACTGCTTACATAGGTAATAAATTCCAAAATGTTGTAAGTACTAAATTATCGTGAATGTCTCACTATATTTCCCTTTCATTAATTTACATGCTGCCTCCAAGAGCTTCGCTGCGCTTGAAGGCGCTATTATACGCAGAACTAGCGCCGCCAGTGGATAAAAAATCATAACTTGCGTTTGAAAGCGTTTTCAAAAACTGCCAAGGCCACCCCCCTCGTTATCATGATAATTCCAATTTTTAGAACCGTCCCGTCCCCGTCCTAATCCCTGGTGGCTGAAATATAGATATTACCGAAGATACCGCCAGAAACGGACGTCGTTAGCCATTTTTAGATTAATTTCTAGATTCAAAGCCGACGAGAACTGTGTTATAGGTGTGAACCCTTCGCCACTGCAGTACATGATAATTCATACAGTGAATGATCTATCTTCACCATATCTATAAAATCTTTCCAGAAAAATCAATGACACTGCAGCTGCTACTGGAACTACCATCTTGAGGGCATCTAAAGTTGTCATTCGCGTCGGATCCACCTACAATGACCGCGGAGGCTCAGAGCATGCGACGTCCAAGACCGTGGTCCACGAGGACTACAACTACAAATATTCGAAGAGTAAAGACAACGACGTGGCAGTGTTGGTGCTGCCGACCAGTATAAGCAACTACCGGAGCAGCTCGGTGCAGCCAGCCGCCATCCCCCCGGGGGGGTATGTGGTCCCGGACAACGCGTCTGTGGTAGCTGTCGGGTGGGGACAGACTGATGTGAGTATCAAACACTTCATCTTGCGGATTTTATCGGCATCTATAGGTAAATAATGACCTAATATCTTATTTTATAATAAACTGATATAAACCCCATGTTTGGCATGCATGATAAATGAGCTAATACCCTTCCTATACCACTACTGTAATACCCCGTAGATGAACTGCAGCAAGTCAACCCCCCTCGGGCTGCGGCACGTGGGGCTGCGCACGGTGGACCGAGACACCTGCGCCGCGCGTTATCCGAGATTATTCTCATACAACAACATGCTCTGCGTGGGGCTGCTTGGTGTTGGAGGTAAGCTCGTTTATCTGACTTATGAAGTCGACAGGCTGGACCGACCTATGGAGACGTTTGACGAGTTCTATTGAGTGCGTTTGAGTTTTGATGAAAATAAGACCCGCTTCGAAGTCACAGGATTCATGAGTGTTTGTGAGAAAGTTTGTGTCCGTCCACACACCTTGGGTATTTTACAGACTCTTCAAGTCGTCATACATATCTCGGCTTACAATAAGAGTTTGTCCCCTACAGGAGCTAGTACTTGCAAGGGTGACTCAGGTGGTCCCTTGGTGTACAACGGGGTGGTGGTTGGGGTGACCTCATTTGGGAAGTTATGCGACACTTACTTTTACCCTGATGTGTCTACGCGCGTCTCTAGCTACACCGACTGGATCAACAACACTGTAAGTAGTTTAATGAAATATTGAAATAGAACAGCGAGGTACCCTTGCAGTCCTTGCACCCCACGGCTGAGAATGCCCCCCCTTAAAGAGTTTCTTCTCTTAACATTTCTTTATGACGAACAATAAAATATTTTTGTTATCATACCTACACCCTACCTAATACGTAAAATTATAAAAGCGAAAGTTTTTAAGTAAGTACACACGGCAACGTCAAATGGTTGGCAGGGCACACTAACGTAGTGTATGTGTGCACACTAACGTTGTCTATGTGTGCATAAACGCAGAAATCGGTTTACACACCAGTAACAAACCACACACACCCACAACAGCACAAACGAGTTTGCGCGTAGGCAAACGCCCGTATACCAGCTGTAACATAAAAATATCAACCGGTAGTGTTAGTGAAATAGTTATAAAATTGATGTGAAGCAAAATTTTACTACCTGTGTCTATACACTTCGTAGCTCATTGGTAGAATGTTAGACTAATGAAACATAGGTCGTGAGTTCGAGTCCACAGATGGTTATTTTTATTTGACTTAATTCAAATTTTGCGTTAATTTAAACGCTGTTGAGTATAAAATTAATATATTTGAAACTGACAAATGACTACAAGCTGCATAGCTGTCGACTATTTCTCTTCGCCAAAAATATATGATTCGTTCTTCATTTGAGAATTAAAACCATTCTACCCTCATACAATATGAATAAACGAAATTTGTTTTTAGTTTTAGTGACAATTCACCTCTGCGTCTGCAAAGTGATTTACTTTGTGATTTGTCAATTTAATTAATTACTTTTCGCAGTCAGTATGGAAAGTCACTTAACCATGTTCAAAAAGGCGGAGATAATCGTATTTATATGAACAAAACATTACAATTAGTGAAATCGCAAGACGTTTAACGGTAAGTAACATAGAATTGTAAATATTTTATTTGACTGTTAGAATATTTGTATTTGTATAAGCTAAGTATTTGTTTTTTCGTTTGCAGAGGAGAACTGTTCAATTATGGGTTCACCGATACGCAGATTCGGGACATGTAGACAGTAGTCGTCTATACGGATGCATCACCATCACCACGCCATCGAGAAATCGTAGCTGCACATAGCGCTGATCCGTTCTGCAGCACCCGTTCTACGGCCACAACACATAATCTATCCCTACAAACCGTACGGGTTCACTTGCGTGCAGCTGGGTTGCGGTGCCGACGAAGAAAATTGCTCTAACCGATCAGCATCGTCGAAACAGAGTGCGTTTTGCGACTGACTATTTTAAACTTTGATTGGTGCAACAATGTGGTGATATTTAGTGATGAAAAGTCCTTTAAGTCAGACAAGGATGGACGTAAGATATTATGGCGAAAAAGTGGTGAAAATTATAGTGATTGGGGTTAGCTCAGTAATTTTTTTTTTTTCATTTGTATAAGATTTTAGTTATTTTGTTTTGTTTTTTTTTATTTTTTTTTTTTTTTAAAGATTTTATTATCACTCCACAGACTTTATGTCCGTGCCTTTTTGAGAGATCAATATATTGTGAGAGTTTGGTTGTTTTTTGTCTTCATCTTTTAACTACTCACTACTCAATGTGGAAGCTTATAATATATATATATATTTTATCTTTTATATATATATACCTATATATTATTAATAATATTTTTTTTTTTTTTTTGCACTCCTGGAGGAAAATCTACACAGACACCTGGGAAGGGGACCCAGGTAGTGTCGGCCTTTAACCGACTAAAAACCCCCAGTTGTGCATTTCGTGTTTTTTTTTTTTTTTTTTTTTCTTTGTTTCACACAGTCACACTTACAATTATAATGGCAACAAACATTTGAAGGGTAGGGCCAGTGTCAGCTGTCTTCAGAGAACTTAACAGACGCCTGTCAGTGGCCACACACTCCTTTTGTCATCGCTGTTGTTTTGCCTGGTGTTAATGTGTGACGGTGTTCTTAAAACTATCTTAATTTTATTGGTTAGTTCTTATACAGATAATATTAATTCATGATATACTATACATTACCTATAGTATACAAAATAACTACCTACCTACTGTATAGGTAGGTAGTTATTTTGTTAAATACTTATTATAATTTACAATTATGGGTAAGCCAATGTGTTAATGATGTTATTGTTACTGAGGTTGGAATAAGTTATCTTATTTCTAGCTAATTAACATGTTGATTCATATAACTAATGACTTGCCTATTTTCTTTAGTAAAACAGCCAGTCCATCCTTTTCTGATGTTTATTATGATTTAAAACTGCTAATTGAAAATTTTCCTTATTAATATAAACTACAAGTATGTTTTAAAACGTAAAACAACAAAAACGTAACATCCTTAATGTTTATGTTACGGCAAGAATAAATTTGATAATTTTAACACTTAATAACTTGTTTCATTTACTTTCTGTGTTGCTTTTATTCGTATATACTACAGTACTATTATTAAAAAAAAAAATTAAATCTATAATAAAAAACAAAAAAGGAATATTGAAAGTTCAGTGGGATTTGAACCACCATACCGATTATTGTAAGTCTTGTATCATACCAACTGAGCCATTCAATCTATTACAATGCCTTGCAAAATTTTGCTTCATATAATAAAAAACAATGAATCCTTGTCACTGGCACAACTACATGCTTACAATATTCGTGTGTGGGTTGCCCAGAACTAAATAATTACGTCGACGTCGCTGACACACACATACACTACCTACGTTAGTGTGCCCTGCCAACCATTTAACGTTGCCGTGTGTACATACCTAAGTATGGTGAGCAAATTTGATGAAATAAGGTAGGTAAGTAGGAGCTGATACCCTCGATTTACATTATAATTTTAAACTTTTCACTGAGCGCCCCCCAGTAGGCGCGGCGATTTCCGTGATACAAGGGTAACTCCTGGCTGGAGGGATGCAATCATTCATCATTTCCAGGTAAGTCAAAATCAGGTTGTGGTCGTGCACAAGAACAGTCACAATACCGCCGTGGCAGCTGACGTCACCAGTTTGATGCTACTCGCCTTCGCAACGTCAATTTGGATAATATATTCCAAAATCTCATGAATTCAGTAAGTACCTACAGAAGATAATTTTAGTGTCTAAATTTAAACACATTAATTTTACTTATTTTTTATAAATGTATATTTAAAAAGTGGCTTTTAGGTAAATAGTCATAAATGTAAGTTTTGCATTTCCGTTTATTCCCTAGAGTTCACTTGCAAAGCTAAGGATCTTTAGGAGGCCAGTAATAGCTACATTTACCTTAAATAAAATTTGCACAGTGGTGTTGTAAAAAACATTGTTATACTAGCTGTTGCCCGCGAGCTTCGCTTCGCCTTAAAATTATTTTCCGTGGACGACTCCCGAACTACCTATGTATGTTTAATTTCAAGCATCTAACTTATGCGGTTTTGGTTTTTTCATACTTCATAACAAAACAAAACTTACTTAGGTACTTCAAAACAAAACCATAACTATTTATTTACTTTGGAGTACCAACAACATGCACATAAAATCATCTTATTAACATTTACAAAAATATACTTAAGTCTATACATGCATACGAGTATCAACTAGGTACCCACATCATTCATTAAATTAAATTTTAAATCTTATAATTAACATCTACAATTACGGTACTTAATTCCAAATACAATATAAATATAATGGTTATTCTTACACGCAATGCAATACAAAATTAATAAAATAAAATTAATTTAAATACATTATTGAAGAAAAAAATATTATATTATATATTACAAATTTCAGAATATAACTTATTGAGGTACTTAAATTGAATTTCAATAAATTTAAATTTTAACAAATAATCACTACAATAATAGAATGAGTTGCTACTTATTAATATTGCTATGAATATAGTACGTCTTCAATAAATTATTTATTTATTCTATACATAATACCTATTTTTATTTCTTATAAAAGTGGTTGAGCAATTTGTTTTTCAGGTTACTCTTACAAAATATGTCTAGATTGGGTATTTTAGTGACAGTAAAATTGTACTCTTGGCTCATTCGGAAGAGTGGTGTTTGTTGTCCGAGGTTAGTTTTGGTCACCGGAACAAATAATATTTTTGAGATGGGTTTTCTAGGAAGATGGTATGGGACTGATATGCTCACATTCTGAAGGAAAAATGCAGAATCGATTCTACCCTCTATCACCTTTTGTAGGAAGTTAATGTGATTCACCATTCTCCTATCATGTAAAATGAGAGACGCTGATCATAGGGCTGGCGATGAGAAATACCCTGAGAGAGGAAGGCCAAGTGTCTAGTGAATGCCCTTTGTATGCTCTCAATCTTTTGGGAGTGCACTGAATAGGTAGGATTCCACACAACACTGGCAAACTCAAGGTGACTTCTCACCATTGCGTTATATAAAATTATTTTAGTACGCGACTGGAATTCTCTAGTATGTCGTCTCAGAAAACCTAACATTTTAGCTGACTTCTTTACAGCGGTTTCGATGTGCGAAGTAAAGGTAAGTTTGCTATCCAGTATTACGCCTACATCACGCATTTCACTTACTTTTTTGATGACCGCTTCGTCAATGCTATAATTAGATGCTTGCACATTTCTTTTGAGTGTATACTTAACGTGATAACATTTTCTGGCGTTAAGTAACATTTTATTTTGATCGCACCATTCTTTAATTCTATTTAAATCATCCTGTAGTAATTCAGTATCATCTTCACTTTTAATGGTTTTAAAGAGTTTTAAGTCGTCAGCAAATATTTGGAACTTAGAATTTTTAATTTCGTGAACAATGTCATTGTTAAAAATCAAAAACAGAAGTGGACCTAAATTTGACCCCTGTGGTATACCAGAAACAGCAATATACTCCCTGGATAAAAAAACGCTAACTGATACAGACTGTGATCGGGAATTAAGGTATGATTGAAACCACATCAAGATGGAGCCATACACTCCATATGATTCCAACTTTTGAAGCAAGAGAGGATGGCTAACTTTATCAAAAGCGCTACTAAAATCGGTGTATATACAATCAACCTCTAGAGTCTAGGCCTAGGCCCTTGTCTACTTCCATGGATACGTCTGTCAAGAAAGAAATTTGGTTGGTTTCAATTGATCGACCCTTGCAGAATCCATGCTGATTTGCCGATAGATAATTATAGATGTGATGCCTAAGTATAGGACATACCATAGATTCAAATATTTTTGAAAAACAAGATAGAATTGATTTTTTATATCCGTTTCTATTCCATTTTTATAAATTGGAACAATTCGGGACTAACTATACTTACAGTGCCACAAACAGTGGAACAGATAAGTTTGTCGCACCTGTAGGTGTGCAGATGTGTTAAATTGAAAACATCTATAGAGCTTCCACTATGTTAGTTATTTAATTTAATAATTTATTGTATTTTTGAAGTTTCCTTATACCTGGCAAGTAAAGTTGGTTTTCCTTTGCAGTCATCAAATATGTATGTATGGGATTTCGAATGTCAAAAAACCAATAATATAATGGACAGAGTATAGGTATCTTGCAATATCCTATTGTAACTAAGCTTTAAGGCTGTTTTAACAGCATGCAGATTTCATCACGCACGCGGGATAGAACCCCATTTTCCCGCATCTCGCGTGCATATTCCACGCGTTACAATGAATACTTGTATGAAAGCGTGCAAGGAAATCCCGCGTGCGTAATGAAATCTGCATGCTGTAAAAACAGCCTAAGTTAAATGCCGAATTTCAACCGCTAACTCCCGTTTTTGTGGGAATCTACGGTACCTAAACTACGCTACGTCCCTTTCAAATTTCAAGTGCCTAGGTTTAGCCGTTTAGACCATAGACTTAGTATATACTTACGCCAGTATAGACTAAGTCTATGGTTTAGACTGCGTTGATATCGTGTGCGTGTCAGTCATGGGAATTCCATTTATAGAAAATCTCTGCACATTTTATCTTAAGACACAGTACGTACTAAGTTTCATAGTTTTATCTTAAAAAATGACGAACACCCATTATAAACTCTATTTTCTATGTTTTCTAACATAAGCACCATATTCAATATGAATGAAACCTCGTATTGTAAAGTAAGTACAGTAAGTACATCAGCTAAGACCAAACCATACCGCGATCCGCCATATATGAACGTATTTCTAAAACTTCTCATAAAACTTTCAACTACTATATGGTATTGGTCAACACTGGTAAAAAATTTAAAATGCTAAATTTTTTATTTGTTTCTTATTTAGTGCCTAAATAAAAAATAATATAATGTTTTTATCTTCAAAAATGACGAACTTCATACAAAATTTGAACCCCTATTTCATCCATTGTAAAATGGTGGTAGATGACTATCGACAAATAATTGTAAAATTTTACGTCGATTAAACCATTTGAATTTGAATTTGAATCCCCTCACAGGTCGAAGTTTAAAGTTTCTTTAAAAAAAGATCTGCCGCAGCCGGGAAACGAACCCGGGTCCTTCGGCATAGCAGTCAGGGTCACTAACCACTACGCTAGTCAGCCGTCATATTTTTATCTTTTAAAATTAAGTAATCGCATAATACAACTTTTAACCCTCCCTTTTAACCCCTTACAACCTCCGTTTCGCAATAAAAAGCCTATGTTCTTTCTCAGGGTCTAAACCATATGTATACCAAATTTCATTCAAATCCGTTCAGTAGTTTTGGCGTGAAAGAGTAACAGACAGACAGACAGACAGTTCCGGATACAACCAACAGATGGCACTAAAAGCGCAATACAGAGAGCATTTATGGAACCAAGGCAAATTACTATGAAATCCTACATTGCGTTATTAAAGTTTTTCAGTTATCTTGAATAAATATTAGGCAAAAATCTGGCAAAAATATTACGAAGATCTGTTAAACAAAATACCCGTTAATATCAATCTCCCAGAAGCACAAAAAAACCAAGGTTTGATTGCTCCAATAAATCCATGGGAAGTAAAGAGGGCTCTGCAAAAGATGTCGAATATGAAAGCAGTAGGTCCCGACGGAATACCCGTAGAAGCATGGAAGTGCCTTAGTGACCACGGCATTATTCTACTCACAAACTTCTTCAATCGCATGATGGAGACATCGAAAATGCCATCTGCATGGGGATTAAGCACAATCGTACCCATCTACAAAGGGAAAGGAAGTAAACTTGAGTGTAATAATTACCGTGGAGTCAAACTTATGTGCCATACAATGAAGTTGTACGAAAGAGTGATTGATAGCCGACTGAGGCAGGAGTGCTCACTCTCAAAAAAACACTACGGCTTTGTTCCCGGCGTATCCACTACGGATCCTATGTTCGCTCTAAATACTATTGCCGAAGAATACCGTGCAAAGAACTGTCCCCTGTATTGCGGACATGTATAAAAATGCAAGGTCTGTTGTGAGGACGGTTGTAGGTGCTCCTCGGCTCATTGCTGTAGCAGAAGGGGTACACCAAGGTTCAGTCCTAAGCCCTTTCCTGTTTTGCTTGGTCCTGGATGCGCTGACGGAAACAGCACAGAGTACGGCTGCGTGGACGTTTATATACGCGGACGATGTAGCACGGAGAGCAGAACCTCCCTACAAAAGGCCCTTCTGGAGTGGAAACATCAGTTGCAAAAAGGCGGCCTAAAGCTAAGTGTTACTTAAACCCATTACCCAATACATGGCATGCAACGAACCAGACCCAGGTGACAGCCCCATCATCATCGACGGCCAACAAATCATCAAGTGCGACCACTATAAGTATTTGGGAAACATGATGCACAGTTCTGGTAAAGTGGAATATAACATCCAACACAGAATAGCTGCCGCCTGGCTAAAATGGCGCGAAGTAACTGGTGTTACTTGTGACAGAAAAATGCCGGTAAGGTTGAAAGGTCTTGTGTACAAAACCATCATACGCCCGGTCCTAATGTATGGCAGTGAGACCTGGGCAGCGACGCAAACGCATGTCAGAGCGGTCCAAGCGGCTGAAATGAAGATGTTGAGGTGGATGTGCGGGGTCACAAGGCTTGACAGAATCCGCAATGAGTACGTTCGCGGCAGCCTGGGAGTATGCGACATCGCCGACAAACTCCAAGAAAACCGCTTACGATGGTTCGGACATGTCAAGAGAAGACCACCTGACTATGTTGGAAACGAAGCACTGCGCCTGTCCGCCCCCGGTCGAAGATCCCGAGGAAGACCTAAAACCAGATGGATAGACGTAGTGCAAAAAGACCTACGACACTGCCAAGTCTCTGAAGACGACGTTGGAGACAGGGCGAAGCGGAGAGAGAAAACGGGGAAGGCAGACCCCACCACCATATGGGACACATAGCCTGAAAGAGAGAGAGAGAGAGTTGTCTGGAATAAATACAAAACCTAATAAATGTCAAATCTATTCTATAGTAAGAGAGTCAGACAGTTACTTTCTGACAAGAAATAGAAAAGAAGCACTGTAATAAGCAAAAGGCATGGCACTAATTTAACCAACGGTTATTTTCAATGACAAAAGGTCAACGGTTTTATATTTAAAAATGCACAGCATAAAACACAATGATACACAGCTAATTACCTACTAACATAAGAAGGTTTGCACAACTTACCCAGATGGGAATAACGTATAAACACTTTATTAGTACAATAAGAATTATTAAAGTCTAGATTTGACGAGTTAGGTTCTCGCAGACAAGGTAGGTACGTATGAGATTTATTATGAGCGGGTAGTTGCCAGAGTGGTGAGCAGAGACTGAACGCCGTGCAAATCAATGCGTCTAGATCTAAGGTGAACAAAGGATGACGTCGCGAGTGGGCGAATATATTCGCTACTTATAAATTGGAAACGGTTTGTCGGTGACAACGTACTTTAGAACCTACACTTTTAATATCACTTATCTTAACAGAACTAGATCACTACATGGCATCATGTCTATAAATCAACTACAATCATCAAAAAATATATCAAAAGCAACCTGGAAAGTAATAAAAAACGCAAAACCAATATTTCCGAAAGAATCAATAAAACAAATAGTGGTACATAATAAAGTAATCAATCAACCCAGAGACATTTAACAATCATTTAATAATCACTATGTTGATACGATCAATCGACACGAAAATACTAGTAAAAACAAAATAACACTCTCCAATAAAAATAACAATTCAATATATATGAAACCAACAAATCCGTTGGAAATATAAAACATAATTAAGTCTCTAAAAAAAAACATCGAGTACGGGTCAATACATCAATACAATATCAATACTAAAGTAGTAAAGTATGCCACTTAAGACCTAATATGCCACTTGCTATGTCACATTATAAATTTATGTATTGTAGAGGAAAAATTTCCAATGGGGCTCAAAACTACAATCATAAAACCCATGTTCAAAAAGGATAATAAAAAATAATAATAATAATAATAAAATAAATAATAATTTATTTCATAGCCAAACTTAAACTTAATTACAAAAAAAAACAAAGTTAACAAGCATAGATGTAAGCTATATATATGCATGAATAATATGTCCCCTGATACTCAAACTAGGTAAAAACCTGTAAGATGAGGATCAGTGGTCACTCACCGATATAGTACACAAAAGTAGTTAGTAACTTATCAAAATAACATTGTTTAGGGTTTTTATCTTTGAAAATCTAATTAAGTAAAAGATTTTAGTTTAAGTTTAACAATTTACAAAGCTAGAATATTACTATAGTAGTTAATACAAATAACATAGGTAAGTATTTCTATTTGTACATCTCGATTGGATTGAATGCTTGTGTCTGTTTGAGTGTGGGTGTGTGTGTGTGTGTGTGTGTGTGTGTGTGTGTGTGTGTGTGTGTGTGTGAGTGTGTGCGTGTGTGTGTGTGTGTGTGTGTGTGTGTGTGTGTGTGTGTGTGTGTGTTTTGTGTGTGTGTACATTTATAAGATGTTGTGTTTGTGATTTGATTACGAATGAATGAATGAAATGATTATATAGTTGATTTACGGAAAAGTGGCAAAATATGAGTTATTTTATTATGGATTCAGTGCTATCGTAGTCTAACGTTAAGAGCCAGATTTTTAATTTATTTTTACATTTGTACTTAGTGGAAGATATAAGATCGAGGGAGTTATTAATATAGTTATATAATTTAGAACTTTGGTAGCTGAATTGTTTTTTAGCAAATGTTGTACGCACATCAAAGTTGTGGAAGGGAGGTTTAGGTCTTCTTCGAGCAGCATCCTTAGTTCGCGTTGTCTAACGGTTAGAAGGGAGAGTTCGCTGTATAATTGTTTTGTAGGATACCGGAAAGGTTTTCGAAATAAAACTTTGAGCACTGCTCTCTGCGACCTTTCCAGATCTATAAAAGTAGTCTTCGATGAACCTCCCCAGACAGGGATACAGTAAGTAAGGATCGACTCACAGAGTGCCGTGTAGGCCATTCTTAAGGTTTCATTGTCAGCAGAATTTCTGAGTTTTTTAAAGATGAATATTAGTTTCCTGGTTCTGTTCATTAGATAATTAAGATGTTCATACCAGTTGAGACAGCAATCTAGAACGACACCCAAATATTTTATTGATTTGACACTACTTAAGGCAAGACAGGAGCACTGCACCGGCGTATTCTGACATGTGTGAGCATGAATAGTTAATTCTTGAGGGTGGTCGCTTGGTCTAATCGCAAATGTTAAATATTTGGTTTTTAGTATATTTAAAGTCAGAAGGTTATTTGTGAGCCACGTCATAACCAGAGAAAGAACACTTTCTGCAATTGCAATGGTTTCCTCCCAGGTCCGTCCATAAGCGATAATTGCCGTGTCATCAGCATAGGCGAAGATGCTGGATTGATTTGCTGTTATATTGCAGAGCTCATTAACATAGATGAGGAAGAGGGTTGGATCCAGGATGCTACCCTGGGGCACGCCATAGTTAACTGAAAGTGTGTCACTGATATGAGAGTCAATTTTTATAAATTGGGTTCTATCGGTTAGGTAATCAATTAGAAGATCCAGGGCAATGCCCCTGACACCAAACTTTTCTAGTTTTTTTATCAATAGTGGGACAGACACCGTGTCGAAAGCCTTGGATAAGTCAAGGAAGATACCAAGACACTTATACTTGTCGTCAATTTTTTTAACTAGAAAGTCAGTGAGTGATAATACTGCATCTTCCGTCGAAAGACTCTTTCTGAAACCAAATTGATTTTTAGACAGAAGGGAATTGTTTTCCAGGAAACTGACTAGAGCAGTATTGATAACTCTTTCTAGGATTTTAGAAAGTGAGGGCAATATAGATATAGGTCTGTAATTGTTCACTAACATTCTGTCTCCACTCTTGTGTATAGGAAGAACCATTGCTTTTTTTAGCGCTCTAGGAAATTTACCCGTCCTGATTGCTAAGTTACAGATAAATGTTATTATTGGGGTCAAGGTGTGTTCTGCGGACTTTAAAAATTTGAAGGAAATCCAATCCCATCCAGCGGCTGCATCGCTACGCAGGTTCAAGATGATAGCGCGAATGTCTTCAGCAGTCACTTCAAGAAGGGTAAGAGAGTTAGATGGCGAAACGGGGTTGCTACCTACAGATGGCGGTACATAGTTAGGGTTAGGAGTTATCTTATCAGCTAAATCTTTCCCTATATTAGCGAAATATCTGTTTACCTCGTTAACTGAGAGGCTGGCATTATGAGATATATTTAATAATTCTGAAGGAGATGATATGGTACGTGAGGTATCCGTGACTTTCTTAATTACTTCCCAGGTTTTTTTTGCGTTATTACGGGCTTTATCAAATTCTGACTTCTCATAGTTACATTTAAGCTTACGGAGGAGGATATTACAAAAATTGCGGTAGCGTTTATATGTTATTTTAAGTACCAGATTATCGGGTTGTTTTTTTAAAGTTTTGTGCATGTTGTCTCTATTATGGATACATCTCAACAATCCTAGTGTGATCCATGGTTTTATGATTCTTTGACGACATGGAATTATAGTTGAAATCGTATGTGTGTCGATTACCGATTTAATAATATTAATCAAAGTATCAGTTGCCTCATTTACATCACTCATTGAGTATATTAGTGAAAAGTTTTTATTTTCAATGTCTTTTAAAACAGCGGGATAATTTGTGCGGGATACGATTTGTTTTTTATTCCGTTTTAAACCTGAGTGATCAAGGCAGAAAATTACAGGAGAGTGATCCGTAATGGTAGCTTCAAGGACTAATGTAGAGGCAGGGCAACAAGTTTTGACTAGAACATGGTCGAGACAGTTTTCATATCTGGTGGGAAATCGATGCGCGGGCAAGAGCCCATGAAAAGCGGTGACATTGAGATATTCATTTGAGCGTTGTGTAACACCATTATTTTTGTAACTTAACATTTCGTTTATTGTTTACATTCTGTTTGTTTACTTTGTTAGTCTTGTCAAGTATCAGCTGTCAAATTCGACACACAGGATAGATTTTCAGTTGTTGTCTGTGGTCCTTTGAGAAAACTCGTGCCAGATCGTCATCGGACAGTGGTCAGTGGCGACATGACGCTCAGAACAATGATCGTGCTGACTAGCCACAGAGTAGTTTTGTGACGATGAGCTGACATCCCCGGTGACGGCTTTTTTCGGAACTGGCAAGGAGGCAAACCATTCTCTGTCAGAACGTCTCGAGTAAATGTGTGGTTAGATTTTTCTTCCCGCCCGCGTGGCGCAGGCCGTATTGGTACCAAGTTCCTTGCTTCATATTTCCTGGTGAGTATTTCGATCGTGGGTTCAGGTTATCTGATTGGTCTACGAGATAGATTCTGACTAAGTTGTTTCTTTGCAGTTACCAGATACGTGCCACAGACACCCACGCAGCATCACACCATGTGTACCTAACCTGAATTGCCGAGTGAGTAAACTAGCATTTCGTTGTTATTCGATTTCCGATGACTTTGGATTTCGAAAGCCATCTGCCTTGTCTTTATTTCTACACGTAGCAACGTCTAACCCCGCGTATTTCTTTTACAGCAATTTCAATCCTGCCCGGTGAAGCGTGCGATTGCCAGACGCGTGTCACCAGACCCAACCCCAAGGTAAGCGCCATGACCTTCCACGTGTCGATTAGGTTATTTTGCAAGTGTCACGTTTAAACAGCAAAGCTACCGCCTTTGAGACGAGATCTAACCTTCCCATAATCGTTTGATTAGTGATTGACCGTAGGTTTTAGGTTAGAAATACCCAGGGGCCATTCAAGACACGTCACTTGAGACATGTTAGCTAGGCCTTCGCTGTCCTTAACGACCCATCCTTGACCCAAGGCTGTTTCTCGCGATTCCAGAAGGTGTCGTTGGTGACCAGAGCCGTCAGCGAGCCACGAGCCGTCCGGAGCTCCTGTCCTGGCCCCGTCCGGCAGTCCAGGTTGGCCGTTGTATGTTCGTTGAGCGGATACTGAGGAATTTCCTTAGGATTTCTATTAATCTTCAGCGGCATCAGCCTTCTAACGCCGCTGCTGAATGTAGGATTGCAAAGGCAGAACCCGGGTGGACTCTAGCGGGTTAAAACCTTTATTTTATTTTTTTTTACTTCGTAGGGAGCCCCGTTAGAACGGGCAGTAGTATCTAAATTGCACTTTGAACCTTTTGTAGGCGCTAGGCTATCAACGTCCTTCGGTTACGGGGCCTTAACGTTAAACTGCTATCCCATTGAAGTAATATAGAAGTTTCTCTGGGGTTAATACCATCTTTCTATCCCTGTGGCGTGAAACACAGGGGTAGAACCTTTGGTTTCCCCACTTTAATGTAATTTCCTTGCAATACCTTGTATACTTCAACCAGACAATTATAAGGACTTAATCCCTGGTCTCATTTTAGACCTATTTGAGTTATAAAATATTGTGTGAGGCAGGGTTTGGATAAATAAATATTAATAACTGTACCACATTCTGATATTTTTATTTTCCACCTCATTGTAATTTCACTACCCACTACACAGTGGAAAATAGGCTTACATTTGGCGCCCGAGCAGAGTTTAATCCGTTAGCTTATAGTCTAATCTATCGCTTAGACAGGCCTGAGTCTACCCGGGGGGTAATTAGAAATTAATTAGTATTATAATTTCTTGTGTGTGTTTTGCGTGTGTCATCGTGACGTGCTGACAGAGAATCACTGCAGAAGGTTTCTTTTTTTTTAATTTATTAACTTAATAAGGCTATATTTTTCTGTGTGGATATTGTGTTAAAAATTTTAACCTCTTATTTCAGACATTTTATTTTATTGACTTAACATGCCTTATTTTTTTGTTGAGATTGCGTTAAATTTGTATAACCTCTTATTCCAAACGTTATTGAAAGGAAAACCTTCTGCTGGAATTTTATTTAGTTAATTATTGAACAGTTGGTGATTGTTTTTAAACAATTTTGCTGAGACATTGTTATTGTCTGTTTAACTTAAACACTCAACTTTTAATAATTACAGTTTTGTTTTATCAATTTTTTATAAAAAATAACCAAATTTTTTTACAAGGTCAACCTTTTATGAGTTAATGTATTGTTTTACACATCATTTAACTGTCAGTTATAACTTAACTTTACTTAAGTTTAATATTGTACTTAGACTTACTGAAACACACTTTAATGGGAAAGCATTTATTTTTATATTGGTGTTTATTGTTCGACCTTTACATTGAACGTTGATACAGCCTGGGATCACAAATTGATTTACAAGGTCAACCTTTTATGAGTTAATGTATTGTTTTACACATCATTTAACTGTCAGTTATAACTTAACTTTACTTAAGTTTAATATTGTACTTAGACTTACTGAAACACACTTTAATGGGAAAGCATTTATTTTTATATTGGTGTTTATTGTTCGACCTTTACATTGAACGTTGATACAGCCTGGGGTCACAAATTGATTTGAACGTGTGCTACCTTAGGGATTAGATCCATATTGTTGTAACATCATGGGGGAACGTCCGATATGTTTCAACCTTTTATTAAAAGATGAATTGACATACGAGGCCACAGTCCGAGGTGTCAAACCTGAGGCCACTGCGGACCAATTAAGATTACAATTAACAGAATTGGCTACGCGGATGCCTTCGGACGAGGTTATTTACTTTGAGGGAGATGTTACCTCAGAGTTAGAAAAAGTTAAAAACAAAATTAAAGACTTGCAGAGCTCACTTTCAAAACCAAATTTGCAGTTAAAACACATCAAGCGTTGCGAATCATTGGCTAACCATTTATATCACCGCTTAGGTCGTATAAATGCCGTCAGTAAGGAGGAGACTTGTATGCTCGGGGACTTGCTCTTACAACTCGAATCTAGGGACAGCGAACTGAAGTACATTTCTAAAGCTTATCAGGAGCAGGAAAAGAAACAGGATATCCCTGTCGTAGGGTGTATAGAGCCATGTCCTAAGGTGGACCACACACAGATCCAAAAACTGAACCTTGTCTTTAACGGCAGTGATAGTGTACAGGCATTCGTGCAGCGACTGGAGGAGCTTTGCAATTCTCGAGGTATCTCTGTAGAGACGTTATTTAATTCCGTCGCAGAAATTTTTAGCGGTGACGCCTTGTTTTGGTTTCGGGGTGTCAAGGAGGAGGTCTCGAGTTGGAAAGAGGTTAAGGCTCGTTTGTATGAGGAGTTCCTGCCATTCGATTATAATCGGCGTTTATTACAGGAGGTGCGGTCGCGGACACAAGGTGCTGATGAATCCATCATAAAGTACTTAAGCACAATGCGGAATTATTTTTCTAGGCTCAGCGTGCCGTTACCGGAGTCAGAGCAGCTGGAGATAGTACAAGGTAACCTTAGACCGTTTTACACGAGTCAGCTTGCTCTTACAAACGTCGGGAACTGGAACGAGCTGAAGGAACGCTGTAGGCAGCTGGAGTACGCCAAATACCGAGCAGACTCTTTCGCGGAGCCGCCCCGAGTTTCTGCGAATTCGGTAGCGCCGGACTTAGCCTATCAGGCTAGGAACCGACTTTCGGTTAACGCCGTAGACACCGAGGTGGACTTATTTTGCGTTCGTTGCAGGGTTCTTGGACATGACCTTTGGCAATGTAGTGCACCACCCACCCAATTGTGTTACTCTTGTGGTTTAAAGGGTGCCACCTTGCACACGTGTCCACGGTGTGGTCCGTCAGTCGCTGAGCCACCGAAACTACAACAAAAGCCAGATCCTGCTGGACCAACCGTTGCTGGGGTAAGCGTGAACAACGAGCAGCCTGGAACCAAATCCTCCGGCAGTGGTAGTCGTCGTCGTCGCCGTCGCCGCCACCGCCGTCGCCGCCGCTGTGAAGAGGCAGGTGATGGAGACGCGGACAGTGGCTTGCGACCTTATTTAGATGTCGCGATTTACCACCATCGTTGCAGAGGGTTGTTGGATTCGGGTTCTACAGTTTCGGTCATTGGCGGAAAGGCGGCCCAATCCCTCTCCAGTTGTGGTACGTTGTATCCAGCTGAGGAGAAATCCATTATCACGGCTAATGGATCACATTCTCCGGTTTCTGGTTTTAAGATTTTACCGGTGACTGTAGAGGATGTTACGGCTTTCGTGAAATTTTATGTCGTTCCTGATATTTCTTCAGAATTGCTGTTAGGTATAGATTTCTGGCGTGCTTTTAATATCGCACCTGATGTTCTGAACCTACTCAATAAAAGAGGAGTCTCTAAAAGCAGGGAACCGTATGCAAGTGAGGTTAGACATTTGAACTCATGCAACGAGTTGAGTGCTTCGAAGTGTGTACCGGCTGATAACGCTACTGCCAGTTTGGTAGTTCGTGGTCGTCGCTCACAGGATTGCCAACTCAGTAGGGTTCGTCGAAGCATGGATTCAAAGTCGTACTTGACTGCTAGTTTGACTCCGAATTACGAGAGGTGTACAGTAGTTCAACAAGTGTCTGGATTTGTCTACATTCTTGAAGATAGCAATGGGAACCAGACAGAGTGTCACGCCAGGGATATTCTCTGTAGAATTGATGTTCCGTAGGCCACCTTTGTGTGTGTTGACTTACTCTATTGAGTAAGCCAGCAATGCCAAGGGCTCATTTACTATGCGTCGTCGTGTTGCAAAGTCAGTGAATAGTTTCGTAGGCTACCTTTGTGTGTGTTGACTTACTCTATTGAGTAGGCCAACAATGCTAAGGACTCATTCACTTTGCGTCGTGGAGTTTTTTTTTTGTGGGATTTTCCATTTAATTTATTTCAGGGTTTATCTCATTGCTTAGGGACTCTACTGAGTCGGTGAGTGATCTTAACCTTATTGATATTCGCTGGGTTTTCCAGCTATTATCTTTGATTTAGGTTTCTCTTAAATGAGTGACCCACATATTCCGATTGTTTTAGGTGTTTAGGATTTAAAGATGGAGGGCCATCTTTGAATTTTTCTCGTACCCTCGAAAAATTCTGGTGGGTACTGTAACACCATTATTTTTGTAACTTAACATTTCGTTTATTGTTTACATTCTGTTTGTTTACTTTGTTAGTCTTGTCAAGTATCAGCTGTCAAATTCGACACACAGGATAGATTTTCAGTTGTTGTCTGTGGTCCTTTGAGAAAACTCGTGCCAGATCGTCATCGGACAGTGGTCAGTGGCGACATGACGCTCAGAACAATGATCGTGCTGACTAGCCACAGAGTAGTTTTGTGACGATGAGCTGACATCCCCGGTGACGGCTTTTTTCGGAACTGGCAAGGAGGCAAACCATTCTCTGTCAGAACGTCTCGAGTAAATGTGTGGTTAGATTTTTCTTCCCGCCCGCGTGGCGCAGGCCGTATTGGTACCAAGTTCCTTGCTTCATATTTCCTGGTGAGTATTTCGATCGTGGGTTCAGGTTATCTGATTGGTCTACGAGATAGATTCTGACTAAGTTGTTTCTTTGCAGTTACCAGATACGTGCCACAGACACCCACGCAGCATCACACCATGTGTACCTAACCTGAATTGCCGAGTGAGTAAACTAGCATTTCGTTGTTATTCGATTTCCGATGACTTTGGATTTCGAAAGCCATCTGCCTTGTCTTTATTTCTACACGTAGCAACGTCTAACCCCGCGTATTTCTTTTACAGCAATTTCAATCCTGCCCGGTGAAGCGTGCGATTGCCAGACGCGTGTCACCAGACCCAACCCCAAGGTAAGCGCCATGACCTTCCACGTGTCGATTAGGTTATTTTGCAAGTGTCACGTTTAAACAGCAAAGCTACCGCCTTTGAGACGAGATCTAACCTTCCCATAATCGTTTGATTAGTGATTGACCGTAGGTTTTAGGTTAGAAATACCCAGGGGCCATTCAAGACACGTCACTTGAGACATGTTAGCTAGGCCTTCGCTGTCCTTAACGACCCATCCTTGACCCAAGGCTGTTTCTCGCGATTCCAGAAGGTGTCGTTGGTGACCAGAGCCGTCAGCGAGCCACGAGCCGTCCGGAGCTCCTGTCCTGGCCCCGTCCGGCAGTCCAGGTTGGCCGTTGTATGTTCGTTGAGCGGATACTGAGGAATTTCCTTAGGATTTCTATTAATCTTCAGCGGCATCAGCCTTCTAACGCCGCTGCTGAATGTAGGATTGCAAAGGCAGAACCCGGGTGGACTCTAGCGGGTTAAAACCTTTATTTTATTTTTTTTTACTTCGTAGGGAGCCCCGTTAGAACGGGCAGTAGTATCTAAATTGCACTTTGAACCTTTTGTAGGCGCTAGGCTATCAACGTCCTTCGGTTACGGGGCCTTAACGTTAAACTGCTATCCCATTGAAGTAATATAGAAGTTTCTCTGGGGTTAATACCATCTTTCTATCCCTGTGGCGTGAAACACAGGGGTAGAACCTTTGGTTTCCCCACTTTAATGTAATTTCCTTGCAATACCTTGTATACTTCAACCAGACAATTATAAGGACTTAATCCCTGGTCTCATTTTAGACCTATTTGAGTTATAAAATATTGTGTGAGGCAGGGTTTGGATAAATAAATATTAATAACTGTACCACATTCTGATATTTTTATTTTCCACCTCATTGTAATTTCACTACCCACTACACAGTGGAAAATAGGCTTACAGTTGGTCTTCGAAGCCGATTTTGATGTCTAGGTTTATATCGCCAATCAGGATTACATTTTTAAAAGAAGCTAGATTTGATAAAATACTGTTTAAGCTGTCGATAAATTTACTACAGTTTTTATGAGATGGTGATCTGTAAGAGGCAACTATGGCCGTTACAGAATCAATTTTACAAATTAAACAGTTTGATTCCTCTACAAATGGCTCAGTGACAGAATAGTTTTTAAGATTACTTTTAATAAACATTATAATCCCTGCATTCTGATTACTATTTCTTGAGGTGGAAAATCTCTTATAACCTTCAATGTCTGGTAGAGTATCTGCTTTCGAGAGCCAGCATTCTGACAGAATAATTATATCGCAGCTAATTTTAAGAGAGCAAAGGAGTACTCTAAATTGATCAAAGTTTTTAGTTACACTCCTAACATTCACATGGATCACTGACAATTTGCTGTTTGTAGAAAAGTTTACGAGTTTATGACACTCACCATATGTAGACATGTAGGCTCTAGATACACTTAGGTTATCAAGTTCCGGAGTAATATCCATTATGTTAGCCATTGATAGAGAGAGTATAGGACCCAGTCAGTTGTCGTAATAAATAAACATTTTTGCCGTGTGAGTGAGCGCCTGAAACATAGTCAAGGTTAAGCCAAGTTATTTTAATAAGATCATAATGGGTGTTAGAGTAGGTGTTTTTCTTGTTATTGGTGTAATCCCATGATGAGGGTGTGTGGGTTGTGTAAATGTGTTTGTGTGTTATAGAGTGCATGTGTTGTTGTTTAAAGACATAATATAAAAGATATACAAATGTACTCCAGAATATACAGAACAAAGTTGAATGTGACACAGAAATGGTTAAGATGACATTTATAATTGATAAGGTGTCACTAGGAATATGCCAGAATAGTCATTCTTGTTTACGTAAGTCTTGTAAGCATTTTTCAGACCGAATAATAAGTTGTTTTCCTTGTGGTTCCTTACGAAGAAAGATATTTCCATTTGATGACCAGCAGTAGGCATACTTATTTTCTTTGGCAAATTCTCTCGCTAAGGACAGGAGCCTCTTTGAGCTTGCGGATAGGTATTCGGCGACAAAGATTGGTTGGCGGCCTCCTGATAGTCCGATTGTTTCGGTATTCAGCTTGTCCTGAGTTTGTAATTTCCTATTAAAGTCTCTAGCTGACGAGAGGAAGCGGTTCTTTGCGTGAACTTGACCAAATTCAGCTACGATAGGCCTGGTAGTGCCTGGCTTTCCCGACAAGCGTCGTATATCTCGGATTTCAGATGACGTCACGGGGCAGCCGATAGCGCGTCCAATGCCGGAGACGATAGACATGAGATCTGAGTGAGTTTCTTTATCCTTAAGGGGTACGTTCCTCATTTCGATACTAGAGCTTCGTGAGCTTAGCTGAACATCTCTCAGTTTGTTCTCGAGATCATATTTTGCATGGTCATTTAGTTCAGAGCGCTCCTTTTCTAGGTTCTCAACTTTCTTTTTGAGTTCTTTAAATTCCTTATTAATGAAAGACATAGACTTCTCTATTTCCTGATTTGTCGAATAGATTTCATTGTTTTGGGCCTTCACTTCGGCGACATCGGACGCCAGTTTTTTAAAGACATTGTTTTGACTCTCCATCATATTTTTAAAAAGTTCCTTCTGATTGTCCTGCCAACTTCGAAACATATCCATCATGTCAGCTCGCAGTTCTCTTCTAAAATTCTCGAAGTCTTTACTAGGAGACATGTCATCATGGGTGCGCTTTTTTCGCGGTAAATCAATGTTACTATCGGCATCACAGGTACCCGATATATTGGGCTCCGAATTAACTTGAATAAGTCCAGGGAGCGGCGTGCCGGGGGGTGAGCGTCGCATCATAGACATTATTATCACCCTGGGTGTAGTATTTATTTATTTATTTTCGTGTTCGGTATTTGGTACTTCTGGTCTAAACTTGAAGCCCACCTCACCTTAAGTGAAATCTCTATTATGTTAGGACAGCTCTACTCGGTCGATGACGGTCTCTACACTCATGTGAGACTCTACCTTCATCAACTTGGACTCTACCAAGTGTTGTCTATGGTAGTCTTTGCTCTATGTTGTTAGCTCTATGACTCTATTTAAACTTCGTGTCTCTATCTGATATGTCCTGCCCTCTAGCGTTGAGTAGCTGAACTTCGTCTTAACTATCTAGCTTTGACTGTTGAAATAGATGGCGCTGATTTTCGAATGTTCAAGATGTCCGGTTATTATTGATTTGTTTATAGGTTATATTATTGATTATTAATGAAATCCGTTGTATACATTCACAGTTTTTGTTGTATTTCATAGGGAGCTGTGGTTATTTTCGTGTTAAGACTTCTGTTTCACTTTAATATCACGTTATTTGTTGTGCAAGGCAGTGGACATAAAAAAGATATGAACTATTATACACCGGTCGCCCTTCTCCCTGTATTTTCAAAAATATTTGTAAAGATTATTTATAAAAATTTATATGTTTTCTTTGAATCTAATAACAATCTACCAGATGAGAAAAATGGGTAAATAGAGTAGGTAAAACCATAAATATGGCAATTTTTGACTTCATCAACAAAGTTATAACACGTATGGACCAAACCAAGTCGATAACTGCACTATTCATGGATATGAAGAAAGCCTTCGACTTCGTAGATCATGACATACTTATTGATAAATTAGAGCGATATGGAGTTCGAGGGAATGTATCTAACCTAGTAAAATTTTATATCTGTGCAATAAAGAATTAAATAAATAAATAAAATCATATCTCAGTGACCGATCGCAGGTGACGCAAGTCAGTAGAATAAGTTTAGATACAAATACGGAAATAATTTACGAGTCAGAGGAACGCCAAATTGTACTCCATTGTACTTTTCGCTGTTGACAGCACGGCGGTATTCATGGAAGATAATATAGAAACGCAAGAATATGAAATAAATCAATCACTATCAAATATAATTAATTGGCTGACATCAAATAATCTTATTATTAATCTTGAATAAACATACATAATGAATTTTAGGCAAAGAACTGTACCTGATTCTCTTAATATACAATATAATAATAATAAAATAGCAGAAACTGACATAATAAAATTTTTAGGACTACATATAGACAATAAATTAAATTTCAAATCGACATTTTATGTAAAAAAAAATATATTCATATGCTCTATACTTGTAAAGGAAAGTTTCAAATGAAGACACTGTAGTGAATGCCTATTATGGTTATGTTGAATCCACTTTAAGGTACGGTGTTATATTTTGGGGTAACTCAACTGATAATGAACTGGCATTTAAATCACAAAAAAATGAATACGGGCTATTAAGCGTCTTCAATCAAGAGACAGTTGTAAAAAACACTTTGCAGAGTTAAAAATTCTAACATTACCGTGACTTTATATCTATGAGGTAGCGTTGTATGTTAAACTTAATAGACAACAGTTTAAGTCTTTTAAGAGTCGCCGATGTCAGAACCGTGTGGCAGTAGAGCATAGGAAGTCGGCTCTTTACAATAAAAGTATATTAAGAATGGCACCAAAAATAATTCCCGCCGAACAATTGACGAAATAAATATATTTAAAAAAACCTTGAAACAATTATTCCTTGTCTCGAGGACATAATATTATTCGGTACACGAATTTTTCATGGACATAAACAAAAATAAATGTAACTTAGAATTATAACTGTTAATTTAGATTGTCTGTGTCTCAACCGAGTTGCCAAATTAGATTTTAAGTGTATTAGGTATTTTGTAATTGTTTCTTGACATATAGTTTATTTTAGGACATAACCATTATTAATTAGATTGATTGTTTAATTGAATTTTGTACGCCCATGGGGAAGGCCATAGTAGCAATAAAATTAAGAGGACTTTGTTAATAACAGCCTGAACCTATGTCACAATATTATATATATTTTGATTTTTAGATTTTTGATTTGATTTGATTTATTATAAGTTAGAATAGGTATAATAAGGTACTATAATTAGATCAGATTTAAGACGTTTGGGAAGGCTACGTTACATTATGTATACTAAATTTCATTCAAATCCGTTCAGTAGTTTTGGCGTGAAAGAGTAACAGACAGACACAGTAATTTCGCATTTATAATATTAAGTTAAGATTATTTAAAATGTAACAAAATTTCCCATATTTAACTGTACAGACCTTAGATTAACAATATACGAACAAGACGGTAAAGTAATATATATATTTACCTACTGGCATATTCGACGATATATCTGTGTCAGTTCAGTACTTATGTACAATACCTAGCAACTTACGTAGCGTAGGACATACAATACAGTGTCTTAAAAAGGATAGACAAGACGTACATAGATTTTCACCTTTACTATAATTATTTACCACTATCGCAACACCTTGTACGGTCAGGTGCAGAGAAACCTGACCCCCCTCTCAATGCTTCTGAGGGGGGTCAGGTTTCTCTGCCCCTTACTGTACTATTATATCCGTCCTCATTGCTTCGCCGCAGACAAGTTAAAAAGCTACAATAAATAAAATTGCGATGGCCATGGCTTGGCCATCGCAATTTATACTTACTTTTTGACTGGACATAAACAGAAAAGTGATGGTTTTCAGTATGAAGTTACTAATAATGACTGTGCTATTTTACTATGGTAAGATTTATTATTTACGGTAGTTAAGTATGGTAGAGTAAAATTGGGTAGATATCTATATCTATGTGTCTATGTGGTATTTTATTTAGTCCCTTCATTTTTTAAAGGGAAAAAATGTAACAGGTTACATTTTTTCCCTTTAAAAAATGAATTAGCCATTTTTTATTTCTATAGGTAGGTATAAACTTAATCAAAAACTATTTAAAAAGTAGGAGAATCGCTATTTCTTTGTTACCTATAGGGTATAGTCAAGTCAACCCCTAGTAAAAGTGTGAGAATTTTTTCTTCAACATTATAGATGTATTACCTTACCTGCCTTAAGAATGTCAATTTTAACCTTATACGATCCATACATTTTATGCGATCAGGAAGTTCTTATTAAAATTATGGACTACGTATAGGTAGGTATATAATTATGTTTTCAGGGAGCTGCTGTGAGGACACCGTGACTGTGAGAGAGCCCCCCGCGCCCCCCGCGCCCCCCGCCAACAGGATCATCGGGGGACGACCCACCACCATCAAGAAATACCCTTACATGGCGTATTTAAGTTCAGTTTATACGGTATTGCTTCTTTACCAGACCCACCGACATAGTATGCAAGCTTAGTTTGGAGCTGTCGACGACGCGAGCAATGAAAAAGTAATTTTTTTATAATACCGACACCAAACAGGGACGTGATGTGACTGTGACCGTAGGTACACAGTTGTACGGGTAGGGTCAGTGCGTCTCAGTAGGTATGTCCGAGAAATACTTCTCTAATTATTTTGTTCTAAAAATTAAAATGATAAAGGTATTCAATATCCATAATAAAGTTATTTGTTAGGAGTTCTGATGTAAGTTATCAGATCATTTCAAAATTATGTTACATTACTTACTTATTTTGATTATCAATATTTAAGTAGAAACATAAGCTTTTAGGGTTTTAAACTTTTACTATAGAATTGTTTTTAAAAAACCAGTTTTATGTGTTTTCCATTTTAAAAATATTTATTTATATGGCGTTTGACAGCCAACTGACAGCATTTACCATATGTTTCTGTTTTGATGGTAAGGGCCCAAGACTCTAGTTAGTCCTATTTATGAGGTAGGTAAGTTCTAAAAATGAAAATTGTGAAGTTACCTTTCTAAAGGCTCTGTCAAACCAGGACGCGTTACTAGCGCGCGTCATACGCAACGCAACGCTAGCGCTGGCGCTCTGTTTACCATAGTAGTACAACACATCTTGGCGTCATAGCGCGGCGTCAAGTTAGCGCTCTGACGCGCGCTAGTAATGCTTACTGTTTGACGTAGCCTTAAGTTATTTTAAATTTGCGGTAAGTTATACATAGCCCTCATTGTAACGTACTTTAGAGCGGTGGTGGTGTAATGGATACAATGGATAAGGCCTCGTCCTCTCAATCAAGAGGCCGCGGGTTCAAATCCTGGCCTGTACCAATGAATTCTTTGAATTAAGGAGTTTAAGTAATAATACCACGTGCTCTTACGGTGATGGACAACATCGTGAGGAAACCTGCACATCTAGATTCTAGATGTGTATCCTAAGTGCATGGTACTTATCCCAAAACGGCGATATGGTTCGCAACCTATCACGTGAGTACAAAATGTGCTGCGAAAAGTGGGTGGCTCGCTTTTGAGCCACCTCTGACTACCCCTTCGGGGATTATAGTTGTGAGTGCATATGTATGTATATGTATGTATGTAACGTACTTTATCGCTGTATTTGCAGATGCGTGGTCAGAAGCTGCTGCGGGATAACTGTGGGGGCGTGATACTCACACAGCACCACGTGCTCACCGCTGCGCACTGCTTATTTCGGTAATAAATTCCTATTTTTTGTATGTTCTTAGCTTAGTTACGATTTAACGGTCAGCTATATTTCCCTGTCATTAATTTACAAACTAGTATTGACTAATCCGATAGGGCGGGTGCACCAATATTAAACTCACTTGTTACCATTTACTTATTTATTACTTTTACAACATTTGCACCTGAACATTCCACAATTAATCAGAAATAATAATATTTAATTGTTTTGCTCGGTGTTGCAAAAAGGGTATATCAAGCCGAAACCAGCATGTGCAGCATGTTATATCTAAGCCCGGGAAAGAAGTCAGAATCTCAAAATACGGTACCGTTTTTGAATAATTAACGTCCAAAGTTTTACTCGAAAACTGGGTACCAACAACCCTGACGTGACACAGTGACCTACATATCAACGAGTGTCAACGACCTTATAAAATCACGTAGCTATGGAAACCGATCCGTTCATTTTTAAATATTTTATTCTTTCAGCCCGCGCTACACTTTCAGCGCGAACGACCGCGAAACGCGAGTTCACGCCGTTATTTATTTTTACTTGTCTCTAATATTACGTAAACAATAGACAGTGAAAAAAAGACTTCGTAAAACAATATTTTCTGTTTATTTAATTGGGTTGTGAAATCCGACGAAATAAAAATGTCGGAAACGGGAACGGGTCTTTGACATCGTCGTTTATTTTCTCTATTGGAAACAATATGGCAACGGGTGAAAAAAATGCTTTCTGCTTTTTTATGTTTACCTACTAATTAATAATATTACTAGTAACTAATTTGAAAGTTCATAGGAATAATTATAATCGTGATTCAGTGCCGATTTAAACTTTAGCATAATTAAACAGAAACACTTGGAACTTACACAAGTCTGACCGATTTAACCTTTTTCTCGTGGTTCAATTGTTTTGTTGTTTTTCGTGTTAAGTATTATCTACTTCAAAACAGTTAGTATTGTGAAAGTGGAATGTGATTAATGTAATTATTTGAGGCTGCAGTGGTTCATCAGATTTCTGTGAAGAGTTTAAGATGTAGTGTTGTGTTTGTTGTGGAAAAGGATTGCTGTGAAAATAGATTGAACTTTGGAATTAACTAGGTATGTTTTTCTTTGATTGTATCCCAAGAATGTTCTTGTTGCAATGTTTTAAAACTAGGGAGGTATAACGTACAAATTCCAAATTCGAATCAGTAATATTTCAAATTTGCGGCCCTCGATTTATCATATGTTTTTGTTTACAATAAACACGTCAGTGTTTGACGTAATGCTATCAGAACGTAGGGTTGCCAAAAGCGATACAAAATAAAATATGGATTAAATGTTGTATGGGATGATAAAAATGTCGTGCACCTGATTCCAACATCGAAAACGTTTTCTCCGGGATAAGTTGTGTGGACCCTTTTCGCGGCATATGGCGGATCCCGGAAGTAACTTCCTCTATTTTGATCACAGACAAACCATAGACAATGGGCGATCACAGAACAGATGTCATTCCCAGATCTCAGAATAATAATGTAAGACCAAATTACAAAGTAAGATCATTACAATGGAAAAGATCATTAGGTACTTATTTAATACAATTCAAATCATAAAATCCATTTTGTTTACACTAGGTACCTCCAAGAGCTTCGCTGCGCCTTTAAGGCGCTATTATACGCAGAACTAGCACCGCCAGTGGATAAAAAATCGTAACTTCCGTTTGAAAGCGTTTATAATAATAATAATAATAAGCCCCTCACAAATCTAACTCCACGTCCGGCACGACCACCAGTGCCACGTGAGGGGCGGACGCTGGCGTCGTTTATCGACATATACTTACCAGCGGCTAACGGAGCCATAGTCATCATCATCATGGTAGCGGAACGAGAGACGAAGCTACCCCAGGCGGGTCCCAGCGTCAACAGCGCTGGTCAATCCCGCCCCGGGCCACGAGGCTCGGGCTGCCCCTCGTACTCTGGGGGGGGCAACGTACCGCTTATGAGAGTGACGCGATCAACGAGCAGAACATCACCACCAATAGGAGAGACCCAGTCCACTGGTAATAGTGTTGCGCCAGATACAAAAACTAGGACTTGGACCAGTACTACTAGGAGATATAATTTAAGGTCGCTTCCCGGAGGACGCCGGGGCGCATCTGGAGCCAGTGCTGGATGTGACAGCATGCGAACCATTGGCGACGCGGAGCTGAGCAGGCGGGCTCCCGTCGAACAATATGCTACAGCCGAACAATCAGATCAGGAATCGGACCCATACTCACCCTATTCATCTTCAGCCACAAATCCATCATACCGCTCTTCCCCAACACTTTCTTCATCCTTCAGCATACTGCCTGTAGATGTTGCGCAAGAGGCTTCTACAGTCTCAGATTCTGTGCCCACTACTCGCAGCAAGTGTACACGCAGGAAATGGACCAAAGACATGAATAAATTCATACTGCGTACCTTCTATCAACTTACCGCAATGGAGACAGACTTAAAAGTATACCATATCTTCCACCACTACACACCAAGTTTCTAGAAAAATTCCCACACATGCAGGTATCACGGCAAAGAGTAGGAGATCAGCGTAGGGCCATCATAAGGAGCAATCTATTAACCCTAGACGAAATAGAAGAAATTAAAAAAGAGGCTGCTACAGAGCTAAAAAATATAGAAGCAGGAATTGAAGGTGCACGGCTGCAAAGTACCCAGCATACGCAATCACAACGAATAAGGTGGACTTCAGAATAATAATAATAATAATAATAATAATAATGTTTATTGTTTTTCCAATAGCCATATTACAAACATTTTCACACAACTTAAAATAACTTATAACTAACATGCAGAGCTGGATATAAACTAAACTTATAAAATGAAACAATGTTAGGTTGTTGCAACGATAAGATACAATAGATTGGCTAATCAAAGTATACAAGTAAAGTGCTAGCGCCTAAAATAGGATAAATCCTGAGCTATAGACACTAGCGAACGCCCCTGGTGATTGTAGCCCAGTCAGTGTTAACGTTCGTGTGATACTTAAATCATTTGTAGACAATAAGAGACAAAAAAGAGACAAAAAAGAGACAAAAAAACCACTCGTAGGATATTAAATTTTGAATACAAGACATATAATATGCATATATTAAATCACCATTAAATATTCATAGAATATATAAAAGAGAAAATATACTGTGCGTGGGGCAAACGTGCAGAGGTGGCTAGAGCACTATACAGCGGGGTGTAAAAAGCTTTCAGTGTCAGCAAAGTTAAGCTGTTGTAGCCATTTACTTATGGTCAGTTTAGCTACGAATTTAGGGAGAGGATAAATGTTCAATAATTTATGTACTCTATTATATAGAGAAGCGCCAAGATAGCAAAAAAAGTTACGAGATAGAGTAAGTTTAAAGTTTTTACTGGGTACAATTATGTGGTTTCTTTTTTGTGCAGTCATATCATTATAAGGTGTCATAGAGTGTTGGCGAAGAGTTGAATACAAGATAAAAAGCTGACGTACAGTTAAAACTTGGCAATATTGATACAGGGCATAAGTAGGAAAGCGATACGGTTTAAAAGTGGCTACTTTGAGAATAGAGCGTTGGGCCCTTTCTAAAATTAATAAATGTGTGATATAGCTTCCGCCCCATATTGTAATCCCGTACATTAAAATGGATTGGCAGAGAGCATAATAAACTGTTTTCAAGATAGGTGGATCAGAGATGTGACGAAGCTTTTTAAAGACATAAATTAATTTACGAACTCGGGAAGCAAGAGCGTTTATATGTGGAAGAAAGCTAAGGTTACGGTCGATAATTATACCTAAGTATCTCATCTGGTCGCAAGTTTTTATTTTAGGACAATCACATACATCGACTGCGCAGCCTTGACTGTGTGCGACTATTGAATATCTGCTCATTGGTGGAAGAGAGCAGCTCCGAGGAGAAAACAGCATGTATGTAGTCTTATCTGCATTGAGAGTCAGCTTATTCGTTATCAGCCAACTAAGGATGACGCCGAGGCCCTGCTGCGCATACGAATGAACTTGGTCCCAGTCGTCCCCAGTAAATGTAATTGCAGTGTCATCAGCAAAAGTGGTTATTTTACCATTAGTTATATGAAGGTTACACATTTTGTTAATGAAAATCAAGAAGAGGGTTGGGCCAAGAATACTCCCCTGAGGCACACCGTATTCAATGGGCGAGGCCGAGCTAATGTGACCATCAATAATAACGGATTGAGTACGGCCCGAAAGGTAGCTACGGAAAAAGGATAGTTGGGTACCTCTCACGCCAATTTCTTCCAGCCTATTAAGAAGGATGGGGGTGGAAACCGTGTCAAAGGCCTTAGCAAGATCTAGGAAGATAGTTAAGCACTTCTTGCCTTTGTCCATGTTAACTATAATATGGTCTATGAGATCATGAGCTGCATCTGTTGTAGACTTCCCACACCTAAATCCATACTGAGCATTAGATAATAGATTTTTGCTTTCTAGGTAGTGGGTAAGTCGCTTGTTGATTAAACGCTCTAGAATTTTTGAGACTGCTGGTAGAATGGAAATAGGCCTATAATTGTTGACACGGTTTCTTTCCCCAGACTTGAAGATTGGATGTACAAGTGCTCTTTTAAAGGAATCTGGAAATACACCATTATGTAGACACAAGTTGAATATATGCGTGAGTGCAGATAAGATTAAGCCTTTACAGGATTTCAAGAGCTTTGTTGAAATACCGTCTATACCGATAGCACAATCGGGCCGTAGTGAATCAATCATTTGGCTGATTTCCTCTTTATCGGTTGGTAAAAAGACTAAGGAGTCACTGAAATTGCTTGGGGAAGGAGAGAGAATTTGATTATGAACAGTTGCACTTGAATTTGCATTTTGTGCAAGAGTTCTGCCTATATTACAAAAGTAGTTATTGACTATGTTAACGCTGTCCATTGGAAGAGAAGATATAGTAAGAAGTTCCTTAGCTGTAGAGTTATTGGGGTTTCTATAAGTAAGCTTCTTTATGACATCCCATAGACGTTTACTGTTGCCTTTAGCTTTGTCTAGTTCCTCTTTTTCATAATTAACCTTTACTTTCCTTAGAATCATGTTGCAGAAATTGCGATATCTTTTGTAGGTCAATCTCAGGATCTCATTATTAGGTGATTGTTTTAGTTTTTTGTGGAGATTATCCCTATTACGAATGCATTTCAGCAATCCTGGTGTGATCCAGGGCTTGATTGTTCTCTGACGCTGTGGTATTTTTACAATTTTAGAGTTTAGTTGGATGGCAGTTTGTATTCTATTAATTAAGCTATTAGTGGCATCATTTGGATCTTTATAATTAAGTAAATCTGAGAAATCTGTTTCGGTTAAAGTTTTTGCCAACCCGTCATGATCTATCTTAATTCTTGTTTTAACTGTTGGCTGGGTTTTATTCATGTTTAAACTTATGAGGGATGAGAAGTGGTCAGTAATCGTAGATTGGAGAACAAGGGTAGTCAATTGCAATTGCGTTTTAGCAATTACATGATCGAGGCAAGTAAGATTGTGAGTTGCATAGGTATAAGCAGGTAGCAAGCTGTGGGATGCAGTGATATTAAGGTATTCATCTGCTGATGGGTCCCTGTTCTCTGGAATAATATTTATATTAATGTCGCCTATAAGTATGATGTTCTGAAAAGTTGCGAGAGAAAATAAATAAGTGTTCAGGTCATTTAGAAAAACAGATGTAGTGCGAAATTGCCACGGTCGATAAATAGCGAGAACAGCTACCTCATTCCCAATTTTAACAGTTAGTCCACTTGCCTCGGTTAGATTAGATGGCTCTACTTTGACATTTGAAAGCTTATCGCTTACATATACAATAACCCCGTCGTTTTGGTTAATGGGATTTGGTGAAACATAGTATGTAAAGCCATCTATGGAAGGAATTACTGGATTTCGCTGGAGCCAGCACTCAGAGAATATTAAAATGTCGCATTCCTGCTCAATAGTAGAGTACAGCACCAGAAAGCTGTCAAGATTGGCAGAAATACTACGTATGTTTTGGTGCATTATTTTTAGATTCTGGGTGTGTTTTAATAAAAGGGCCCTGCAATCATCTGGGTTGCATAGTTTTGAGTCCGAGATTGATAGAGAGTCGATGTCGTTAAATAAATTAGTTAAGTTATCGAATTTATATTAATAATAATGATGTAAGAGTTACATAGTGAAGTGAAGGGGGAAGAGGAATAAATTTATAGTAATTATGCACGTAGATTGATGGATGAGTAGCAGGTGAGTATGGTTATTCTTATAGAGTGGGATGTGAGCAATAAAAAATCCACGAATGGCTTTGTAGCACAGGAGAAAGTATAGTTTTACAACATTGGTGGAGAAGTATAAACTAAGGCCTAAGACTAAATCTAATATTACAAGAGAGCAATGATTAATATCTGATAATGAATTTGTAATTAATAGTCATTGGACAATATTTTTCATAATTTCAAGAATTTGAGAGTCATTTGTTATGATTATTGGAGCACTAGTATCATCCTTCCGCAGGAAAACTTTTGAATAGGAAGTCCAGCAGTATTTAAACTGGCCTTTCTTTACCAGTTCGCGGGCTTCGAAGTAGAGTCTTCTGGCTTTAATGGTCAGATGTTCGGCTATGTAGATGGGTTGGTGACGATCAGTGTTATGACTGAATATTGAAGTGTTCAGTTTGTTGGATTGGTGCTTCATATTATAATCCTTGGCTGATTTTAGGACTTGGTTCTTTGTAATCACGCTATTTAAACAGACAAGAATGGTTTTGTTAGCCGATTTGGAAGGAAGACGGCGTATATCTGTAATCGCCGTGGACGCGGTTTCACAAGATATTGCTTTGAAAATGAGGGTTGCAGTCAGGAGAAGGTCGTCTGTGGTTTCTCTCTGCTTTATGGGAACATTGCGTACTTCTAGGTAGTGTAGACAAGATTTGCGAGAAAATTCCTCCATGCTTTCTTCCATTTGTAAGATTCGTTGTTCATAAGAAGCCGATTTCTCTTCAAGTTCATCAACTTTCTTTGTTAGGGTATCATATTGTGACGAAAGGAACTCCATTGATTTTTCTATTTCAGCATTTGTTTTTTGGATTTCGTTCATTTGTAGTTGCATGTTGGTGATTGAGTTCTGGATCAGGCTAAGTTGACCAATCTGTTCATTTTTCCAGGATGTAAGGAAATCCATAAACGATTTTTCGAACATGTTGAGACGGTTATCAATGTCATCACTCTCAGTGACGAGCCGTCGTTTCGCCGGTCGCACAGCAGTAGAATTGTCGTTACAGGTTAATGGTTCAAGGCCAAGGTCTTTATTCAGCGTGAGGTTGGAGTCAGATGCAAATATTGTTTCGCGGCGACAAGTGATTCGAGATGCCGGTGGAGTTCGGTCCATTTTGGGATACTATGATGTGGGGTATTGCTCAGTGAATCGTTGAAGGCGCTTCTATCAGTAAAATTCGTGCGGTAGGTGTTCGAAACGAGTGTCGGTTTTAGATTTTACTTTAAGTTAAATCGCACAATAATGATTCAATTCGTACTCACTGCGTATTGGCAAATGTGGTATTTAACACATTGAAACAGTTTTTGTTCGCGTAACTTTAGTGCAAACAATATTAATCCACAAAAAACTACGGAGCAAACGTAAACACGACTGTTATCACCGAGTGCCACCCGGTATGCGCATAGAATACAACGAGGAAATAATGCGTTGTTACTTTAGAATAACAGAAATGGAAACGAACTCAACAGCATACAGACCTCAATTACATCAAGCCATTACAAGCAGGTTCCCAGAGCTGTCTCACCTATCAGAACAGCGAATTTCGGATCAGAGGAGAATCATAATAAACAATAAACTTATAGATTATGATAGGCTCGCCCAAATACGAACAGAGATTGCTTCCGAATTAGAAATTTCCTCGAACTTACCTGATACAAACACACCATTAGAATTAGAGATCAGACCGGATTTTATGTCTCAAATTCAGACTGACTGCCTCACAGACATTGCAGTACCACCTAAACAAATTGAGTATTTAGATTCAGAGAAAAGCCAACAGATTGAAGAAACATTTCAAAATGCCTTATACTATTTCACAAACATTGAACCTACTAACAGACCATACATTCCCCGCCAAAAACCATCCCGAAAACTAGCAATATTAGTAGAATACATAGATAAAAAGATTCTGCCTGTTAATGTTAATGCCAATACTGAATTTAATTCTTTACAAACCACGATATACTGTGCAGCATGGACCGCAGCTAAAATGAATGGAGCTAAACTTGACCTCACCCCACTGACACCTGAAAACCAAAGCACCAAGAGATATAATTCAAAACCAAGATGGCAAGTTAGACTTGAACGAAAAGTAGATGACCTAAGATCTAAAATAAGCAGATTAACTCAGTATATTAATGGAAATAGAAGTAAAAAACTAACGAAAACTGTAAAAAAGACCCTGGAAGAATATAAGGTACATTCAACCCACGAACCTCCAAACTCCGAACTCACACACTTTTTAGATACCCTGAAACAAAAACTGACCGTAATAGCTAGTAGATTGAAACGATATACAGCCTGCTCACTTCGTAAAACACAAAATAATCAATTCTTTAACAACGAAAAACTGTTTTACCGTAATCTTATAAAGTCCTCTACAAACAACACCACTAACCAACCTACAGAAACACCTCCACCTGAAGAGTTACAGGAGTTTTGGTCTCAGATATGGGCAGATCCAAAAGAACACAATGCAGACGCCGAGTGGATCAAAGAGGAGGAACTAAGATATTCGGAAACCACTCAGATGGAATTTGATCATATCCCGTTGGAGACGTATCAAGACGTCCTAAGATCCCTACATAACTGGAAAGCTCCTGGGACTGACAATATTCATAATTACTGGTACAAAAAATTTACATATTTACATCCGTTCCTGTACAATTTCATCAATAACTTCATAAAAAAACCACAGAATATGCCCGAATACGTTACAGAAGGGATTACTTACATGATACCTAAGGATAGTAGTGATACTAAAAACCCAGCAAAATATAGACCCATTACATGTTTACAAACTATCTACAAAATAATTACATCCTGCATTACCCAATTAATTTATATACACTGTGAAAGCAATAAAATTTTAACTGAACAACAAAAAGGGTGTAGAAAATTCAGTCAGGGATGCAAAGAACAACTTGTGATAGATTCAGTTATTCTAAAATTAGTTAAACAAAAGAAAAAAGACCTGCACACTATGTACATTGATTATAAAAAAGCATACGACTCTGTACCACATTCATGGCTCTTAAAAATTTTAGATATATATAAATTAAACCCGCAAATAATTAACTTTCTGAAATTAACGATGAACAAATGGACTACACAACTAAAACTTAATGACAAACTGACAGACTTTATTAAAGTTCAAAGGGGCATATTTCAAGGAGATTCACTAAGTCCAATGTGGTTTTGTCTTGCAGTAAATCCACTCTCAAACCTCTTGAATTCGTCCCAAACTGGATTCCTACTTTCTAAAAGACACTCTGAGAAAAATACACCTCATATTGATCGAAATGTAAAAATAAACCACCTTCTTTATATGGATGACATAAAACTATATGCCTCTTCAGAAATTGAACTAGACCATTTAGCAGAACTTACAGACAAACTTTCACAAGATATACATATGGACTTTGGAATAGACAAATGTAGAATAAATTCTGTTAAAGACGGTAAAACTCACCCCCACCAATTTCAAACACAATCCGGAACTACAATAGAACCACTTACTGAAACCGAAACCTACAAATATTTAGGATATAACCAAGATAAACAAATCCAATATAAAGAAACAAAAGCCAAACTAACTCAACAATTTAAACATCGTCTTAGTGCAATATTAAAATCTGAACTTAACGCAAAAAACATAGTAAAAGCAATTAATACTTACGCAATACCAATATTAACCTATTCTTTCGGAATCATTTTTTGGACCAAAACTGAACTCAAAAACCTTCAGAGAGCTATAAATACATCAATGACGAAACACAGAAAACACCACCCAAGAGCTTGTGTCCAAAGACAGACCCTACCACGTAGTGAAGGAGGACGTGGACTAATTGATATACTCAATTTGCATAATAAACAAATAACAGCACTTAGAACCTACTTTCACAAAAAAGCTACAACATCTAATATCCACGAAGCTATAGTACAGACAGATACAAAATTTACACCATTAAATTTACAAGACAGAAGCCCACAACCAAATGAAACACAAATAGACCATAAAACAAAGATAAGTGAGTGGAATCGGAAGTCATTGCATGGAAGACACCCCCACGACTTGAGTCAACCAAACGTCGACAAAGAAGCGTCGCACGAGTGGCTCCGTCGAGGTGAGCTGTTCCCGGAGACAGAAGGGTTCCTCATTGCTATTCAAGATCAAGTGATAGAGACCAAAAATTACCAGAAGCATATTATGAAACTCCCTGGCTCTCAAATAGACAGATGCCGTAAATGTAATGCCTTACCAGAAACTATCCAACACATCACTGGTGCCTGCAAAGCAATAGTCCAGACCGACTACAAGCATCGGCACGATCAGGTGGCAAACATCATACATCAAAAACTGGCAATTAAACACAACCTCGCACCTTCACCACCCACTCCGTATTACAAATATACCCCAGAAGTTGTCATTGAGAACTCCACGCACAAACTGTATTTTGACAGAGCCATCCTCACAGATAGAACCATTCACTTCAACAGACCGGATATTACATTAATAGATAAAGTCAACAAATCAGCTCTTATTATAGACATTGCAATCCCAAACACTCATAACTTACAAAACACAATAGCAGAAAAACTGTCAAAATACACAGACCTTAAAGATGAGATCATTCGTATGTGGCGACTCAAGACCTGTACCATAGTCCCTATTGTGCTTTCCACAACAGGAGTAATCCCTAAGCAATTAGAAAAGTCTTTAAAAACGCTTGATCTCCCATCCTACACATACAAATCCCTCCAAAAAGCTACAGTTCTCAATACGTGCCGAATAGTGCGTAAATTTATGCAAACCGACCCAACACATACCCCATGAATCACACTTGGCTTAGGCCCGTGTGGTTCATTATACCAGTTATTTGTACAAATAGCTGAGCTGAAAACAATCAGAAAGAAAATAATAATAATAATATAATAATTTATTTATTTCAGACAATTTGTCCATATAAAAACACACATTTACAAAACTTAAATTCTAATATCTACTTAACACTACTTAATAACTAAAACAGATTTTGTTCTTATGACTAGTTGCCAGACAAGTGGACTGTCATTTCTTTCTGCTATAGCACTTAGAATACTGTTACCGCTCCCCCGCACTCTGCCCAAAAGAGAGGCCGACTTCTTGCGCCAGATTGCATTGAAGCCGTCTGTGCGTGCCTCGGCGAACATTGCTGAGGCACTTCAGAAGCGGGGTTGCCGCAACAGTGCCCTAAATGCATTATTGAATTGGATACGCAGAGCATTATACGCCTTTTGGGTATATCTTACCCACAAACTTCCCGAGTACAAAGAAGTGCAGTATGCTTTAAAAAGCGCAATTTTGACTGCAGGTGTACATCGGGAAAATCTGCGGGCCAGCATATTCGCCCTGACTGATAATGCTCTGCGTTCCCTCTCCATGTCCGCGTCATCATTCAGGTCCTCGGTCAACACGTGCCCAAGATATTTAAACTGATGAGCTCTTCTAAGAGCAACACCGTTGAGCCTGATGGGCGGAACAAAAGTTGGGACCTTGGTACCTGACTTAAAAACCATAAATTCCGTCTTTTTGGTATTGTAGTTAAGTCCATGAGATTTTGCGTAGGACTCACACACTGCAAGCAGCTCATTGAGTGCACTGACAGAGGGGGCCAGCAGCACCATATCATCAGCGTAGCTGAAGTTGTTCATACACACACCATCGATATAGCAGCCAATATGCATGCTGCTAAGCCCCTCTATCAGTGCGTTTATATATAAACTAAAAAGTATGGGAGAGCTCAACCCCCCCTGTCTCACCCCACACTCAGGCCTACACGGCTCTGAAAATTTACCTAACCACCTGACTCGATTCTCTTGATTGAGGTACCAGTACCTAAAGAGAGATATCAACTCCGGTGGCAGACCCACTTCCTCCAGCTTCCGCCATAGGATGTCGTATGAGACAAGGTCAAAAGCCTTTGAAAGGTCCATAAAACATCCGTATACTGGTGTCCGTCTGTCAGTGTAGTACCTGATAGTGTGCTTCACACTGAGAATAGCAGATTCTGTAGATAACCCAGCCCGGAATCCGAACTGGGCATCGTGCAGTTTTATACTCTTATTCAAATACGAATTCAGCACACTGTCAAGCACTTTAGCTACTATGGTAGCTAGGGAAATAGGCCTGTAATTTGACTTGTCTGATACGTCACCGGTTTTACTTTTTACTATAGGCACTACCAGAGTCCTTACCAAGTCAGGTGGTAGGTATGAATGACTCAAACATAGGTTGAAAAGCATCGCAAGCACTCGAGGCAGGTGGTAGCCAGCATGCTGCAGGTGCTCGATACTGAGCCCGTCATGGCCCGGCGATTTGCCTCTAGTCATTTTTGTTATAGCTAGTCTAACATCTTTTGCAAGGATTACTGTTGAAATGTTGCCATGAGCGAACCCAGCCTCGAACTGCCTACAAGGGGACCCTAATGGAGACTGCACCGAGAAATGGTTCTTAAATAGCTCAGCTATCTCCTCTGGGCTAGACACGCCTTCGACACTCACAGGAACGCTGGGCTTCGCATTAAGTCTGTTCGTACACTTCCAGAAACCCTTGAAATTGGAGTTAGCATGATGAGATGCGATCATGTCCATTTTAATTTGATCTTGGTGATTTTGGCACCATTTGAGCTTACTTTTATTATTACTTTTGTTATTCCAAAAACTGCCAAGGCCACCCCCTCGTCATGCTAATTCCAATTTTTAGAACGGCCATCGTTAGCGATTTTTAGATTAACTTCTAGATTCCAAGCACAAGGGATTAGCCGCAATAGCGGCTATAACTATTATAACTAGGATTATTTCCTTTATGGTGGAGGCTTACTTACTGTACGTAATTCTCCGCTGGCTGGCGTCGTGGACGCGGTCTAAAGGAAGTTGTCCCGGCTCTGAGGCTGTTCCTCCACCACCGCCGTTACCGGGAGGTGATGACGTCGCCAATTTTGTGATATCATTTAACATGGCCATGAAGTGTCCGAGCGCCGTCATCCTTCACGTCGTTCTCGCTGACGGAGCGTCACGGATGGTGACGGCTGTGGTGGACAAACGGCCTAAGGCACCGTGTAGCGCATATATTATTATTTACTATAATATAAAATATCAAATTAGTCAATCCAAAAGAGAAGCAATCTGAATTGTGTTATTTATAGGTAGGCCCTTTGCCACTGCAGTATCAAGTCATACAGTGGATGATCTAGGTACACCATACCTAAAAAATCTTTCCAGAAAAATCAAAGACACTACAGCTGTTACTGGCACTACTATGTTGAAGGCATCTCAAGTTGTCATTCGCGTCGGATCCACCTACAATGACCGCGGAGGCTCAGTACACGTGACGTCCAAGATCGTGGTTCACGAGAGCTATAACGTCCCTCTTAACGACGTGGCAGTGTTGGTGCTGTCGGACAGTATAAGCAACTACCGGAGCAGCTCGGTGCAGCCAGCCGTCATCCCCCCGGGGGGGTATGTGGTCCCGGACAACGCGTCTGTGGTAGCTGTTGGGTGGGGACGGACTGTTGTGAGTTCACTTCTGACAGATTTCATATTATCAAAAATTCAAAAATGATCAAATTTCTCAATCGATAAATAAATATGTAATATCCCATCACATGGGTTTAGAATGATAGATAGATTAATCAATCCTTACGGCTTACTATTTCCAATTAAACACTCTATAGGCGAACTGCAGTAAGTCGTTGCCACTCGGTCTCCGGCACGTGGGGCTGCGCAACGTGGACCGAGACACCTGCAGCGCGCGGTGGGAGGTTCAGGGCCCAGACTCCGTGCTCTGCGCGGCGCTGCTTGATGTTGGAGGTAAGTTCGTATATCCGACTCGAGTTGACGTGCTGGACCGACTTATGCAGACGATTGACGAGTTTTATCGAGTGCATTTGAGGTTTCATGAAAAACCGACCCGCTACGAAGTGGATTCAAGAGTGTTTTTGAAAGAAAAGTTTGTGTTTACACATGTTGTTTATTTCCCAGACTCGTCAAGACGTCATAGCTCGGCTAACAATAAGAGTTTGTCCCTTACAGGAGCCGGTGTTTGTTATGGTGACTCCGGTGGTCCCCTGGTGTACAACGGGGTGGTGGTGGGGGTGGCCTCGTTTTTACGTCTTGACAGGCCATGTGGCGATTCCTTCTACCCTCAAGTATTCACGCGCGTCGCTAGCTACACCGCCTGGATCAATAACATTGTGAGTAATATAATTGAATATCGAAAGATACAGCCCAGGGGCACCCCCTTTAAGAGTTTCTTCTCTATTAGACGACAAAGAAAATATTGTTGTTATCAATGCCCTGGATTTACATATAAATAATAAATTTTTAAAGGTGAGTTTTGAGGCTCACGGGCTATGTTATTATAATTTTAAACTTTCCAGGTACGTCAAAACCAGGTAAAGCGC
Organism: Plutella xylostella; assembly: GCF_932276165.1. Taxonomy (NCBI): domain Eukaryota; kingdom Metazoa; phylum Arthropoda; class Insecta; order Lepidoptera; family Plutellidae; genus Plutella; species Plutella xylostella. Next base: position 7,003,442 of record NC_064007.1, on the reverse strand, counting down.
TCGCGCAGCCCCAACTCCACCGCGGCGGCCCACGTCAACTTCGGTCTGATGCTACTCGCCTCAATATGGATAATATATTCCAAAAACTGATATATATTTTTTATTAAGAACGCATCGATGATGTTTGACGATTCTCAAAATTTCAACTGATTAAACATATTATTATGTTTGAATAAATTAATATTGAAAGATTGGTGTTAGGTATGGACCTACCTTATTTTACATTTGCATTTTGTTATTTTATTTTACTTATAGGATTGAAATTAAATGTATTTTTAACAACTTTTGATTTTTTTTTATCTTTCCTTGGGTATCCTGTGGTTTATTTTGTATGATTTGTACCTTCTTATTGAAAATTATGTTAAAAGCGTGTAAAGTAGAAATATGCAAAACGTTTTAGATAAGTAGTAATTAATATTTGTTGTGCCCTAGAATTGAATGAGCCGTTTTCCTTGACAGCTGTCAGTTAAGTTTTGGTTCAAGCCGATAGATGTCGTGACAACATACTGTACCGAACGTCAAATATTGCACACAGACAGCAAAGAGGTTGAAGTATTAAACTCAGAATAAGATAAGATAAAGATAAAGACAAAAATTCATTTATTGTAAACATGGGTAAATAAAATGGTGTTACAAAATTATTAGTTCTCCATGCTTTGCTCTATACAGTACGTACAACTTTTTGGATTACCTACACTATAGAATTCATGCAAATTTATATAAATTAAGTTCAAACTGAGATAACACAATAATAGCAATATAATAATTAAATAGTCATACAATAATAGTCATTAATTTAGTTATATAATAAATTATAAAATGTCATTTAGGTAGTCATTAATCGTATAATAACATTTTTTTTGGAGAATACAATTCAGTTCATTTTTAAATTTAATAATGTCAAGACATCTTATAGGGTAAACATTGGTGAAATTGGCCACCCCCAATAACTGGCCACACAGCTTTTTATTCGCCTAAAATAAGAAACACGATGACAGCACGCCATCTGTTACAGCTTGACACTAACCATTAGTAAGTTGTCGTTGATTTTAGTTCACACTCATTCCGCTTGAAGGATTGGTCTTCAAAATACCCGCAATTTTCTGACAGTCGGCGACAGTGCATCTGATAAAATGGTTGTGCGCTAAGAAAACGTTAAGCGAAGACATTATTTCGAGAGGCGATATTTTTTGTCCCCAGCTTCTGTGAGTGACTTTAAATAGTGACAACGATAGATTTTGAGCTAAGCAATCATAATTTGTACTGATTTAATCCTTAATTTGATTTTTTATTGCATTTTTCGACTTGGCCAGTTACTGGTTCCAGTTTTATAGTATTTTTAGTAACTGGCCCCCCTATGCCAGTTACCCCAATTTGCTACTTGCAAGTAAATTAACTTAAAATACAGCTTATTACCTTGGTTTTAAATAGCATTTTCTGTGGTATAAATTTTGTAAAAATCGTTCAATATTTAGTAGTAACTGGCATAGGTATTCTAGTGGCCAGTTACTACATGGCCAGTTACTGAGAACTATTTTATGTTTCAGGATATATGCTAAAATCTCTTCAAGATAATGGTGGCCCAGCCCACAAACAGTCTTCACTATTTGGACTGTATCCTCGTCAATATCCGTAGTGGTTAGCAGCGATTCGAATCGGCTCTGTTGTTCTCTTTGGAAGCTGGTGTTGCCATGCCAACTTCAATTTGGTGCAGCGTGGGACGAAGGGCCTGCTTCATCAGTCGTCTTCTCTCCAGAAGTTGATATTCAGAGTGCCTCCAAGAAGTCGGTGATCACTCCCAGTTTAAAATCTATTGATCACTGAGGCATCTCTGAATATGTGCCGCTTGTCAGTCATAATTAAGTCGATTTCATTTTTCGTCCTACACCATCGGGGCTTGACCATGTTCACTTCCTCCGGGGATGTTTGTCATAGAAAGAATTCATCAAGTATAGCCCATTCTGGTCTGTCTCATTCGAGGAAGTCAACAAGAATTTGTCCTCTCCGATTTCTGCTACTAAAACCATGGGCTCCTACCCTCAATTCTTTGCATTCTTGTACTCCCACTTTGGCGTTGAAGTCCCCCATCACAATGGTGTATTGGGTCTTAGCAGTACACTTGATAGCCCTAGAGATATCTTCGTAACTATACTGCTTCGACTTCTGTGTCAGAGTGTGTCGAGGTTGGTGCATATACCTGTACGACCTTCAAGGAATCCCTCTCGGTTAGTTTAAGTACAAGGTACTCTACCAGATTCGACACACTACTGATATCTCCACTACGTTGCTGACAAGGGTCTTGTTGACAAGAAATCCTACGCCACCTTGGGACAGTTGGTTACCCTCCCGATGGTAGAGCATGTGGTCAGACTTCAGGGTTATCGTGTCCCTCTCTAAGGATTTCCGATAGCCCTATTCTATTCTATTCTGTGTGGGGGTGTCAGTGCCTGCACCTGGCTCCCTCGAATGGAACCTTTGTGCATATCCCCAAGGTCTAAACTGCCTTTCTAAGCTTGGACCATTTCCCACCATGCTGGCATTTCACTGCAGGTTGGTGGGATCACATATCTAGATGTGCAAAATCAAGACATGCAGGTTTCCTCACGATGTTTTCCTTCACCGTAAGAGTGATGGTATACATTGTACTTAAGTCTAAAGAACTAATTGGTACATGTCAGCACCGGGATTCGAACCCGCATCTCTGGCGTGAGAAGCGGGCGCTTACCCGACTGAGCTACCATCGCTCTCCGATAGCTTTAAGATGTCCTTATTTTTTTGCCCAGCTCTACCTCGTGTTACACCATATTCTCGTCCTCTCTCAGTGTCCGTGCGTTGTATGTAGCAAGTTGTATTTTATACTATCTTAAAATTAGTTCAAGAAGAAGCTAAGATTTAAGGATTTGACTTAATATAAACTTGAAATAATTCAATTTGATTGTTAATAAAGATTTGCGATGATTTAAAGATAAGAAACTTATTTTTGTCATAATAATATGTGAATTGTGACGTTGTTACACTAATTACATTGAAAGGGTATTGAATTGTAGAAGTTTTTTTGTTTTTATATTAAATTTTGTTAGAAAATCCTTCCTTTATTGGAAGGAAACCCGTGCCCCGGCAGGTGGGGACGTAATGATGACGATGAACTGTTTATTTGTTAAGAAATATAAGGTATTTCTCATTATTAAGTGTTAACACATATACTACGTCATAACACATTAATTATAATAGGTTTTTTATAATGTTTGCAGTAGTTATAAGGTTAAAACTTGTCATTTTAGTTAATTATATTAGGTGGCCAGTTACTGCAAAATAAGGGTGCCAGTTACTAAAATTTGTGGCCAGTTACTACACAAAAGTGATAGTTTTCATTTAAATAAAGATATTTAAATAAATAGTTCTTATTGATTATTAAATTGATCATAAAAACAATCAACAGGATCTAGTGAATCATTAGATATATAAATCACCTAAATCAGATCATGCATTTAGACGGAGCACACACGTAAAGTGGCCAAGGTGCTTAAGTGGCCAGTTACTACCCCTTTTTGTAAGGCAGTTTGTTGTACAGCTTAGGGCCCATACACACAATACTCTTAGTTAAGAGCGTAGTGTTGTAGCGCTCAGTGAACAGCCTGTCTCTGTTGCGACCTAGTCTTAAAGTGACATCGGTCATTGTTTTAAATAAATTTGGATTTGTTTTTACAAATAGTAGTATCTCATAAATGTACAAACAAGGAAATGTTAATAGACTGTTTTTGATAAAGTATGGTCGAAATGAATCAGTGCTTCTTAAATTAAACATTGCTCGAATGCACTGTTTTTGAGCTTTGAATACCTTATCTTTATCTGTGGAGTTGCCCCCGAATATAACTCCATATCGTAGTATTGAAGCTGCATCACCATGACAAGCAGTTAGGAGTGTTTTTAGATTTGTAGAACGTGAAAGTTTGTGAAGGGCGTACGCAGCTTTACTCATTCTCTTACATACATGGTCTACATGGAATTTCCAGGACAGATTGCTGTCAATCAATAGTCCAAGAAAACCAGTGACATTAGTAGTTTCAACCACCTTTCCGTCATGGCTTACATTTATGTGATCTGGTAGTTTTCTCTGGTAAAAATGCATAAGCTTAGTTTTCTCCAGGTTTATTCAAAGATTGTTACCTGTAAGCCAGTTTATAACTGTGCCAAGTGAGTCATTTACTTCAATTTCATAAGATTGAGGATCATTGCATTCTATGAGAAGTGTGCTATCATCTGTGAATAGCACCATTGGAAATTTTGTGTGAAGGGGTAGGTCATTAATATATAAAATGAACACTAGAGGCCCTAAGACACTACCTTGGGGTACACCACGACTGTTTATCCTCTGTAGAGACCTATAGGTAGTTTCACATTTAGTGTCCAAACTTATTTTGGTTATTTCTACCAATTGGAATCTTTCGCTTGAATAGGATTCAATAAGCTTATGTATATTGCCACGAATTCCATAAGAATGTAGTTTCCTAAGTAAGAATTTATTATATTTCCTAACTTTAAAGTAAGAACTCACAACTCTTTCACTCACTATTGAAGTACTTCTATTTAGTCTAATTTACAAGTTCAGAATGTTTATTTTTCAAGCGTCGTCGTTACTGTAGAGACCGCCTGAGGGCAGATATAGAATTTCCCCTGTGGAAAATAAGATGTGAGCTGACACAAAATCTGTGTTCTGAGGGTTTGACAGTTAGTACAACTCAGACAACGCCATCTGTTTCTCCAAAAATGAAACGGCTCATTGCAAAGCTAGCGGTTATAGGGACGTCAATAGCTGCGTTTACCTTAAATAAAATTTCCTCAGCGGTTTTGTCAAAAAACATTGTGTAAGTACACATTTAAGTATACATACTTAATATAATAATGAAACAAAATTACTTTACCAATATTTTACTGTACCTACAGACCTTAGATTAACAATACTCTAAAAACTGCAACCCTTTTTATTTTTTGTATTTTTCATAATATTTAGTTTAATTAGATAGATAGATAGATAAAATACGCTTTATTTGCACACCAACAAAGAATCATATGAATAACAAATTGTAACTTAATTAGGGTACAAAAGGCGGTCTTATCACTAAAACTTATCTTATAATTAAAAATATGTTTTCATTTTTTTCCATTTTACAATATACGAATACGAACAAGATGGGGCAAAACCACCAGTAACTGTCATATTAAGCGGAATTGCGCATATATCAATCCATAACTTTTTGATTTTGTTTTTTTTTTTAAACTGTTTTCATAAAGAGATTAAGAAATATAAAGGCTTGGTAGCGGAGCGGTGGTAGCTCAGTCGGGTGAGCGCCCGCTTCTCAATCAAGAGATGCGGGTTCGAATCCCGGCGCTGACATGTACCAATGAGTTCTTTTCTGAATTTAAGTACAATGTATACCATCGCTCTTACGGTGAAGGAAAACATCGTGAGGAAACCTGCATATCTAGATTTAGCACATCAATCTAGATATGTGAACCCACCAACCCGCATTGGACCAGCGTGGTGGGAAATGGTCCAAGCTTAGGAAGGCAGTTTAGACCTTGGGGATATGCACAAAGGTTCCATTCGAGAGAGCCAGGTGCAGGTACTTACACCCCCACAGAGAATAGAATAGAATAGAATAGAGGCTTAATACAATGATAAACTTATTTGTTTTGGTTTAGTCCAGAATACTTAACAAAAAAAACCTTTTATTTCCAGTAACTGTCACATAAAATCCAGTTACCGACAGAGTTCAATCCAATAACTGTCACCCTGTTTAGATTGTCTTTAAATATAGAATCTTGTCTTCAATAACCCGAAAACTGTACTTAAAGTAAAGGCAGATAATACTTGAATAAATACACATTTAAATATATATATTTTTATTAATAAACAGAACAAAATTGCAACTTTATACCGAAACAAAACATAAACATTTCTGAAGTTGTAACAACTTGGCATTTTTCAAACGTTTCTTATTATCCTTTTCCGTATTTAGTTGTTGCTTCTTCTGTTCTTTTTCTTTGATTATTTGCAGATATCCGAAGTTAACGCATATGGAACTCTTTCTGTTTGCCTTTTACCCTTTCTTTAAGGCAAAGAGGGCCACATTTTTCTCTTTAAATAATCAGACAGCGATTCATTTGATCATTCTAATGTCATATTCAGAAATACAGGCACTGGCATTTGTAACTCCTTCAGCAGTTCTTTGCGTAAGAAGTGGATGACGTTTCAAAAATCAGGCCAACCATTTAATTCCTGGTCATCATCAGCCAATAATCATCCACTGCTGGACATAGGCCTCTCATAAGGAGCGCTACAATACTCGGTCCTCGGCCTTCCTCATCCAACCACTACCCGCCACCCGCCTAAGGTCGTCAGTCCAGCGGGTAGGAGGGCGTCCCACGCTGCGTTTGCCTGTTCGTTGGCCCTACTCGAGAACTCGTCTACCCCAACGGTTATCGGTTCTTAGGCAGATATGACCAGCCCACTGCCACTTCAGCTTGCATATTTTGACAGCTATGTCAGTAACCTTAATCCTCTGACGGATAACCTCGTTTCTGATACGATCCACCAGAGAAACCCCAAGCATAGCTCTCTTCATAGCACGCTGAGCGACTTTAAATCGGTGGACCAGTCCTACCGTCAGTGTCCACGTCTCTGCACCATACGTCATCACTGGCCGCCTTCCTGGTCGTCCATTTGTAAATACAAATGGACGTCCAGGAACTTTTAACTTCCGCTGAAGAACAAGGTCTGAGTAAAGACGCCTTCCTGGTCGTATTTGTATTTACAAATGGACGACGAGGAAGGCGTCCTGACGGTAGGACTGGATTGCTGCGAGGGTTTTCTTTTAAGAAACTTTGTACGGAGTCTAAAATGTCATATTTCTTCTTAGGAAAGCCGCGTTTACTCAGACTTATAATGTAGTTGACCAGATCTTGTTCTTCAGCGGAAGTTAAAAAAGTATCTGGTCCTGACTTAAACTTTGTATCCGGATGTTTTATTGTGTATGTTATACTGGTTCTAGGCACCCCAAACGTTTTAGCTGCAAGCGATATGGATCACTGCTTGTTTTGGAGAAATTGCACGGCTTTTTCGAAGCTCTCCTTTGGATATTATCGCTTCTTCATACTTATGAATCCTGGAAAAAGTTATCCCATTTACACATTTACCAGTAACCGTCAGGTCCAAGTTCCGGTAACTGTCAACCCTACATATGATTTTGACAAACAATTCTACACCTAATAACCTATAACTTAAAATTGTTTTTTCATCTAAATAGCAAGGTCTTCAATTTTACCAATAACTGACAGGGGGTGAAAGTTATTGGTAATAAGCAATATTTCATTCCATTATCTAGCAACCCAATTTAAAACTAGATCCGGACAAAAACCGACAAAAAAAGAACACGCTTATGCTAATAAACACTTTAGGCAACAAAGTAACACATATTTTTAGTTAATACACTAAAATTTTCATAAAAAAGTACCTATTTGATCAAGAAAAACTCTTACCTTACGCAATTCACAACGCACAACCACACCACGTGGACTCGGCGTCGCGACAAAATTTCCGGTATCGATCGATGGCCACCTAGTGGACCGAAATATATTTTTTTTTGACGTAACCGACTCAGCGTAAACTCAGTAATACTACAATTGAAATTTAGATGGCCTAACTTGTGTCAGATGCTTATTTTTTTCATTCAAAGTTGACGATGGCAGTTATTGGTGAACTGGCAGTTACTGGAGGTTTTGCCCTGGTGTCAATCAATCAATGTCAAAATCAATCAACACAAAAAGTGTCCGCATCTGGGGGCACGGCAGTGCCCCCACCACGTCGAGCAAAAAAGACACAGAGTCTTCAGACGTCATCGTAGATATATGTAATGTACTGTCATGATTTTGTGAGTAGTGGTAAAAATTGTGGGTAGTTGAAAAACTTCTAGTGAGAAAAGCCGGCAATGTGCTATCTAGCTGACGTCACGCCCCACCATATTCAGTGGGAGTATAGTGGGGAGTAGCCTAGGACCCGGCTGCGCCCGGGCGGAGAGAGCCATTCTGGTGCGAGTCGCGGGTGAAGACAGATACTAGCTAAGATCTATGACGGTTTGCTGTGTGATCCAATTAAGTGTAAAAATTAATAAAGGTTAAAACGTGATTACTGTATCCTGGAGTTTTTCTTTATACTTCAGAAGCTGGATAAACCGAAAAAAAAAGGAGGTAAGTGTTTTCTTCTTTTTTTTCCTTCGCGCCCACAAATTTATTAAGGCATTTTTATAGTTTCTTTAAATTTTATTGTTGAACAGTTATTTTATATTATTGGTTTACCGTTATCCTTCCACACGCATTCGTTGGCTGCCAGCATTCGATCAGGGCACTCCCTATAATTTATAACCTCACAAGCATAATTATTATCATGTAACATGTATTCAAATCGATTACACTATTACACTAGTACACACACACATATGCATGTGGGGATTGTGGTGCCGAATGCAGTGCTTGTTTGGGGCTACTCTCTAATAGTACTGTCTTTGGCGCCATATACCTAAAAACTATCCAATATTTTATATTCGTATCTGCGCCCATGATGCATACTCGGTCGGGGCTACTCTCCGGCAGTATGGGTCTGGGCGTCACATGCAAATACCTCACGGTAGCCAGGTGCTCCTGGATACTGTTTTGTTTACTACACAACCCACATTATATTAATATTTATGTGCATTGCGTTTGTACTTGGCTGAGGCGACTCTTCAGCAGTCAAGTGTTTTGCACTTATAGTATGTACTTACCTACTTTTGTCAGGAACAGGGGCGACTCCCCGATAGTAATAACAATGCCTTTACTGAACACATCACTCAATAAAATTATATTTATGATTACTTATACTATAAATACAACAGTTCCAAAGCTTTTAAATAAACGATAAATTATAATGTGCATATTTGTATAACATAATATGTATTATGTATTTAGAGATCTGTATGATATTTTAAAAAAAGAATGAATAACTATGTATGAATAATATTAAGTATGAAATTAAGACACTTCAGGCCAACATAAGATTATTTCGGTAAGATACTTTTGAAGTTGCATGGCATTATTGCTAGCGGATAGTGTGTACTATCGGGGAATTGGCCGGCGGCCTACCTTAAAGGTTAGAACCGCTTTCAGCCTGCTACCTGCCGCACTCACACGTATGGATGGGGCGGCAGGGCTGTTACGACGGCGTGCTAAGCGATATTGATTTGAAATCGGGCCAGCATGGATTTCCCCGACAGTACATTGAGATTGCATACAGTTGCACGTCGGACTGTGAGTGAACTATGTATGTTTACTGGAGTTAGCTAGGGGACGGTGTATGCATATGTATTGCATACGACTGTCGGATTATTGAGTAAACTATGTATGTTTACTGGATTTAGCTAGGGGACGGTGTATGCATATGTATTGCATACGACTGTCGGATTATTGAGTAAACTATGTATGTTTACTGGATTTAGCTAGGGGACGGTGTATGCATATGTATTGCATACGACTGTCGGATTATTGAGTAAACTATGTATGTTTACTGGATTTAGCTAGGGGACGGTGTATGCATATGTATTGCATACGACTGTCGGATTATTGAGTAAACTATGTATCTTTACTGGATTTAGCTAGGGGACGGTGTATGCATATGTATTGCATACGACTGTCGGATTATTGAGTAAACTATGTATGTTTACTGGATTTAGCTAGGGGACGGTGTATGCATATGTATTGCATACGACTGTCGGATTATTGAGTAAACTATTTATGTTTACTGGATTTAGCTAGGGGACGATGTATGCATAGGTATTGCATACGATTGTCGGATTATTGAATGAACTATGTATGTTCACTGGATTTATCTAGTGGGCGGTGTATGCATTAAGTAGATAATAATGCCTTAATAATTGGGAGAATGGCATGACAACCGCCACATTCCTTTTTTTTATTTATTATTTATTACGGTTAAGCCTAGTATCACTATAGTCTGTTAATAATGAATACCCCTGTTGCATTGTAATGTCATCAATTACGTCATCCCTATATTAATTTTTTTGACTATTGTGTCGAAAGCCAACAACTAATCCCTTGTTATGATCTAACAGAGCTTGGTGGAACTGAGGCTTAATTTACAACATTATAATATATTTTACTCTGATTGGCTGGTGATAATAATACATCAGGATTGATGAATAATATCTGGTTGATTTATTTACATATTATAAAAAGTTACCTTATACTTTTAAATTACAAAATGGCTTGCTTCTAATGGTTTATTCTGATGGTAGTCATCCTCCATCATCATTGTCAATGATAACACTAAATAACAAGAATGCTTTAGGTACTATATTAAGAAAACTGAGGAATACATTACAGAAAATCCTAAGCATTTTTGGACATTCGTAAAGTCAAAAAAATGTGCTAATAAAACTCCAGATAAATTATACTACCAAGGTCGTATTATTTCGGGTGGCGAGGACATATGTAATGCCTTCAATAATTACTTTCAATCCGTCTTCGAATCTGATACGAGTAATACACCTCATTCTACGAGCAACACTCATAGTAGCCAAGAAAACCAAGACTTATCCAGCATAGATTTAAGTTTCATAAATATAGACGAAAATACCATATTTAACGAATTCACCCGAATAAATGTTAATAAGGGACCTGGATCAGATGGCATTCACCCAATCTTAATCTCAAGGTGTGCTAAAGAATTGGTTACACCGTTAATATATATCTATCGTTTTTCTCTCACATCCGGAGTCTTCCCAGCCATTTGGAAAAAGGCCATTATTACACCAATACCTAAAAATAACAAAGTAGACATCTTAACTGAATATAGACCCATTTCTAAGTTAAGTATTTTCGGAAAAATATTTGAAAAAATTGTAACCAATCAATTAGCATACTTTGTCAAAAACATTATAGCTGAGGAACAACATGGCTTTATCAAATCACGTAGTGTTGAGACTAATATGGTTAGTTTCAGTGAATACTTGCTTAATGCTATGAACAGAAATTTACAGGTGGATGTTATTTACACAGATTTTTCCAAAGCATTTGACAAAATCAACCATGATACACTGTTACAAAAGTTGTTAAAGCTCGGAGTACATGGATCTCTGTTGCGATGGATCGAATCTTATATTCGGAATCGTAGTCAGGCGGTAGTACTAAAGGGTTTTAAGTCAAATTTTCTTGATATCTCCTCAGGAATTCCTCAGGGATCCCACTTGGGACCGTTACTTTTTACACTTTATATCAATGACATCGGAGGAGTCCTTAAGCACGCTGAACATTTACTGTATGCAGATGACACGAAGATCTTCAGGATCATCACTGACGTGCAAGCATGTTTGCTATTACAGCAAGATTTATGTGCTCTGACTGAATACTGTAAGGTGAACCAACTCTTTCTTAACGCTAGCAAGTGCTCCGTCATAACTTATACTCGTAAAATTAAGCCACTAGTTTTTCCTTACACACTACATTATAGCGAGCTACCTAGAGTTAATACTATTCGTGACTTAGGGATACTGATGGATAGCAATTTGACATATAATTCACATATAGACAGTATAGTTAATAGAGCATTTAGAAATTTAGGTTTCATAAATAGAGTTTCAAAGCCTTTTCAAAGTATAAATACTATTAAAATATTATATTACTCATTCATAAGATCTATTTTAGAATTTGCTTCAGTTGTATGGTCCCCCTGTTATCACATACACATCAAACGTATAGAGCAGGTTCAAGAGAAGTTCCTTAAAAGCCTATCATTCAAATTTCATTATCCCTGCACATCTTATGATTCAAGACTAAAACATTTTAATCTCACCCCTCTAAGCCTGCGACGGAAGTTAATGGACCTCACGTTCTTATATAAAATCTTAAACGGTAAAATTATTTGTCCATCCTTATTATGTAGAATCCCTTTTACTGTGAGATCCCATGGCCTCTTGCGTTCTTTACGTCCTCTTCGTAATAGAAATAAGTTATTTATACTTCCTAATTACAATAAAAATTATACTCGTAATAGCTATATGTATCGCACACTACACTTATATAATTCTGAATTATCAGCCTCCAACATTGACCCATTTAATGACACTATAGATGTATTTAAAAGTAAGATTTTGAAACACCTCAATCACTAATATAACTATAGTAAGTATTAGTAACTTTCCTTGTTTTTGTATATTCCATTCTATTCTATTCTTACTAGACATCATATTGTATAAGTAACCTACCTACAATCTTAACCACGCTATTTCAAATTTGTAATTGTTTCACTTAGCAATTAAATTTTCTTATAAGTCCACTAGTTGATAGTTCTCTGGATAATTTGTAAACTAAAATATACCTTAATTTTAAATTGTCGGCTCTCCGAGTCTATAATAGTATGTAAGTATTTAAACCTGTATTTTCATAACTTATGACTGTATGAAGCCATAATAAAAATAAATAAATAAATAAATAAATAATGAATTTATAAAATTATTTAACATGGTGATGTCGGTGTATTATCCACGACGATATTAGGTGTGGGTCGTTACGTGATTTTCACGAAACGTAACGTAACCGGTGACGTCTAAGCCGTCACTAGTTGAATAACTAGCTATTTTTGTAACTAGCTATTTCTTCAACCGGTGATTTTAGATAAAAGTCATTTTACCGAAGTATTACTAGTATTACTACCTATAATGACACGAAAATATTGCATTGACTTATTGCAAGTAAACTCGTGTTCGTCAAAGTAGTTTTGTAACTATGCAGTTAGGTACATACAAAATGTTGGGGTGTATTTAGGAAATTTAAATCTGTAAATATCTCGACAATCGTAAGGTGTTTTGGGGAGTTGTCTAGGGGGAGTTGTTTTAGGTATGTTTTTGTATGAGGGCAGAGGTATATTTTTGTGGAAATTTATATCTGTAAAAATCTCGGCAATCGTAAGATGTTTTGGGGAGTTGTTTAGGGGAAGTTGTTTTAGGTATGTTTTTGAATGAGGGCAGTGGTATATTTTTTGAAAAATAATATTCTGTTAGTTAAATTAGTGTAATAAACACAAATTAACGCTTCCAACTTATCTTTCCTGTTACTCTTTTATTCAGTCTACAAATGTTTTGTCATGTTTACAATAATCACTAGTTTACAAAAGTCACTAGGTTGTCGTATTGTAAATAGTGACGTGAAATAACGCCCATACCTACTGGATATAATATAATGTTTTGTTTAAATTGTAAAGATGTTGGCGTATGGAATTGGTTATGTCGACTATTGTGTTCTTTTCAGAGAAACGGAAGGATGACGTCCAATGATGAGGGCGCCACGCCGCCGGGTTCCCCTCCGAGACGACGTAGGCGTTCAAAGAAGGCTAAACGAAGGCGGAGAAGTACTTCATCATCTTCTTCAGCCAGTAGTGAAGTCGCGCCCAAAAAGACACGTAAGTCTTCGACTAGACTGAACACGGAGGATGTATTGAAGCTACTAGCAAACTGGAAGGGAGATAATAGTAGGGCTTCTAATCTAAACAGCAACAACATGAACAACGTAGTTCCCGAGTTTGATCCTGGGAATAGGGGTCAAACCATTGAAATTTGGCTTCAAAAAGTGAATGAATGTGCACTCATATATGGGTGGGATGAAAAGCAAATTATTCATTTTTCACTACAAAAACTCAGCGGGCTTGCAAAAAGATGGTTTGAGGCCTTACCCACCGTAGTTTACAACTGGGAAGAGTGGCAGGTCAAACTCAGGAAGGCATTTCCCAGTGAAGATAATTATGGACGATTGTTGGAAGAAATGTTAAGCCGAACTTCTAGGCATGAAGAAAGCTTGCGTGAATACTTTTTTGATAAGTTGTGTCTGCTTAGTAGATGTGATATTAAAGGTAAAAGAGCGGTGGACTGCATAGTGTATGGGATTACTGATAGGTCTATTAGAAATGGTGCACAGGCGCTTAACAGCGAAGAACCTGAGGATTTACTTAAGTTTCTCTGTTCCCAAAAACCACAACAGTTTATTCAGGCCAAAACTCGATCACATGAGCGTAATATTCCAAAGATTAGCAATCAAAATAGTGCGAACTCTAATCCTCGGTACAATAATTCGCCGTCTAATTCAATCGTTTGCTACAATTGCCGGTCTAAAGGTCATCCTTATTATAAATGCACAAAACCAATTATAAAATGCAAGCGTTGTAACAGGATAGGTCATGATAACGATAACTGTAAATTTAAACCATTAGACTCCAACACTTTACAAGTCACCAATGGACCCATTCTACATAGAGGGCGCTGCTTAGTAAACATTGCGAATTTATATCTCCGTACAAACATTTTTTTAAATAATAGTAAAAGTTATTCATCCGCTTCAAAAAGTGCTTTTGGACATTAATTACACAACTATCCTCAGTGACAAATAATAAGAATACGAACATATTTGTTCAAAACAGTGTTCTCTTGTGAAATAATAACTGTGCCAAAAAATACTGTAAAGGAAGTGATTAAGCTACTGATATTCCAAGTGCTATACAATAACTATAATAACATTGAATTATCTGCAGTTATAAGTGTGGTGCTATTGCTTCTGTGCTAAAATATTCATAATTATTTATCATAATATCCTAATCAAATTTCGCTTATCATCCTCGACACTAGCGCCATCTAGCTACACTCTCTCGAACTAGTTCGTCTGCTTAGCGCTTTATAAGATCTATAGATCTGCATTGACACCTACGTTAACTCACACGCTTGCCTCATCGCTTGGATCTACCAGTACTGCGGATCAACGTCAGAGGGCGTAACCGGTAATAATGTTCCACTCGCCCGGTAAATATCAATCTAATCCGGACCTATCTGTAACCGATGATCGAGTCGTAAACGTAAGTCAGCGCAAACGCAAGCAGCCTGAATCTGAGATGATGGACGCGTTCCAGTTGCTTTCTTCTGAGATAAGAGGTTGGCGTTTAGATATGGATAGTAAGATCTCAACTATTTGTGACAGTATTTCTGTCATCAAACAGGATTTGGACACCCTACGCACTACCTCAATGGAAATAAAAAGTGAAATAAATTCCCTGCGTACCAATCAAGTCGCTACTAATGACAAGGTTCGGATTCTGGAGAATAAACAGCAGGATACTTCTAAACTTATCACTGAGCTCCAGTCGTCAATCGAATTTAACTCCGCTGAGCACAACGACCTCAAAACAAAAGTATCAAAACTTGGTTCCACCTCAATGCCGGAGCAGGTGACGAACACCGTGGCTATGCTTGAACATAAAATAGAATCCATGGAACAGCACGCCCGTGATTGCAACCTGGAAATATCTAATCTTCCTGAAAAACGAGGAGAAAACTTACTGAAATATTTAGAAAAAATTGGATCGGTCATCAATTTTACAATACAACAAAGAGATGTTTTATCAATCCACCGTGTGCCGCACGCAAACTCACAAACTACACAACCGAAGAATATTATAGTAAAATTAGCCTCACGTTTATTGAGAGATAATATACTGAGCGCTTATCGCTTAGCAAAGGGTGTGAAAACCGATGTCCTGGACATACCTGGTCCCATGCACACCATATATTTTAATGAACACCTAACTCTGAAAAATAAACAGTTATTTCGTCTATGCCGCGATGCAGCCAAGCTCCACAAATATAAATACGTGTGGATTAAGCACGCCACAATACTTGTTCGGGAGACTGATACCTCACCTTCAATTGCGATCAAAACGGAAAAAGACATTGCTAAAATTCGCTCTAAAAACTAATGTGTACTACGTAATTTTATATAACAGATATTTTTGTATAGTTATGCTGTTTGTTATGTTTAAGCTACTGGGTATAATTAATATTGTAACATTTATTTTATATCCTGAATCTATCTTTATTTACAAACTACTTCTGGGTTTGATATATAGTAGTAAATATTACTGTAAATTTGGATGCGAGTGCACTGTGTTTCAACTTTTCATGTTTCAGTTATACCTACTATTCTCCAAGCGCATGGGTCCTATCGATGGTGAAATTGGATCTGGTACTTACACAATAATTTATCTTAGTAACCTATTTCTATTTTTGTACTAAATTATAAAAATGGATGATAAACTGACTATTTATTACCAGAACTGTGGTGGGTTTCGTACTAAGCTCAATACGCTATACTTTAATAACTATGATATTATTGTTTTAACCGAGACTTGGCTCGTACCACATATTTCAGATAATGAATTTATTGATCAACGCTATACTGTTTTTAGATGTGACCGTGATCGTGTTTTGACAGGTAAAAAGGACGGCGGTGGCGTACTTATTGCAGTGTTACGTAATCTTCAACCATCTGTCATTATATCCTCGTTATCTCCTAATATTAGTGAGTGTCTAATTGTTCAATTGCCTAGCTCAACCCCTAAAAAATATAATCTAATTTGTGTATCATACATCCCACCGAAAACCCCGAAGCAGCTTATAACATGTTACTAGACAAGCTGGAGTTAGAATTGGGTAGGCTAGACTTTGATAGTATTATACTAATAGGAGACTTTAACCTGCCCTCACTAAAGTGGAGTGTTAATAATACTCACATGGAATGTTTAACATCCGGCGGCCCTTCCCCCGGTCGCCATCTTGTCGACCTTTTATCAAGAATGAATATTAAGCAATATAATTCGATTTTTAACTCAACTGGTGGAATACTAGACTTGGATTTATCGAATACCGAGTGTGAAGTTTATAAACCGAATATTCCGCTTTTGCCAGAGGGTAAGTTCCATCCATCATTCTATTTAATAGTAAAGTTTAACGCTCCCTCACCACCACTAAAACAAAGTAATTCTTTAACTAAGTTTAATTTTTATAAAGCAAATTATGACAAACTTAACTCTAGTATTTTGGAAATGTCCTGGTCGACCCTTCTAAATCATCTTTCTGCAGAGGAAGCGTTAAATGTTTTCTACGAAAAAATATTCGAAATAATTAAATTAAACGTTCCTCTCTGTAGTTCCAAAACACGGAACTTCCCGGTCTGGTTCTCGAAATCTTTAATCCATATTCATAAAAACAAAAGTAGATACTGGTTAAAGTGGAAGAAATACAGTAATATTTCTGACTATGAAATTTTTTCTCTGTACAGGAAAAGATTTAAGAACGAATGTGAAAAATGTTTTAATAAATATATTATAAGCGTGGAGGATAGTATACAGTTGGATGCCAACAAGTTCTGGTCGTATGTTTCTAACCGTAAACATAAGTCTGGGATACCCTCACAAGTTAAACTTAACAATAAAGTGGTAAATGATCCTGTATCAATCTGCAATATGTTTTCATCATTTTTCAAATCAGTCTATGAACCAAGTTCACTTGATACCAGCTCCTGGCAACCCCCTTCTGTCCTCTCTGATAGCGATGTTCATCTCAGTGATATCAATTTATCTCTGCAAAAGATTCAATATGAATTAAAGTATTTAGATGCTAATAAAGGACCTGGTCCAGATGGCCTCCCTGCCATATTCCTAAAGAATACTTCTGGAAGCGTCTGCACTCCTCTTTACATTATTTACAACAAATGCTTGAGGGAGGGAACCTGTCCGGCTTTGTGGAAAATGTCGAACATTGTTCCCGTGCATAAGAGTGGTAGCAGAAGTGAAGTAGATAAATATCGACCTATATCTATCATGTCAGCCTTGTCAAAGCTCCTGGAAAGACTCATACATTCTGTAATCTATCCGGCTCTCCATAAGATCATACTGCCCGAACAGCATGGTTTCGTCAAAAAGCGTTCAACAACTACTAACCTTATGTTATTTACTTCGTTTATTTTTGAAAGTATCGATAATCGAGAGCAGGTGGATGCTGTTTATACGGATTTTCAGAAGGCCTTTGATAAGGTTGACCATGTTCTCCTTCTAAATAAGCTAGCGT
Source organism: Plutella xylostella (assembly GCF_932276165.1). NCBI lineage: Eukaryota > Metazoa > Arthropoda > Insecta > Lepidoptera > Plutellidae > Plutella > Plutella xylostella. The sequence continues at coordinate 6,985,449 of NC_064007.1, read as the reverse complement.
ATAACGGAATTAGAGGTAATCTTCTACGATGGTTCTGCTCATATATCTCGAATCGAAGCCAGAGAGTTGTGGTCAACGGATTTGCCTCCAATTCTGTACGAGTAACATCAGGAGTTCCCCAGGGCTCTATCTTAGGGCCGTTACTCTTCGTAATTTTTATAAATGATATAAAAAAATGTTTCCTAAATACGAAATTCTTACTGTATGCGGATGACCTTAAAATTTATAAAACAATTCACAGCATTGCAGACTGCAATCTGTTTCAAGATGATCTCGACCGCTTTTCTAATTATTGCATCACAAATAAATTACATCTTAGCCTTTCTAAGTGTAATACAATAATATTTACCAAAAATAAAAATATAACTCGCTTCACTTACACTCTCTGTGAGGCCCCCTTGCGAGAAATTACTACGGTGCGCGATCTGGGTGTTACCCTTGACTCTAAATTTAAACTCGACCAGCATATAGAACAAATCGTCAGTAAGGCCTTCCAAATGTATGGTTTTGTCATGAGAGCAGCTGTAGACTTTAAGCGACCTTCAACATACCTACATCTTTATAAAACAATTATTAGACCACAACTTGAATACGCTGTGCCCATTTGGAATCCTTACTTCAAAAAATATATAAATATGATTGAAAGAGTTCAGCGTAAATTCCTTCGTTCAGTAAACTTTAAATTTTTCAAATTCTCCCTCAGTTATCCTCAGTTACTAGAAAAATACAAAATTCTCTCTCTTCAGTCCCGACGCCAACTTTTGGAAGCCATGACTTTGTACGGAATCTGCCACAACAAATTTGATTGCAATCAGTTAACTAACAGTCTATGCTACTTAGTACCAAGAACCGTTCACCGTCGTGCTGTGCGCGTGCGACGATTGTTTGCCATGAGGACCAATCGCACCATTTCTGGTTCACGATCTCCCCTGTAACGCCTGATATTTTTGCCCTTTCACCATCCTGCTTTAAAAACCATTGCACTCGTGTACTTATTTCTAATCAACAGTGTTTGTAAATGATTTCTTGTTCTCTTTCTTCTTGTTCTTGTTCTGATGTTTACACAAAATCCACATTATGTTTATAAATAGTGATTTATTTTTATTTTATGCACTGTTTGTAAGTGTGTGTTTATTTATTTGGTTTTGTATTTACTGATTTATGTTTAATGCTATCCTAAGTATATTCTTATAGCGTATCCTCTTTTATAAATATTGATTCTTTGTAACCTGTGGACATTGTCGTGGGTTGTACATTTATGTAAGTTTTTAAATTTAACACAATGTATTACACTTTAATGTATAACTGTTTATTGTCCCTAATAAAGTAAAATAAAATAAAAATAAAATGGAAGTATACCCGAAAGCAAAACGTTGAAAATAGATTCTTATCATGATACTTGTATCATGATAAGAATCTATTTTTTTTTCGGGTCGTTTGTAAACGACAAGTTTTTCAAAACGGTTACGGTTAACGATATGAGCTTACGAGCTTATGTGGATTTCGGTAGTGAGTGCACTCTTTTACGTAAAACCGATGCATAAACTTTAAATTTGGACAAGGACTTCGAGGGAATCCCAACAGTAAAGGGATTTGGCCAGTCGTCGGTAATGCCCCTATACAAATCGCGCATTTTCCTAAAACTTGATGATGTGGACTCCAAAATTGAAGTATTAGTAGTAGACGACGTTCATATGCAGACATCCTTAATTATTGGTCAAAACTTTACGGAGTTGCCATTTATAACTGTTTTGAAAGATAGTCAGAAGCTCTTTTTCTACAAGTGTCCCACCGATGATACTTCAAGCTTCTGTGATGGTAGTTTAAAGATGTACGCTGCGCAATCCACTCGTATATCCAATATCGGTACAATCCCCGTTTATGTTGACACAAATTTTACAGGAGATGTACTTATTGAAGGCTACAACTGTGTAGAACCGGGTAAAGAGTATCGATTGATTCAAGGTGCTTATCGCGTAACCGAAGGTAGTGGTAATGTGGTCGTATCCAATTTGTCGGGCGGTACGATAACTTTCGAGAAAGATACTCTTATCGCAAGAGCAATCCCCTTTACCGAGCAGAAGGTTTGTCAAGTTAATAGAATTCGTACAGGCGTTTCTGATTTGACTCCTTTGGACAAAGACGACATCAAGACGGGACCGGGAATATCTAGTGATTATAAAGACCGACTGTACTCCTTATTAAATGACTATAGAGACTGTTTTGCTACAAATTTAGAAGAGTTAGGATGTGCGGTTGATGTAGAAATGAATATAAATTTGATAGACAATAAACCCATCGTATATCGACCGTACCGCCTATCTCATTCCGAAAGAGAAACAGTTCGCGAAACTATTGATGATCTATTACGCAATGATATTATACAGGAATCAAACTCAGATTATGCGAGTCCCATATTAATGGTAAAAAAAAACAGGGGAGTCAAGGCTTTGTGTAGATTTTAGGGCGTTGAACAATAAAACAGTAAAAGATCGTTTCCCTTTGCCTCTTATCCAAGACCAAATAACAAATCTAAGTGGTAATACTTTCTTCACTACCCTCGACCTAGCCTCCGGCTATTACCAAATTCCGATGGCTCAGCAGAGTCGGCATCTAACCGCATTTGTGACGCCCGATGGGCATTATGAATTTAAAAGGATGCCTTTTGGGTTGGCAAATGCGCCCGCTGTATTTCAGAGGATGATTAATAAGATAGTGGGAAACAGCCGCTATGAGTATGCGTTAGCTTATTTGGATGACGTATTGATACCATCTAAAGACATAGAAGAAATGTTTCAGCGTTTAGAGAATGTTCTAAAATTGTTCAGACAAAATGGACTTACTCTAAAACTAGCGAAATGCCGTTTCTTTGATACTACTGTAAATTATTTAGGATACGACATTTCGTGTCATGGTATTCAGCCTGGCGAGACTAAAGTAGCTGCGGTTAAAAAGTTCCCCACACCTCGCAATATCCACGAAGTGCGTCAGTTCCTCGGCTTAACCGGATACTTTCGTAAATTTATAAAAGGGTATGGAGAGATCGCAAGACCATTGAATTCCTTACTTAAAAAGGAAGCAGTGTGGCAATGGTTGGGGAACGAGGAACAGGCATTCAATCGTTTAAAAGAAATTCTCATTAGTCGCCCCGTACTGGCCCTTTATGATCCTTCCCTCGAAACTGAGCTGCACACTGATGCAAGTTCTCTTGGTGTAGGAGGTATCCTCATGCAGTGGCAAAAAGACTCGAGAGTCTTGAAGCCAGTTGCATACTTTAGCCGGCAGACCACGCCAGAAGAAAGACATCTACATTCATATGAACTTGAAACGCTGGCAGTGGTGTGCTCGTTGAAGAAATTTAGGGTTTACCTATTAGGCCTACATTTCAAAGTTTTTACTGATTGCGCGGCCTTAAGGACAACTTTAACTAAAAAGGATCTCATTCCACGGATAGCAAGGTGGTGGCTCCAAATTAGTGAATTCAATTTTGATATTGAATATCGACCAGGCGTACAAATGACACACGTGGATGCCCTTAGTCGAAACACCAAGCTGCCCATGGAATTAGACGAAAACCCATCTGTGTGCGTATACAACATTGAAAAGGAAAACTGGCTTCTCACTCTGCAGTTAGCAGACCCCGACTTATCCCGGATACATAGAATTCTAAAACCCGAAGACGACCATGAATGCAAAGATATCCGTCAAAATTACGTAGTGAAAAATCATACCGTTTATAGGAAAGTAGACGATCGCTTGTGTTTGGCAGTCCCACGCAATGCTAGGTGGCAAGTTTGTCGGGCCAACCATGATGACATAGGTCATTTGGGGTATACGAAAACTCTAGAAAGAATACAAGAAAACTATTGGTTCCCTAAATTAAGAAAATTTGTAAAGAAATATGTTGCGGCATGTTTGGAGTGCGCTTATAATAAGGATACTGCGACCCGACAAAAATCAGGCCTATTACATCCCATCGAAAAGATCGAGGTTCCTTTTCATACCATACACATCGATCACCTAGGCCCATTTGTCAAAAGTAAAGACGGAAATGCTTATATCTTTACCGTAGTTGATGCATTTACCAAATACCTTTTTACAAAAGCAGTTAAAGATGTGAAAACCAAAAGCACAGTAAAAACATTAGAGAAAATATTCTATGACTTTGGTATTCCAGCAAGAATAGTGTCTGATAGGGGTACTAGCTTTACATCTGCTGCTTTTAAATATTTTTGTGACTCACATGGCATAAAACATGTGTTAAATGCAGTCGCTTGTCCCAGGGCCAACGGTCAAGCCGAAAGGTATAACCAGACTATTTTAAACGCACTAGCTGCGCAAAATTCTTCCGGACATGAGCGTGACTGGGACAAGTGTCTGGGTAAGATCCAATGGGGCATTAACAATACAGTTAATGCCTCAACACACAAAACAGCGACAGAAGCTTTGTTTGGAACGAAACTTCGGGATGATTTGCTAAACAAACTTAATATTGATTCTAGAAATGATAATTATGATTTACAAAAAGTGAGAGAAGATATAAGTGCAAACATAATTAAAGACCAAGCCAAACAAAAATTAAGACATGATGCATATCGTATTCCGGCTACCACATACGAAGTTGGTGATTTGGTCAAAATATCAAGAAATAACTTCGATAATAACCAACAAAGTACAAAGCTTCTGTCAAAGTTTGTGGGACCCTACAAAGTTACTGAAATATTAGGTAATGACAGATACCGAATAGCCGATGTCCCTGGTTTTATTAAAAAAGGAAAACCTTATAAGACTGTAATTGCAGCAGATAGGATAAGGCCATGGATACATACAAAAGCTCTGGAGATATGTAACTCTGACAGTAGTTCTAGTGAATCTAATAAGGATTAGTTAATTTTGTATTATATTCTAATTAACAATATCTACCTTGCTCTATACTTTTTTTCAATTTAGTATTGTTAGAGACCTGATTGATATCTGATTAGTTAGGATAATTAACATTTGATTATAAAAACATTCTTAGTTTAATTAGTAATTAAGCAAAATTAGCCTATAAATACTCGATGTAAATATTAGTTATTCATTTGTAAAAATAATCAAATATTGTTGGATAATTAACATTTCATTATAAAAACATTCTTAGTTTAATTAGTAATTAAGCAAAATTAGCCTATAAATACTCGAATTAAATATTAGTTATTCATTTGTAAAAATGATCAAATATTGTTGTATCTATGATGTTATAAATAATTACTTCCTAATTTATAAGTAATTTGTTGCATTTGTGTATAAAATGTACAATAATTCCTAACTAGACTCAGTGTGTTTCATAACTTATGGTCACTGCTTATAAGTACCTACTGAAATAAATGTATCTAGAACAAATAATGTAGAAAATTGGATATTCTGTACTTATAACACTAGTATAACGTTGGGTATAATCATTTAATACTTGAATGACTGAATGTCATGATTTAAGTTAAATAATGTATATCTTGCTCCAGTTCAAATTTATGAAAAGCAATATTTATGATTTTAGTTTTATGTTTAACATAGAGGTATTAGATAGGTAATTATTAGTATGAAAATTATAGTCATGTTTATAGATACAATCATTTATGTAAAATATTCAATTTTGTGTGGAGTATGTTAGCATGATAGATTTATATTAATAAAATAGATATAGTTACGTGCGTCGGGAGACGGCACGTTGCCGGATGGCCGAATGTCATGATTTTGTGAGTAGTGGTAAAAATTGTGGGTAGTTGAAAAACTTCTAGTGAGAAAAGCCGGCAATGTGCTATCTAGCTGACGTCACGCCCCACCATATTCAGTGGGAGTATAGTGGGGAGTAGCCTAGGACCCGGCTGCGCCCGGGCGGAGAGAGCCATTCTGGTGCGAGTCGCGGGTGAAGACAGATACTAGCTAAGATCTATGACGGTTTGCTGTGTGATCCAATTAAGTGTAAAAATTAATAAAGGTTAAAACGTGATTACTGTATCCTGGAGTTTTTCTTTATAGTACCATCATCATATCCATCATCACATACCTAAATTACTTTATGTTGAACTTAAGTTATCAGGTAGGTAGGTACTTACCATAACAAAATAAGAGCCACTTCATTGTTAAAAATGAACCCTTTTTCACTTGTTAGTTTCCTAGTGCTAGTGCGGAATGACATGGTCCGTGACCTTCGCGATAGTTTGATTCATGCATGGAAGTAATAAGTACTTAGTTTTCATCATCATCATCATCAGCCAATAATCATCCACTGCTGGACATCTCCCAAGGAGCGCCACAACACTCGGTCCTCGGCCTTCCTCATCCAACCACTACCGGCTACCCGTCTAAGGTCGTCAGTCCAGCGGGCAGAAGGGCGTCCCACGCTGCGTTTACCTGTTCGTGGTCTCCACTCGAGAACTCGTCTACTGTCATGATCGTTTCTTGTATTCTTGTATTCTCTGTGGGGGTGTAAGTACCTGCACCTGGCTCTCTCGAATGGAACCTTTGTGCATATCCCCAAGGTCTAAACTGCCTTCCTAAGCTTGAACCATTTCCCACCACGCTGCCGCTGGTCCACTGCGGGTTGGTGGGTTCACATATCAAGATGTGCTAAATCTTGATATGCAGGATTCCTCACGATGTTTTCCTACACCGTAAGAGCGATGGTATATATCAAACTCATTGGTACATGTCAGCGCCGAGAGTTTCGAGATCGGGACACACGAATTCCGACTTTTTGACTCACGCAAACAGTCTATAATCGTGTGTTTATCTCCGATTTATAAACCTACAATAAATCCTTTGTATGCTCTATGTAGATAATGTAGGTATATGGGGGTAGTTCTTTTGTCTGTACCTAACAATATACGAACAAGATGGAGTGTCAGTTCCCACTTCTACCACTAAGCTCTTATTTAGAATTTGTTCGATTAGAGGATTTGTGTATTTTTCATTGGTACAATGATTGTAATTGGGTTGAACTTAAAAAAATCGTTTTACATAAAGAAAATGCGGTCACTTTTTGCTTCGATTTTGTAAACACACCATCTCTTGTTCGTATATAATAATTGTAAAATAAAATGAAATGAAAAAAATTATGAAATGAAATATTTAGGTATATCAACTAAAACTTATGAAATGAAAGATCCAAAAAAATATTGGTTGCAGTGTTTGGTATTGTTAATCTAAGGTCTGTACAATTAAATATTGGTAAAGTAATTTTGTTTCATTTTTATATTTAAAATGCCTATATATATTTATTTATTTAACTCTTTATTGTACAAATATTACAAAATATGGTGTGGACTTAATATAAATAACAATGTTTTTAACAAAACCACCGTGGAAATTGAAGGTAAACGCAGCTATTAACGGCCCTCTCAACCCCTAGCTTTGCAAGTGAAATCTAGGACACAACAAATATTAATTATCTAAAACGTTTTTAAAATTTTGTGAGTGATCAAACACCATCGGCGCGTACTTAAAATTAAAAATTAATCAGTTTTTGGAATATATTATCCATATTGAGGTGAGTAGCATCAGACTGGAGTTGGCGTCGGCCGCCGCGGCGGAGTTGTGGACCTGGTTTTGGCGTACCTGGAAATTTTAAAATTATATTAACATACGCGACCCACGTCCACTTTACCTATAAAAATGTTGTCTATTTAATATGTAAATCCAGGTTATTAGCTTAATTAGCTTCCTACTTACCAGCCTAATTTTATAAAATTTGCTTACACCATGGTAGTGTAACAAACATCACGTTTTAATATTAGGTACATAATAATATGATAAAAAAAATATTTTTTTTTCTTTGTCTCATTGAAGAATTAATAGAACTCTTTACGGGGTACCGGCCCAAGACTGTATCTTCCTATATTTAATTATTTTACTCACAGTGTTGTTGATCCAGACGGTGTAGCTAGAAACGCGTGTAAACACGTGAGGATAGAAGGAATCGCCGCATGTCACCCCAAATGAGGTCACCCCCACCACCACCCCGTTGTACACCAGGGGAGCACCGGAGTCACCCATGCAAGTGCCGGCTCCTGTATGGGACAAACTCTTATTGTTAGCCAAGATAGGTGTTGAAGAAACGAAACGTCGTCGTCTATGTTTTAAGATTGTCTCTGGCAGCCGCCATATTCATGTATAACCTCTTTTACCTCGAACAGCGCTTCACGCAAAATAATCCATTGTAATCGTAAATTAAAGTCAATAAGTGAAGACTAAGCTGGTTTAATTGAACCTGACCCAAGGATCCCGACCAATATAGCCGCCGTAACATTGGTCCTTCGAACCGGATTCAACTTGCGCCTACGCCTGCAACGGAGGTTACCTTGCGGTCTAAAAAATCCATGAAAGGAAGGGTTCAGAGAGGAATTCTACAGCAGCACCTATAATCTGCATTCTACAGCAGCACCTATAATCTGCATTAATCATCAACTCAAAGCAGCACCTACAATCTGCATTTATTTCAAGCATTAAATCCTGCGTGGGCTTAAGTGGCAAAGTTACGAGAATCCTACAATCTCCGCACCGCGCCCATCCACGTCAGTGTCACAATAATATCAACCAAAAGGCATTCAATCCTGCGTGGGCATAAGTGGCAAGCTACGGGAATCATACAATCTCCGCATCGAGCCCATCCACGTCAGAGTCACCGTGAAATCAACCACATATAGCAAAGGAAAGCCATCATCAAAGGAATTATGTACACAAGCCATGAGATCACCAAACTAAGCAACTACAACAACCAGAGATTACCGTGAGTTCGTTCCAATTCATTCCAATTCCATAATCCAGGCCTTTCCTTGCTATTTTTACCAACATCCACTTACACATCTTTAAAATAACTACAAAACAAAGCAATATCATTAAAATATCAACAAAAACAAAGCATATTTACGATAATAAAAGGGCATTTACCCACTATAACCTCAATATCTAAACTGTACAATTATTTTGGTCAGTTCATATTCTATTTACTTACTACATACATACATTTACTACCTATCTACATAATCAACATTAATCAAATCATACCTATACCTACTTACTAAGGTACTATACTATTTTCCAACTTGTAAACAACACACCTTTCAATAAAATAATATTCTTAAAACTTGTATTGCCCATTAACAAAAACATAACCATACCTAGGTACTAACCTGTTGCTTATCGCATTCCAGTCATTGTTGTTGCTACGCAGCACAGCAAGAGAAGCCAGCACTGCGCTTACACTATCGCTAGCTATACATGCCAGTTAGCAGTCACCGATCAAGAACTGTTATCGATTCATCACAGCTGTTTATGCATAAAATTTAAGTATCGTTTCTTTTTTTGCTATCTTCCTACTTTGTTGCAACATACCTACCTAACTTTCATTGCATTACATAATCATTCAATTTACACTTTCAGCTAAGGCTTATAATCATGACTGACACTGAAATGAAGTCATTGATTAAGAAAAGGGGATCATGCAAAGCAAAGCTTACTCAATTTAAATCATATTTAGAAATCATAAATAGTGCTCAATCTTTAAGTCATTTACAAAAAACAGAGCTTACTGTTCGATTGTCTAAAATCGAAGAGATGTATACAGAGTATGATTCAATACAGTGTGATTTAGAAAACTTGTCTCCCATTCCAGACGAACAGTACAAGGAGCGCGAGTTATTCGAAGCTGAGTACTACCGTGCGGTTGCTGCTGCCCGAGAGGTTGTTGACAGCGGTTCTGCAGAGGGCGTTCACGCCTCCTCAGTTTCAGGATCTGGTGAGACTGTCGTCACAGGTGGGCAGAGTCATATTAAACTTCCAATAATACAGCTACCTAGCTTTTCTGGTCGCTATCAAGAATGGATTGAATTCCACGATACCTACTTAAGTCTGATACATACAAATTCATCCATTCCAAAAATAAATAAATTCCATTATTTACGGGCTGCTCTGAAGGAAAGTGCAGCACTAGTGATCCATTCTTTAGAATTCTCCGCAGAGAATTATGAAGTTGCCTGGCAATTATTATGCGATAGGTACAATAATACACGACTACTTGTCAACAATCACATTCAGTCACTTTTTAATATCGACCCTATAGGCAAGGAGTCTGCAAAAAACATTCGTCACATTATTGACACAATGAACAAAAATCTTAGAGCATTAAAATCATTAAAATTGCCAACTGATCATTGGGATATTTTAATAATTCACCTTGTTTGTAGCAAATTGGACCGTCAAACTGCACGTCAATGGGAAGAGTGTCGCAATACATTAAAGGACCTTCCGTCCATTGAGGATTTTAATCGATTTCTGAATAATCGTGCCGATCTTTTGGAAACATTGGAGGATGTGCATCCAGTGAAACCGCAACATGGCACTGCTTTCACTCACACACACTCACGCCCACAATCACAACCCGACCGACGATCCAGCGAGGGCTCGTTTCCAAAATATAACAAGTCGTTTATTGTTAATAATAACAATTACAATACGTGTCCGTTATGTAAAAACCACCATCCACTTTACCAATGTTTCAGATTTAAATCTTTAACAATTGAAGCAAGAATTAACAAGGTTAACCAATTAAACCTTTGTCAAAATTGTCTACGTCCAGGGCATGACGTAAAGAAATGTAGGTTGAGTCCATGCAAATACTGTTCTCAGCGTCATAACACATTGTTACATAAAAATAATTCACAAGTAAGTAATAATACAGACCAAGTCCAAGTACCCACTCCTGCTGCCAACAGCAGTGTAGTGTTGTCAGCTGCTCACCAAGAGCATGAAGAGCCATGCAGCTCACAAACAGATCAAACATTTGATAATAATATAGCATTATCAGCTACACAGAATAATCATGTTTTATTATGTACAGCGCTCATTTTTATTACTGACCATTCAGGTAAGAAACACAAAATCCGTGTCTTACTAGACAACGGAAGCACCTCATGCTTTATTACAGAGAATTTATGTACAAAATTAAAACTTAAAACTTACTCATCCTCAGGTACAGTTGAAGGATTAAACAATCAAACCTCACGCGTGTCTAAACGTTGTGATGTTTCAATATCCTCATTAGTAGGTAACTATTCAACAAATTCACTATGCTTTGTAATACCACACATTACTCAACTTTTACCTACTACACACATTGACAAAACATTGTTAAACATTCCTGATCATATCCAACTTGCAGATCCATCATTTCACATACCTGCACCCATCGACATGCTACTAGGGGCAGACATATTTTGGGATGTGTTAGGAGCTAATCACATCAACCTCGGGAAAAATAACCCGTCACTTCATGAAACGAAATTCGGATGGTTAATTTCCGGTTCAATACAAAAAATATATAATAAACAATCAAATACAGTCCATTGCCACTTCCTATCAGATAATAAAGTTCAAGAACAACTTTCGAGATTTTTTGAACTCGAATCAGTGTCTCCATCTCATTCAATGTCTAAGGTTGAGCGAGAATGTGAAGAACACTTTATAAAAACTACTAAGAGAGATTCAGAAGGACGATTTATCGTGACTATTCCTCTGAAGGATTCCCCAGAAAAATTAGGAGACTCCTATCAGCAGGCATTAACTAGATTTCTCTCTTTAGAGAGATAAATTAATTCTGAATATGACAATAACTCTCCAGATAGCCAACATACAATATTAAACTTAAATAAAGACGAATTTTCAAAAACTTTAGGCTTACTTTGGAATTCAGTAGAAGACACTTTATTATACACTGTACAAATACCTAATCAAACTAAAATTAATAAAAGAGCAATACTGTCCATTATTGCACAAATATTCGACCCTTTAGGTCTCATAAGTCCTTGTATTCTACAAGCTAAAACTATATTACAGAAACTTTGGGCATTAAATGTCTCTTGGGAAGAGACAATTCCTTCAAATATACAATCTATTTGGCATGATATTCTTAAAAAATTACCCTTACTCAATGACATTAAAATTCCACGATGGATTTCAAATGAATCGCCTAAAACTATAGAAATGCACGTTTTTTGTGACGCATCTGTAGCGGCTTATAGCACATGCATTTACTTGAGAACTGTATCAGATACAGTCAAGATATGTTTAGTAATTGCCAAAAATAAAGTGTCACCACTCAAAACCATGACAATACCTAGACTAGAATTATGTGGTGCATTATTAGCTACCCGACTTGCTAAAAAGGTATTAGATTCATTGCGATTAAATATTGATAAATGTACATTTTAGTGCGATTCAACCATAGTTTTAGGATGGCTTAAAACCAATACTTCAAATTTAAAACCATTTGTACTCAATAGGGTCAGTGAAATTCAAGAAGTCACAAGTATTTACACCTGGTGTTATATACCAACCAATCTGAATCCTGCAGATATTGGCTCTAGAGGTCTAAATGGAGCACAACTTAGAGATTCAAGTTTGTGGTGGTCAGGACCGTCATTTTTAAAACAATCTGAAGATACGTGGCCGAGTTCACCAACTCACAATACTGAACAAGAGCTACCAGAAATGAAAGTCATTTGTCACTTTACAGTTGAAAAATCATTTTCTGATAACATTCGTAACATTTCCTCATTTATGAAATTGCAACATGTTTTTGCCTACATAAATAGATTTATTTCTATATGTCGCAACAAAAAACTACCTGCTCATTTACAAGTTAGCGAATTAAATTCAGCAATCATATTAATATGCAAAGTTGCACAAGCCGAAACTTTCCCTGAAGAGTACACATTATTATTAAATAAAAAACAATTAACTGTTAAAAATAAACTACTACCTCTCAATCCCTTCATAGATGACAACGGTTTAATAAGGGTTGGGGGTCGTCTTTCAAACTCTCTTTACGATTATGACACAAAACATCCTATCATTTTACACGCTTCACATCATGTTTCCAAACTCATTTTCGAATATTATCACAAACTATTATTACACGCAGGACCACAGCTTCTTTTATCCAATGTCAGACATAAATATTGGGTCATAAATGGACGTAACTTAGCTCGAAAGGTACTTCGAAGTTGTATTAAATGCTGCAGATTTTCAGGCCGTACCATACAACCTATTATGGGAAATCTACCTAAAGAGCGGATCACTGCGCATTTTCCTTTCACCAATACTGCGGTAGACTACGCAGGTCCCATTCTCATAGCGAACAGAAAAGGTAGAGGATGCACTTTGATAAAATCGTATATATGCATTTTCGTCTGTTTGTCTGTGAGGGCAGTCCATTTGGAGCTTGTGACCGAGCTTACAAAGGAAGCATTCATTGCTGCCCTTAATCGTTTCATTGCGAGGCGGGGAAGGCCTGTCAACATCTTCTCCGACAACGGCACCGCGTTTGTGGGGGGTTGCAACGAATTAGGGAGGTTTTTAAAAGCATACAGCAATGAATTCGGTTCTTATTCGTCTGACCTTTCAATAAATTTTAAATTTTCACCAGCCTATAGTCCACATTTTAACGGATTAGTAGAAGGTTCGGTTAAATCTGTAAAACATCACCTTAAACGTGTTTTATCAGCACATTTGACATTTGAAGAAATGTATACTACTTTAACTCAAATAGAGGCCATACTTAACTCACGTCCTCTTACACCATTATCATCCGATCCTTCCGATTTAGTTCCCTTGACCCCGGCACATTTTATCCTAGGACGAACACTCACGATGTTGCCATATCCTATCAACACTGAGCCATCAACCAGCTATCTTCCACGACACAAAAGAGTCGAGCAAATGAAATTGCATTTCTGGAACAGATACTATAAGGAATATATCACAGAATTGCAGACCAGACAGAAATGGCGTAAGGATGGTGAACAGCTTCAGAATGGTGACATGGTCTTAGTGAAGGACGATAGACTACCACCAAATAAATGGCTGCTGGGAAGAATAACCAACGTGTACCCTGGTACAGATGGCATTGCACGCGTTGCTGACATACTTACCACATCAGGAACCATCCGACGAGCGTTCAATCGCCTCTGCTTATTACCAATGTTGGAACAGGATGTTCCAAGGCCGGGACTATGTTGAAGAAACGAAACGTCGTCGTCTATGTTTTAAGATTGTCTCTGGCAGCCGCCATATTCATGTATAACCTCTTTTACCTCGAACAGCGCTTCACGCAAAATAATCCATTGTAATCGTAAATTAAAGTCAATAAGTGAAGACTAAGCTGGTTTAATTGAACCTGACCCAAGGATCCCGACCAATATAGCCGCCGTAACAATAGGTATGACGACTTGAAGAGTCTGGAAAATACCCAACGTGTGTGTACGGACACAAACTTTCTCACAAACACTCATGAATCCTGTGATTTCGAAGCGGGTCGCTTTTTCATCAAAACTCAAACGCACTCAATAGAACTCGTCAAACGTCTCCATAAGTCGGTCCAGCCTGTCGACTTCATAAGTCAGATAAACGAGCTTACCTCCAACACCAAGCAGCCCCGCGCAGATCATGTTGTTGTATGAGAAGATCGAATAACGCGCGGCGCAGGTGTCTCGGTCCACCTTGCGCAGCCCCACGTGCCGCAGCCCGAGGGGGAGTGACTTGCTGCAGTTCATCTACGGAGTATTACAATAGTGGTATAGGAAGCTAACAGAAATGACTCAGGGGCTCATTAAGGTATCACGCCAAACATGGGCTTTATATATTCTGTTTATTATCAAATAAGATATTAGGTCATTACTTACCTATAGGTATAGATGCCAATAACATCCGCTAGGTGAAGTGTAAGATACTCACATCAGTCTGTCCCCACCCGACAGCTACCACAGACGCCTTGTCCGGGACCACATACCCCCCGGGGGGATGGCGGCTGGCTGCACCGAGCTGCTCCGGTAGTTGCTCATACTGGTCGGCAGCACCAACACTGCCACGTCGTTGTCGTAACTCTTCAAATATTTGTAGTCCTCGTGGACCACGGTTTTGGACGTCGCATGCTCTGGGCCTCCGCGGTCATTGTAGGTAGATCCGACGCGAATGACAACTTCAGATGCACTCAAGATTACTATCTTGAGTGCATCTGAAGTTGTAATTCGCGTCGGTAACAGCTGTAGTGTCATTGACTTTTCTGGAAAGATTTTATTGGTATGGTGTACCTACCTCATTCACTGTATGATTTGATTCATTGGCGAAGGGTTCACACCTTTAACACAATTCACATCGGCTTCTGTTTTGGATTGACTGATTTGATAAATTTATTTTCTGCGTATAATGGCATCATAAAAGCGCAGCGAAGTTGTTGGGGGCAGCTTGTAAATTAATGAATATAGTGAGACGTTCATGAAAATTTGGAGAATGGCCGACCGCTAAATCGTAACTAAGTACCTACTTACAACATTTTGGAATTTATTACCGAAATAAGCAGTGTGCAGCGGTGAGCACGTGGTGCTGTGTGAGTATCACGCCCCCACAGGCACCCCCCAGCAGCCTCTGACCACGCATCTGCAAATACAGTGATAAAGTACGTTACAATAAGGGCTATATACTCGTAACTAACCGCAAAATTAAAATAACTAAAGGCTCAGTTTGACGTAGGCAAACTGATATTGAATAAGTACCTTCATCATTTGAATTTTTAGAACATTTGAGAAGTATTTCTCGGACATACTGAGACGCACTGACCCTACCCGTACAACTGTGTATCTACGGTCACAGTCACATCACGTCCCTGTTTGGTGTCGGTATTATGAAAATTTAACCTTTTCATTGCTCGCGTTGACAGCTCTAAACGAAGCTTCCATAAAATTATATCAGCGGGTCTGGTAAATCAGCAATACCTACCGTATATAATGATCTTAAATACGCCATGTATGGGTATGCCTCGACGGTGGTGGGTCGTCCCCCGACGATCCTGTTGGCGGGGGGCGCGGGGGGCGCGGGGGGCTCCCTCACAGTCACCGAGTCCTCACAGCTCCCTGAAAACTTAATTATATACCTACCTACACGACGTAGTCCATATTTTTAAAGAGAAATCCCTGATCGCATAAAATGTATGGATCGCATAAAATGTAAAGATCGCATAAGGATAAAATTGATATTCTTAGGGCAGGTAATATAGGTAAGTAATACATGCCTAATAATGTTGAAAAAAAAATCTCTCTTTTACTGGGGGTTGATTGTACCCTATCGGTAATAAAGAAATAACAATTCTTCTACTTTTTAAATAGACTTTGATTAAGTATACCTACCTAACTATATAGAAATAAAAATTGGTAAGGTTACATTCTTTTACCTTTGAAAACTGAAGGAGCTTAGTATAAAGTACCACATACACACATAGATAATAGATATATCTAATTTTAGTCTACCGTACTTATAACTACCATAGATAATAAACATTACCATAGAACCATTAACCAACAGAACTAGGGGTCGAAGTGGTCGCCATGGCCGAAATCGGTCGGACCAATCATCATCATCATCATCATCATCATCAGAACCATTAAAATACAACACACACAGTCAACTTTTGGTTTTGTGGGATGTATGTAATATCATAAGTTGTTTTTCTTTGAATAAAGATTTATTCTATTCTATTCTATTCTATAATAATTAGTAACTTCATACTGAAAACCATCATTTTCCTGTTTATTTTCAGTCTCAAAAGTAAGTAAAAATTGCGATGGCCATCGCAATTTTATTTATTGTAGCTTGTTAACGGTAAAGCAATGAGGACAGATATATATAAAAGTACAAGGAGTTGCAATAGTGGTAAATATAGTAAGATGGTGAAAATCTACAACTCTTTGTGTCTTGTCTATCCTTTTTAACACACTGCATTGCATGTCATACGCTACGTAAGTTCCTAGGAATTGTACATTCTGACCTGACATAGATACCTACCTACAGCGTAGAATGCGCCAGTAAACAATAAACGCTTTAAAGTGACACACCATCTTGTTGTTATATTGTTAATCTAAGGTCTGTACAGTAAAGTATGGGAAATGTTACATTTTATATTATAATATAGTTAAGTAGTTAGGTACAGTAAGGGGCAGATAAACCTGACCCCTCTCAGAAGCATTGTTAGTATGAGAGGAGGGTCAGGTTTCTCTGCAACTGACCGTACGTAACAATGTGTTTTTACAACACCCCCGTGTAAATTTTATTAATGGTAAACGTAGCCATTAATGGTCCCCTACCCTTAGTTATGCAAGTGAACTCTAGGGCACAACAAATATGTAAAACGTTTCACGTACCTACCTATTTCTACTTAACGCCTTTTTAATATATAATTTCAATACGTACCTACATAATATTAACATATCAATCAAATGGTGCCAAGGAAAGATATAAAAATCATAAGTTGTTAAAAATACATTTAATTTCAAGAATTGCGAATAAAAAATTTTTTTTTATGAAAGTTACAAACGTATACTTATTACAATGGCCAAAGAACCAAAAAGTATCTAGCACCCAAAATCTATAACAAGCTACCATTACAATTATTTACCTAACTGTAGTTTTCATAGTTTGGCAGACATTTATGTGTAATACTCAGATGTATTTTTGATAATAAACATACATTAAAAAAAATACCTACCTATTTCAAAATGGACAACTTTAAGGATTTGTCGTCATAATATTTTTTCGATCACTTGAAAAGAGCTATCCAACGATGTATGATGTATGACTCATCTTTATTGGACATGTCCTAAACCTCCCATCCTCTTTTAGACACTAAAACTATCATCGGTACGTACTCCTACTTAAAAAAATAATGAGAATTCGGAATACATAATCCAAATTGACGTTGCGAAGGCGAGTAGCATCAAACTGGTGACGTCAGCTGCCACAGCGGTGTTGTGACTGTTCTTGTGCACAACCACAACCTGGTTTTGACTTACCTGGGATGTTTAAAATTATAATGTAAATCAGTTTCCTACTTACCTACCTACCTATTTTATACGTATTAGGTAAGGTATGATAACAAAAATATTTTCTTGTTCGTCATAAATAAATGTTAAGAGAAGAAACTCTTCAAGGGGGGCATTCTCAGCCGTGGGGTGCAAGGCTTCAGTATAGCGGGGCACCGCCCCAACGCTGTATAATTCTATAATTTAATTAAACTACTTACAGTGTTGTTGATCCAGTCGGTGTAGCTAGAGACGCGCGTAGACACATCAGGGTAGAAGTAAGTGTCGCATGCCTTCCCAAATGAGGTCACCCCAACCACCACCCCGTTGTACACCAAGGGACCACCTGAGTCACCCTTGCAAGTACTAGCTCCTGTAGGGGACAAACTCTTATTGTAAGCCGAGATATGTATGACGACTTGACAATAAGTCTGGAAAATACCCAACGTGTGTGGACGGACACAAACTTTCTCACAACTCGCAAACGCATTCGATAATAATCGTCAAAGTCGTCAATTGTCTGCATAAAGTCGGTGCAGCCTATCGACGAGTCGGATATACGAGCTTACCTCCAACACCAAGCAGCCCCGCGCAGAGCATGGAGTCTGGGAGTTCTGGGACCTCCTGCCCCCACCGCGCGGCGCAGGTGTCTCGGTCCACCGTGCGCAGCCCCACGTGCCGCAGGCCGAGGGGGCTTGACTTGCTGCAGTTCGTCTACGGAGTATTACAGTAGTGGTATAGGAAGCCGACAGAAATGATTCAGGGGCTCATTGCGGCAGCATGCCAAACATGGAGTAAGTATATATCCGTTTATTATCAAATAAGAAATTAGGTCATTACTTACACACAAAAAAAACACGCACTCACGCCTTGTACTAATGTACTCCCTTGCGGGGTAGGCAGAGGTGCATTGTTGCACCCACTCTTCGCCAGAGTGTTATGTTAGTCCCAATGTAATATGGGGCGAGCCTATTGCCATTTTACGGGCACATCCAAGACCCGAGAACAAATATATGTGTTTAAACAAATATCTGCCCCGGCCGGGAATCGAACCCGGGACCATCGGCTCAGTAGTCAGGTCACTGACCACTACGCCATTCGGTCGTCATTACTTACCTACATATAAATGCCGATAAAATCCATAAGGTGAAGTGTTTGATACTCACATCAGTCTGTCCCCACCCGACAGCTACCACAGACGCGTTGTCCGGGACCACATACCCCCCCGGGGGGATGGCGGCTGGCTGCACCGAGCTGCTCCGGTAGTTGCTTATACTGTCCGACAGCACCAACACTGCCATGTCGTTGTCGTAACTGATCAAATATTTGTAGTCCTCGTGGACCACGGTCTTGGACGTCGCATGCTCTGAGCCTCCGCGATCATTGTAGGTGGATCCGACGCGAATGACAACTTCAGATGCCCTCAAGATGGTAGTGCCAGTAACAGCTGTAGTGTCATTGATTTTTCTGGAAAGATTTTATAGGAATGGTGTACCTAGATCATTCACTGAATGAATTATCATGTACTGCAGTGGCGAAGGGTTCACACCTTTAACACAATTCTCGTCGGCTTTGAATCTAGAAATTAATCTAAAAATGGCTAAGGACGTCCGTTTCTGGCGGTATCTTCGGCAATTTCTATATTTCAGCCACCAGGGATTAGGAAGTCGGTTCTAAAAATTGGAATTATCATGATAATTATTTATTATTTAATCCTTTATTGCACAAATATATAAATAAGTGTACAAAGGGTGGACTTAATGCTAAAAGCATTTTCTACCAGTCAACCCACAGGAAGTACAGGAGAAATAATGTTAAAGGTGTGCAAAAAAACAAGAGAAAAAAAAAAAGAAAGAAATTGCAATGTCACTCAATAATTATTGTACCTAACAATAAATAGAATACATAAATAGAAATAATATAATAAAAAACTATAAATATATACTTGTATAAATAGAATACACAAATAGAAATAATATAATAATAAACTATAATATATACTTCTATAAATATATACCGAAGAAATAGATTAATATATACCTATTATTAATATCATTTACATTAGGATAACGAGGGGGGTGGCCTTGGCAGTTTTTGAAAACGCTTTCAAACGCAAGTTATGATTTTTTATCCACTGGCAGCGCTAGTTCTGCGTATAATAGCGCCTTCAAAGCGCAGCGAAGCTCTTGGAGGCAGCTTGTAAATTAATGAAAGGAAAATATAGTGAGACGTTCATGATAATTTGGAGAATGGCCGACCGCTAAATCGTAACTAAGTTCTTACAACATTTAGGAATTTATTACCGAAATAAGCAGTGCGCAGCGGTGAGCACGTGGTGTTGTGTGAGTATCACGCCCCCACAGAAACCCCCCGGCCTCTTACCACGCATCTGGTAATACAGTGATAAAGTACGTTACGATGAGGGCTATATAATCATCATCATCAGCCAATAATCATCCACTGCTGGACATAGGCCTCTCCAAAGGAGCGCCACAACACTCAGTCCTCGGCCTTCCTCATCCAACCACTACCCGCCACCCGCCTAAGGTCTTCAGTCCAGCGGGCAGGAGGGCGTCGAACGCTGCGTTTGCCTGTTCGTGGTCTCCACTCGAGAACTCGTCTACCCCAACGGTTATCGGTTCTTCGGCAGATATGACCAGCCCACTGCCACTTCAGCTTGCATATTTTGACAGCTATGTCGGTAACCTTAGTCCTCTGACGGATGATCTCATTTCTGATACGATCCAACAGAGAAACCCAAAGCATAGCTCTCTCCATAGAACGCTGAGCGACTTTAAATCGGTGGACCAGTCCTACCGTTAGTGTCCACGTCTCTGCACCATACGTCATCACTGGCAGGACGCACTGGTTGAAGACTTTTGTCTTCAGGCTCTGAGGAATGGCCGAGGAGAATATGTGACGAAGTTTCCCGAATGCAGCCCAACCCAGTTGGATGCGCCTTGCAGCCATAATAACTAACTATATAATAACTAACCGCAAATTTAAAATATCCTTAAAATAACATAAGGCTACGTCAAACAGAAAGCATTACTAGCGCGCGTCAGAGCGCTAACTTGACGCCGCGCTATGACGCCAAGATGTGTTGTACTACTATGGTAAACAGAGCGCCAGCGCTAGCGTTGCGTTGCGTATGACGCGCGCTAGTAACGCAACCTGGTTTGAAAAAGAGAAAGGTAACTTCTTAATTTTAATTTTGAGGACCTATGTCCTCCTAATTTAACAAGAGTTTTGCGACCTTACCATCGAAACAGAAATACATGGTAAAAGTTTGCTGTCTATAAATTATAAATGATTATTTTTTAATTAAAAACTTATAAAATTGTACAATGTAGTGTTTTGTAATATTTGTACAACGAAAAAAAATAAAACATGTTTTTTATTATTATTCCGTGGAAGTTTAAAACCCTGAAAACTGACGTATCTACTTAATTAGTTATACTTAATCAAATCATTAGTAAGTAATGTCACATAATTTTGAAATGATCTGATAACTTACATCAGAACTCCCAACAAATAACTTTCATTATGGATATTGAATACCTTCATCATTTGAATTTCTAGAACATTTGAGAAGTATTTCTCGGACATACTGAGACGCACTGCCCCTACCTACCTACGTCCCTGTTTGGTGTCGGTATTATGAAAATTTAAACTTTTCATTGCTCGCGTTGACAGCTTCCATAACTATGTCGGTGGGTCTGGCAAAGCAGCAGTACCATATAAAATGATCGTAAATACGCCATGTAAGGGTATCTCCTGACGGTGGTGGGTTGTCCCCCGACGATCCTGTTGGCGGGGGTCGCGGGGAGCGCGGGGGGCTCCCTCACAGTCACCTTGTCCTCACAGCTCCCTGAAAACATAATTATATACCTACCTACACGTAGTCCATATTTTTTATGAGAAATTCCTGATCGCATAAAATGTATGGATCGCATAAGGATAAAATTGATATTCTTAAGGCAGGTAAGATAGACAATACATACTTATAATGTTGAAAAAAAATCTCACTCTTTTACTGGGGGTTGACTACAAAGAAAAAGCAATTCTTCTACTTTTTAAATAGACATTGATTAAGTAACAATCTTTTGCCTTAGAAAATTGAAGATGCTTCGTATAAAGCACCACATATATATACACATAGATATTATGTAGATATTTACCCAATTGTACTCTACCATACTTAACTACCGTAAATAATAAAGCTTACCATAGTAAAATAGCACAGTCATAATTAGTAACTTCATACTGAAAACCATCACTTTCCTGTTTATTACCTGTCAAAAATTAAGTAAAAATTGCGATGGCCAAGCCATGGCCATCGCAATTTTATTTATTGTAGCTTTTTTACTTGTCTACGGCGAAGCAATGAGGACGGATATATAAAAGTACAAGGTGTTGCAATAGTGGTAAATAATTATAGTAAAGGTGAAAATCTACAACTCTTTATATGTCTGGTCTATCCTTTTTAACACACTGCATTGCATGTCATACGCTACGTAAGTTCCTAGGTATTGTACATACTGACCTGACATAGATACAGCGTCGAATGCGCCAGTGAAGTGACACACCATCTTGTTCTTATATTGTTAATCTAAGGTATGTAGAGTAGAACATGGGAAATGTTGTTAAATTTTATATTATAATATAGTTAAGTACCTAGTTACTGAACAATGTTTTTTACAACACCGCCGTGTAATTTTTTTAAGGTAAACGTAGCTATTAATTTTACGCTAGGTACCTTTAGTTTTGCAAGAGAACTCTACGGCACAACAAATGTGTAAAACGTTTCGTATATTTCTACATACGTCTTTTTAATAAACTTTATACGTACCTACATAGTTTTAATGTACCAAATGGGGCCAAGGAAAGATATAAAAAATCATAAGTTGTTAAAAATACATTTAATTTCAATAAAAGACAAAATTTCGAAGTCATCAACATCATTAAGTTAAACTACCTAACAAAAGTTGCACGGAATGAGTCTGAGTCACCTCTCTTCAGGTAACTACATAATCTACATATACCACTCCGGCAACATCCTATATGTATAATAAGAAAACAACCATATGAACCATAATAAATTTATAAAAATTATGTTAAATTACAAAACTTTAAATTATTTAATGAAACTGTTTTCAAGAGGATGGACACAAATCTATGGAAGCTGGGACCAGCATCAATAGAAATGAGTGATACGTCGTTGAAAAGGTTTTTTTTTTGCAGAATATGAATAAGAGAAGCGACTCCTGATTTACTGTCCAATTAGAATAATCATACCTTGAAAGTGTTTATAGGGCAAAACACCCAGTAACTGACTGTTCGGTACCGACGAACACTTTAATATTTGTATGTGGGTAGGTTCTTTTATTTTTGACAGTCTACTAAGTCGTTGGCAGCCTCTCGTCGGGTTATCTGCTCTTGTATTTCGGCGCGGTCTCGATATTCGCAATATTTGTATTTTCGGTTAAATATTACCAGCTGCTATTAGGCATTATATTTGTGTATACGATTATAAGTGGACATGTGATTTTGTGTGTGAGAACCTCAAGATTAAAACGGATTACTCAAGCATCGGGAGGGCCCTCCACGCCGAGCTTTGGACCTTGAACCTTCACGTGAGCAAAAACCTATATAATATTTATTTTATTAAATATATTTATCCAACATTTTGGTAGCAGAGCGTGGTTTTAATACGGCTATATTATTAGGTTTTCGTGTTACGTAAGTTTTTGAGGTTAGCTCAGGGCGGTGTTATCAATTCGGTTAGCTTCATTGCATATTGTTTACGTAATAATTTTACTTTCGGAATACAGTTTCTATTGTACTAAGTATAGGTATATTTATTTCGGTTCGGTCAATACTTATATTTGTGTTGGTTTTCGTACGGTAGGTACTTCGGTAGCTACGGTATCTAAGTACTTATTTTTACGGCTATAATTTGATTATTATTGTAACTCAGATATTCGGTTGGTACAATTACGTCTCACGTTAGTAATTACCATATTGTCTCAGCTCGCTATGGGCGTTGAATCATTTATCTTTTAAGTTAAACATACTTACCTTTTTATTAACTAATCGTGCAGTATTGCTGTGGTGAGATTTGGTCGGTGATTTGGTGATTCGACCTGAGAAAGTACCTAATTACTTTAATGAAATCGGGTGGTTATGAGCTCCGTAAATGGATTTCAAATAGCTCAGCAATTCTACAAGGTTTACCTGATGATCATAAACAATTACCTCTCTTATTTGAAAATTCGGAAAATCCCCATACGGTTGCGGTTCTCGGCGTTTTGTATGATCCGGTTCGAGATGTCTTTTCTTATAAACTAAATCTTGGTGCATCGAGTTCGGACACTAAACGATCTATTTCATCTGTAGTTGCCCGGATATTTGACCCTAAGGGTTGGATTTGCCCAGTAGTGTATTGGGTTAAATGTTTACTGCAGCGTTTTTGGCTAAACAAGCTCGATTGGAATGATCCTTTACCTTCGGATTTGTTGCGTGAGTGGCAAGCGTTTCGGGAAGACTTGGTTAACCTTAAAAGTTTGGCTATTCCTCGATGTACTATGACTAAGCCTGCAAGCAGCTACTCATTACATGGGTTCTGTGATGCTTCGGAGTTAGGTTTTGCGGCAGTGGTTTATTTGCGATCAAGTAACCAAGACGGCTCGGTGTCGGTACACTTGCTCATGGCTAAGAGCAAGGTCGCCCCTCTCAGGACACGTCCCACCATTCCTAAATTGGAGTTGTGTGGAGCCGTGCTACTGGTTAAGCTTCTCAATCATGTGAGTCTTTGTCTTCAAAGATCCGTTGAATTTGAGGAGATAGTTGGATGGACCGACAGTATGATTTCTTTGGCATGGATTAATACATAGAAAGAAAGAAAGAAAGAAGAAAGAAAAAGATTTTATTTGGTGCTGCACAAATACACCCAAAAATACAACAAAACAAAAACATATACAACAAAACAACAGATACAATTTGAATATAAAAATTAATAAAAGCAAAAACAAAAAAAAATGACATAAAAATAAAAACTAAACTAAATTCCTAAAAATAAAAAAGATAATAACTTAAAATATTGGCCAACCTGTGTTGATGGTGCATCAGCGCAGCGCCAAAAAGGCCCCGAGCTCAGCAATTGCTGCAAGTACATATTGTACCTGCAGCGCTGATTTTCAGCAGGGACCCTTTATGTGACTCACGGAAACTACAAATCGAGACTTTACCCAATATAAAATACATGTAATAAATAAGAAACAAAGTAACGAATACTATACATACCTACATAGACAATATAACATAATACAATACAAGTATACATAATACAATACAATAAATACAATATAGTCATATTCAAGTGCTGAAATTTTAAATAGATTTTTGCATATTCAGCAGGTAACCTTTAAGTTGGCACTTAAAGGTATTTATGTACCTACCATGTAGCCTTTTTAAAGGAGGGGGGAGGTCATTCCAGCACTTGGACGCCGCATATCTGAAACTGCCTCGAAAGGCGGCTGATCGATGCGGTGGCACGGACAAGCGGACCTTATACTTGTATGAATTGAACGACCATTGCAGTTTTTCATACAAGTATTTTGGGGTCTCACGCTTGACCACACCAAACAACAACGTTGCAAGGTGCAATCGTCTTCGTGCCGCCATTTTGAGCAGATTAGCGTTGTTCAGATATGGCGTCACGTGCGTCCTGGGGGGGATACGGAAGCAGAAGCGCGCACACGCATTCTGAACTCTCTGCACCAGCCGT
Organism: Plutella xylostella; assembly: GCF_932276165.1. Classification (NCBI taxonomy): domain Eukaryota; kingdom Metazoa; phylum Arthropoda; class Insecta; order Lepidoptera; family Plutellidae; genus Plutella; species Plutella xylostella. The sequence continues at coordinate 6,959,775 of NC_064007.1, read as the reverse complement.
TCAGATCTACCGAGGAGGCACCCACCGTAGACAACGTCGCAGTAGTTCAGTCTGGACAACACCAGTGACTCACACAATTTGATCCGCATTTCGACACTGAGGTAGTCCCGTATTCTGTACAGTACTTTGAGCCGGTAGAAACAGCTACTTACCACCCCTACAATATGGTCCTCGAATTTCAACTGTCCATCCATTAGTAAACCCAAGTTCCTAGCTTGAGCAACCCGCTCTATTGGCACATTACGTACCTGGATAGTAGTAGCCGACAGTTGCTCAATCGTTCTCGTTCGCTGGAGACTTGTTCCGAAGACCAGGAACTTGGATTTACCTGGATTTAGCAGTAAGCAATTCTTTTCGGACCATTGCACAACCCTTTCCAGATCAGCATTTATCCTCCGCGTGGTCTCCAAAATATTTTGAGGATCACACGAAAGATAAAGCTGCAGGTCATCGGCATAGAGGTGATAGCGACAATGTTCCACCGACGATAAAATGTCAGCACTGTACAGAATAAATAAAAGTGGTCCCAATATTGAGCCCTGCGGGACTCCTCTGGTCAGCGGACGCGGTGTGGATAGTATAGTGCTGCCATCTGCCTTACGTAGACCTACAACCTGTGAGCGGTTTGATAGATAGCTACCAAACCACTGCACTGATGCCTGATCGATCCCATAGTACGTCATTTTAGATAATAGAAGGGACACATTCAAGCAGTCGAAGGCCCTGGAGAAGTCGAGGAGGACAAGTATTGTACTCCGACCTTTCTCCTGTTCCGCAAGCACATTGTCCACTACATCTAGCAGCGCTGTGGCTGTGCTGCGACCGCTGCGGAAGCCGGACTGCAAACTCGGAAGTATTCCCGCATCCTCCAGGTACCGCGACAGCTGATCATGTACTACCCTTTCTATTATCTTCGACGTACACGGCAGGATACTTACCGGTCTTAGGTCAGAGAGTTGCGAAGGATTCGGCTTCTTTGGGAAAGGGGAGACTTTGGCAATCTTCCAATCGTCAGGAAAAGTCTTTGTCAGTATGCTTTTGTTAACTATAGTCAAAATTATGTCAATAGTTCGTGTCAATGTCATTTCTACCATGTCTATCGAAATCAAGTCCATTCCCTTGGCCGCTGTTTTAATTCGTATCACTGCTTTGTGAACTTGTTCCGCTGTAACAGTCGTAAGTCCAAATGTCTTGTCTGAGTGTCTGTTTGTGGTAAAGTATGCTAAGTCTGATGCAGATACATCGTTATTACCTGGTACGTCTAGAAAATGTCTATTAATTTCGTCCGGATCATTGTAATGTGTCGGAATATCATTGTCCTGTTTAGTCGGTAGTACAGTCTTTTTTAAGTTTTTCCACAATGTCTTAGAGTCATGAGCGTATTTATTGACATTCTGTTCAAAAAACACTTTTTTTTTCAAAATATAACGCAACATTTACTTGGTGTTTTAAGTCTTTATAGTACTGTCTCTTTGCGTCAGTTTTAGTCTTTCTGTAAGCGTCGTAAGCGTCGTCACGTAACTGCATCATGAATTTTATATTGTCAGTGATCCATGGATGTGGTGTCTCTCTCACTACGATCGTCTTTTCTGGCGCGTGCAGGTCAAAGAGACTTATTATCGATTGATTGAGACACCTCACCATTTCACTAACATCGTCCATTCTGTTTATTTTATTTATTTTATTTTATTTATTTTATTTTTGTAGGAAAACTTAACTATATAACAAGAATACATTAATTAAGACTAAGTATAAAATACGTTTAACAAGTTTCCACCTATATGACCACCTATATATGTTTGTCCCAGTCAATCAAATCTAAGTCTTTATTAAACTGTTCAATGTCTATATCCCTAATTGGTCTGTAAGTAATAGTTCTAGGTTTGGTCTTTGTCTTTTTAATGTCAAGAGTTATAGTAACAAAAGCATGTCGTCCTAACCTGACCTAAGGGTCGCTTGTATGTTACATTAACATCTCGCACCTTAGCGTCTGTAGATATTAGGTCAATTGTCGTCTGGCTGGTTTCTGTAAAATGCGTGGGCTCCCGTACGTGTTGTGTTAAATTAAGCGTATGTAGAAAAGTTTCAAGTGACTTAAAAGATGCACAGTTAGTCTTTGAAAAGTCTATGTTAAGGGCCTGTACAGGGTGACGTGCCGCGCCAAATTTGGGTTTTCAATGCTCTTCACACAGCACACGCAGTGACACGCACACATGTAAGTTTGCACAGTGGTTCGATAAACTTTTACTCGCCAACTTTATTGAAAATTATGTTCAAGTACATTTTGGGTAATTTTAGGGTACTTAAGTATAATTTTTACTTACACTGGTAGGCACCAGGAAAGAGTAGAAATTAATAGGAGTGCCACTTTACTCCATACTCGGAACCCGATTAGCTTTTTCAAACAAATGTGGTATTTACTTGTAGAAAGGTAACTACAAGTATTAAAGTGTACATAATAAGTTTCGGACATCCTCCAGCCAACTGAACCCCGACGACGAAGCAAAGTAAATTCATAGTGTCGCAAAAGGGCTATACTAAGCCGAAAGGGGATGACTCAAGGGGTCATTCTGAACAACTTTTGTTCTACGAGTTTTGCAAATTCGCGAAAAAAAATATTCGTTTTCCATGGTAAAAAGTCACGTGTCCAACAAAGTTTCTATGAAAAAGGTTTTTTTTTGTTAATTTCCAAAACTCGTAGAACAAAAGTTCAGAATGACCCCCTGTCTTACTCCTTACCTGCCGAAGGAGGAAGGTAATGTTTTTTGATTGTATGTATGTATGTTTGTCTGTTTCTTTGTTTCCTCCTGTAGCCTAAACGGCTTGATAGATTTTAATGTATGAGGTATTGTTAGACGCGTATTGATTGCGCGATTTTGTGACGTTACATTAAAATGTACATAGCACCCTCTAGAGGACATAACGTGATGATCGAAAAAATAATAATTCAACATTGCCGTGTAAGGTATCAAATGAAAGGGCTTGATTTTCACATTACAAAAATATGCATATTGAAGGTACCTATTTAAATAACAACAAAATTATTGAAATAAAAAATGATCATGAACTGACGTAAAATTTCATAAAATAAAAACAACTAAAAAGTTACAAATAAAAATATATAATTTGTTTAGTATATACCGCTTTTTCAATACCTGTAAGTACATTTTTTGGTAGCAGCATAATATTTTTTCTTATTTTTAGGGTTTCGTACCTCAAAAGGAAAAAAGCAACCGTTATAGGATCTCTTTGTTGTCCGTCTGTCTGACTGACTGTCTGTCACCACCCTTTTTCTCAGAAACGGGTAAAGATATCAAGCTGTCATTCCGCATAGATGGGGAGTACCCCAAAAAAATATTGTGGTACTCCCTGTCCCATACAAGTAAATTGGGGCTGATATTTTTTCCGGTTATTTTGATGGTGTAGGTAGGGTATCGTTGAATAGGTCTTTTAATATAATAGGTATAAAAAAGGTTAAAATATAATTATTTAGCTTTTACCCTTAAATTTGGGGATTACACCATAGACAAAACCTAATTTAAAAAAAAGATTTCAATAGATGGCGTGATTTTATGTTGGGTAACTCAGAATAAGAAGTGATGATATCTCAGAATAATAATGGTTAATGGTGCTATTCCGCTGAGCACCGAAACCGGTGGGACACTAGTGATAAGTGGTCATGGAAATGCAGCAGGGTAGACCCTGCTCCTAGAACAAGGTATGAGTTTGTGATGTGTGTGCGTGAAAAGCGAGGATGGAAACTTTGAATATTTTCTTGATTTTGGTGCTCAGCTCACCGATCAATCAAGTGCTGTGGCCTTACTGTCCACAGCTCATGCTGAGCTGGTGCCGTTTCGACACTCAGGACAGCAAGCCGTTGTGTTATTGTTTTGTATTTTGTCTGTATTTTTGTTTTTGTCTCGTGTTCTATTTTTTTTGTCCTTGTTGTTTTGTATAAGTATGTATTTCTTTTTCTTTAAATCTGTATTTTTCTTTTTGTTGTTGTTGCTGTCTATGTGTCGAATAAATGTATCTTTATCTTTATCTTCAAATCACGCAATCTATCGTTGGTTTTTTTTTTAGTGGCCACTGTCTATAGAAGAAATTCAGTCATTGACAATTTTACGTTACGAATTTATTTTTATTTATATTATTTTTATTTTTACATTTTCGTGGAGAACCAACAGCATTTTGTTAATCAATAATTATTACTTATGAACACATAACAACTTGATGCCATTAACAGAATGAACTTAGTAAACCGAGTAAACCTAACTCATCCAGAGGAAAAATAAAATATCTTTCTCTCTCTCTGAAAAACATACTTAATAGCCCAAAGTCGATGCTTCTAGCTATTAACATCTTTGAAATGAAATTGAGCCACCACCGTGTTACTGCCCTCATCAGATCCTCACGAGACCATACCTCCACCAGCACCATGCGACTGTATTTTTGATCCTTAACCTGCGTATTGTCATCACTTAGATCCATTCGCTATATTCCTGCTCCTCATCAGACTTTTACGAGACTGTAATGTCACGAGAATATTACCCACTATATAATTTAATGTATTGAATATACTAAAAGAATTATGCTTCCTCAATTTCAAATCAAATTATGTTGGTGTCATAAAAGTTGAAAAAGTGCAATGACAACCAATGTGCAGTGATTTTGTATCTGTACACGAAAAGATCGCGAGCTGTCAGTGCTGCCTAAACCGACGTGACCCTTCTTTGGAGGCCAGCGGCCGACTGAGTCAAACGTTGCTTGTGTTTATGATTTTATAACACAGAAAGCCGCCATAGATATTTGTATGAAGATTTGAGGGAAAAAAATTGCTCAAGTTTGCGATTAATTTACACAAAATAAGTGTGTGTTTATTAAAAAACAAGGTATTTAGCGCCTAGTCCAAGCATTTAACTTTATAATATGATAAAAATCATATGAAAATTCTTGATAATTACGACACAGTTGTTACAATACGGGACTGCTTTTTCGTGATATTCTGAATTTTATTTACAGTTATCCATAAGCATTTACTTGAATTGGAATCATTCAGCACCTAGCTAGACTCTTCGGCTACCTGTGTGATTTTTTTCAAGGTTGTAGAGCATCGTTTACTACATAATTCTATGACAATGGCAACCCTCGATTACCCCTTGCAGACCCTTAAAGTCACCTAATAAAACAATCCTGTCATAGTCATTAAAAGAAGTCATGGAGTCTGTAATTGCGTCTAGAAATAAGTCAACGTTTACCCAGTCTGGTCTGTAAGCTGTGCCTATTATTATCTTTTTCCCATTTACATTCTTTTTAATCCACATTTGCTCGACGGTAGTAGCGGGGGGGTGTGGTAGGGTGCGGGCGGAGAGGCCCTGCCGCACGAAAAATCCCACGCCTCCGCCCCGCGAGCGCAGTCGCCTCGGCCGCGCCACGTGACGCAGTCGATAGCCGGCTACTCGCGGAGCGCGGCCCTCCTCGCCGTCACGTAACCACGTTTCATTTATCGCCACCACGTCTGCTAAAGAGTTGTGTATAGTCACAGTCAGTTCGTCGTGTCCAGTACCAAGAGAACCTGCATTAAACAGACCAACCTTAAAGTAATTTGTTTTAATCATAAGTAGTTATATTATATGATAAGAAGTGCCAATGCAAGGAATACGAAGGAAATGTGAAGGGATAAAGGCAAACACGTAAGTAAACAATCGCTAACCTATGCCTTAACCTTTCAGCTAATAAATATGATATATTCAGACTACAATAACAATAAACCGATACAAATAATATGTTGAAAGTGCAATAATAGTTTCTTAACCAAATAAAAGTGATACAATAGTTTATAAACATATACCTATATTTGTCGTTCCAGCGAGTACACAACGAGGTTTGCAGCCAGCAGCCTGAACCCGAGGCCATTCCACCCGCCCCACCGATGCTCCACTGCCTCTTTATGTGTCTGACTAATAGAGTGATCATAAATTTAAGGTAAGCTAATACATTATTTACACAACCTATATACAAATTATTGTGACAAAAATTGCAAAGTTTCTCTGACTCAATATAATTTTTTTTACATTTCAGATTATCCATAACAGCACTGAGGCAACAGAGCATGACCATTAGATAACACGAACACATACAGCAGAAAATACTATAACAGAAGAATAATTTACAAAGTGGAGCGAACTGGTTCCTCTCCAAAAATATTAATCAGGTCGTTTGCGCATCTGATTCTAGAAGCCGGTTTGCCTTCGGCTTGGCGTACAAACACACGACCATCTTTTGTCCATACGAATCGCCACGAAAACCGCTTACACAGATCTCTTGCTTTACCAAACAGTTGCCTATTTAGCTTTGTAAGTCTCTCATTTAAGTAGAACCTCTTTGGTTCTCCTTCGAGGCCCATGTCGGCTGTGGTGAGGCCGCGGCGCACGCGCATGGCGCGCAGCAGCTCGTCCCGGGTGGCGCGGCGCGCGAGGCGCACGGCGGCGGCGAGGGGCCGCGCGCGCGCCGCCGCCGCCGCCGCGCCCTCCGCCGCTCCCGCTGCAGGCCGCAGCGCGCCTACCCGCACGGCGCTCACGATGTCGCGCTCGTCGACGGTCATGCCCAGCTTCAACGCAATCACTGACACGAGATGGATTGGGTTCTCGGATTTAGTCTCGGGTATGTGAGATATTTGGATGTCATTACCCAGTAAATCTTGATCGCGATCGTGCAATTCCATTTTTAAATCCTCTATGGCTTGCTCGAGGCTTTCTATCGCAGGAGATTTATTGCTGGAGTAATTGGTCTCCATGGCTTCCACTCTCTTTTCCATGTCCTCCAGTCGTTTATTGCATGCAAAGATCGCGGCCTTGAAGCTAGAGATTTCTTCTCTTAATTCCTTAAATTCGCCGCTCACTCCCCGTATCTCGTTACTGCAATGCGTTTTGAGAGATCCCAGTTCCTCTCTGAACGATCTTATCTCCAGCGCAAGGTCAACGTGGAACTCTAAAGTTGCATTATTTGCCGTGCTATTCATTACAGCCTCATCTCCCGCCTCGCCATGAGCACCTGTTATAATCTCCCCAGATGCGGATAACGTCGCAGGAATTGGGTTAATTAAATTCGTATTGCATGAAACTGCAGCTCCCTTCACTGGTGTGTCATCATAGTTGCTTTGCCTACGCTTGCGCTTACAGCTGAGGCAAGCCCAGTCAGCGGCAACCACGACTCCTTCCAACACTCCCGCGCATTCCCGGTGAAAAGTTCCGGAGCAAATTCCGCAAACAACGCCATCTATGGCCGAGTGGAACTTTCCGCAGTTAGTGCACTTGTTAGCCATGATATTGTATAATGTAGTGCAACTTCAAAGTTCTCAGGTAGTCTACTAGATGGCGCTCTTGTTTGACAAGTGACAGCAAACAGGGAGACAGCTGTCTAACAACAGCTGATTTTTAAACAGCTGACCGCTTTTGTAAACAAAAAACACGGGGTAGAACTTCCAAAATACACTGGCCACCAATCTAATTTTCACTGAATTTGCACTTAAAACACAGTTTTATCTCAATGTATATAGTGAATAAGTCGTGTTATATGTTATATTTTAACTTCCCGCTAAGTATATTAAAGGATGTTTACTTTTAACACTGTTTTTTATTTAAATTCTTAACACAGATTTGACTAGCAACTGCTTCGAATCGCGTCCGTGACGTCACTCCTACTCATCATACATCACCTCATACTCTTCAAGTATACGAGGCTAACAGAGTTTCATAAATTCAAAATTCTGCGGTTACTATCACCTGGCGACATGTACCTGGCAATTTGAATCCGGCAGACGTCGCTTCACGCGGGTCAACGGCTTCAACGTTACTTTCTCATCCATTGTGGTGGGAACCTGCCTGGCTTACTCAACATGAGTCCGCCTGGCCCTCTCGCGAGGTGGAGAGGCCTTCGGAACTGCCTGGTATTAGATGTTGTGCAGTTACTAAAACGGAATCGGATTCGGAATTTGAGTGGATTTTAGATAGATATAGTTCACTTGATAAATTAATATCGGCTACAGGTTGGATTCGGAGATTTATTCATAATTGTAAAAATAAAAATAATCGGATTTCAAAGCAATATTTAACGGTGACAGAAAGGAAAGAATCCTTACTTTGTTGGGTCAGTTTGATTCAAAAGAAACATTTCGGTTCGCAAATTGAAGCTTTAGGTAACGGCGAACAGATCAGAGGCAATTTAAGGAGTCTTACTCCATTCGTAGACTCTCGTGGACTGTTGCGCGTTGGCGGTCGGCTCCAAAATGCGGAGATCGGATTAGAAGCAAAACATCCCTTGCTTCTGCCAAAATCGGGACATTTCGTAAAACTTTTAATTTTGGATTTGCATTTGAAAAATTGTCATGCGGGACCAAATGCTCTTACGGCTATATTACAACGGAATTTTTGGGTACTTTCAGCTAGGAGAGCTGTTAGGAATGTCACTTTTAAGTGCATTCAATGTTACAAATTGAAAGGCCTGACGACTCAGCCATTGATGGGTAATTTGCCTCGTGATCGCGTTACTTCGGCTAGACCTTTTCAAGGTATCGGTACGGATTTTGCTGGACCCTTCCAGGTCAAAACACATAAGTTACGGAATCCGAAAATCACCAAAGCATACTTATGCGTGTTCGTGTGTCTGGCCACAAAATCGGTTCACCTGGAGTTGGTTTCGGAACTATCTACTGAGGCTTTTATTGCCGCCTTGTCTCGGCTTGTGTCAAGGCGCGGCTTGCCCTCCCTTATTCGGTCGGACTGTGGCACTAATTATAAGGGTGCTGATAATTATTTAAGGGAAGTTTATCGTTTTTTGGAACAAAATCAAAATTATATCGGTAATAATATGTCCAAGCGCGGTATTACTTGGATTTTTGATCCTCCAGCTTGTCCATCATGGGGTGGTTTGTTTGAGGCTGCGGTTAAATCGGCGAAAACTCATTTAAAACGGTGCATAGGGGAAACAAAATTAACTTTTGAGGAACTTAGCACGGTTTTCTGTAAAATTGAGGCCGTACTGAACTCTAGACCTTTGTGTCCCATCTCCTCAAGCCCTCATGATCTGGAGGTATTGACCCCTGGTCATTTTCTTATCGGTCATCCGCTGGATGCTCTACCGGAGTATCCGTTGCAAGATGTGAAGATGAATAGATTAAGTCGGTTTCAGCTGTTACAGCAAATTTCACAAAGTTTTTGGCATCGGTGGCACTTAGAATATCTTCACACTTTGCAACAGCGGGTCAAATGGACGGACTCCACCTCTCCTCCTAAGGAAGGTGATTTAGTTCTGCTGAAAGAGGACAACGTCCCTCCTCTTCAGTGGAATCGCGGTCGGATAATTAAACTCTACCCAGGATCGGATGGTGTGGTCAGATTAGCGGATATTCGGGTTGCAAATGGAGCAACGCTCAAGCGGGCAATAGGTAGGCTATCTAGACTGCCTTCAGACTAATTACAAAAAAAAAAATCGGTTGTACGTATATACTTGTATACTTATTTATTTTTAAGCAGCGGTTACTGCTTAGGCGGGAGAATGTTCGGTACCGACGAACACTTTAATATTTGTATGTGGGTAGGTTCTTTTATTTTTGACAGTCTACTAAGTCGTTGGCAGCCTCTCGTCGGGTTATCTGCTCTTGTATTTCGGCGCGGTCTCGATATTCGCAATATTTGTATTTTCGGTTAAATATTACCAGCTGCTATTAGGCATTATATTTGTGTATACGATTATAAGTGGACATGTGATTTTGTGTGAGAACCTCAAGATTAAAACGGATTACTCAAGCATCGGGAGGGCCCTCCACGCCGAGCTTTGGACCTTGAACCATCACGTGAGCAAAAACCTATATAATATTTATTTTATTAAATATATTTATCCAACACTGACCATGTGCCAGTAACTGACCACCTTCCTCTTCAACTCCAATAAATAAGAAATATAGCCAAGCAGGGCCATCTAGTGAACATCCAGTCTATTTTGTGGTTCATTGAGAGCATTACTGATACCAAAGATTTTGCCAGCCGCCAACAGATGGATAGTGAGCGATCAAAAAAGTTCAGTTGGCGCGCGAACCGAGTAAATTGCAGTTGTGACTAACGTATTTGTTAAGGTAAGTGAATTTTTTGATCGTAAAATTTACCATGAAAAAAATTTAAATCATTGAAAGAAAAAATTATACCATATAGATTTAATTATAAAGATTACGTTTTTGATAAGATTCAGCTTGTTATTTCCCGTTTGATTGTTTTTAATGGGGTGGACAGTTACTGGACGACAAAACAGCGATTTTCCAATAACTGACCACCTATGTCGGTTATTGGGATTTTTGGTTGAAGCTGAATTTAGGCAAAATAAGAACGTAATATTAAAGCTCATATGATCCATTTTCTTGTGTCAAAATATGAGCATTCTATCTTCACTCCTTCCATTTACTGACGTAGGTGGTCAGTTATTGGGTAAATTGGTGGTCAGTTACTGGTATTATTATATATGATATATTTTTACAGCTTTCAGCGAGATGAAGAAGCGCCAAGGTAGCAAAAAAAGTATAAAAAAGACAATTCCACTTGTCTGAGACAAACTAGGATCAACAAGACATTCCAAAATAATTCAGGGTGACATGCAAGCACCTTTTAAAATATATAGAATTCAAACACAAAGTCCAAGTTTATTCCAGATTCGGTATTAGCTGATGAGGAAGATAAAAACGCTAGTGGAGCATACTATCAGCCTAGGATAATGTGGATTCTCCAGGATAAAGATAGATGTCACCATTTTTCCTTAAAGATAATCCTTGGAGCAGTCCCTTCAAGAATGCAAGACCAGGAGACAAATGGCTTTCACCATCTCACTCTATGAAAAGATACTCAAATGCTATCTTCAGAACAGCTGAAGGCTTACCTAACCAATGCCAGCGCTTGTGAACCAGATGAAATTGGTTCCCCGAGCACAAAAGCACTTGGCGAACAAGACCTCAATGACGCTATTAATGACCCAATCCGAATATACGTTACCGACGAAACGCACCTCCACATTTTTCCAAAGACAAGCAAAGCCACTTCAGCAAAATAGGAAAAAGAAAGCATCACTACAATGCTAGCACCCTCAGCCGGTGCACCAACACGCCCTTCAATGGCATTATGAACGGCCAGTGGATTTCAAACAGAATGGTAAAATTGGCACACAAGAAATGGGGCATTCTTCTATAAGTTGTTACCACGACCAACCATTTGGAACCGATACCACAACTATCCGGAATCCACTGGCAACGCTATACAAAATGCAGAAAGTACAGCGATGTTCTGCTTCAGTGATGCCTCTTCAACGAGGCAAAGATTCCCTGTCCCCCTTGCAGAAATGACTACTCCTGTCTTTGGCCAAATACTTACCTACGAAAGCACGTTTCAACAGCATCCTAAATATTCCAGTTGAATCCTCAACAAAGTCATTGAAATCCCGTTCGTCAAGGCATCCATCTTTGTATCCTGAAAAACTAACCCCCTATATCTGATTCGGTCATATAATTACAATGGCTAGCCTCAATGACTCTTTTAGCACTGAAAGTCTCTGGGTGGGGTTTCAGCAATAATGAAAACCATCTGTCTCTGGTCCTACATCCTTGAAAGGACCGGCGGGGAAAGGGCCTACTTTTCCGGCGGGGAATTTATGTTTTCCCAGGCCGACAATACAATCCGCCACGATTCCTCCTCCTCATCAGTTGATACCGAATATGGAAAAGACCGGCTTTAGCGCTTGGATTCGCTACTTTATATTTAAGAAAATGCACGTTTCTGGCACCATGAATGCTTCATGGGCCTGTCCCACTGATCCTGGCTTGTTCCGGACTAACAAAATCGCCCTTTCTGTGACTTATCTGAAGGTACTATATTTGGGCCACTTAATCTCCCTGAAAGCTGTAAATTTAAAATGCGTGTTCACTATGTGCATGTGTGTTTATTCCTTTGTTTTTAGTATTTAACAAAAATGCATAAACTTGTGTTTTTAATAAATAAATGGTTGATTATTAGGATAAGATATCATTTAAATTATGCATTAATCTGATAAATTAATTTAATGCACTTTTCAGTTAAGAAACCTTGAGCAAAAGTGATGTGTCACACATTAAAAGAGACCAGAGGATCGGTACTATTACATGAAGTAATCAAATAAATAAATAATAATAAGATTTAATCATAATTCCATTTTTAAACCATTTTAAATTGGTGGTCAGTTACTGGCATCGAGTGTGGTCAGTTACTAGATTTTAGTGGTCAGTTACTGGGAAAATCACTACTTTTTGTTTGCAAAAATGTATAAAAAAATGAGTTACTTCTACATGTTTGCTATTTACTCAGGAATGTAGCTCTGTTATTCTAGTTTCTAAAACAAAAATCGGATTTAATAAGCGATAAGAATTGAGCCCGCTACAGATAAATTACTGGAACAACTCCCTTAAGGTGGTCAGTTACTGGGTGTTTTGCCCTATTTTGTTTCTGTAATTTTCATGTTTTTGTTATTTTTTGACATTAATTTTTATATTATTTTATTTTATTATATATCAGTAAATAAAACCTGTTGAAAGTAATATCTCCCATTTTAAAAATACGTGTTCGATGTGTTACTCATCTTTATTGGACGTAGGTCCCAAAACGCCCATCCTCTTTTTAACACTCTATCATCTTACTTAAAAAAATAATCAGATTTCGGAAAACGATATCCAAATTGACGTTGCGAAGGCGAGTAGCATCAGACTGGTGACGTCAGCTGCCACGGCGGTGTTGTGACTGTTCTTGTGCACAGCCACAACCTGGTTTTGACTTACCTGGAAAGTTTAAAATTATAATGTAAATCGAGGGTATCATCTTCCTACTGTACTTAAGTACCTACCTAATTTCATCAAATTTGCTCACCATACTGAGGTCTTATTCGTCATAAAGAAATGTTAAGAGAAGAAACTATTTAAGGGGGGGCATTCTCAGCCGTGGGGTGCAAGGGAGCAGTACAGCAAGGCACCGGCCCAAAGTTCTATTCTATTTCTATATTTCATTATACTACTTACAGTGTTGTTGATCCAGTCGGTGTAGCTAGAGACGCGCATGAACACATGAGGGTAGAAGGAATCGTCGCATCTCATCGCAAATGAGGTCACCCCCACCACCACCCCGTTGTACACCAGGGGACCACCTGAGTCACCCCTGCAAGCACCGGCTCCTGGGGACAAACTCTAATTGTTAGTCGAGCTAGGTATGATATATATATACAGTCATACTTTCTCACAAACACTCATGAATCCTATGACTTCGAAGCGGGTCGGTTTTTCATCAAACGCACTCGATAATACTCGTCAATCATCTGCATAAGTCGGTTCAGCCTGTCGACGAGTCGGATATACGAGCTTACCTCCAACACCAAGCAGCCCCGCGCAGAGCATGGGGTCTGGGACCACCTGCCCCCACCGCACGCCGCAGGTGCGCCGGTCCACCGTGCGCAGCCCCACGTGCCGCAGGCCGAGGGGGAGTGACTTGCTGCAGTTCATCTACGGGGTATTACAGTAGTGGTATAGGAAGCCGACAGAAATGATTCAGGGGCTCATTGCGGCAGCCAAACATGGGGTATATATTCGTTAATTATCAAATAAGAAATTAGGTCATTAGCTTACCAACATATAAATGCCGATAAAATCCACAAGGAGAAGTGTTTGATACTCACATCAGTCAGTCCCCACCCGACAGCTACCACAGACGCGTTGTCCGGGACCACATACCCCCCCGGGGGGATGGCGGCTGGCTGCACCGAGCTGCTCCGGTAGTTGCTCATACTGGTCGGCAGCACCAACACTGCCACGTCGTTGTCGTAACTGATCAAATATTTGTAGTCCTCGTGGACCACGGTCTTGGACGTCTCATGCTCTGAGCCTCCGCGGTCATTGTAGGAGGATCCGACGCGAATGACAACTTCAGATGCCCTCAAGATGGTAGTGCCAGTAACAGCTGTAGTGTCATTGATTTTTCTGGAAAGATTTTATAGGTATGGTGTACCTAGATCATTCACCGCATGACTTGATACTGCAGTGGCAAAGGGTTCACACCTGTAACACAATTCACATCGGCTTCTCTTTTGGATTGACTAATTTGTTATTTTTGTACTATTTTATATAAAAATTTTGAAATTGTAATATTTTTAAGTGCAAAATAAAGAATATTCTATTCAATTTTATAGATATAGTGGCTATCGCGGCTGCGCCCGCTGGCGTCTTCGTCGCCAATTTTAGAACCTACTTATACTTACTTCCTTATTCCCAATCTCCGCTGGGATTCAAAGGGCCGAAGTGAAGCGCCGCCATTCTTTACGATCTTGGGCCAGCTCAGAGACATCCGCCCAAGACATCCCCGCCTGGCCCATTTCCTTTTTCACAGAGCGCTGCCATGTCTCTCGCGGTCTGCCGAGTCTTCGTTTACCGCCCTCGGGGTGCCATGTCAGCGCTTCCTTTGGGACGTCTTCAGTACGCCTGAGAACGTGTCCTATCCATCTCCATTTGCGTTCTTTTACGGTTTCTGCTACAGGTTTTTGATGTGTTCTGCGCCAAAGTTCCTCGTTGGAGACAAAGTCAAACCAACGGATCTCTAGGATATTGCGTAAGCATCTGTTTACGAAAACCTGTAGCTTGTTCGTTGTTTGAACCGTTTTCTTCCAAGTTTCGCAACCGTAGAGGAGAACGGTCTTTACGCACGCCTTGAACAGGCGGATCTTGGTTTGGAGACGGAATGCGGAAGACCTCCACACTGGGCTTAACATGGCAAAAGCTCCACGGGCTTTGTTGATGCGGTTGCCGATATTTATTTATTTATTTATTGATTAGGTTTTTCAACAGACACACACTTTACATTTATAAAAAGAAAACATCACAATACATGCCACAGTGGGCATCCAATTACAGAAAAACACAACATTTACAACACAATCGAGCAAAACTTATGCACTAATAGCCGGCATATAACTTAATATCTTAAATTTATACAAGTTAAAACTAAACATTTTACATAACAAATTTTACACGAATTTTTTATGAATTAAGTACTTAATAAAAGATTTTTTTTGAATTTTTCTAAACGACATGAAAACAGATCAAATTTTTGCGGGTCTTTTACAAAAAGTTCGTTATGCTGTCTACATATTCTGTTTAAAATTGAGAATTTTCCAACATTAGTTTTTGCAGCACGAATATAAAATGGACGATAGTTTGCAATGCGAGCACCACGACGCGGAACAACTATGTTAAGTTTAGAAAGCAGAAGAGGACACATAACTTTGTTGTTGAAAATTTTGTAGAGGAATATCTGATCAGCGTTTCGACGTCTATCTTCTAGCGAAAGTAAATTAAAATAACGTAATCGTTCATAGTAATGCGCCAGACTACGACGTTTGCCTTGATGTCCACTCAGATAGTATAGAAAACGTCTTTGTACTCGTTCGATTCTTTCTATATGGCAATTATAGTGAGGGTTCCAAATGGTAGAACAGTATTCTAGAGAACTACGGACCAATGCACAATAAGCTATTTTAAGAGTATTTTCATTTCTGAACTCACGGCAATTTCGCCATATGAAACCTAACATAGCGAGGCTTTTTTTTACTATATTATTTGTATGGACATTGAAGGTTAAGCGATCATCAATAGTAACCCCCAGGTCTTTTATTTCTGTAACTTTATCGAGTGTTTTCCCGTCTAGTCCATAAGAAGCTAAAATTGGTGTTTTTTTTTTTGTAAAGGATATATATTTACATTTTTTTGTGTTCAGAGGTAATTTGTTCACGATACTCCATTGTAAAACCTGTGAAAGATCCTTCTGCAAAAGTATTACATCACTGGATATCCTCGTCAGTTCCACCATTTGGTGTGATTTTGCTTCCCAGCTAGGTGAAGATGTCAACATCTTCAATTGATTGGCCGTTGATTTTAAATGGAGTACGGACTGACTTACTCTGGGTGCCTCACTTTTTAGTTCGCGAGATTCCTTCCGTCTTTTTTTCTACTTCTATGCCTACCTCCTAATCCCTTGTGCTTGGAATCTAGAAGTTAATCTAAAAATGGCTAACGATGGCCGTTTCTGGTATCTTCGGCAATTTCAAACGAAAGTTATGATTTTTTATCCACCGGCGGCGCTAGTTCTGCGTATAATAGCGCCTTAAAGGCGCAGCGAAGCTCTTTGAGGTAGCTTATAAATTACTGACAGGGAAATATAGTGAGACCTTCATGATAATTAAGGCCGACCGCAAAATCGTAACTAAGTACTTACAACATTTTGGAATTTATTACCGATGTAAGCAGTGTGCAGCACGTGGTGCTGTGTGAGTATCACGCCCCCGCAGGCCTCTGGCAGCAGTTTCTGACCACGCATCTGCAAATACAGTGATAAAGTACGTTACAATGAGGGCTATATAACTAAACGCAAATTTAAAATAACATAAGGCCACGTGAAACAGAAAGCATTACTAGCGCGGGTCAGAGCGCTAACTTGACGCCGCGCTATGACGCCAAGATGTGTTGTACTACTATGGTAAACAGAGCGCCAGCGCTAGCGTTGCGTTGCGTATGACGCGCGCTAGTAACGCGTCCTGGTTTGACAAAGACTTTAGAAAGGTAACTTCGTAATTTACGTCTTTGGCCCTTACCATCAAAACAGAAACACATGGTAAACGCTATCAGTTGGCATCAAAGGCCCTATAAATGATTATTTTTTAATTAATAACACATTAAACATGTTTTTTAATAATAATACAGTAGAAGTTTAAAACCCTTTAAACTGACGTTTCTACTTAATTAGTTATAATCAAAATCATAAGTAAGTAATGTCACATAATTTTGAAGTGATAACTTATATCAGAACTCCCAACAAATAACTTGATTATGGATATTGAATATCATCATCATTTTAATTTTTTTGAACAAAATTTTAGAAGTATTTCTCGGTCGTATTGAGACGCATTGACCCTACCCGTAAAACTGTGTACTACGGCTCGGCTCACGTCCCTGTTTGGTGTCGGTATTATGAATATTTAATATTTTCATTGCTCGCGTTGACAGCTCTAAACTAAGCTTGCATAATATGTCGGTGGGTCTGGTAAAGAAGCAGTACCGTATAAAATGATCTTAAATACGCCATGTAAGGGTATGTCTCGACGGTGGTGGGTCGTCCCCCGACGATCCTGTAGGCGGGGGGCTCGGGGGGCTCCCTGACAGTCACCGAGTCCTCACAGCTCCCTGAAAACATAATTATATCACCTACCTATACATAGTCCATAATTTTTATGAGAACTTTCTGATCGCATAAAATGTATGGATTGTATAAGGTTAAAATTGACATTCTTAAGGCAGGTAAGGTAATACATACAAAATTAATTTCACTCTGTTACTCGGGGTAGACTGTACCCTATAGAGACCAAAAAATAGCAATTCTTCTACTTTTTAAATAGACTTTGATTAAGTATGTACCTATAATATGACGGTCGAATGGCGTAGTGGTTAGTGGCCCTGACTGCTATGCCGAAGGTCCCGGGTTCGATTCCCGGCTGGGGCAGATATTTGTTTAAAGACAAATATTTGTACTCGGGTCTTGGGTGTTGATATTTATATTTAGTATGTATCTATCTATGTATTTGTGTAGATATATCAGCTGTCCGATACCCATAACACAGGCTCTGCCTAGCTTGGGGTCGGATGGCCGTGCGTGAGATGTCCCCACATATTATCATATTATATTATCAATATGTATACATAGAAATAAAAATTGATAAGGTTACATTTTTTATCTTTAAAAACTGAAGAGGCTAAGTATAAAGTACCACATAGATCAAGATATCTACCCAGTTTTACTATACCATACTTAGCTACCCTAAATAATAAAGCTTACCATTGTAAAATACCACAGTCATAATTAGTAACTTCATACTGAAACCCATCACTTTCCTGTTTTCCAGTCTCAAAAGTAAGTAAAAATTTCGATGGCCAAGCCATGGCCATCACAATTTTATTGATCATAGTTTTTAAAGTGCAGGCGGTTTCAATAGTGGTAAAATGTACAACTATTGCAACTCCTTGTACTTTTATATCCGTCCTCATTGCATCACCGTAGACAAGTTAAAAAGCTACAATAAATAAAATTGCGATGGCCATGGCTTGGCCATCGCAATTTTTAATTACTTTTGAGACTGGAAATAAACAGGAAAGTGATGGGTTTCAGTATGAAGTTACTAATTATGACTGTGCTATTTTACCATGGTAAGCTTTATTATTTACGATAGTTAAGTATGGTAAAGTAAAATTGGGTAGATGTTTATACATATGTGTGTATGTGGTACTTTATACTTATCTCCTTCAGTTTTCAAAGGTAAAAGAATGCAACCTAACCAATTTTTATGTATTCATATAGTAGGTAGGTATTTACTTAATCAAAGTCTATATAAAAAGTAGAAGAATTGCTATATATTTGCTACCTATAGGGTACAGTCAAACCCCAGTAAAAGAGTGTTTTTTTTTCTTCAACAATAAAGGTAAGTATGTATATTTACCCTGCCCTAAGAATGTAAATTTTAACCCTATGCGATCAGGAAGTTCTCATAAAAATTATGGACTACGTAAACGGTACGGTAGGTATATAATATTATGTTTTCAGGGAGCTGTGAGGACACGGTGACTGTGAGGGAGCCCCCCGCACCCCCGGCGCCCCCCACCAACAGGATCGTCGGGGGACACCCCACCACCATCGAGACATACCCTTACATGGCGTATTTAGTCTCACATTATACGGTACTGCTGCTTTACCAGACCCACCGACATAGTATGCAAGCTTCGTTTGGAGCTGTCAACGCGAGGAATGAAAAATTTAAATTTTCATAATACCGACACCAAACAGGGACGTGAGCCGAGCCGTACAGTTGTAGGGTCAGTGCGGTCTCAGTATGTCCGACAAATACCTAGGTACTTCTAAAATTTTGTTAAAAAAAATAAAAATGATGAAGGTATTCAATATCCATAATGCAAGTAATTTGTTGGGAGTTCTAATGTAAAGTTATCAGATCATTTCAAAATTATGTGACATTACTTACTTATGGTATAACATGATAGAATAGAATGCAAATTTTATTTATTTCAATAACTTAGTCTACCCTTACAGCTAAGCCAATTCGACAAGTTTACAATAAAAATATAACACTAAAAACAGAAATTAAGTACTTAATATAAATAGGTATTTAAACTAGGTAAGATATATGTGAACTGCCTCTCAGTACATGTAAACACGTCTATTTGGTCGGCGAGCTCGTTGAGACGGTGCAGTGCGCGCGTCAGCGGGGCCCGCTCCAGTAATCTTGTTCGGCCACACGATACAGTCAGTAAACGCGGCTGACGGCGCCTATATACGAACTCATTTGGTACGGACAATTCTATAGTTTTTAAAACATCCATGTTTGTGATTTTGCCGGTTAGTACTTTCCACAAATATTTTACCAAAGTAAGTTCCCTCCTAACCCTGAGCTCATAATATCCGACCATGCCCAGTATAAACAAAGTGGGATACATGAGTGGGTAGAAAGGATACTTGGTGGTTTACAGGTATAACTTGTTGTACAAAAACCTTAAAAAAATATTTTGTATTCGTTCTAGCATTCCTACATATTTAGCTTCATGCGGAGCCCAAATAATTGCATTATGCTCCATTGCGCTCCTCACCAATGAGTTATATAAAATGCGTATCGCACTTACGTTAGTAAACCCTTGGGCTCTCCTGAGTACAAATCCTAGGTTCCGAAACGCCCTTTTGCATACTTCTACGATATGGTCTCCAAATGTGAGTTGTGAATTAAATATGTTATGTACCATTGGAGTGCTATTTACGCTGTATGTGTACTGGACAGGTTCCTGAGCCCTAGTAAATGAGAGCACTTTACACTTAGAAGCGTTAAATTCAAGGGAATTATCTTTTGCCCACTGCACTACCCGATCGATGTCATCCTGTAGCCGCTCAGCATCTTCTGGCGTATGAACCGTGGCTGCCAACTTCAGGTCATCCGCAAATAGCAAGCATTTAGCGTGTTTCACTACTTTGGGTAGATCATTAATTAATATTAAAAATTCTAGCAGCCCAAGGCTACTACCCTGGCTTACTCCCGTTAGGGTGCTATACGGGTCTGATTGCCAATCCTTATACTCCACATACTGCTGCCTACCTCGCATGTAACTGGCAAAGAACTTTAAAAGTTGTGTCGTGCAGCCTACCGTAGCCAGCTGCCTTAGCATAGCAGAGCATCGTTATCCACCAGATCAAAGGCTTTCCGGAAATCGAAATACGCTGCATCAACTTGAGCTCCGGCATCAATAGCCGGCACAACATATGTCATGTAGCTGAGTAGGTTGCTGGTGGTACTACGGCCAGCCCTGAAACCATGCTGCGCATCATCCAGTTGAACCCTTACTTGTTCGCTGACACTCTTTTGTATAGCCGATTCAAGCACTTTCCCAGGAGCAGAGAGGACAACAACCGGTCTGTATCCATCCGCTTGGTTGCTGGTTCCTCCCTTCGGTACTGGAATCACCCGTGTGATTTTCCACCTATCCGGGAATGTGGAATTTCCTAAGCATAAATTAAATATATGCCGAAGTGGCTGTGCTAAAACCTGCCTTGCAAATGTATTTATCCCAGATATTTACTCGCGTATAAATATTATTCCGGTATAGTTTCTCGTGAACGTGATGTTTGTATTGCTACCAATAAAGTATCTAAGACGAAAAAATTCGCTAAATACAATTTTAAAAAGGCTGATTATTCCATAGTTAATGAAAAACTTAGTCAAATTGATTGGCAGTCATTATTGGAATCTTGTGACAATGTGGATAGTATGGTGGCAGTATTTTACTCGTCGGTTGAATCTATAATCGAAAATAACATACCTAAGGCCAGGTCTCGTTCAGGCAACCATCCCTCTTGGTTTAGTACCTCATTGATAAAAATGCTACGTGGACAGGAAACGTCTTATTTTTAAGAAAACTAATAATCCGCGTGACCGTTTAGAGTTTGAGTTACTTCGGTCAAGAGTTCATAATAAAATCAAGATCGACTATAGACATTTTCTGGAGTCAGTGGAGCTCAGCCTAGTGAATTGTCCTAAAAAGTTTTGGTCATTTGTTAAGGAATCGCAGCATGGTAAATCAGAATATCCTTGTAGTATGAGTCTTGGAGATACAACTGTTGATAGCAATAAAGAAATTTGCGACCTTTTTGCAAGTCATTTTTCTGAGACTTTCATGCCGGTGGCTCATACATCTGGTGATTCAATTGGGAACGAATCCAATTCCTCAACTCTCTGCAAATTTAAAGTCACTGAAAATTCCGTCCTAAAAGCTCTGGGATCTCTCGACCCCAGTAAGGGAGCAGGCCCTGACGGGATCCCGTCTGTATTTGTCAAAAGATGTTCGAGAAGTTTAGCACTACCTCTATCATTAATTTTCAATCGGTCTATGAAAACATCTACTTTCCCTAAACTCTGGAAAGAAGCTATGGTGGTACCTATTTATAAAAAAGGCGATGCTTCTAATGTTGGAAATTACAGACCTGTTTCACTTTTAGCAATATTTTCCAAGGTCTTTGAGAGTTTGGTTTATCCTGTGTTACATGGTCATGTGAAAACGTTACTTTCTCCTCTGCAACATGGTTTTGTGCCTAGAAAGTCGACAACAACAAATCTATTGTCCTTTATTACCGATCTCACATACTCTATTGATTCTGGTAACCAAACTGACACAATCTACACAGACTTCAGTAGCGCCTTTGATAAGGTTGATCACAATATTCTATTGCATAAAATGCGCTATAACTTTGGGATTACTGGTGAGATGTGGGGTTGGTTCAAATCTTATCTGACAGATCGTAGCCAACGCGTAGCCAAGGATGGTTTCTGCTCAGAGCCATATTTTTCTACATCAGGTGTACCTCAGGGCTCGCATCTTGGGCCCTTATTATTTAATATATTTATCAACGATATTGTATCAGTAATCAAGCACAGCAAATGTCTTCTATTTGCTGATGATCTTAAACTCTACAAACAAATAAACTCTGAAACAGACTCTCAGCTACTGCAGAATGATTTGGAAAACATAAACAACTGGTGCACCATTAACCATATGAAATTAAATGCAAGCAAATGCTTCCATATAAAATTTACTCGCAAAAGACTCCCCTTGTTATCTCATTATACTCTGGATGCCACTGTTTTGCAAGAAGTTAATACGATAAGGGATTTGGGCATCATTCTTGATTCGAAATTGAACTTTATCAGCCATATAGAGCATGTTGCTAAGTCAAGCAACAAAATGTTAGGCTTCATTAAGCGCATAGCTAAAGGATTTAAAAGGATTCAAAGTTTTAAAACACTTTACAATGCCTTAGTTCTATCACGTCTCGAGTACGGCTGCCAGATCTGGAACCCTTCATACCAGGTGCACATCGATCGACTGGAAAGAGTACAAAGATCATTCACTAGGTTTCTAGCATTTAAATCCAGTAATTCTAATATTAATACTCGCTGCTCCTACGAGGATAGACTAAGCTACTTCAAAATGCATTCTCTTAAACATAGACGAGACTACCATGACCTTAACTGTCTGCATAAATTGCTGAGTGGTACTATGTCTGAGCCCAACTTATTGATGGAAATTAATTTCACAGTGCCCAAACATAATCACCGAAAGTGTAGGGAAACAAAAACATTTACTCCTTCTTTCTCTCGAACCCAACTTGGTAAATTTTCCCCGATAAACCGGTTTGAAAGGTGCTACAATGAGTTAGAATCGAAATATAACTTAGATATTTATAATGACTCCCCTATTGTTTGGAAGAAGAAACTGCTGCAACCATCATTATCACCATTAATTTTCAAATAATACTAATGTAACATAATTTTTCAAATTTGATTTAATTTTATTTTATTTTAGACATTCTTAATAATTATTATAAATCGATTTTATTTGTATATATTCTTAATTTATTTTTAATTCATTTTAGCAATTTAGGTTTGTAAATATATGTATATTATAATTCTTTTGTACATGGCCTTAAATATTGTATATTTTAGTTTAGATTTTGCATGTTAACAATAATTTTATTTAAATTTTAAATTACTGTTTACGTTAGTCCTATTGAATGCTGTTGCACGCCTGTAATTGGTGCATAGATAGAATAATAATACTAACCTTTAATTATGTCTTGATAATGTATGATCATATGTGCTGTTGGTGTGTCTATTTTTGTAAAATAAAAATAAAAAATAAAAATGTTTGGACGAATCCTACGAATTTTACGTGTAATAAAAAACTATTCTATTCTATTCCACCCTTAAAATCAATTAAAAAATTTATGTACCTACCTAAACAGGATGTTGTTAACTAGTTCCCACGAATATTCCGAGGAATGTTTTTTGATAGGTTGGCAGTTATCATGCGAAAGATACAACAACCCGAAATCATTGATCAAAAATCTTTTGAAAGAATTATTATGCCCCCTCGATTATGCTCCACAACTGCCGCAGCTTTAAGAAAATTATCCGACAACATTTCTAAAAATCTTAGAATAAATAAAGTTGATAAAGTGAAATTAATACACAAGGTCTGGTCGCCGTATCCTACAACGGTAAAATGGCTAAGTGCGACTCATGTAACAAGATGATGGATGCTAACAATAGCATAACATGCACTCAAGCATCTTGCACGAAAGGACTGCACTTTGCCTGCATGAACCCATCTATAAAGGATGATAAGGAACAACGACTGACCTGGAAGTGCCCGTCATGCAAGGTGAAGGAGCCGCGCGCCAACCGGGACAATACGCCCATCAGGTCATCTAAAGACGATGGGAAGGGCAGCAGCGCGGAGAATGTCACTGTACGTCGAGGTACCCAGCAGCAGGATAAAAAACAGCAGCAGGACTTCTTAGCAAGTATGAGAGAAGAAATTCTGAACACCATACGAAGCGAATTACCTAAAGTCGTACGCACTGTTATCTCTGATGAATTGCGCCCAATGAACAGCCTCATTAAAGAACTTGAGAAATCGGTCCAAGCCATGAGTGGTATGTATGACTCCATCAAAAAAGAAATGGACTCCCAAGCTTCGCAAATGCAGAAACTTAAGGAAGAGATCCTGTCCCTGCATGAGAGTGTCAACGAGCTGCACGGACGCCTTTCAGACCTAGAGAATGACTTCTCAAAGCAGGAGCAGTGGGCTCGTATCAAAAATATTGAAGTCGTCGGTGTGCCGGAAAACAATAAGGAATCACTTTCACACATAATTGGAATGCTTGCTGAGCACACGGGAGTGAAGGTGACAAGTGACGACCTGGTGTTCGTGAACCGCGTGCAGGCGAAGCGCGCTGGCGGCGGCCGTCCCAGGGCCATTGTGGCGCAGTTCAAGGAACGAGCTACCAAGGACACCCTACTGTCTGCCTTCAAAAAGTGCCGCAGCATTACCACTAAAGACATAGGAATGGACGGTGATCACCGCAAGATTTACATTAACGAGCACCTTACTGTTAAGAACAAAGTTCTGCTATCTAAAACAAAAGACCTCGCCAAGGAGGCAGGGTACAAGTTTGTATGGTCAAAAAACTGTCGAATTTACATGAGAAAGTCAGAGAACTCTCCGTTTATTCTTATCACCAAAGAATCAGACTTGAAAAGCATTGTAAAATAAATAGTAATCTTAACTTTTGTTCTTATCATAAGTACAATACATCCATAATAATTATTAACGTAAATAACATAACATACACATCACACACATCACACAATAAAACTTACATTCAAATCAAAACAACGCATACAATATATATACTTACTATTACTATTATTCAACATAACCGTTTATCTATAATACTCACGCTGCCGCTGGCATGTAGTTTGTCTCGGCTCCTGTGCCTACAGGCAACAATGTTACCCCACATTAAACTTTATTGTATAGACTATAGGATGTTTTTTCTTACTCAATAATGAATAAATTACAACTTTTTTACCAAAACGTACGTGGACTACGAACGAAAACTAATCAGTTTTATAATAATGTTTTAGCCTCCACTCATGACATAATATTAATTACTGAATCCTGGTTATGTGATGGCATTTTGGACTCTGAGCTGACTGACAATAGGTACAATGTATTCCGTCGCGACAGGGGCTCGCTTGGCGGGAGCGTGATGGTCCTATGTTCGTCGCAGCTCAGTGCGCGGGCCAGGCCGGACTGGCAGCGCGACGATCTCGATGTCGAGTGTCTATGGGTAAGTATAAATGGCCGTGCCCTTGGCTCGGAAAAGGATCTGCACATCGGGCTGGTTTACATGCCGCCAGATCGAAAGTTGCCATCTCGCCTCACTAACCTAAGCGAATGGATCACTCCTCTTGTAACTTCATGTCCAAATGATAATTTTTTATTAATCGGGGACTTTAATTTAAGCCTTGTGCGCTGGGAAAATAGCGGTCCTACTTACTTAAAAAAAGGGACAATCGAATTACAAAATTCGACCACTGATTTAATTAACCACACAAATTTCCTAGGATTTAGTCAGTACAACAGGTTTACCAATGTATCTGGCAACACCCTGGACCTTGTTTTCTCAAACTTCCCATTGAATATTTCTGCTTCCGATAGTCCCTTGGTAAAAGAAGACCCTAGCCACACTACACTAAGTATAGATGCGTCTGATTTAAAGTTTTCTCCTCTCCCTAAAGTACCTCGCCTTAAGTATCTATTTAGAAAAGCCAATTACGATCTCATAAACAAGGAACTTGAAAATATCAAATGGAACGACCTATTACATGTTGGCACCGTTGATGATTCTGTAAATGTTTTTTATAACATAGTTAATGACTTAATTGATAAATTTGTTCCCAAAATATTAGGTAATGTTACAAAGCGATATCCAGTATGGTACAGTAGAGCGCTTATATGTGTTATAAAGGAGAAAACTAAAGCCCATAATAATTGGAAAAGATATAAAAATCCCTTAGACTATGACACTTTTAAAATGCTCCGTACTAGGCAAAAGTCACTACAGCAGCAATGTTACAGAGATTATATTATAAGATCACAGGAGGCGATAAAAACACATCCAAAATTAATATGGAATTATGTGAACTCGAAAAGAAAATCGAATACTGCATATCCCAGCACTATGTTCACTGACGGTAAAATCCTCGGTACCGATATCGAAATATGCGAAGCCTTCAGTAAATTCTTTGAGAATATGTTTATCCAACCCGCGCCTTTCTACGACAATGATAGATCTAAAAGATCATATAATAATACTGTGAGCACATTCAATGTAAATGAGGACCTCGTTCAAAAATTACTTTTAAATCTAGATGTGAGTAAAGGCCCGGGCAGCGATGGTATACCACCAAGCTTCATAGTAAAGTGCGCTAAGTCCCTATCAAAACCCTTGACTATTATCTTTTTCCGTTCCATAAGAGATGGTATATATCCTTCCCGATGGAAAGAAGCTCACATTGTGCCTGTCCATAAAAAAGGCTCAAAAACTACTATAGAACACTACAGGCCAATTTCTATATTGAACATTTTCGGAAAAGTTTTTGAAAAAATTGTATATGACAATATATACCCAGTAATTATGCAGGGAGTCCCTAATGAACAACATGGATTTGTCAGGGGTCGATCTACTACATCTAATCTTTCTGTTTTTGTTAGTGATGTCTTGCAGGGCATGAGTTCTCATGGTCAGGTTGACGTGGTCTACACGGACTTTGAAAAAGCTTTTGACCGTGTGGACCACGTCATCCTGTTGAAAAAACTTCAGGAGCTTGGCATTCATGGTGACTTGTTGCGTTGGATACGGTCGTACGTCACGAATCGCCAGCAGGCAGTGGTCGTGGGAGGATGCAGGTCTAACTTTATTCATGTTCCCTCGGGTGTACCGCAGGGTTCTCTGCTGGGGCCTTTGTTGTATGCTGCTTTTCTATACGATATTAATGAATGTTTTGAACATTCAAAGTTTCTGCTTTATGCTGATGATAAGAAGGTCTATCTCGAAATCAAAAACATCGAAGATTGCGTTAAATTGCAAAGAGATCTGAATAATCTTAGCGTGTATTACCATAAAAATAGAATCGGTGTGAATGTGGCAAAATGTCAACAAATTAGTTTCAGTAGACGCAATAAAACTATAGAGTTTAATTACACCCTAAACAATAACAAGTTAACTAAAATATCATCTGTAAGAGATCTCGGTGTTATACTGGACGCTAAACTCACCTTCTCAGCACACATTGAATCAATAGTCAATCGAGCGTACAGAAATCTTGGCTTCGTTATTAGAACTTGTAAACCGTTTACTGATGAAATGTGTGTCAGAATGCTATACTTTGCATATGTACGTAGTACATTAGAATACTGTAGTTCCATCTGAAACCCCCAATATATAATTTACGATCACAGCATCGAAAGTATTCAACAGAAATTTGTTAAATATTTAAACTTTAAATTCACCAAAGTTAGCCAAGATTACACGGAATCATGTATGCATCATAAGTTAATGACGCTTCATAATAGACGGTTACTATGTGACATGTCTCTCCTGCATGATATTTGTTCTGGGGCCATAGACTGCCCTACACTGGTAAATAACATATTGCGATTTCTAGCTCCTTCGCTGCGTACGAGAAACACAAAGCAAAAACTTTTTTACGTCCCTACTGTGCGTACAAACTACGCCTCAAACTGTGTAAATTTTAGATTACCAAATACTTACAATAATAAATTCTCTGTAGTAGATATCTTCCACTTGTCTAAAAATGCTTTTAAAAACCAAATAATCACCATATTAAATTACAAATTATAACCATACGAACTCCTGAAATCCAATCAAATTCACCCGGTGAATGTAACCTCTCCCTTATACTCTTATCAATTTGTAATTAAGTATAAGTTAAAGGAGAACGGCAGTCCTCGTACCGCCAATTTTTTGGAGCGTTTCAGAACCATGTTTTCACCATTTATTAATACAGTGTAGATAAGGTATTTTCAGTATTTACAATATTTTTAGAAGTCGGGGGAAAAGAGAAAAATATAAACGAATAATATTTAAATCTAAGGATAATGGAACGTAAAAACAAACATACAGAGAACGGAACGTAACAACTGTGATGCCAGCCCTTGGAATATTACCAGCAAATCCGAGCAACAAAGTAATCGAATAGAAATATCGATACAATATTAAATACAAAAGATATTTTATTTATCAATAAATTACATGTTCTGGTACTATTTGTGCCAAAACTAGTACATTTGGTTTATAAAATATCATTATATTTAAGTCTTGAAGACTTTTATTCATAGTAAACCATTTTCTTTTTCTCTTTATTCGATTCACTATAATCGATATTTTTTGAATATTTAAATCTAGTAACACTGAATCTTGCTTGTCAATCTTGTCATAGTAGTTGTTATTTCATTTTCCATTACCTAACCTAATTATTTAATATTTTGAATACCGCTGAAACTGCTGAAGATATAGAACAAATGTGACAAAGGGGAGAACCAGACCCGGTTCCTGTTCCACCTCATCGGCAGGCTCCCGTCCCACTTCTTCATCAGGAACCTGCAGAAGCAGCAGAACAAAAACACGCAAAATCCTGACAATATTTTCTATGAACCATAGGATGATAAATACCTAAGTCAAATATGAGAAGAGCAACTGCGTTCTGCAGTTCGAATCCCGGCGCTGACATGTGCCAATGTGTTCTTTGAATTTAATTAAAATGTATACCATCACACTTACAGTGAAGGAAACCTGCATACCTATCTAGATTTAGCACATCTAGAGAGCCAGGTGCAGGTACTTACACCCCAACAGAGTATAGAATAGAGTAGGTAATAGGAACATAAAATTCCTAAAGTTGATTCCAGGCAAATTATGTTATGTAAATAAAACAATGATCTTTTAAACAGTATATTTTATTTCATTACATTACTCGCCAAATGCATACCCATATAGTAGAACCTTTACATATAGCATTTCGAAATGGCATAGCAGATCCCTGTTGCGGAATGGTAATTTAAAACTTCAGAAGTTGGATAAGTATAACATTATTCCATGATGAAAGTAGTAGCCTGATCTAGTCGATAATATTAATAAAATCATTATATTTATTATGTACGTTGCACGTCCCGTATTTATTTAAACGTAAACATATAACTTGATATACCTAACATATTATTATCAAATTATCAATCAATTTTGGATGAATGGCTCTTTGCCGTGTGTGACTAACACGGCTAACTGGGCCAGAGTCAGGTGACCAATGCTCACGGTATTGAAAAGCAGTCGTTACGGTTATTTTAGACTATATGTACAGTTAAAACCTGAAACAACCAGACAAACACAATATATGTACAAAAAGACATCACAAGTAAAGGTTAGATTTGTTAGTATATATGAACAAACACATTTACAGTTTAATATTGTTAGTCTTAAGGAATTTGTACAGTATATTAACAAGGGGAGTATGTACAAGGGTTAGAAGATAGTTAGTATTTACAGGTTTGGGGATAGTGGGAGGGAGGATATCATATAAAGAAGATTGAAGATTGGGACATTCGAAGAAGAGATGATCAACAGTTCCTTCACTGGCACCGCAGTCGCAGACAGAGCTATCACGGACCCGAATCCTAGCCAAATGCACCGGGGTTATCAAATTATTATTCACGTTGTTCGTCTTGTGTTGTTCAAGTGTTGACATGGTGTTGACGTTTAGTTGTTGACATGACACATTTTTTATCATTTCAATTTTTCTGCTCTGGTTTGTCAATTTTTATCATTATACTGAGATCCAACCTAGACATTTATGACGTAAATCACAGAGTACTTGGCATAAACATTACTTCACTTGACGTTCCATTCTCCCTGTATTAATGTTTACGTTCCATTACGACTACTTTTTAAACATTATTTTTCTTCATTTTTCTCATTTCGCCCAGCTTCTAAAAATCTAGTAATTTATTTATTTGTGTACCTATACAGTGACTCTCTAAACATGGTACTTTCATTACGGAACCCGTCATTTTCATAGGGGTACCAAACGTCCTTAGAACTCTGCCATTGTCCTTTAGACTCCACCGACAATCAATCTTACTACCTACTTAAATACTTTATTAACTGTATAACTGTGAGTGTAATTATTTATCCAGTGAATCTTTATTTATCAGTCTACCTATGTATATAATAATATTATTGTGTACTACCTATTTATGTGTATGCCTTCACATCTGCTTATGTATATATAATATAGTATATATATTTGTGTACTAAGGATGTACCTACCTAATAATTCACTTTTATTAATAATGACACACACACACTCACACACACACACACACACACACACACACACACACACACACACACACACACACACACACACACACACACACACACACACACACACACACACACACACACACACACACACACACACACACACACACACGAACACACACACACGAACACACACACAAAACATGTCTGCTTTTGTAACCTGAATAATTACCTAGTTTAAGTTCTAGTTCTAATAAATTACTATATATTAAGTTAACATAGTAAAATCCATTAATGGCCTTATTTATAAACAATGTTAGCAAACTATGTTAATTAAGATGCTGTGGATTTCTGTTAATAAATAAAATAAAAATAAAAATAAATAAAAAAAATAAGATCACTGGATATTTCATCCGATAACTTGGATATGTTGGTAATCTTTTTTCTAAACCAGAAACTAGATAAACATTGCAAGGTAAATGGATCAAAATAGCCAACCGGACCTCTAGAATTGACTCTGGTGAATTGCCTACATTACAGAATTTCCGGAAATTTCTGAGGGACCAAGCAGACCATCTGGAGTCGCTTGACCCTGGCCAGCCTAATGGACCCAGTGACGCCCATATGAACTCCGCGAGGAAGGCTTCAAGGGTAAAACCTAAACCTTATACCAGCAATAATCAGTGTCCAAGTTGTAAAGACGGGCATTATATTGAACAATGCCCAAGATTTCTAGCCCTAAACGAGGCCTCACGCCTTCGGGTCGTGAGAAAATTAGGACTATGACTATGCCTGAATACGATACACTACCGATACCGACCTGCAGAGCTACCACTTGCAAAATATGTAAAGGTAAGCATACTATCTATGTTAAATAGATATTTAGGTGTGTAGGTATAATGTAGTACCTACCATGTTTTTTTTTTAATAAATAGGTAAGTATATTTTGATTTTAGTTAACTAGATTAAGAGGAGAGTATAGCACTTGCTCGTCCATACAAAAAGAGAAAACGTTTTACTACCTCTAAATATTATCCAATCTCCATGATTTTTTAATATGTGATTGACACAAGGAATAACTAGGTTTATAGCTTTTACTTTTTTCGAATTTTTTTATAGATTCAAACTTATAGGCACCTCAAATAACGTAATTTTTGTGTGTTGAATCAAGCCGTTGGTTGAACAATAACAATGTTTTTTTTTTTTAAAAGCGAAACCTATGAACCTAGAATATATTATGCTGAAGCGATTGACACCAAAATCTAAAAGATTCGTTGATATTTAGGTAGTGTAAAACGTTTTCTCCCGAAACCAGAATTTCATTAAGAAAAGTACCTATTGTCAGTCGCGTGCTGCAGTGCATCTCTATCGCACCCGTGCCCGGGGTATGAGAGCGCAAGTGATAACAAATATTTTCCTAAATACCTATTTCGCTAGAATCGCGAAGGTATACTCTCCTCTTAAGTATATTTTTTTACCTTCACCTGATAATGTGCGGTGTTGGTACGGTAGCTGGATTTCTGCTTAGAACATGTTATGCTGAGTTGTACACAGTTTTACGGGTAGGGTCAATGTGTCTCAGTCTGTCCCAGTAAAACTTTGGTTCTTATTAAATTAACTTGATGGAGGTACCCAATATCCATAATGCAAGTTTTTGGTTCTGATGTAACTTATCACATTCCTTCTAATATGTGACGTTAAGTAGCGATTTTTATTATAATTATTAGAGTTCAGTTTTTAACGTCTTTAAAACTATTAAAAAAAACCTTTCTTAAGTAAGTAGGTGTGTAAATCAAAATTTGATACAGTTACGAGTATTATACGGCGTTTGTCGGTGTAGCATGTGTCTATGTTTTCATGGTAAGGGCCCAAAACTTCTAAAATGAAGTTAAGTACCTCTCATTTTCAATTTGTGGCGCTAGTTATACAGGGTGTTGCAAAAAGAGGAAGTATACTAAGCCGAAACATACATGTGCAGCATGTTTTATCTAAGCCGAAAATGAAAGCAGAATACAAAAAAAATCCGCAAAAAAGAAAACCATAGTAAAAAGTCACGTGACCAACAAAATTTTCTTAGTTTACAACATGCTGCACACGTAGGTTTCGGCTTAGTAGGTATACCCTTTTTGCAACACTCTGTCCTCATCCTAACCTACATACTTAACTAATAGCTGTTTTTGCAGATCAGACAGAAATGGTTCAAGGACTGCGGGGGCGTGATACTCACACAGCACCACGTGCTCACCGCTGCGCACTGCTTATTCCAGTAATAAAAACAAAATGTTGTAGTTTCGATTTAGCGGTCGGCCATTCTCGAAATTATCATGAACGCCTCACTATATTTCCCTTTCATTGATTCACAAGCTATCCCCAAAAAGCTTCGCTTCGCCTTAAAAAGTTTCCCGTAGGACTTCCGCTATTAAAAGTAGCCTATGTGTTAATCCAGGCTGTCAGCTAACTCAATAACTACCGAATTTCATTACAACCGGTTCAGCCGTTTTGACGTGTAGAAGTAACAAACATACACCCACGTACTCACAATGTTTCGCCTTTGTAATATTAGTACGATTTACTCTATAGTGGAGACTTGTACGTAATTCTCCACAATAGAGTATTTTATTTTGTAACATCATTTAAAGAGGGAAGTACCTACCTATAAAACAAAAAAAGGTTTTTTTCTATTTCTTAATATTATCAAATCTCCAAGATTTTTAGAATGATAATGACACAAGCCCGTAAAATGACAATAGGCCCGCCCCCTATTACATTGGGACTAACATAACACTCTGGCGAAAAGTGGATGCAGCAATGCACCTCTGCCTACCCCGCAAGGGAGTACATTAGTACAAGGCGTGAGTGTGTGTGTGTGTTTAATGACACAATAATTACTATGAACCTATTTGCTATATAGATTCAAACTTATAGGCACCTCAAACCTCAAGTAACGTAATTTTTGTGATCAAAACTGTGTCTAATCAATCCGTTTTTGAACATAAACCGTAGGTACGGTGGCCTGCGCCTAAAAGTATACAGGCGGAGTTTTTAAAATCGATCCCTGATGATGAAGGGACCAGCTTCATCTGTTATAAATCCGGGGACGTGTTGTGTGTGATGTGTGTAGCAGTGGTGTTTATGTGGATGTGCTTGAACACCATGTGAGCTTAAGATCGTTATTTTAAAAACTCCGCCTGTATACTTTTAGGCGCAGGCCACCGTACATAAAAAAAAAACGAAACCTACATACCTATAATTATGCAGAAGCGATCGACATCAAAATCAAAGAGATTTGTTGATAGGTCCTTGGTGAAAACTGTTTTCTAATCGCACCCGTGCCCGAGTGGATGAGGGAATGAGTGCACAATAGGCATGCCCGATCTACCGATTTTTTGAATCGATTCATTGGAATGCGATCTTCAGGCAGATAGGGTATACAGAGAAGATCGTATGAAAAAATCGTATCACCGTAAAATGAAAGTACCCAGCTCTTATTGATTTTGGTATTGGTTCGTTCACCATTTTGTTCCCCAATAAGTTGATTGGTCAGGTTAAGTCAGATACAATACACTCGATTGTGCTGCCAAAGTTTCACTTAATTTTCATCCCTATCCAGTATCTAGTGTTTTTATAAAGTTTTTTATTTTTATTTTAAATGCAACCATGAAAATAGCGATACGATTCAGCTAGAGAATCGATTCACAGAGTTACGATCCGTTATGATCCAAAACATCGATTGAAGCCATAAAATCGGGCATCTCTAGTGCACAAGCGATAGCAAATGTTTTCAAATATAATTCCTATTTAGCTAGGATTGCCAAGGTATACTTCCCTCTTAACATGCCCATGACTGCGTCTCAAGCGCCGCCATCATTCATGTCGTCCTCGTTGACGGGGCGTCAGCAACAGGGATGGTGCATATTATAATATTAAATATCAAATTAGTCGATCCAATAGAGAAACCGATGGATATAGTGTTGTATGGACCCTTCGCCACTGCAGTATCAAGTCATGCTGTGAATGATCTAGGTACTTTACCATACCTATAAAATCTTTCCAGAAAAATCAAAGACACTACAGCTGTTACTGGCACTACCATCTTGAGGGCATCTAAAGTTGTCATTCGCGTCGGATCCACCTACAATGACCGCGGAGGCTCAAAGCATGCGACGTCCAAGACTGTGGTCCACGAGGACTACAAATATTTGAAGAGTTACGACAACGACGTGGCAGTGTTGGTGCTGCCGACCAGTGTGAGCAACTACAAGAGCAGCTCGGTGCAGCCAGCCGTCATCCCCCCGGGGGGGTATGTGGTCCCGGACAACGCGTCTGTGGTAGCTGTCGGGTGGGGACAGACTGATGTGAGTATCTAGCACTTCACCTTCCGGATTTTATCGGCATCTATAGGTAAATAATGACCTAATATCTTATTTAATAATAAACGGATATATTAATTCCCATGTCTGGCATGATACCTCAATTTCTGTCGGCTTCCTTTACCACTACTGTAACAACCCGTAGATGAACTGCATCGAATCAACTCCCCTCGGCCTGCGGCACGTGGGGCTGCGCACGGTGGACCGAGACACCTGCGCCGCGCGGTGGGGGGCTCGGGCCCCAGACTCCAGGCTCTGCGCGGCGCTGCTTGATGTTGGAGGTACGTTTGACGAGTTTTATCGAGTGCGTTTGAGGTTTCATGAAAAACCGACCCGCTTCGAAGTCACGGGATTCATGAGTGTTTGTGAGAAAGTTTGTGTCCACACATGTTGGGTATTTTCCAGACTCGTCAAGCCGCCATAGCTCCTCTAACAATAAGAGTTTGTGCCTTACAGGAGCCGGTGTTTGTATGGGTGACTCAGGTGGTCCCCTGGTGTACAACGGGGTGGTGGTGGGGGTGGCCGCGTTTGTTAAGACATGCGATGATTCCTTCTACCCTCATGTGTTCATGCGCGTCTCTAGCTACACCAACTGGATCAACAACACTGTAAGTAGTATAATGAAATATAGAAATAGAATAGAACCTTGGGCCGGTGCCTCCCTGTACTGCTCCCTTGCACCCCACGGCTGAGAATGCCCCCCCTTAAATAGTTTCTTCTCTTAACATTTCTTTATGACGAACAAGACCTCAGTATGGTGAGCAAATTTGATGAAATTAGGTAGGTAAGTACAGTAGGAAGATGATACCCTCGATTTACATTATAATTTAAAACTTTCCAGGTTAGTCAAAACCAGGTTGTGGCTGTGCACAAGAACAGTCACAACACCGCCGTGGCAGCTGACGTCACCAGTCTGATGCTACTCGCCTTCGCAACGTCAATTTGGATATTGTTTTCCGAAATCTGATTTTTTTTTTAAGTAAGATGATATAGCTTGACAACTTCGTGCGCGACCCTCCTTGCGGGGTGAGAGACGTGGCGGGGGCGAGGTAGCACGACATGCTACACACGTAGAAAAGTGTGCCCGGATTAATCTCGCGATAGCTTGTAACTATTTCTGACGTAATGTAAGAGTAAGTAAAATTTGATTCTATGAGTGTTCCCGTTAATGTCATATTTAGCTTAAAATTTATAGTTTGACAGCATTAAAATTAGGATGTCTACCTTCAGAATATCTACCAATTTGAATTTATTTAAGTATGTATGAAAAAGTGTTTTATTTTATAAAACAATTTCTATGTCACTTTTATGTTCACTCTCTGTTTGAACTTGTTCATGGTCGTCGTCATCCCCATCTTCATCATCGTTTTCATTAACTTCAATTATAAATCTAAAACAAAAACAAAAAAAAATATACCTACTTTGAAGTATAATGTACTAGAGTGTTCCAAAACTTCGATTTCACCAGAATCATCAGTGACTTCCATTTTCTTTAATGAAAAAGATTATCATCTTCCACCTTCAATTTTGGTTGCTTTCCTAGTTACAAGAACTGACAACTGACGCACTGTCATATGGACTCTTCGTCTTTGTTGTTTACTTTTTCGTATCTGACTGCGCCGCAGCCGCGTAGCAGGACTGATCCGGTACGCTGTTCTACAAGAAGCCCCTTAATTTGAGAAATTATACGATTTGTTATTTTTAACGTTATTTTGTTGACGAATTATAGATAGGTACCTAATTATAATATAATTAAATTTTTAAAAAGGTACCTAAATATTCCAACGATTGTGGAGGCTCCGGCCTCAACACTCATCCTAAGACTAATGGTCTCAGGATCAGTGGTCTCATGTGCGTCGAACTCAGATTATGACAGATTTTACACATGTGGCCGTCTCGACTGCTCGGCCGAGACTGCCGTAATAATGACGTGCAGTGCACGCGTTGCCCTTCCCCACTACCTCTCATGCTACCCGCTGTCGTCTTGGGTACCTCGTCCCCTCCGCGTCTGTCACCCCGCAAGGAGGGTCGCGCACGAAGTTGTCGAGCTATAGTTTTAGTGTTAAAAAGAGGATGGGCGTTTTGGGACCAATAAAGATGAGTCACACATCGTTGGATAGCTCTTTTCAAGTTAGCAAAAAAATATTTTACGTCAAATCCGTATTTATAAGTGGTCCATTTTGAAATAAATTCGTCGGAAGCAAGTATTTTTCATAGACATTGCACTCTCTCTCCTGATGACAGTTAGGGCGTAATACACGTGAACACGTATTTTTAAAATGGGAGATATTACTTTCAACAGGTTTATTTTATTGATATAATAAAATATAATAATATTAAAATGAATGATGATCATTTGTAATAATAAAAATTAAAAAATGAATGGCAAAAAATAACAAAAACATGAAAATTACAGAAATAAAATATAACCACTTTCAAGGTATGATTATTCTAATTGGACAGTAAATCAGGAGTCGCTTCTCTTATTCATATTCTGCAAAAAAAAAACCTTTTCAACGACGTTTCACTCATTTCTATTGGTGCTGGTCCCAGCTTCCATAGATTTGTGTCCATCCTCTTGAAAACAGTTTAATTAAATAATTTAAAGTTTTGTAATTTAACATAATTTTATAAATTTATTATGGTTCATATGGTTTTTTTCCTATTATACATATAGGATGTTGCCGGAGTGGTATATGTAGATAATGTAGTTACCTGAAGAGGGGTGACTCAGACTCATTCCGTGCAACTTTTGTGAGGTAGTTTAACTTAATGATGTTGATGACTTCGAAATTTTGTCTTATATTGAAATTAAATGTATTTTTAACAACTTATGATTTTTTATATCTTTCCTTGGCCCCATTTGGTACATTAAAACTATGTAGGTACGAATAAAGTTTATAAAAAAGACGTATGTAGAAATATACGAAACCTTTTACACATTTGTTGTGCCCTAGAGTTCTCTTGCAAAACTAAAGGTACCTAGCGATTAAAATTACACGGCGGTGTTGTAAAAAACATTGTTCAGTAACTAGGTACTTAACTATATTATAATATAAAATTTAACAACATTTCCCATGTTCTACTCTACATACCTTAGATTAACAATATAAGAACAAGATGGTGTGTCACTTCACTGGCGCATTCGACGCTGTATCTATGTCAGGTCAGTATGTACAATACCTAGGAACTTACGTAGCGTATGACATGCAATGCAGTGTGTTAAAAAGGATAGACAAGACACAAAGAGTTGTAGATTTTCACCTTTACTATAATTATTTACCACTATTGCAACACCTTGTACTTTTATATATCCGTCCTCATTGCTTCACCGTAGACAAGTAAAAAAGCTACAATAAATAAAATTGCGATGGCCATGGCTTGGCCATCGCAATTTTTACTTACTTTTTGACAGGTAATAAACAGGAAAGTGATAGTTTTCAGTATGAAGTTACTAATTATGACTGTGCTATTTTACTATGGTAAGCTTTATTATTTACGGTAGTTAAGTATGGTAGAGTACAATTGGGTAAATATCTACATAATATCTATGTGAATATGTGGTACTTTATACGAAGCATCTTCAATTTTCTGAGGCAAAAGAATGTTACTTAATCAATGTCTATTTAAAAAGTAGAAGAATTGCTTTTTCTTTGTAGTCAACCCCCAGTAAAAGAGTGAGATTTTTTTTCAACATTATTGTCTATCTTACCTGCCTTAAGAATATAAATTTTATCCTTATGCGATCCATACATTTTATGCGATCAGGAATTTCTCATAAAAAATATGGACTACGTGTAGGTAGGTATATAATTATGGTTATAATTATGTTTTCAGGGAGCTGTGAGGACAAGGTGACTGTGAGGGAGCCCCCCGCGCTCCCCGCACCCCCCGCCAACAGGATCGTCGGGGGACAACCCACCACCGTCAGGAGATACCCTTACATGGCGTATTTCCGATCATTTTATATGGTACTGCTGCTTTGCCAGACCCACCGACATATTTATGGAAGCTGTCAACGCGAGCAATGAAAAGTTTAAATTTTCATAATACCTACCGACACCAAACAGGGAAGTGATGTTGATGTGACTGTGACCGTAGGTACACAGTTGTACGGGTAAGGTCAGTGCGTCTCAGTATGTTCGAGAAATACTTCTCAAATGTTCTAAAAATTAAAATAATGAAGGTATTCAATATCCATAATGATAGTTATTTGTTGGGAGTTCTGATGTAAGTTATCAGATCATATCAAAATTATGTGACATTACTTACTAATGATTTGATTAACTATAACTTATTAAGAAGATACGTCAGTTTTCAGGGTTTTAAACTTCCACGGTATAATAATAAAAAAAAAAATATTTTATTTATTTAACTCTTCGTTGTACAAATATTACAAACATTACATTGTACAATTTTATAAGATTTTAATTAAAAAATAATCATTTATAATTTGTTTGACAGCCAACGTCTACCATGTATTTCTGTTTCGATGGTAAGGCCCCAAAACTTTAGTTAAATTAGGAGGTAAGTTCTAAAAATTAAAATTATGAAGTTACCTTTCTTTTTGTCAAACCAGGATGCGTTACTTACGGGCCTTTTCGGTGCTGGACACCATTATATTTTTTAATTATTCTTAGGCCCTGTTCCACAATGTCTGGTTAGTGGCTACTTGTGAGATTAAATACAAGCTGTCACTCTCTGTTATTATATTTTTGACAGTGACAGCATGTATTTTATCTCACAAGTAGCCACTAACCAGACATTGTGGAACAGGGCCTTAATGTTCTTTTGTTTGATTCACTTTTAATTTTCGTTTTTTATTTTATTTTTTTGTGTACTTATGTTATTACTTACTATTTTTTGATGTGTGGTGCTAGACACCGAATAAAGATTTTTTATTTTTTATCTTTATCTTGGCGTCATAGCTCGGCGTCATGTTAGCGCTCTGACGCGCGCTGGTAATGCTTTCTGTTTGACGTAGCCTTATGTTATTTTGAATTTGCGGTTAGTTATTATATAGCCCTCATTGTAACGTACTTTATGTATTTACTGATGTGTATTTGCAGATGCGTGGTCAGAGGCTGCTGGGGGGTGCCTGCGGGGGCTTGATACTCACACAGCACCACGTGCTCACCGCTGCACACTGCTTATTTCGGTATTAAATTCCAAAATGTTGTAAGTACTTAGTTACGATTTAGCGGTTGGCCATTCTCTAAATTATCATGAACGTCTCACTATATTTCCCTTTCATTAATTTACAAGCTGCCCCCAAGAGCTTCGCTGCGCCTTTAAGGCGCTATTATACGCAGAACTAGCGCAACCATTAGATAAAATTCGTAACATCCGTTTGAAAGCGTTTGATAAGGAGGTAGGTACTAAAATTGGCGACGAAGACGCCAGCGGCGGAGCTATAATAGTTAATATAATTTCCTTTATGGTGGAGGCGTACGTACTGTACGCTGGCGTCGTGGACGCGGTCCAAAGGAAGTTGTCCCGGCTCTAAGGCTGTTCCTCCACCACCGCCGTTACCGGAAGGTGATGACGTCGCCAATTTTGTGATATCATTTAACATGGCCATGAAGTGTCCGAGCGCCGTCATCCTTCATGTCGTTCTCGCTGACGGAGCGTCACGGATGGTGACGGCTGTGGTGGAGAAACGGCCTAAGCCACCGTGTAGCGCATATATTTACTATTTTAAATATCGAAATAGTCAGTCCAAAAGAGAACCCGATGTGAATTGTGTTACAGGTGTGAACCCTTTGCCACTGCAGTGTCAAGTCATGCGGTACTTTACACCATACCATAAAATCTTTCCAGAATAATCAATGACACTACAGCTGTTACTGGCACTACCATCTTGAGGGCATCTGAAGTTGTCATTTGCGTCGGATCCACCTACAATGATCGCGGAGGCTCAGAGTACGCATACTCTGAGCCTCCGCGATCATTGTAGGTGGATTCGACGTCCAAGGAGACGTCCAAGACCGTGGACACGAGGACTACAAATATTCGAAGAGTAAAGACAACGACGTGGCAGTGTTGGTGCTGCCGACCAGTATGAGCAACTACCGGAGCAGCTCGGTGCAGCCAGCCGTCATCCCCCCGGGGGGGTATGTGGTCCCGGACAACGCGTCTGTGGTAGCTGTCAGGTGGGGACAAACTGATGTGAGTATCAAACACTTCACCTTGCGGATTTTATCGGCATCTATAGGTAAATAATGACCTAATATCTTATTTTATAATAAACTGATATTAACCCCATGTTTGGCATGCATGATACCCCAATGAGCCCCTGAGTCATTTCTGTCGGCTTCCTATACCACTACTGTAATACCCCGTAGATGAAATGCATCAAGTCAAACCCCCTCGGCCTGCGGCACGTGGGGCTGCGCACGGTGGACCGAGACACCTGCGGCGCGCGGTGGGGGGCTCCAACCGCAGACTCCATGCTCTGCGCGGCGCTGCTTGATGTTGGAGGTACGTTTGACGAGTTTTATCGAGTGCGTTTGAGGTTTCATGAAAAACCGACCCGCTTCGAAGTCACAGGATTCATGAGTGTTTGTGAGAAAGTTTGTGTCCACACACGTTGGGTATTTCCCAGACTCGTCATACCTAGCTCGGCTAACAATAAGAGTTTGACCACA
The DNA here is from genome assembly GCF_932276165.1 of Plutella xylostella. Taxonomy (NCBI): domain Eukaryota; kingdom Metazoa; phylum Arthropoda; class Insecta; order Lepidoptera; family Plutellidae; genus Plutella; species Plutella xylostella. Next base: position 6,918,366 of record NC_064007.1, on the reverse strand, counting down.
CAGGAGCCGGTATTTGTACGGGTGACTCCGGTGGTCCCCTGGTGTACAACGAGGTGGTGGTGGGGGTGACCTCATTTTCGATGACATGCGACGATTCCTTCTACCCTCAAGTGTTCACACGCGTCTCTAGCTACACCAACTGGATCAACAACACTGTAAGTAGTTTAATGAAATATAGAAATAGAATAGAGCCTTGGGCCAGTGCCCTGCTGTACTGCACTCTTGCACCCCACGGCTGAGAATGCCCCCCCTTAAAGAGTTTCTTCACTTAACTGTTCTTTATGACGAAGAAGAAAATATTTTTGTTATCATACCTATACCTACCTTATACGTAAAATTATAAACGCGAAAGTTTTTAAGTAGGTACAAACCTAAGTATGGTGAGCAAATTTGATGAAATTAGGTACGTAAGTAGGAGCTGATACCCTCGATTTACATTATAATTTTAAACTTTCCACTGAGCGCCCCCCAGTAGGCGCGGCGATTTCCGTGATACAGGGTAACTCCTGGCTGGTGGGGTGCATTCATTGATCCATTCCAGGTAAGTCAAAACCAGGTTGTGGTTGTGCACAAGAACAGTCACAACACCGCCGTGGCAGCTGACGTCACCAGTTTGATGCTACTCGCCTTCGCAACGTCAATTTGGATAATGTGTTCCAATATCTCATTATTTTTTTAAGTAAGTAGCTACCGATGATAGTTTTAATGTCTAAATTTAAACACAATAAGTAAACAAATTTTTTTATAAATTTATGTTTAAAAAGTGGCTTTTTAGGCAAATACTCATGTAAGTTTTGCATTTCCGTTTATAATTTTTTTTTTCTTATTATACATAAATATAGGATTTTCTCGGAGTGGTAGGTATATTATATGCGAAACGTTTTACATAATAATATTTGTTGTGTCCTAGAGTCCACTTCCTACCTCCGAGAGGTAGGATCGAAATATTTTTCGTCCAGAACCAACCGAGGACCTCAAAAACTCTCAGATGGGACTCTGAGTCTCATAAGAGAACGGAGAGAAATGAGGTTGCAGTCTTCAGTTGATATGGTCGAATACAGACGTCTAAACAGACAGATCGCCAAAGCAAGACGTTGCGATATGAGACGCTACAATTGCAAGCGCATTCAAGACGCAATAGAGCAAAACAAGGGCTCCAAAGTCTTTGCTAGAGATCGACCTGTTCGGCAGACTCTGTTGACCCAACTGAAGACCGACACTGGCAACACCGTTTCATCAGTGCCCGAAATTCTGGGAGAAATTGAGAGATTCTACGGACAGTTATACACCACAACACAAAACCCTATTACCAGCGGTGCTCACGACAGCCGAGCGCCACTCACCCGACACTATACCGAAGATATTCCGGACGTCAGTCTAGACGAGATTAGTATAGCTCTCAAACAGCTAAAAAACAACAAAGCTCCGGGAGATGATGGAATAACGACAGAACTTCTGAAAGCCGGCGGTAGACCGATTTTAATAGCACTTCGGAGGCTGTTTAATTCCGTCATACTCGAAGGCACAAGCCCGGAGGCATGGAGCAGAAGTGTAGTGACTTTGTTCTTCAAGAAAGGCAACAAAGCCCTATTGAAGAATTATAGACCCATTGCACTTCTGAGCCATGTGTACAAGCTGTTTTCGAGAGTTATTACGAATCGTCTCGAGCAAAGACTCGACGACTTCCAGCCACCCGAACAAGCCGGGTTCCGAAAAGGCTATAGTACCATAGATCATATACACACGCTTCGGCAGGTTATACAGAAGACCGAGGAGTATAATCTACCTTTATGTCTAGCGTTTGTGGACTATGAGAAAGCCTTTGATTCTATTGAGCTCTGGGCGATGCTTCAATCCCTTCAGCGGTGCCATATAGACTATCGCTATATCGAGGTGTTGAGATGTATGTACAATGCTGCCACAATGTCAGTTCGATTACACGAACATAGCACAAAACCGATCCAGTTGCAAAGGGGCGTGAGACAGGGAGATGTTATTTCTCCGAAACTGTTCACCTGTGCACTGGAAGATGTTTTTAAGCTTGTAGAGTGGAAAAGACTGGGCATTAACGTCAATGGCGAATATATCTCTCATCTACGATTTGCTGATGACATAGTTATTATGGCGGAAACGCTGGAGGAGTTAGGCGAAATGCTCACAGACCTCAATGATGCCTCTAAACAAGTTGGGCTGAAAATGAACATGGACAAGACAAAGGTCATGTCGAACGAACATGTTTCATCATCGCCCGTAACTGTAGGAGGTGTCACCATCGAAGTTGTCGATCAGTATCCCTACCTAGGACAAGTGATCCGATTAGGTAAATCCAACTTCGATAAAGAGGTAGCTCGTAGAATCCAACTCGGATGGGCAGCGTTCGGGAAATTACGACACATCTTCACTGAAAACATACCTCAGTGTCTGAAAACAAACGTTTTCAATCAGTGCGTGTTGCCAGTGATGACTTACGGAGCCGAGACGTGGTGCTTCACCAAAGGGCTTATCCACAAGCTCAGAGTTGCTCAACGTGCTATGGAAAGGGCTATGTTAGGCGTGTCCCTGCGAGATAGGATTCGTAATGAAGAAATCCGCAGGAGAACTAAAGTTACCGACATAGCCAAAAGGATTAGCACGCTGAAGTGGCAATGGGCTGGCCACGTAGCCCGCAGAGCCGACGACCGCTGGAGTAGAAAGGTTCTGGAGTGGAGACCCCGTGTCGGCAAACGGCGTGTCGGTCGCCCCCCAACCCGTTGGTCTGATGATCTGCGGAAGGTAGCGGGAAGCCGCTGGATGCAGATGGCGGGTGACCGTTTGGGGTGGCGATCGTTAGGAGAGGCCTATGTCCAACAGTGGACTACAGAAGGCTGAGAGAGAGAGAGAGAGAGTCCACTTGCAAAGCTAACACCCATATTCTAAATCGTTTCCTCGACTCTCACTCCACTCAGACTCAATCGAGGAGCCCTTGAGGGATACTCCAAAACTTCCTCGAAATCGGTATTCTTAATCATAAATTTGAGCAAACTCCAGTGAGTTTGAGTCGAGGTGTGACGTCACCAATTCGAGGAATTTTATTTGTATAAGTTGGTAGTATTTGTCTATAATTCGATGTTCTGTGGTTCGGATTTACTTAATTGTCAAAATTTATGTCAAATATACTCTGTATAATTTGAAAAAAAAAAACATTTCGTCCGTTTATTTCTAAAGTTTCATTAAGTTTACGGTTTCTCAAGGGTTTTTTTAAGAATATTTTTGAGATTTAACTTCATTTACGCTTACTACTTTGGAGAAGTTTGGAGTGACATGTGTCTGGTCGCCAAATATTTTCTGAAAGTGAAAAATTTTGCCTCCAGGAACTAATAATTAAATTTAAGATTCATTCTATAACAACCATAGGGGCTGGAAACCCTGCAATAAAGAAAACTGCGTGGGCTCGCCTCACCGAGGAATTCAACTCAATAGAAACCAACTGTCGGGTAAGTACATTTAATGGGAACGACTGTAATCAGTTGTCTTAAGTGGATTTTCTATAGTTATGATTTCACCATGGAAGTAATAAGTACTTACGTACGTAGGGCAAAACACCCAGTAACTGACCACCTTAAGGGAGTTGTTCCAGTAATTTATCTGTAGCGGGCTCAATTCTAATCGCTTATTAAATCCGATTTTTGTTTTAGAAACTAGAATAACAGAGCTACATTCCTGAGTAAATAACAAACATGTAGAAGTTACTAATTTTTTTATATATTTTTGCAAACAAAAAGTAGTGATTTTCCCAGTAACTGACCACTAAAATCTAGTAACTGACCACACTCGATGCCAGTAACTGACCACCAATTTAAAATGGTTTAAAAATGGAATTATGATTAAATCTTATTATTATTTATATATTTGATTACTTCATGTAATAGTACCGATCGTCTGGTCTCTTTTAATGTGTGACACATCACTTTTGCTCAAGGTTTCTTAACTGAAAAGTGCATTAAATTAATTAATCAGATTAATGCATAATTTAAATGATATCTTATCCTAATAATCAACCATTTATTTATTAAAAACACAAGTTCATGCATTTTTGTTAAATACTAAAAACAAAGGAATAAACACACATGCACATAGTGAACACGCATTTTAAATTTACAGCTTTCAGGGAGATTAAGTGGCCCCAATGTAGTACCTTCAGATAAGTCACAGAAAGGCGATTTTGTTTGTCCGGAACAAGCCAGGATCAGTGGGACAGGCCCATGAAGCATTCATGGTGCTAGAAACGAGCATTTTCTTAAATATAAAATAGCGAATCCAAGCGCTAAAGACGGTCTTTTCCATATTCGGTATCAACTGATGAGGAAGAGGAATCGTGGCGGATTGTATTGTCGGCCTGGGAAAACATAAATTCCCCGCCGGAAAAGTAGGCCCTTTCCCCGCCGGTCCTTTCAAGGATATAGGACCAGAGACAGATGGTTTTCATTATTGCTGGAACCCCACCCAGAGACTTTCAGTGCGGCTAAAAGAGTCATTGAGGCTAGCCATTGTAATTATGACCGAATCAGATATTGGGGGTTAGTTTATCAGGATACAAAGATAGATGCCTTGACGAACGGGATTTCAATGACTTTGTTGAGGATTCAACTGGAATATTTAGGATGCTGTTGAAACGTGCTTTCGTAGGTAAGTAAGTAAGTTAGTATTTGGCCAAAGACAGGAGTAGTCATTTCTGCCAGGGGGACAGGGAATCTTTGCCTCGTTGAAGAGGCGTCACTAAAGCAGAACATCGCTGAACTTTCTGCATTTTCCGCTGCTGGACTAATGTGTCTGCCAATGATAGTATAGCGTTGCCAGTAAATTCCGGATAGTTGTGGTATCGGTTCCAAATGGCTGGGGTGTTGGTCGTGGTAACAACTTATAGAAGAATGCCCCATTTCTTGTGTGCCAATTTTACCGTTCTGTTTGAAATCCGCTGGCCGTTCATAATGCCATTGAAGGGCGTGTTGGTGCACCGGCTGAGGGTGCTAGCATTGTAGTGATGCTTTCTTTTTCCTATTTTGCTGAAGTGGCTTTGCCTGTCTTTGGAAAAATGTGGAGGCGCGTTTCGTCGGTAACGTATATTCGGGTTGGGTCATTAATAGCGTCATTGAGGTCTTGTTCGCCAAGTGCTTTTGTGCTCGGGGAACCAATTTCATCTGGTTCACAAGCGCTGGCATTGGTTAGGTACTCCTTTAGCTGTTCTGAAGATAGCATTTGAGTATCTTTTCATAGAGTGGGATGGTGAAAGCCATTTGTCTCCTGGTCTTGCATTCTTGAAGGGACTGCACCAAGGATTATCTTTAAGGAAAAATGGTGACATCTGTCTTTATCCTGGAGAATCCACATTATCCTAGGCTGATAGTATGCTCCACTAGCGTTTTTATCTTCCTCATCAGCTAATACCGAATCTGGAACAAACTTGGACTTTGTGTTTCAATTCTCTTTATTTTAAATGGTGCTTGCATGTCACACTGAATTATTTTGGAATGTCTTGTTGATCCTAGTTTGTCTCAGACAAGTGGAATTGCCTTTTCTATACTTTTTTTGCTATCTTGGCGCTTCTTCATCTCGCTGAAAGCTGTAAAAATATATCATATATAATAATACCAGTAACTGACCACCAATTTACCCAATAACTGACCACCTATGTCAGTAAATGGAAGGAGTGAAGATAGAATGCTCAGATTTTGACACAAGAAAATGGCACATATGAGCTATATTACTTTCTTATTTTGCCTAAATTCAGCTTCAACCAAAATTCCCAATAACTGACATAGGTGGTCAGTTATTGGAAAATCGCTGTTTTGTCGTCCAGTAACTGTCCACCCCATTAAAAACAATCAAACGGGAAATAACAAGCTGAATCTTATCAAAAACGTAATCTTTATAATTAAATCTATATGGTATAATTTTTTCTTTCAATGATTTCAATTTTTTTTCATGGTAAATTTTACGATCAAAAAGTTCACTTACCTTAACAAATACGTTAGTCACAACTGCAATTTACTCGGTTCGGACGCCAACTGAACTTTTTCGATCGCTCACTATCCATCTGTTGGCGGCTGGCAAAATCTTTTGTATCAGTAATGCTCTCAATGAACCACAAAATAGACTGGATGTTCACTAGATGGCCCTGCTTGGCTATATTTCTTATTTATTGGAGTTGAAGAGGAAGGTGGTCAGTTATTGGCACATGGTCAGTTACTGGGTGTTTTGCCCTACTTATCTAATGCTTAATCGTTTAATGGACCACTTTACTTATTTCAGAGGACAGAAGCCCAACTGAAAAAGTGCTGGGATAATTTAAAAACCCGCAAAAAACATGAGTTGGCTCTCCAAAAACGTGAGCGCATCAGGACAGGGGGTGGGCCTTATATGCCAGCCTCAACCTCTACATCGCATGAGGTGATCGAGGAAGGTCTGGCAGATTGTACCGATGTGGAGCTACATGGTGTAATAGATAGTGACTTCAATAGTCAAAATGTTGATGAAGGTAATTTTCTGTAAAATTATACTACCAAATTACGAATTTGTCTACACAGTTTAAGCAATCACCTATTTTAACAAAATACCCTAGATTTATTGGATTTTCTCGAATACAGTCCCTAGCCTCGGATCAGTTGCTTTTTAAGTATATTTTTTATATTCTATTCTCTGTGGGGGTGTTAAGTACCTGGGTGAATTTCCCGCGGCCAAAAATTGCGTGGCATCAATGAAATCGGTACTAAAAAACCAAGTTATAATTTTATAATATTTTTTTCCGGTTAAGTGAAATAGTTATCTATGTGTAGCACTAAATATTTTATTAATACGATTAATGGATATTTTTAAAATAAATATTAAACCTCAAAATCTTTCATTGCCGTGTCTGTCCCCACGTAACCACATTTTGTATTATTCTTCATTGATGAAAACATATTGAGTATTGATAGTTAAACTTAGTTTCATTTGATACATTAATAGTTAAAGTATTGTCACGGAATACCTTTATTGAAATATATAAAGAATATAACGAACGGTAAGTGAAAATTCATGTGTCCCAGAACTTCTGTTCATCGCCGTGTCCTAAACATGATCAAGGATATTGTTTTACCTATAAACTTGGGTGCCCCCCTCAGTGCGCTAATCGTTTCTTACAAGTGTCGCCTAACTGCTAGACGTGGAAGGAGGTTCATCGGTGCCCGCGTTTTTGCGCTATAGTGAAAATCAGTAAAATTTTTGGGGACTGGACAATTTTTCTTTCATTGCCGTGGATAGATATAACTTCTATAAAATTAAGTTAGTCTTCTAGAGTGAGCATTCAAAAGAAAGCTTTTTGAAAATATTTACCTTATAAAGTGTTTATTTCTTCGAATAGTTAATACTTTTTTAGTTATTTATATTTAATGCCTTGGTTTTCATCGCCATGCTTTCATTTCCGTGGCTTCCGTGGCCAATATTTGCTATGGCAATGAAAAAAAAGCCACGGCAATGAAAAAAATTTCATTGCCATGCCTTGTAAAATAATTTGTATTCATTGCCGTGGTTAGGTTATTCATTTCCGTGGCCAGGTTATTCATTTCCGTGACTTATGTTTTCATCGCCGTGGTATGTATGATTAGGGAAAGTAACATATCTTCACCATCTTTTACCTGTAATACAGGTAATATACCGATCACTGACATTACCTATAGGACTAGTCAAATTACCTCTTTTTGCAGTTCGTTAAAACGGATGCGTATCGCGATGTATAAAAACGAAATATATAGTATTACATAAATAATAACAATCACAACATAATTATAATAAAAGTTATGTATAAATAAGATCAGTGGTAGCTCAGTCGGGTAAGCACCCGCTTCCCACGCCAATAATGCGGGTGCAAATTCCGGCACTGACATGTACCAATGTGTTCCTTTGAATTTAAATACAATGTATACCATCGCTCTTACGATGAAAGAAAACATCATGAAGAATCCTGCATATCTACCTATAGATTTAGCACATCTAGATAATATGTGAACCCACCAACCCGCTGTGGACCAGCGTGGTGGGAAATAGTCCAAGCTTAGAAAGGCAGCTTAGACCTTGGGGATATGCACATTGCACAAAGGTCCCATTTGAGAGAGCCAAGTGCAGGTACTTACACCTCCCACAGATAGTAGAATAGAATATAATAGAACATACATCTCTGCAGGAGCTCAGCTGGATGCTAAGTGGCCTTAATGCTGCTTGCAACGTGTAGGCCTCCGTATGAACTTGGGCAAGACAAAAGTCATGTAGAATGTTCACATAAAACCGGAGCCGGTTATCCTTCGTGAGACAACTATCGAAGTTGTGCAATAATATGACTACCTCATCACGACCCATTACGTCCCCACTGCTGGGGCACGGGTCTCCTTCCAATGAAGGAAGGGTTTAGGCCTAGTCCACCACGCTGGCCAAGTGCGGGTTGGTGGACCCCAACACAAGTAAGCTTGTGCTGAGAGAGTTGTCGGGTAAGTGGGCAACCCGACTGTCAGATGTTTTCAAGCCACCCGAAGGCCTCTGACTAGGCTTAACGACTGCTGCCGAAGCAGCAACCGGGACCCACGGCTTAACGTGCCGTCCGAAGCACGGAAGCGTCCAGAAAAGCACCACTTGAAATTGGTCACCCATCCAATGGCTGACCGTGTCAGTTGTTGCTTAACCTCGGCGATCAGTTACGATCACTGAGGCCCGCTCGACTACGGACGCTTCTAATATGACTACCTGAGGCAGACTATTCGGCTAGGCAGAAGCAACTTCGACAAGAAGGCTGAAAGGCGCATCCAACAGTCTTCAACCATTGCGCCCTGCCAGTTATGACATATGGTGCAGAGACGTGGACACTGATGGTGGGACTGGTCCACCGATTTAAAGTCACTCAGCGTGCTTGGGGTTTCTCTAATGGATGGTATCAGAAAAGAGGTTATACGTCAGAGGACTATGGTTACCAACATAGCTTTCAAAATATGCAAGCTTAGGCAGGTAGCCGGTAGTGGCTGGATTCGGAAGACCGAGGAGCGAGTGTTGTAGCGCTCCTTGGGAGAGGCCTGTGTCCAGCATTGGATGATTATAGGCTGATGATGAAAACATGTACATTTCATATTATTATACCAATTAAAATATACTATGATTACCAATTAAAATATACTATGATTACCAATTAAAATATACTATGATTTAGCATAAAGTTCATAAAATATTCTATCATATCACATAATCTGTGTTAAATTACACAACACCATCAAAACCTCTAGCACCACAACCTAAAAATAGGTGAAAATATAGATGTTATAGGTAAGGTTTATCATATGTTGTGAACGTTATTAGTGTGAAATTAAACATTTTGTTTTATACGTCGCAATACGGACCCCACAATGCTACTTAGAGAATTCCATACTATATTCTTATTTTTTTATAGATACTGTCGTTCTTTCTTTCGTTCCAATATCTATCCAAATATTTCTGCCATACATACCGGTCTAAGTTTGCGTTTCCCTCAAAGTATTAAAAAAAAATTGCAGTGGATTGAGTTCTTTCATTGCCGTGGAAGTTTGTTTCATTGCCGTGGGCCTTTGTTTCATTGCCGTGGACGCTTGTTTCATTGCCGTGAACGCATGTTTCATCGCCGTGGCACGAAATTTTTAATCATCCGTATCTCGTTCAGTTTTTAACTTATCTGCTACCCATTTAGTGAGAACACTAACATTAACAAAAACTTTAATAAAAGCGTTTTTCTAATATAAAAAACCTTAAGATAAAAAAGTCCACGGAAATGAAGATTTTTTAGGACTTGTTGAAATCCACCCACCTGCACCTGGCTCTCTAGTGGAACCTTTGTGCATATCCCCTAGGTCTAAACTGCCTTCCTAAGCTTGGACCATTTCCCACCACGCTGGTCCACTGCGGGTTGGTGGGTTCACATACCTAGATGTGCTAAATCTAGATATGTAGGTTTCCTCACAATGTTTTCCTTCACCGTAAGAGCGATGGTATACATTGTACTTAAATTCAAAGAACTGATTGGTACATCTGGCCCGCATGTCTGGGGTGAGAAGCGGGCGCTTACCCGACAGAGCTACTACCGCTCCTTTTAAGTATATAATAAAAACCTATTTTTTATTTAACAGCAATGCCTGATGACGCTATGGAGGAGATAGAGACAGAATTTCTTATACCCCCACCGCACGATTCCCAGCGTGAAAGAAGGGAGAGTGCAAGCAGCCTGCAACCTGAAATGGGTAACGAGCCTAATAAAATATTCCATGTACCTGATGTACCTGCCTAGGCTAGCAACCTCTATTTACAGTATATAAAATTACATAAAAAGTTAAAAATAACAAGATATAGCTTAGTAAGTAACTAACCTAATTTTAAGTAAAATTTTTAAATTATATTCATACAGGAAATAAATTTGTAAAACCTATTTATTATTAAAATTTAAGTAGATAAATATTATTTTGTATGTACTCATTCATTTTAACCTTAATTATTTTCAGTTCGAGAGGAAACCACCCCAGGTCCGAGCCGTATAGCAGCCAGGCCCGGTTCACGAATATTAGATTATTGAAATCTAAATCAAGGTAAAAATGTAAATTATTAGAATCAATCATAATACCTTTGGTACCGTTATGTACACAGGTTATAAGTTGTGATAGATGTTTTAAGCAAGTAGTGTCAGGACAACAAGTCAGAGATATGATACAAGAACAACAGATCAACTGTTTATATTACTGGACAAGCTTGGATCATCATCATCAGCCAAGGGAAGTCCTAAGTTCACTGCTGGACATAGGTCTCTCCCAAGGAGCTGTTCTCAGCCTACCTTATCCAGCCACTACCTGCTTAATGATTTCAGGACTGAGGACATCCCATATGTTTCCCAGTTCTCATTCTAAGTCAATGCAAAATAAATAATATTTGTAAACAAACTTTCTCAAATTGTTACAGGAAGAAATGTAAGAGCTCGAGTGATTACGAGTACAGAGGAGTTTGGCCTGAGGCGAGAAAATTACCAAAGAGCTCAAGAGAGAGAAGAGGAACTCCACAGACTAAAAATGGAGGAGAGAGAGTGGCTAGCCAAAACCGCACAGGAACTATATAAAAAGGCTGTTTTAGAAAGAGAAAATGCAGAGGAAGTTCTTCGCTGTAGCCGTGCAAAGCGTGAAGAAGCAGAAATAATGTTAGGTATAAGGAAAAATAAATTTAGTCAATGAGTGAATGATCTTTGTTTTATTGGATAATAACATTTAAAACAATACATTCAATACCTAATTTAAGTGAAATGTCTACCAATAAATGCAGCCCTTATCAGGCTTCCACGCTCATTATCCGGAATTACTGCCACAGGAATCTCCTCTGCCATTATGAGCTCTGCTGGCAATTCTTGATTTGTCATAATACTTATATTATGCAAAACTACACAAGCCACTATAATATTAGGTATATTATGTAGTCTATTTTGTAATGTCCTAGAGAGACACGCAAATCTGCGTTTTAGGACACCATTCACCCTTTCTATTATATTTCTAGTGCTTATATGGGCACGATTATACCTTTCTTCAGGTTGTGTTCGGGGGTTGATGACTGGGGTATACATATAAGAAGTTTGGGCATAACCACTATCTCCCAGTAATATACCACTAATGGTGCCTTCTTCAAACATCATGTAGCAGCGACTGTTGGCAAATATTCTTGAATCATGCACAGATCCAGGCCATCGTGCCACAACATCATATATTTCCATTTGAGGACCACAGACTAATTGCACATTGATAGAAAAATTTCCTTTCCGGTTTCGGAACACTTCTCCACGTTCTCTGTCAGGGTTTTTTATGCTTATATGTGTGCAGTCTATGGCTCCAATTGCACCTGGGAATCCTGCAATTTGGAACATCTTCCTTTTATTCGCAGCCAATTCATTGACTGGTGGGAATTTCACATATTGTCCCACATGCAGCGCCAATGCTCTTGAAACCCGGGCTATGATTTTGCAGGCCACTGCTTGGCTCAACTTGTGGCGGTCTCCACAATCAATCTGAAATGTTAGGTTAAGATTAATATAGGGGCATAGGTATCACCTAAATACTGCAGGGTAAGTGGCGGGTTGCGCCCCCATCTACACCCTGACCTGCAATGATTGTAATAACTAATACATGTAGGTAAACAATATAAAAAAACTGGCAATGACAAACTGCACATGATAAAAACTCATATAATAAATAACTTTATCAGTTTGTCAGCTCACCTGGAAGTTTCCTGTTGCATAAAATCTCATAGCAACAAGAAGTTGTATTATGGGTGGAATGGGAAGACCTCTGCTATTTTCATTGGGTAATATGCCCGTTAACGGCAATATTGTGTTCACCATTGTTTCTTTCCTGAAGCGGAATCGTTGTTGGAATTCCACGTCATCGTAGCATTCCATCGGATTTGAAGCGTCCCGCAAATAACGTCGCGCTGGGTAGTCGTAAGGATCATTATATACATAATTAATGAACTCCTCAAATTCTTCAAAATCTTCCATTATTTTAAAATAACTTTCCTTTTTTCTGGGTTAGGCAAAATGAGGCAGCGCAGCGGTTTATGTAATGACAATAACAAGCTATAGATAACGTAAAAAGATGGCCGAAACACCGATTTTACAAGTCGAGGAAGCCTCAAGGTTGGTCGGCAGGTACCTTGAAATATGACAGTTGAATACTCGACTCGAGTAAGAATTCGCTCGAGTCGAGGAGATAGTAATGAACTAAGCATACAAATTTCACCTCAAGTGCTCGAGTCGAGTGAAGGAAATCTCGAGGAAACGATTAGGAATATGGGTGTAAGTGTCTTAAGGGGATAAATAGCTACGTTTACCTTAAATAAAATTTACACAGCGGTGTTGTAAAAAAGCATTGTTGTATTAAGTAACTACTAGCTGTTCCCGCGAGCTTCGCTTCGCCTTTAAAAGTTTTCCCGTGGGAATTCCGGGATAAAAAGTAGCCTATGTTCTTTCTCAGGGTCTAGACCATAATGTATCATACTAAATTTCATTCCAGACATTGTACAGACCTTAGAAGAATATACGAATACCGTCTTGGTAAAGTCATTTATGTTTACTGGCGTATTCGACGATGTATTTGTGTCAGTTCATTATATACTTATGTACAATACCTAGAAACTTACGTAGCGTAGGACATACAATACAGTGTGTTAAAAAGGATAGACAAGACACTAAGAGTTGTAGATTTTGACCTTTACTATAATTATTTACCACTATTGCAACACCTTGTACTTTAACGTCCGTCAACATTGCTTTGCCGTAGACAAGTAAAAAAGCTACAATAAATAATATTGCGATGGCCATGGCTTGGCCATCGCAATTTTTACTTAGAAAGGTACTTTTGAGACTGGAAATAAAAAGGAAAGTGATGGTTTTCAGTATGAAGTTACTAATTATGACTGTGCTATTTTACCATGGTAAGCATTATTATTTACGGTAGTTACAAGTACGGTAGAGTAAAATTGGATATATCTATTTTCTATGTGTATATGTGGTACTTTATACTAAGCTCCTTCAGTTTTCAAAGGTAAAAGAATGTAACCTTACCAATTTTTTATTTATATAGTTAGGTAGGTATACTAAATCAAAGTCTATTTAAAAAGTAAAAGAATTGTTATTTCTTTATTACCGATAGGGTACAATCAACCCCCAGTAAAAGAGAGTTTTTTTTTTCAATATTATTAGGAAAGGAAAGAATAAGCCAGATGATTGCCGACCTCCGATAGGAGATGGTATCCAAAGAAGAAGAAGAAGAACATTATTAGGCATGTATTAATTACCTACCTTAAGAATGACAATTTTATCCTTATGCGAACCATACATTTTATGCGATCAGGAATTTCTCATAAAAATTATGGACTACGTGTAGTTAGGTATATAATTATGTTTTCAGGGAGCTGTGAGGACATGGTGACTGTGAGGGAGCCCCCCGCGCCCCCCGCCAACAGGATCGTCGGGGGACGACCCACCACCGTCGAGGCATACCCATACATGGCGTATTTAAGATCATTATGTACGGTAGGTACTGCTGCTTTACCAGACCCACCGACATAATTATGGAAGCTTCGTTTGGAGCTGTCAACGCGAGCAATGAAAAGGTTAAATTTTCATAATACCGACACCAAACAGGGAAGTAATGTTGATGTGACTGTGACCGTAGGTACACAGTTGTACGGGTAAGGTCAGTGCGTCTCAGTATGTTCGAGAAATACTTCTCAAATGTTCTAAAAATTAAAATAATGAAGGTATTCAATATCCATAATGATAGATTTGTTGGGAGTTCTGATGTAAGTTATCAGATCATATCAAAATTATGTGACATTATATACTTACTAATGATTTGATTTAGCATAACTAATTAAGTAGCTATACGTCAGTTTTCAGGGTTTTAAACTTCTACGGTATAAAAATTAAAAAAAAATATTTATATTATTTATTTAACTCTTCGTTGTACAAATATTACAAACATTACATTGTACAATTTTATAAGATTTTAATTAAAAAATAATCATTTATAATTTGTTTGACAGCCAACTTCTCTGACGCGCGCTGGTAATGCTTTCTGTTTGACCTAGCCTTATGTTATTTTGAATTTGCGGTTAGTTATTATATAGCCCCATTGTAACGTACTTTATCACTGTATTTGCAGATGCGTGGTCAGAGGCTGCTGGGGGGTTACTGTGGGGGCGTGATACTCACACAGCACCACGTGCTCACCGCTGCGCACTGCTTATTTCGGTATTAAATTCCAAAATGTTGTAAGTACTTAGTTACGATTTAGCGGTTGGCCATTCTCTAAATTATCATGAACGTCTCACTATACAGGGTGTTGCAAAATTGGTATATCAAGCCGAAAAGGGTCCACACAACTCGTTCTGGAAAAGTCATTGGCGATGTCAGATTTGGGCGCACGAATAAAAAAAAGTTCCATACAAAACTTAATCCATATTTTATTTGTAACTTTTTTGACAACCCTGATGATTGTTTCTGGTAGCCCTGGTACCCTACTTCCGTATAACTACATACATGACATACCAGACGACCTTATACGCTATAACCCTAGTACCCCACTTCTGTATAAGTATTAGATGCACTATAGCACAAGCACGCATCTCCTGGCTGGCGGACACGGCTCAACCACCCTGGTACCTACCATTTTTTTACGTTAAACGTGGATTTGCACTAGACAAGCCTTAGCAGCCTAACCAGTTGCCTACTAATGACTTCATCAAACGAATTTCATACCAAAATAAATACCATAGATAATAAAAAAAATACTACCTACGTACATTAAATAAAGATAGGTAACATACCTCTTACATCCAATAGTAGGTAAGAGGAAAATCCTCTGGTAACCGTGAAATAACGCCGGCCGGCACATTGATTTTGTTTATCATTATTAACACTTCACATTACAACTGAACTTGGCTTGGACACTTAATTGACCTTTTACTTTTCACTCCAAGGTCTACCCTACGATATTAGGTTTTTCACTACACTTTTAAAGATTATGCTTAGATACCTAATTATCGCCGTATCAAATAACACAATCAGGTTGCTTTTGAACTCTCACTTCACATTACACGGATTACGCCACCAATATTACGCGAAGAAACCCAAATAACTAATTAAATTAGCATAACAATGCTTCGCGGTGCTATGCGCTAGGGCAACTGAACTGATTGAGAGACCGCCCGGCGGCCGGCGGCATTCCTTTGAGTCCTTTGATTTCTAATTTCGCGCCGAAAATATTGACGCGCCGCGAACCAATCATAGCGTCACTGAGGAAATGCAGTTGTGTTGACAAAAGGCTTAGCTTTAAGGACGAAAATGCATGTTATTATGCTGTTTCTTTCTATTTCACGCGAAGGCTATTAACAACGAAAAGTTTTATCTCTTTCTTACGCAAATCATCATATTAACACATACATAGACAATTAGACATTAAAATACTTTAAAGTAATACAAATAAAGAAGTATCTATCTCTCTTTTACTTCATAGATAAGTTATATCTTTTTTCTTTTTCTATCTTAATAATGTAGTTACTTTTACTAGGACAATCTGAGTTCATTGGTTCTCAAAGTTTTTTCAGGTAAAGTGGATACCGTAGATACGTTGAGGTAGGTAAGTACCTACTTCTTCTCCTAAGCGTGTCGGTAAAAATATTAGAGCTGAACTAGGGTTTGTCACTGTCGTGTTGGTATTGGTTATGATTATGAAGGTAAAAGTACGTATTAATACTCATTACTCACACTATGAAAGTAAGTAGTAATTCACTCAATCGAATCGAATTCGTGAATAAAATACCTACAATAGTACATTGCACATTGTTCTGTTACCTTAGTGGTGAAAGCTTATTTAGAAGCAGAGTTATCCTTAAGTACCTACATCACCAATCCCTCACGTCACTGTGCTATGAAACGAGCTCAATGCCTTTTTTCATGCAATTCTTTCGGTGATTATCAGTTTGAACAAGCGTCGCGTGGCGACTGACTACCAGGAGACCATTATGCGCTGCTCGCGCTCGAATTCTTAAAGTTGGAGAGCCATTGGTCAAAAGTAATAAATTTTTATTGGTTTTGCTATTGGTCAAAACTCTCGTCTCTCTTTTTATCTTCTTTCTATCTTTGTTTAATAATGGTTTAGATAAGATAGTGCCTATGGGATACCAGAATCAAATAAATAAATTACCTGAAACTAGCTTTGGCAGAACCCGATCGTTGGGGAGATATGATTAATTAGTAAGTAAAGTACACACACCTGCATTGACCCGTGTGTTGCGCTCGCGATTAACAGAAAATAAGTAGGTAGGTATGAATAGGAAATACGTTATTCTTCTAACTAGATCAAAGAAGTTCAGCCGCCCGGCGCCGCGCGGCGGCCGCGTCAGGCGGCGATATCAAAGCCGAGGGCGGCGGCTTTGACAAATGCACATTTTGTTGTTATTTAGGTACTTTGATTTAGTCACATTGCAAACTTTTAAGCATACACAAGTGTAGTGTAGACTGTGTAGTGCTTTTACATATTTCTGTCGCGAAATGTTTGTTGTAAAGACAGTTTTTAATTTATTTAGTACCTACTATGGAAGAAATAGGTAGGTAAATTTATTGTGCGTTAAAACCAAGTGATAGTGGGTAAGTGTGATTGTGTTTTGTGTTTATCAGAATATTCGGGATGTTGGATGTCGCACGTTCGTACCTACCTATACCTAGTTACACGATTAATTTGATTCTAGGCTGTAGTAGGCAATTGTAGGTACCTATGACGTAAATTATCTTAGTTTTACATTTCCTGAACACTACATTTAAGCACTTACTTAAATGTAGCTAAATTCAAATTCTGTTGTGAATTAGTTTTCCCTACTTTTAGGGAAAAGAGAAAATGGGGTAAAATGGCAATTATTCAAATTTTGTGCATGATGTCCTAGTAACAGAGACAGAGTTCATTGACATGTAGGTCAGTGGGTCTTGTAATCAGCTGTTTTAGGGTTGTTAGACCACTTTTTTTCTGCGTGATTTTTTGAAACTTCAATCGTCAATAACTCGAAAACGGTAAACTATTTTGAAATTCTGATTTCAGTTTCGGGCTTAGATATAACATGCTGCACATGCTGGTTTCGGCTTGATATACCCTTTTTGCAACACCCTGTATTTCCCTTTCATTAATTTACGAGCTGCCCCCAAGAGCTTCGCTGCGCCTTTAAGGCGCTATTATACGCAGAACTAGCGCAACCATTAGATAAAATTCGTAACATCCGTTTGAAGCGCCAATTTTGTGGTATCATTTAACATGGCCATGAAGTGTCCGAGCGCCGTCATCCTTCATGTCGTTTTCGCTGACGGAGCGTCACGGATGGTGACGGTTGTGGTGGACAAACAGCCAAACGCACCGTGTAGCGCATATATTTACTATTTTAAATTTAAAATAGTCAATCCAAAAGAGAACCCGATGTGAATTGTGTTGCAGGTGTGAACCCTTTGCCACTGTAGTATCAAGTCATGCGGTGAATGATCTAGGTACTTTACACCATACCATTAAATCTTTCCAGAATAATCAATGACACTACCATCTTGAGGGCATCTAAAGTTGTCATTCGCGTCGGATCCACCTACAATGACCGCGGAGGCTCAAAGCATGAGACGTCCAAGACCTTGGTCCACGAGGATTACAAATATTCGGAGAGTAAAGACAACGACGTTGCAGTGTTGGTGCTGTCGACCAGTGTGAGCAACTACCGGAGCAGCTCGGTGCAGCCAGCCGTCATCCCCCCGGGGGGGTATGTGGTCCCGGACAACGCGTCTGTGGTAGCTGTCGGGTGGGGACGGACTAATGTGAGTATCTAACACTTCACCTTGCGGATTTTATCGGCAACTATAGGTGAATAATGACCTTATATCCTATTTGATCATCATCATCATCACGACCCATTACGTCCCCACTGCTGGGGCACGGGTCTCCTTCCAATGAAGGAAGGGTTTAGGCCTAGTCCACCACGCTGGCCAAGTGCGGGTTGGTGGACCCCAACACAAGCAAGCTTGTGCTGAGAGAGTTGTCGGGTAAGTGGGCAACCCGACTGTCAGATGTTTTCAAGCCGCCCGAAGGCCTCTGACTAGGCTTAACGACTGCTGCCGAAGCAGCAACCGGGACCCACGGCTTAACGTGCCGTCCGAAGCACGGAAGCGTCCAGAAAAGCACCACCATGGGGTTTATTTCCATTTATTATCAAATGTCCTATTTGATAATAAATGGAAATAAACCCCATGTTTGGTATGATACCCCAATGATCCCTTTAGTAATTTCTGTCGGCTTCTTATACCACGACTGTAATACCCCGTAGATGAAATGCATCAAGTCAAGCCCCATCGGCCTGCGACTCGTGGGGCTGCGCAAGGTGGACCGAGACACCTGCGCCGCACGTTATCCGAGATTCTCATACAACAACATGCTCTGCGCGGGGCTGCTTGGTGTTGGAGGTAAGCTCGTTTATCTGACATATGAAGTCGACAGGCTGGACCGACTTATGGAGACGTTTGACGTGTTCTATTGAGTGCGTTTGAGTTTTGATGAAAAAAAGACCCGCTTCAAAGTCACAGGATTCTAGAATGTTTGTGAGAAATTTTGTGTATGTCCACACACGTTGGGTATTTTCCAGACTCGTCAAGTCGTCATTCCTATCTTGGTTAACAATAATAGTTTGTCCCCTACAGGAGCCGGCACTTGCAAGGGTGACTCCAGTGGTCCCCTGGTGTACAACGGGGTGGTGGTGGGGGTGACCTCGTGGGGCGCCGGCTGCGGGAACCCCTCGTACCCGGGGGTCTACGCACGGGTCGCCAGCTACACCACCTGGATCACCAGCACTGTGAGTGGCATTTCCTTCTGTCATCTTTAGTGCCATTTTCTCCATTCTCGGTTAGAGCATAACCAGGGAGTAATGGTTAACTTTTGACACATCTGTCATGAATTTTATAGTTATGGAGATGAGGTTTAATTTATAAATCAAACCCTGTTGGTTAGATAACCGACAATGGAGAAATTGGCACTTACGTCTACAAGGTGGGCCGAAAGTCATCACCCTATTGGAAGTTACTCTAGTGGTGGGGGTGACCTCATTTGCGATGAGATGCGCCGATTCCTTCTACCCTCACGTGTTCACGCGCGTCTCTAGCTACACCAACTGGATCAACAACACTGTGAGTAGTTATAATAAAATATAGAAAGATAAACTGTATTATCACAAAAACTTGAAACATTGTTTAATAAGTGTTAAAACGATAGTTTGGAGATTTATTATGCGTTTGACAAAACTCTCGTTAAACATCTGTTAAGTACTGTCTTTAGTTCTTGTGGTAAGGCTCACAGACTTGGGTCGCTGCCCCGCTGTACTGCACCCTTGCACCCCACAGGTGAAAATGAAGCCCCATAAATAGTTTTTTTCCCTTAATACTTATTTATGACATTTTTAATCTTCCACGGTAAGCAAGTAAGTAGGAAGCTGATACCCTCGATTCACAGTATAATTTTAAAATTATTTTTTCCAGTTACGACAAAACCAGGTTGAGGTTGTGCACAAGCTCAGTCACAACACCGCCGTGGCTGCTGACGTCAGCAGTATGATGCTACTCGCCTTCGTAACCTCAATATGGATAATTTATTCCGAAATCATTTATTTTTGAATTACCTAAGTACCGTACCGATGATGATTTAGGTACGATTTATTTTCTAAATTTATACAGAATAATTCACAAGTTTGGAAATTCATATTGAAAAAGTGGCTTTTAGGTGAGTAGATATACTTATTTTTTGCATTTCCGTTTATTATGTTTTTTGTTCTTCTGAGCAACTTTTGTTAAGTAACTAGTTAACTCGATGATGATGATTATTCGACATTTTCTCTTATATTAAATTTAATATATTTTTATTACAGCTTATAAATGTTTTTTATATCTTTCCTTGCGCACCCTTTTGGTATATTAAGTATACCTAATTTTATTTCAGTATGATATGTACTCGAATAATTGAAAATTATATTTAAATATATGTTACTTAAGTAGAAATATGCGAAACGTTTTGCATACTTGTTGTGCCCTAGAGTTCACACGACAAGCTAGGAGTCAAAAGGGCCGTTAATAGCTACGTTTACCTTAAATAAAATTTTGACAGGAGTTTTATAAAAGTATTGCTATATTACACTTAATATAAAAAAATACAAAATTACTTATATTTTCTTGTTGTAGGTTTATAAATCGACTCTTTGTAACTAGTTAGTGTCAAAAAAGTCGGAATTCCTGTGTCCCAATCTTGAACTTCTAATTAAGAGGAAAGACAGTTCATTTAAAATGTTCAAATTCTCCATAAATTATTATTGCCTTAAACTATTTTAGAATCACATTTTGGTATTATTTGTTAGGATGATGGAAGTCACCAAGGAGACTAGCAGGAGGAAGTTGACGCTCACTGTCGGCGCGCCGTTGTACCTTTGTACCTGAAATAGAATTGTAAATTAGGGACTTGTGACATGGTAGCTTCACTCTTTCGGATTCCAAAACGTTTAAAAGTATCTAAATAATTATATAACTAATATAAAGTAAAGTGGGAATTCTATTCTATTCTATTCTCATAGGGGGTGAAGTTCCTGTACGTGGCTCTCTCGAGTGGAACCTTTGTACATATCCCCTTGATTTCAGCTCAGCCAGCCTAGCTCCCGAGTAAACTGGAGTAGCAGGCCTGGGTGTTGTAATAGCTGAGGTAGGCGCTTTGTTGGTCCAAGAATAGATAATCTTGTTTCTGTAGTAGGTGGACAAGCCAACAGAATATGTTCAACCGTCTCATCTACTTCCTTACATGTCCTACATAAGGGACTAGTTGAGTTACCTATGGTATATAAGTGTTTATTCACGCAACAATGTCCTGTTATTAATCCTACCATTAATGATATATTACTACGGGACAGGTTGAGTAAGTAGCGTGTAAGTTTATGGTTGTGTGATACAATAAACGCTTTAGTTTGTCTGCAATCTACACGATTTTTCCACTCCTGATTGTGTTCAGATAGTGTTTTATCGGTGAGACCTTGCCTTATTGCCTTTGATGACAAACTAATAAATGGTTCTGGCCCTATTGGTAGGGTATTTGATCCCATTCTTGCTAGTCGGTCAGCCTCGCAATTTCCTATGTTGTCGTTATGACTTTTAATCCACTGTATAGTGCCACAAACTTATCTGTTCCGGTGAGAACGAATTAAATTGGTCCATATCTCGTTACTCACTAATAAATTATATATTGATATAGATTACATGGATTTATTTAAACCGCAAGGGAAAATTGCCCTTACGGGAGCACTTAACATCCTAGAGAATGAAGAAATATTAGAAATTTACGAGAACTCTTACCGGAACAGATAAGTTTGTGGCACTGTACTGTTACATTATTTGAAATGCGTAGGTTTTCCAGTGTTCTGTGACATTCTAAAATTATTTTAGATTTTGTTACAGTTCTGCCTAAGGCACCTAAAATAGCCATACTGTCTGAGTAGAAGCAGATACTTATTGCTATTTTTTGTGTCTTTTATTTGTGTAGCTCCGTCAAGTAGGCTGGCAGCTTCTGCCTGAAAAACAGTAGCTTTGTTCCCGAAGCTGACAGAGTATTGTAAATTAAGTTCCGGGCAGAAGACACCTCCACCGCTGCCCTTCTTGTTCTTGGCTCCGTCAATGTAGATATTGATGTCGTAATTGTTTTCGTCTGATGTGCCACACTGATCTCGCTGGATAGTGTAGCTTCTGTTGGAAATAAACGTCTTTATAGTAGAGATGCCACGAATATTCGGCAACTATTCGGTATTCGGCCTATTCGGCCAGTTTTTTCAGTATTCGGTATTCGGCCGAATAGTGCGTACTATTCGGGCCGAATACCGAATAGTAAATCATGTAAAAATGACTTGTTATTTTAATCAAAATTGTGTATTTATTTCCAAATCACAACATTTTAGTACTTAAAATTAATCAGTAGTAAGATGTGCTGGATAAAAACGAGCATTACAGCATTTTTGGTAGCCCACTATTGCGCTTTTCATTGTAACCATCCTCAGAAAATAATCTCTTACTATAAACGCTCCTTCCAGGTGAAGAAAGATAAGTTTTTGCAAATTTCAAAAGGTTCGGGTATTGTTTTTTGTTTGCTGACCACCACTTGTAAGGATCGGCCATCCGATCTAGGCGAACTATTATCAAATAAAAATTCAACTCGTTTGCCACAGCATTCTGCCTCCTAATAATTAGCATTTCTCATATAATCTGTAGCGACTTCTTCAAAGCAGTTCCAGGAACAAAAAAAACAGGTTATAGTGCCGAATATTCGGCGGCCGAATATTCGGCGCTTCGGCCGGCAGCGTCGCCGAATATTCGGTATTCGGTATTCGGCCAATTCACTATTCGTGGCAACACTACTTTATAGTAGTGTCGCTGCATTCAGTCAGTGGACCCGGGAGCCGACAACTTGGCAATGTCAAGTATGCGACTGTGTCCCTGTGCAGTAGTATTCGTTGACCATAGTCCCATGTTACTTAGCCTTATCGCCGCCGCTTTAGCTTCCTGCTTGATGATAATATCGAGTGGTGGAAGTCCTAGAATTATTTCAAGGGCAGCTGTTGGGGTTGACTTCATACATCCGGTGATTGAAACGCATGCAAGCCTTTGAAACTGTCGTAGTTTGTTTTTCACAGCAATGAGGTTCGATCTTTGCCACCAAACCACTGCTCCATATGTTATTATAGGTCTGACCACCGCTGTGTACAACCATTTACACAGCTTTGGCTTGAGTCTCCATTTGGATCCAACAAGTTTCCTAGTTTGGTATAGGGATATTGTTGTTTACTTAGGGTTTTCTCCACATGTTTAGACCAGCTTAGGCGTTGGTCTAGCCATATGCCGAGATACTTTACCTCATTTGTTAACTTTAAGGTTGTATTAAAAAGTTTAGGTAGCTTTAAATTACCTATCTTAGTCTTTTTGGTAAATAGAACCATTTCCGTTTTGGTTGAGTTCACTGACAATTCATGTTTGTGACACCATTCCTCTATGATGTTCAGTGCAAGTTGCATCCTTTCACATAAAGTATTTACAAACAGACCGCCAATGAGAATCGTAACGTCATCGGCGTAGGCTATTGTTGTAAAACCTTTATTATTTAGATCGCAAAGTAGATCATTCCCAACTAAAACCCACAGCAATGGAGATAACACTCCACCCTGCGGACATCCCTTTGCTACTTTGCATCTTATTGTATTTGTTGAAGTAAAAGATACTGTTCTTGATTTAAGCATATTTGTTATCCAGGCACTGATGACCGGGTCTACATCATGATTTTTAAGGTTATTACTTATGCTATTGAACATAGTTTTATCAAAAGCTCCTTCAATATCGATAAAAACTGCAAGGCAGGATTGTTGTAACAATATTGAATTTTCAATTTTGCTTACCACTGCGTGTAAGGCCGACTCTGTTGACTTACCCGGTTGGTATGCATGTTGGTAAGGATGGACAGGTTTCACGGAAAGTGCACCGTCACGTATATATCTGTCACACAGTCGTTCTAAAGTTTTAAGAAGAAATGATGACAGTAAAGTGGGAAATTCGATACTATTTTCGATACTAACTAGGGCAAAACACCCAGTAACTGACCATGTGCCAGTAACTGACCACCTTCCTCTTCAACTCCAATAAATAAGAAATATAGCCAAGCAGGGCCATCTAGTGAAGATCCAGTCTATTTTGTGGTTCATTGAGAGCATTACTGATACAAAAGATTTTGTCAGCCGCCAACAGATGGATAGTGAGCGATCAAAAAAGTTCAGTTGGCGCGCTAACCGAGTAAATTGCAGTTGTGACTAACGTATTTGTTAAGGTAAGTGAATTTTTTGATCGTAAAATTTACCATGAAAAAAATTGAAATCATTGAAAGAAAAAAAATTATACCATATAGATTTAATTATAAAGATTACGTTTTTGATAAGATTCAGCTCGTTATTTCCCGTTTGATTGTTTTTAATGGGGTGGACAGTTACTGGACGACAAAACAGCGATTTTCCAATAACAGACCACCTATGTCGGTTATTGGGATTTTTGGTTGAAGCTGAATTTAGGCAAAATAAGAACGTAATATTAAAGCTCATATGTGCCATTTTCTTGTGTCAAAATATGAGCATTCTATCTTCACTCCTTCCATTTACTGACATAGGTGGTCAGTTATTGGGTAAATTGGTGGTCAGTTACTGGTATTATTATATATGATATATTTTTACAGCTTTCAGCGAGATGAAGAAGCGCCAAGATAGCAAAAAAAGTATAGAAAAGGCAATTCCACTTGTCTGAGACAAACTAGGATCAACAAGACAATCAAAAATAATTCAGGGTGACATGCAAGCACCTTTTAAAATATAGAGAATTCAAACACAAAGTCCAAGTTTGTTCCAGATTCGTTTTAGCTGATGAGGAAGATAAAAACGCTGGTGGAGCATACTATCAGCCAAGGATAATGTGGATTCTCCAGAATAAAGACAGATGTCACCATTTTTCCTTAAAGATAATCCTTGGAGCAGTCCCTTCAAGAATGCAAGACCAGGAGACAAATGGCTTTCACCATCTCACTCTATGAAAAGATACTCAAATGCTTTCTTCAGAACAGCTGAAGGCGTACCTAACCAATGCCAGCGCTTGTGAACCAGATGAAATTGGTTCCCCGAGCACAAAAGAACTTGGCGAACAAGACCTCAATGACGCTATTAATGACCCAACCCGAATATACGTTACCGACGAAACGCGCTTCCGCTTTTTTCCAAAGACAGGCAAAGCCACTTCAGCAAAATAGGAAAAATAAAGCATCACTACAATGCTAGCACCCTCAGCCGGTGCACCAACACGCTCTTCAATGGCATTATGAACGGCCAGCGGATTTCAAACAGAACGGTAAAATTGGCACACAAGAAATGGGGCATTCTTCTATAAGTTGTTACCACGACCAACACCCCAGCCATTTGGAACCGATACCACAACTATCCGGAATCCACTGGCAACGCTATACTATCATTGGCAGACACATTAGTCCAGCAGCGGAAAATGCAGAAAGTACAGCGATGTTCTGCTTCAGTGACGCCTCTTCAACGAGGCAAAGATTCCCTGTCCCCCTGGCAGAAATGACTACTCCTGTCTTTGGCCAAATACTTACCTACGAAAGCACGTTTCAACAGCATCCTAAATATTCCAGTTGAATCCTCAACAAAGTCATTGAAATCCCGTTCGTCAAGGCATCCATCTTTGTATCCTGAAAAACTAACCCCCAATATCTGATTCGGTCATAATTACAATGGCTAGCCTCAATGACTCTTTTAGCCGCACTGAAAGTCTCTGGGTGGGGTTTCAGCAATAATGAAAACCATCTGTGTCTGGTCCTACATCTTTGAAAGGACCGGCGGGGAAAGGGCCTACTTTTCCGGCGGGGAATTTATGTTTTCCCAGGCCGACAATACAATCCGCCACGATTCCTCCTCCTCATCAGCTGATACCGAATATGGAAAAGACCGGCTTTAGCGCTTGGATTCGCTACTTTATATTTAAGAAAATGCTCGTTTCTGGCACCATGAATGCTTCATGGGCCTGTCCCACTGATCCTGGCTTGTTCCGGACAAAAAAAATCGCCCTTTCTGTGACTTATCTGAAGGTACTACATTGGGGCCACTTAATCTTCCTGAAAGCTGTAAATTTAAAATGCGTGTTCACTATGTGCATGTGTGTTTATTCCTTTGTTTTTAGTATTTAACAAAAATGCATGAACTTGTGTTTTTAATAAATAAATGGTTGATTATTAGGATAGGATATCATTTAAATTATGCATTAATCTGATTAATTAATTTAATGCACTTTTCAGTTAAGAAACCTTGAGCAAAAGTGATGTGTCACACATTAAAAGAGACCAGAGGATCGGTACTATTACATGAAGTAATCAAATAAATAAATAATAATAAGATTTAATCATAATTCCATTTTTGAACCATTTTAAATTGGTGGTCAGTTACTGGCATCGAGTGTGGTCAGTTACTAGATTTTAGTGGTCAGTTACTGGGAAAATCACTACTTTTTGTTTGCAAAAATATATAAAAAAATTAGTAACTTCTACATGTTTGCTATTTACTCAGGGATGTAGCTCTGTTATTCTAGTTTCCAAAACAAAAATCGGATTTAATAAGCGATAAGAATTGAGCCCGCTACAGATAAATTACTGGAACAACTCCCTTAAGGTGGTCAGTTACTGGGTGTTTTGCCCTACACTAATTTATTTTTACTTTTTATAGTTGACGTAAACGGAGGTTGGAAAATCCTATAATCGCTGCACAATGATTTTCGCATACAAACTGTACAATAGGTACTGTCTTGCGTTCCCAACATTTAAAAAATCATAACTTCTCTTCAGAGGCGTTTTTCCAAAAAGTAAAAATACTAATAGATCAGCTAGGTAATGCCTATTTGGAGAACCTAGAAACAATCAGCCTTTTCATGTACCTCTGTTTTAGTGTTTAATATATAAATGTATGTATAAGTAGTATAAGTATATAGGGAAAAACACCCAGTAACTGACCATGTGCCAGTAACTGACCACCTTCCTCTTCAACTCCAATAAATAAGAAATATAGCCAAGCAGGGCCATCTAGTGAACATCCAGTTTATTTTGTGGTTTATTGAGAGCATTACTGATACAAAAGATTTTGCCAGCCGCCAACAGATGGATAGTGAGCGATCGAAAAAGTTCAGTTGGCGCGCGAACCGAGTAAATTGCAGTTGTGACTAACGTATTTGTTAAGGTAAGTGAACTTTTTGATCGAAAAATTTACCATGAAAAAAATTTAAATCATTGAAAGAAAAAATTATACCATATAGATTTAATTATAAAGATTACGTTTTTGATAAGATTCAGCTTGTTATTTCCCGTTTGATTGTTTTTAATGGGGTGGACAGTTACTGGACGACAAAACAGCGATTTTCCAATAACTGACCACCTATGTCAGTTATTGGGATTTTTGGTTGAAGCTGAATTTAGGCAAAATAAGAACGTAATATTAAAGCTCATATGTGCCATTTTCTTGTGTCATAATCTGAGCATTCTATCTTCACTCCTTCCATTTACTGACATAGGTGGTCAGTTATTGGGTAAATTGGTGGTCAGTTACTGGTATTATTATATATGATATATTTTTACAGCTTTCAGCGAGATGAAGAAGCGCCAAGATAGCAAAAAAAGTATAGAAAAGGCAATTCCACTTGTCTGAGACAAACTAGGATCAACAAGACATTCCAAAATAATTCAGGGTGACATGCAAGCACCTTTTAAAATATAGAGAATTCAAACACAAAGTCCAAGTTTGTTCCAGATTCAGTTTTAGCTGATGTGGAAGATAAAAACGCTAGTGGAGCATACTATCAGCCTAGGATAATGTGGATTCTCCAGGATAAAGACAGATGTCACCATTTTTCCTTAAAGATAATCCTTGGAGCAGTCCCTTCAAGAATGCAAGACCAGGAGACAAATGGCTTTCACCATCTCACTCTATGAAAAGATACTCAAATGCTATCTTCAGAACAGCTGAAGGCGTACCTAACCAATGCCAGCGCTTGTGAACCAGATGAAATTGGTTCCCCGAGCACAAAAGCACTTGGCGAACAAGACCTCAATGACGCTATTAATGACCCAACCCGAATATACGTTACCGACGAAACGCGCCTCCACATTTTTCCAAAGACAGGCAAAGCCACTTCAGCAAAATAGGAAAAAGAAAGCAACACTACAATGCTAGCACCCTCAGCTGGTGCACCAACACGCCCTTCAATGGCATTATTAACGGCCAGCGGATTTCAAACAGAACGGTAAAATTGGCACACAAGAAATGGGGCATTCTTCTATAAATTGTTACCACGACCAACACCCCAGCCATTTGGAACCGATACCACAACTATCCGGAATCCACTGGCAACGCTATACAATCATTGGCAGACACATTAGTCCAGCAGCGGAAAATGCAGAAAGTACAGCGATGTTCTGCTTCAGTGACGCCTCTTCAACGAGGCAAAGATTCCCTGTCCCCCTTGCAGAAATGACTACTCATGTCTTTGGCCAAATACTTACTTACTTACTTACCTACGATAGCACGTTTCAACAGCATCCTAAATATTCCAGTTGAATCCTCAACAAAGTCATTGAAATCCCGTTCGTCAAGGCATCCATCTTTGTATCCTGAAAAACTAACCCCCAATATCTGATTCGGTCATAATTACAATGGCTAGCCTCAATGACTCTTTTAGCCGCACTGAAAGTCTCTGGGTGGGGTTTCAGCAATAATGAAAACCATTTGTCTGTGGTCCTACATCCTTGAAAGGACCTACTTTTCCGGCGGGGAATTTATGTTTTCCCAGGCCGACAATACAATCCGCCACGATTCCTCCTCCTCATCAGTTGATACCGAATATGGAAAAGACCGGCTTTAGCGCTTGGATTCGCTACTTTATATTTAAGAAAATGCTCGTTTCTGGCACCATGAATGCTTCATGGGCCTGTCCCACTGATCCTGGCTTGTCCCGGACAAACAAAATCGCCCTTTCTGTGACTTATCTGAAGGTACTACATTGGGGTTGGGGCCACTTAATCTCCCTGAAAGCTGTAAATTTAAAATGCGTGTTCACTATCTGCATGTGTGTTTATTCATTTGTTTTTAGTTTTTAACCAAAATGCATAAACTTGTGTTTTTAATAAATAAATGGTTGATTATTAGGATAAGATATCATTTAAATTATGCATTAATCTGATTAATTAATTGAATGCACTTTTCAGTTAAGAAACCTTGAGCAAAAGTGATGTATCACACATTAAAAGAGACCAGAGGATCGGTACTATTACATGAAGTAATCAAATAAATAAATAATAATAAGATTTAATCATAATTGCATTTTTAAACCATTTTAAATTGGTGGTCAGTTACTGGCATCGAGTGTGGTCAGTTACTAGATTTTAGTGGTCAGTTACTGGGAAAATCACTACTTTTTGTTTGCAAAAATATATAAAAAAATTAGTAACTTCTACATGTTTGCTATTTAATCAGGAATGTAGCTCTGTTATTCTAGTTTCTAAAACAAAAATCGGATTTAATAAGCGATAAGAATTGAGCCCGCTACAGATAAATTACTGGAACAACTCCCTTAAGGTGGTCAGTTACTGGGTGTTTTGCCCTATGTCGCAGGTATCTGGTTTAATCTCCTGTTTGATTGAACCGCTAGCCCGTTCATTGGATGACGCTACTCAGTTGTATGACTAAAGAACAACTCGTCAAGTGGTTGACTGTAACGTCCAACGTCTTGACTGAACGTTATTCAGCGAAGTCGTTAAATGGGATGTAGTATAGCAACTTTGTAATGTCTGGTTAGGATGAACATGACCAGACAAGAGTCAACAAAAAGACTATGTTACAAAGCTCTCATCTCACAAATTAATATTGTTGTTCATAATAATCCAGTTTCAGCACATTTTTTTCTTTGAAACTATCCGCCGGCGGTGTAATAATAGGTAGATCCATGTTGTCACACTATTTTAACATAAATAACGCACTTTAAAGCTAATTTATTTGCAAAAAATAACAATACAAGTGCTTTTTGTGTCAGCTGTTCGCTGTTAGACCTATTTATACATAGCAAATAGGGTTTCGTTTTTCCCGACCTTTTTCTGTTCCCGGGAAACGGGAATTTTTTCTAGATTTCCCGGGAATTCCCGGGAAACGGGAATTTATTTTAAATGCTAGTTTTTGCTATTTTCGGGTATTAAAACACTAACAATTAAATCAAATATACTTTTATAACTCTTACTTTTATTACTCGTATAGGTAGAAAAAAGCAACAGTCAGATAAATTAACAACCAAAATTATAATGATTTGTTTTACATGCAAAATCATTTGTTTTTCTTAATTGTAAATTAAACCATAGGTATTATGATTAACAGTTTGAAAATAATATTATTCAAAATTAATTACACTTGAGGCAATGTTTTAGAAAAATTACTTCATTCAGCGATTTATCGCTCAACCTACTTCTTATTTTAGTTTTTTCTCTGCGTTAGTAATTTTATAAAAATAAACGCGGACAAAAAACCGGGACATAAAAAAAATATAATTATAAACAAACAAAAACCCGACTGCACGCTAAAAAGGTGAAAACAAGTCCCAATGTTAATGGAAAGTATCGTGGGCGGGGACCACCAGAGGTTTCACCATTTAGCTGAATGTTACTTAGAAAACGGCCTTGTGTGGCGGTCAAGTTGGTCCCCGGAGAGGACATTGGGACTTGTTTTCACCTTTTTAGCGTGCAGTCGGGTTTTTGTTTGTTTATAATTATATTTTTTTATTTGTAACTTTTTAGTTGTTTTTATTTTATGAAATTTTACGTCAGTAGTCGGGTTTTAGTTCATGAACATTTTTTATTTCAATAATTTTGGTGTTGTTATTTAAATACCTACAATATGCATATTTTTGTAATGTGCAAATCAAGCCCATTCATTTGATACCCCACACGGCATAGTTGCAAAAATATTATTTTTTCGATCATCACGCTATGTCCTCTAGAGGGCGCTATGTACATTTTAATGTAACGTCATCGCGCCATCAATACGCTTCTAACGATACCTCATACATCAAAATGTATCAAGCCGTTTAGGCTACAGGAGGGAACAAAGAAACAGACAAACATACATACAATCGAAAAACATTACCCTCCTCCTTCGGCAGTCGGGTAAAAAATATGACAGGCGTCACACTACCGTTAGCTTTTACATACTCTTTGGTCACATATGTAAAAGCCGATATTTTTTTTGGTTTTAGGTAGGAGAAACAGACAAATAAAGATGAAAATATTGCATAGAATCGATGAAAAATAATACCCGGGAATTCCCGGGAAATATATTTTTTTTCCCGGTTTCGGGAATGACATATTTCCCGGGAATTCCCGGGAACGGGAATTCCCGGGAACACGGGAACGAAACCCTAATAGCAAAGCAGTATTCAAACATCACATCACCAATCTCACGTGCATGTCTTAGCGTTTTGTTATGTTACTAAAGTTACAGTATTTGGTTTGTTTGCTGCAGTCATGGCGTTATTGTCTTTTAATTTGTTTTTTAAAGTAGTCACTTATATATTATTGTATATACAAATGTATAGTTCACCTTAGATATTATTTTTCATGGTTTTTCCGCTGACTTCATGCTTTTACAGTTTATTTTATCAATCAGTCTCTTAATGTATGTATTTTTAATATGTTATGCTTTTTTTGATATGATATAATTTTGTATAAATTCTTAGTATATGTATATATATGTGTGTATATAGTATTTATATATGTAACATATTCGTTATTTTTAGTTAAGTTCCTATCATATATTTACATTCATATCTATTTTTTATATATATTTATAATTTCCTACCTACAAAATAAGTTATTGCTTGCTTTTTAATATTGCTCTTTGATCAGTAGATTTTAAGTACTTTTTAAGTAAAATGTGCACCTTTACATCTTAATGTATTCCAGGGAAACCTATAATTAGCCTTATGCATAAGTAATATGTTATGTTACGTAAACAATGTAAAACGCTGTTGGTTTTCTAAATAAAATAAAATAAAATAAAATAGACGCCATATTTGTTTTATTCACCACCTAACGGATTTTAAGTTCGCTAACTAGTTGGACGTTTTGTGACGCTTGTGCAATCAACGTTCGGCCTAGTCATACAACTGAGTAGCGTCATCCAATGAACGGGCTAGCGGTTCAATCAAACAGGAGATTAAACCAGATGCCTGCGACATATATAAATGTATTATTATAATATTAATAGAATGTTAGGTATAGGTTTATATATTTTTTATGTATATGTAGGTATAATAATTATGGTAGATTTTGTGTAGGTTTTTTTTTTGTGAGATTTTTTGATTGATTGTGTTTTTTTTATTTTTTTGCACTTTCCTACTTTTTGCTCCTGAACCTCGTGCAGGTTGACTGGTAGATAATGCTCTTAGCATAAAGTCCACCTCATTGTTCATCTACTTTTGTAAATTGTGCAATAAAATCATAAATAAATAAATATTATATTGCCTACAATTTTGAATTTAACTTGAAAAAAGGCCAAATCTGGATTTTCGGCCAAAATCTAAAATAAATTCTACAATCTGGGCAGCAGGGCCGGATTCAGAGGTCGAGAGGCCCCGGGGCAGCAAAGAAGTGGAGGCCTCCTGGCCCCACATAATTTTCAGTTAATCAGTTAAAGTTTTTTTTGTGTGTAGATGATTTTATAGTTTAACAAACATATAGAATATAATCGGAAACGAGATATTATCTGAAATCAAATTTTAGGGTTAATGAACGGAATCTTCAGAGCTTTGGTAATCCAGTTCCCGGAGTAGAATAGGTACTTTCAATACTCATCAGAGAAATCTTTGATAGAAGTCCTATCGTGGTTCGAAGCCTATTTTTTATAATTTTCATTTTTGAAAATAAGCGATCTCCTGTGCAATTTGATATCATCAAAACTAAATACATTCTCATTGCAATTTCAAAGTCTTCGAATGTAACTCTGAAATTTTGATCTTCTAGAATTTTGTAGTAAAGTAGTAGTAGTAGTTGGTTCCGGAGATTGGTCTTTTCCATAGTCCTTTTTGTATGAGTCGATCAAATATACAAATTGAACCAACTCATTACCAAGATTGGGTTCTAATTAATCCTGATAAACTTTCACTAATGCCTCTGCTACACAGTGCGGATTTTCAGCATCCATCTTGTTGATGCTTTTGAAGGCTACCATAAAAAGAAAGAAACCTCATACTGGCAATGTAAAACAGCGAAATTAGATTTCTAATAGCGACAACAGCGTTTTTTGTCTAGTGTTTACTAGTTCCAGGCCTCCACAAAAGAGGGGCCCCCACAATAGAGACTTCGAAAAAAAAAAACATAGTCCAATTTTTTTTCGAAGTTTCTATTGTGGGGGCCCATTTTTTTGGAGGCCCCGGGGCAGTTGCCCCGGTTGCCCTCCCCTAAATCCGGCCCTGCTGGGTAGGTATTTAGTTCTTACTGCTAGGTTATAAAAAAATGCCTTATCTTGATGAATTCTATTATATTCTATTCTATTCTCTTGTGGGAGTTAAGGGTACCTGCACCTGGCTCTCTCGAGTGGAACCTTTGTGCATATCCCACCTATTTCCCACCACGCTGAGCGGTGGTGGTTGGTGGGTTCCCATATTAAATCTAGATATGCAGGTTTCCTCACGATGTATTCCTTCACCGTAAGAGCGATGATATACATTGTACTTAAGTTAAAAGAACTCATTGGTCCTACATGTCAGCGCCGGGATTCGAACCCGCATCTCTTGCGTGAGAAGCGGGCGGCGCTTACCCGACTAAGCAACCACCGCTCTCTTCTTAATGAACAATTATGTATTTTACTTTTTGTAAAAACGATTTTGAAGAGTAGGTAGTTATGATTTTTTTAATGTTGAGTACGCAAGACAGACGCAATACATTGCCTTTCAAGAGTAGGGGGGCTGTACTGCATAAGTATACAAATGTTCATTTGATTTCTTCGTACCTACTTCGTTTTGCCTTCGCAAAAAGCGCTCCTGTGTCTAGTTTTTGTTTAAAATTAAGTACTTAAGTACTTTTTTCGTCTTGAAACTTAGCAGTAGCACTGTAGAAGATTGATTCTCGCATACTAACTACGCCATACGATTTCTAGTGGTCAGTCTGTAGTGCATGCATAGTAGTTATACGGAATTATTAATATTAAATATTTAGGTAAGTACTATGTTTATAATACATTGCCTAAGAATTTAATTACGGGTTTAGGAAAACTAAAAAAGTTAAGGTTTTCTTATATCATCTGGGCCACTCGTAGGTAGTTACGGGTTTTGCAATTTTCAAAAACGAAAAAAGTTTTGCTTAAGTGTCGTATAATTCTATCAGCGGGAGAGTCGACTGTTGATGAATCGTTCAGTTTTGTATCAGAGATAAAAAAAAGACTTTACTACAAGGTGGACTAAAAGAAGTCATCCAATGTTGTTTGGCTCTAATTTTTTTCTTCACATACATGGGCGATATTGCAGGGAATAATGACAGATAAAACGAAAAACAGGCGACCCGAAAACTCAATGGTACATGTCAGCGCCGGGATTCGAACCCGCATCGCTTGCGTGCTTATACACAATTATTCCGCGTTCTTGGGCAGTACCTATATCACACACCATGGCTTCTGAACTTGTATTCTGCATTTGTCTTGGCCACAAATATCAAACAGATTTGAAATTGGCAGCCATTTGCACAAACGAGAGTAACTTCCAATAGGGTGATGACTTTCGGCCCACCTTGTAGACGTACGTGCCAATTTTCTCCATTGTCGGTTATCTAACCAACAGGGATTGATTTATAAATTAAACGTCATATCCATAACTATAAAATTCATGACAGATGTGTCCAAAGTTAACCACTACTCCCTGGTTATGCTCTAACCGAGAATGGAGAAATTTTCACTAAAGATGACAGAAGGAAATGCCACTCACAGTGCTGGTGATCCAGGTGGTGTAGCTGGCGACCCGTGCGTAGACCCCCGGGTACGAGGGGTTCCCGCAGCCGGCGCCCCACGAGGTCACCCCCACCACCACCCCGTTGTACACTAGTGGGCCCCCGGAGTCAACATAAATTTTATATAGCCAACCATTATTAGTGTTTAATGCAAAACTTCTGACTGCACTTGCCACACATAAACCCTGCGTGGTTTAAGCGGCAGGTTTTTGTTGTAAACTCTTATGTACCTATTATAAAATGTTTTTGGAAAATAAACGAAATATATAAATATATATGAGTCACCCTGGCAAGCGTCCGCGCCTGGGGGTCAAACATTGTATTTTACGACGGCCGAAATAAAGACGGTCGGTGTTGATCGGTCTTTAGTTTTAGCTCGTTAGTAAATTGAAATGGGTGTTTTTCGGAGGATTTATAAGGCATTGTAGGTACTTTTTACACGACCACGACCAGTGGTCAGTGAACCTTGTAACGTTTCGCCCTACCTAAAGCCTACCTAATGGATTTACTAAGAAGATATTTGAAAACACCTAACTAACTTGAGTGAAATAAGAGTGAAACAAATACTGTTTTGAATTGGCCATGAAACATCCAGGAAACCCCTACGTTGTGTTGTAACCCAATAAACGAAAGAAAGAGAATTAAATAAACTATGACCTAGAATTGATTACATACATCCTACCTGCCTATAATTATTGACCTATATACTACAACCTTGATGTATAACTTTTATTTGTATGATAACTACATATTTACAGGTAAGTACATAAAGATAATAATATAGATAATAATGTTTTTTGGTGTTGGTTAATAAGGGAAGCCCCTCCATACGCTTTGTAGGCCTTGATCACTACACCCGATTGAATCAATATATAAGACTCTAAAATAGATAAATAATAGCAAATATTCAATCGGAGCCCTCGTGGAACACAACCATTGACTTGGACATTCCTCCGACCAACTTATTAATCACTTCCCTTGCTCCTAACCTTATATATTTACATGTTTTATATTTATTTCATGTAAATAAATCAACATGAATACATGTTGTCAAAGCTAAAGGGGACAATTTTATTTATAAACATAAATTAACTGAAACTAGAATAGTTCAATAATTTACAGTATAGTAACTTTATTAAATCATGAATTTCATAATAGATAAGTATTGGAAAATATAATAATATGACTCTAATTTTGTAGCCAAGTGGGAAGTGATTTAGGTATTATTTTAAAAGATTGAATATATAATATGAAATAGTGAATATTCTTTGATCTTATTGGAATATAGGATAATTGTTATGAAATAGTGAATATTAAGTACAATAATAGTGAATAATAAGTGTTCGATGGGATTCAGGTCAGGACTGAGCGCAGGCCAGTCCATCGTGCGCAATTCCTTCTCTCTCAGAAACTGCCGACTGACTCGTGCCGTGTGGCAGCGGGCATTGTCGTGCATTAGCACGAAGTCTTCACCGACAAATTCTGCATAGGGCACAACATGACCGAGTAGAATGTCGGTGATGTACCGATCAGCTGTTAACCCGCCTCCTCGGCCGCCTCCAGGCACGAAAACAAGTGCGGTTTTTCCCTCTAGAGAAATACCAGCCCACATCATGCAGGAACCGCCGCCATATGCTACTGTTTCAGCGAAACAACATTGGGCAAATCGTTCCCCCGGACGCCGGTAGACCCGGCCTCTCCTGTCACTGCCATGCAGACACACTCTGCACTCATCAGTAAACAGGACCGACCGCCATTGCGCAATGCTCCAATCGAGATGCTCTCGAGCAAACTGAAGACGCGCTTGTCGGTGGCCTGCAGTCAATTTGGGGCCTGATGCAGGTCTTTTTGGTGTCAAGTTGGCTTCCTTCAAGCGTCTTCTCACTGTCCACTCGCTGACAGCCACTTGTCGTACACGTCTCAGTTCTTGCTGCACATCAACGCCCGTAAGGTGTCGATTGCGCAGCGAGGTTGAGACAATGAAGCGGTCGTCTCTCTCTGAAGTGCAGCGGTGGCGGCCCGTTCTTGGTCTTCGATTGAAGGCACCAGTCTCTTGGAACCGTCTGTATACTCGGGATACAGCAGACTGGCTCAAGTGGAGCTGGGCAGCGACTGCTCGCTGACTTAACCCTTGTTGCAGCAAGGCAACAACTTGAGCAGCTTCTTCTGGTGTGGTATCCATGGGTTTGCGAAAACAAGGAATACAATGCAACGAGATGTGTACCGGTCAACTTGCAACAAGCGACTGATAAGGTACACCGGATGTGGAAAGGTTTTATAGCGGGATCAGGTAGCGCAAGGCGTGGATTCCTAATGAGGTAATTAACACTGACGGGCAATTAAAATGCGTCATTAAATCTGCGCTTAGTTTTTTTTTATGGTATTGATCTTAATTGAAAGCCTAATTCTTCAGCTTTCGAATGACATATCACTTTTATATTTACCATTTATCGTTTTAGGAAAATCAATGTATATGTGCGCCGTGAAGGCTTGAGTCGATTTGGTTGCTCGCGAGTGTATATAATCTTATTCAAATATATTAGGGGCCGTCCATTAATCACGTGAGGCTCAAAGGGGGGGGGGGAGGGGGTACTGAAAACCTCACGAAACATCACGAGGGGGGAGGGGGGGTTCTCGTTAGACATCACGTGTATTAATTTTTTGGCAAAAATTAGGTATTTCTGAACCGATATTTTGGACGGCGCAAAAATTTTAACGATTTGTAGTATGACCTATTTTTTTTCTAGTCATAAATTGCCTTTACATAGACTTCCAAAAAAATACACGTGATCCAGGGGGGGGGGAGGGGGGGTTGGTCCCAAACCTCACCAAATATCACCAGGGGGGAGGGGGGGGTCAAAAAATGAGAAAAACGACCTCACGTGATTAATGGACGGCCCCTTATAAATAGTTGTAATAAATATATCCTAGCTAACTTTATTCCTACTATATCCTTGCTATCTTTTTTTACAAAAGAATTTATTGCTTTAACTAATACTTCTGTTGGTTAGAATTTACATAACTTTCTGAAAATAAGGAAATTGGACAGGAATCTGATTTACCTTCAAGTTATTTGTATTTATTGAGCAATATAGGACCAGAAATGATTTAGTTTAAGTATCTAGAACCCTTATTTGTGGTATCTTGACACTTTTAGAGTGATTTTCTCCGTTAATCAATTCTATCCCTGATCTGGTACAAAAGCTTATTATATTCAAAATCAAATAATCTCTGTAATATTAATAAGGATTATTGTGGTACAATAAACCAAAGTAAGTTAGATAGACCATAGATTCTATAAATAGAAGCATTTGTTTACTTAATGAAAAATCAATAATTTAGACAAAGAACTATAGGACAAATTTGAGGTTATGTGAAAGTATTTTATCTGATAAAATTATTAAGTACTTTTGAAGTGATATTTATTGCAAGATATTATTTAGTTTATTATTTATGATGAAGTTACTACTCTCCCCACCCTAACCATGAAGTTACCTGCCTATTTGTGTCTAACCAGAAGGCCCTATTCTAATCTAAAATGTGTTGAATCAAAACTAGGGAATCAATCCCACATTTACATTTAATTGTGTGGAGTGTAATGTGTAGGTTTTCTCCGGGTGAATGGAGTGCACCTTGCCTAGCTAGTTAAATACTGAATGAGCGGGGTAGGTGACCCCTAGTGTACCTAAGCCCTATACCTGTGTGTTGGAAATTGCAGCCGTGGGTTAACGGTATGGCACCCGGGCGACTTGCAATCTCCGAATGTGTGTTATAAGTATATAAATATATGTGTGATAAAGATCAAGTAATAGTCCAGATTTTTAAATCAAAGATCTATTCTTGAGGAGTGTATCCCTTCACGTTCTAGCAAAAGAGGGACCCTGGTTACTCCATAGCCAGGCCTAACTAACACTACCCGGGGGCCCTAAAACAAGACTTGGTTGAACGACACCGTTAGGTATCCGTCTTGCCACCTTACCATGAAGGATTTAGACTCTAGAGTACACGTTCCCCCAAAATGCTAAAGATCTAGTCGAAAGCCTTGGCAATCTAAAGATCTAATTAATAAAGTTTTCAAATTACGACAGTGCTAATCACTAAGGAATGTCCTTGCCATATACATTTACATATATGGACGAAAGCGCTTTTCCAAAGCAATACCACCATCGTACGTTGAAAACTAACAATAAACAAAATAAAAACTAAACCAACGCGAAAAACTCCCAACGTGTACCCGATCGCAAGAAAATTACTAATGGCCGCCGCCGCCTCTCGCATTCCCTTTTATACCTTCCTAGTCCTGTAAAACAAAATGGCGGAAGGCCCGGAGCAGCGCTGGCGCAGGGTCGGCGCAGGGACGGTGCAGGGTCTACGCAGAGTCGGTGCAGGATCTACGCAGGGTCGGTTCAGGATCTACGCAGGGACGGTGCAGGGTCTACGCAGAGTCGGTTCAGGATCTACGCAGGGTCGGTTCAGGGTCGGTTCATGAAGTTAGCCGACTCCCTAAATTATATTATATTTTCTTTTCTTTATTAACTGTAACTCATACTTTTATTTGTTTAGGGAAATATCTGATAACATCTGCTACTAATTGGCTCTCTGGAATCTGATAATTAGACGTTTGGGCCTTTCCAGTTACTCTAAGTTAGGATGATGGCATAAATAGTGTTACAGGTCTATCCCAACCCAACTCGTATGATCAATGTTGTATAATATATCTACTTTTTCAAACATTCAAGTATAATAATTTAAGAGCCTAGTTTTTAAGCACCTAGTCGATGACAAGCAAAGATCCAATCCAGAAGCACAATCAACCACATCAACAAACCAAAGAACCCGCACAACAAAACTCATACAATCAATACCAAACCGAACCAACCCAGCCAAAAGCATAATTAATAATTATAGACTAGTTGCTATAACTACCGATTCCCCCCCAACCAGGCCAGTCCAATCAGCACCAACCATACAAGCCCCGCCACGCAAACTCCTCGATCCCCCAATGCAGCCGACCGCACCTCCAGACCAAAATCCTCACCCCTCATCTACCTGGACCAGAATTTATTTATCTATTCTAATCATTTGAGGTTGTTCATAAAGACTAAAATGCGCCGCGTTTTCGTTACATTTGTTTTTTTTTTTTTATAAATTTTTATTTTAATAAATCTACTGCTTTTACCTAAAATAAGACCATATCATTATTTTACCTACAACCCCTATTCACTAATAATTCCCTAATCAGCTACATAATCAGAGAGACCTTCATAGTGATTCAGAGCAACACTAATATGACACCTACCTACAGATAAATCAGTCTTTATACAACTATGTTTTATGTTATTCTCTTTAAAAGTAAGTAACTTATTAAATTTCATAAATAATGTCCTGAATAAGAATCCATTATATCCAACCCCTGATGATGATGATTATTGTTTCCTCTCACTCCACAAGGAGCTTAGTCTTATACAACCCCTAATCTTTTATAATTCTGTAATGAAATACATAACATTACTACAACCCCTACTTATTAAGTAAAATTTAATAAATGAATTATTTTCATTTTCCTCATCCTAACTTTATTAACTACCTACCTATCTATCTTCACAAATGCTTTCCTATTACGTACCGTTCCAATACAAAACCTAGCCTCTTGCGCTTCCTATTTCATGATAAATAATTCTTTCGTTTATAAGTTCGATCACTCCACGGCAACAAATTGTGATTATATCAAGGATATAATCACTTTCCTACCCCTAGTATGTAACAAATCATTACGAACAAAACGCAAGAGACTTATTATAACGTTAACATCTTGCAGTGATTTTGTGCAGTCATGAGTGTGCATTACACTACCAAATATTATACTAGTCTGTGACGCAATAAAAGTTACTCTGTAAAAAAAAATAACCTTTTGACTTTTTATTGTTTGTGGTGCAATGCTGCATAAAGTTTTTCCAACTAAAGTAAAAACAAACTTTTGAAACTTTATTCTAGCCAAAACTTGAAAAGAAATGCCTTTATGTAGTTTATGTGAAAACCGCCATATTGAGTAAATATTTACTTACTATAATCGCAAAGGCAAAGAACAAACCTTAATGTTTTTTCGAGACAAACGTAAGTTACCTGAAAATAATACTATGCAAAAGAGTGTTCAATATTGTGGTTTATTTGCAAATAAGTACTATCTTAATCAAATTGACTTGTAAAATTTCAGATAATAGAACAGAAAACTAGCTGCCTGACACCTAACAAGAAGAGATGAAGCAAAATCTAATATCCTGGTCTTTCGGTACCAAATTGTAACGTTTCGCCCTACCTCCTGCCTACTTAACTCCTACCTAATGGATTTATTAGAAGATATTTGAAACTACAACTTACTATTAACACTGGTTATCTACACTGGTTATCTACACTGGATTCTTCCCACAATGAATCAATACTTTTATCAAAGATCTTCGAAAACCGCCAGAAGGAAGCTCAAGATTCAACTGAAAGTCTAGAAGGGAAAACAACCTAACAAATAAACTGGAGACTTAAAAGTGAAACAAATACTACTTTAGCTTGGCCATGAAACATCCAGGGAACCCCTACGTTGAGTAGTGTAACCCAATAAACGAAAGCTAATGAATTTAATAAAACTATGAACGTGAATTGAATACAACCTTACTAACTACCTGCCTAAAGTTATTGACCTATACATTCACTACAACTTTCATTTGTATGATAACTACATATTTACAGGTAAGTGCATAAAGGTAAAAATAATGTTTTTTTTTTTTTGTTGGTTTAAAAGGCAAGCCCCTCCATACGCTTTGTAGGCCTTGATCACTACAATCGATTGAATCAATATATAAGACTCAAAATAGATAAATAATAGCAGATATTCAATCGAAGCCTTCGTGGGACACAACCATGGACTTGGACATCCCTCCGCCAACGATCACTTCCCTTGCTCCTAACCTTACATATTTACATGTTTTATTTTTATTTCATGTAAATAAATCAACATGAATACATGTTGTCAAAGCTAAAGGGGACATATTTATAATCATATACAAACTGAATATTAGAATAGACCAATGATTTATAGTATAGAAACTATATAAGTATGAATTTCATAATAGATAAGTAGGTACTTGACAAATGCATGACTCTAATTAATAGCCAAGTGGGAAGTGATTTATTCTTTTAAATTACTTAAATTGAAAGGTTAATTATTATGAAATAGTTAATATTCTTTGATCTTATTGGAATATGTTCTGAATAGTTGTAGTAAATATATAAGACAACAAAATATACCTAGCTTTATTTATTTACATAAGAATATAAAGCTTATCAAGGAAACAAATACTTCCACAAGTTAGAATTTACACAACTTTCTGAAATGTGCAAATTGTGACTGAAATCTGATCATACTTCAAGCTATTTGTATTTATTGAGTGATTATAGAACCAGAAATGATTTGGTTTAAGTATCTAGAACCCTTATTTGTGGTATCTTGACACTTATTAGAGTAAATTTCTCCGTTAATCAATTCTACCCCCAATCTGATACAAAAGCTTATTGTACTCAAAATCAAATAAACTCTTCTGTAATATTAATATGGATTATTGTGATACAATTAACCAAAATAAGTTAGATAGACCATAGGTTCTATAAATAGAAGTATTTGTTTACTTAATGAAAAATCAATAATTTAGACAAAGAACTATAGGACAAATTTGAGGTTATGTGAAATTATTTTATCTGATAAAATTATTAAGTACTTTTGAAGTGATATTTATTGTAAGATATTATTTAGTTTATTATTTATGATGAAGTAACTACTTTCCCCACCCTAACCATGAAGTTACCTGCCTATTTGTGTCTAACCAGAAGGCCCTATTCTAATCTAAAATGTGTTGAATCAAAACTAGGGAATCAATCCCACATTTACATTTAATTGTGTGGTGTGTAATGTGTAGGTTTTCTCCGGGTGAATGGAGTGCACCATGCCTAGCTAGCTAAATACTGAATGAGCGGGGTAGGAGACCCCTAGTGTACCTAAGCCCTATACCTGTGTGTTGGAAATTGCAGCCGTGGGTTAACGGTATGGCACCCGGGCGACTTGCAATCTCCGAGTGTGTGTTATAAGTATATAAATATATATGTGATAAAGATCAAGTAATAGTCCAGATTTTTAAATCAAAGATCTATTCTTGAGGAGTGTATCCCTTCACGTTCTAGCAAAAGAGGGACCCTGGTTACTCCATAGCCAGGCCTAACTAACACTACCCGGGGGCCCTAAAACAAGACTTGGTTGAACGACACCGTTAGGTATCCGTCTTGCCACCTTACCATGAAGAATTTAGACTCTAGAGTACACGTTCCCCCAAAAAGCTAAAGATCTAGTCGAAAGCCTTGGCAATCTAAAGATCTAATTAATAAAGTTTCCAAATTACGATAGTGCTAATCACTAAGGGATGTCCTTGCCATATACATTTACATATATGGACGAAAGCGCTTTCCCAAAGCAATACCACCATCGTACGTTGAAAACTAACAATAAACAAAATAAAAACTAAACCAACGCGGAAAACTCCCAACGTGTACCCGATCGCAAGAAAATTACTAATGGCCGCCGCCGCCTCTCGCATTCCCTTTTATACCTTCCTACTAGTCCTGTAAAACAAAATGGCGGAAGGCCCGGAGCAGGGCCGGCGCTGGGCCGGCGCAGGGCCTACGCAGGGACGGTGCAGGGTCTACGCACGGTCGGCGCAGGATCTACGCAGGGGCGGTGCAGGATCTACGCACGGTCGGCGCAGGATCTACGCAGGGTCGGTGCAGGGTCTACGCAGGATCGGTTCAGGGTCGGTTCATGAAGTTAGCCGACTCCCTTAACAATTTCATAGACTACCTTTCACAGCAAAAATGTTTTTGAGAAATAAATGTCTTAAACCGTAAAATCCCTTGAGAAAACCCTTCCTAGCGCAACTAACCCTACGGGAACCTCCTAACATAGTTTAAATTCATTATTTGCGGAATCATTAATGTTTCGGCATTGATGGAACATTACAATGCTACCTTGTCTCCGGGTAGGTCCTATTTTTATCAAATAAGTTTTAATTTCTTTTAGTTCCTGACATAATTTAAATAATTCCTCCGACATAACTTACCATTATGATGCACAATAATTAATCAATCTGCATAATTCACAATATAACAGCACTAACCATTTACCTATAGTAACTTAATGTCTCTATTTTTTTTTTCTTTTTTTTTTTTTTACGAGGACTTGTGGTATCGGCTTTGATATTGAAAGGCCGATTTCCCGAGCGATAGGTACCTTTCGGGAAATTTTACTCGTTTAAATCATGGTTGTCTACCTCGTCTACCCCTTGGTCATCTGAAATAGTAAAAACCCTACGTGATGGACCTGCAAAGGGGGAAGCTGATTGGTTATTTTG
The DNA here is from genome assembly GCF_932276165.1 of Plutella xylostella. Classification (NCBI taxonomy): domain Eukaryota; kingdom Metazoa; phylum Arthropoda; class Insecta; order Lepidoptera; family Plutellidae; genus Plutella; species Plutella xylostella. The sequence goes on along the minus strand of NC_064007.1, from coordinate 6,873,707 downwards.
GCGACCCTGGGAGGACAACCCATGGAATTGGTTCCTATTATTGTACTGTCGTTTGCGACAGTTTTCAATAGTGTGCCCCGGGTTCTTGCAGTAACGACATGTAAGTACATCCCTAGAAAAGTCAGGACGGTTCTGTGGGAAATTAGGTTGGTAAGGTCTCTGCTGAAAATCACGACGAGGAGTGAACCTAGGCTTATCAACAGTGTTGTTGAATTGAGGTCGTGACTGCGATGTGTTTAGGCTTAGTAGTATTTTTTCTTCTGCGACTGCGAAATTAACAGCTGAGTTGAGTGAGTCTGGGTCACGACATCTCACAATTTGTGACAGTCGTGGATGTAGACCTATCACAAATGTGTGCAGAGCTAAATCCTCCATGGCAGCTACACAGCCTGTTAGCTCCGTTTTACGTTTGGTGGGTATGGAAATGTTGATTTCAGTCAGCAGCTTGGCCAGACATGTTTCAATTTTTAATGCGTATTGGTTGACTGACTCTGATGGAGTCTGCTTGCATTCTTGTAGTTCTGACAGAAGATGGGCATAATGCTTCCTCTCACCAAACTGCTGCTTTAGAAATTCCGTGAATTGGTCAAATGAAGCGAATTCCTTAATACTGCAGATGGACTCTGCTTTTCCTTCTAGCTGACTTAATATGTATCTAAACAGAATAGGTTTTTGAGCCTTTGTTGCCAAGTTGTGTGCATTTTGGCAGTTTAAAATAAATGAATTTTAATTTTTTCCCTACTACTGTCGAAGGGCTTAATGAATTTTAATAGGACATTCATTTCTACATTCATGTCTGTTTCCGATAATTTTTCCTCACGAACCTGTGCACCTTTACTCCCGCTGGGAACTTCCTCTCCCCCTTTACTCATAGTGAAATTTAGAGAGAGACACAGAAAGTAGAAAGAAAAATTCAAATTATAATAAGTATAAGAAGTCGTCTCTATACTTGTCTAGCACAGATTTAGTTAACTAGTTTTGGTCATAAAAGAGATCATAACAAAGACAGTGAATAGAAATAAAATAACACAGATTTTAAAATTAACCCTTACTTTAAATAAAAATAATGTCCTAACTCTGAGTTCAGTTTCTGGAAATAGTTTTTTATTTTTGCACAGTAAAGTCACTCACAGTAGCGCCACCGCGACGAATATTGAAGGCTGCATGTCCGCTTAGTTAGCGGTAAACAGGAACAGGAGTAATTAGGCACAGTCCTCTGTGCCCGATCAGGAACAATACCACTTGTAGATAATAAGTAAGTATGTATAATAGGTAATAGTACAGTACCTTGGAAATATAATTTCCTACACTTAACACTTCACTGAGAATCACAAAACGTCTTAGTCCTCGAAAGCGTTTTTGGGTGAACCAGGGATTTTCGTATCCCACCGCTGCCACCAAATATTATACGGGATCCTTGAATAAGCTATTTTAAAAAAAAGATTTTATGAATCTAAAAATAGAATATTTATTGAATCGGTAATTAATCACACAAGTTGGAAAATAGTAATGGAAATTGGAAATAGAAATTGGAAATTGAATCGACCGACCCGAGCTGATGATTACTGCCGACTGACTGGACCTACTCAATATGGCTTCCAGGCCCGGGGATGCTGATCAGCGATATCAGCATTTCTACATACAGTGTAGGGATGTTACAGTACGACATGCAATAAAGTGTGTTAAAAAGGATAGACAAGACACAAAGAGTTGTAGATTTTCACCTTCTTACTATATTTACTACTATTGCAACTCCTTGTACTTTTATATATATCTGTCCTCATTGCTTTACCGTAAACAAGCTACAATAAATAAAATTGCGATGGCCATCGCAATTTTTACTTACTTTTGAGACTGAAAATAAACAGGAAAATGATGGTTTTCAGTATGAAGTTACTAATTATTATGACTGTGTGTGTTGTATTTTAATGGTTCTATGGTAATGTTTATTATTTATTGTACGGTTATAAGTACGGTAGACTAAAATTGGATTATCTATTATATCTATGAGTGTATGTGGTACTTTATACTAAGCTCCTTCAGTTTTCAAAGGTAAATGAATGTAACCTTACCAATTTTTATTTCTATATAGTTAGGTAGGTATACTTAATCAAAGTCTATTTAAAAAGTAGAAGAATTGTTATTTCTTTATTACCGATAGGGTACAATCAACCCCCAGTAAAAGAGAGATTTTTTTTTCAACATTATTAGGCATGTATTACTTACCTACATTACCTGCCATAAGAATATAAATTATTTTTATCCTTATGCGATCTTTACATTTTATGCGATCCATACATTTTATGTGATCAGGGATTTCTCTTTAAAAATATGGACTACGTGTAGGTAGGTATATAATTAAGTTTTCAGGGAGCTGTGAGGACTCGGTGACTGTGAGGGAGCCCCCCGCGCCCCCCGTGCCCCCCGCGCCCCACGCCAACAGAATCGTCGGGGGACGACCCACCACCGTCGAGACATACCCATACATGGCGTATTTAAGATAATTATATACGGTAGGTATTGCTGATTTACCAGACCCACTGATATAATTTTATGGAAGCTTCGTTTGGAGCTGTCAACGCGAGCAATGAAAAGGTTAAATTTTCATAATACCGACACCAAACAGGGACGTGATGTGACTGTGACCGTAGGTACACAGTTGTACGGGTAGGGTCAGTGCGTCTCAGTATGTCCGAGAAATACTTGTCAAATGTTCAAAAAATTCAAATGATGAAGGTACTTATTCAATATCAGTTTGCCTACGTCAAACTGAGCCTTTAGTTATTTTAATTTTGCGGTTAGTTACGAGTATATAGCCCTTATTGTAACGTACTTTATCACTGTATTTGCAGATTTCTGGTCAGAGGATGCTGGGGGGTGCCTGTGGGGGCGTGATACTCACACAACACCACGTGCTCACCGCTGCACACTGCTTATTTCGGTAATAAATTCCAAAATGTTGTAAGTAGGTACTTAGTTACGATTTAGCAGTCGGCCATTCTCCAAATTATCATGAACGTCTCACTTTATTTCCCTGTCATTAATTTACAAGCTACCTCCAAGAGCTTAGATGGGCCTTTAAGGCGCTATTATACGCAGAACTAGCGCAACCATTGGATAAAAAGTCGTAACTTCCGTTTGACAGTGTTTATCAAAAAACTGCCAAGGCCATAGTGCCTGGAATATAGAAGTTGCCGAAAATACCGCCAGAAACGGCTTTCGTTAGCGATTTTCACATTAATTTCTAGATTCCAAGCACAAGGGATTAGGAGGTCTGTACTGAAATTGGCGACGAAGATGAAGCTATAATAGTTAGTATTATTATTTACTTTATGGTGGACGACTGTCATCTTACCTGGAGAGGCAAATCCCGGTGGAGCAAGCCGGCTTCGTGGCTGGTCGAGGCACACGCGAACAAATTCTGAACATGCGCCAAATCATAGAGAAGTGTTAGGAATTCAACAAGCCGGTCGTGTTGTGCTTCATGGACTACTCTAAGGCTTTTGATTGTGTGAACTGGCAGTCGCTGCTAAACATATTGCTGGAGATGGGTGTGCCGAAGGATCTTGCATTCCTCGTCCAAAATCTATACGTGGATAGTAATGCCAAGATTCGTCTTGACGACACATACTCAAAACCCCTACGCCCAGAGCGTGGCGTCCGACAGGGATGTATTCTGTCGCCCAAACTGTTCAACATCTACGGCGAATAAATAGTCCGAGCGGCGCTGGAAGGATGGGAGGGAGGTCTATCCATCGGCGGAAGGAAGATTAACAATCTCCGTTACGCGGACGACACCACCCTTGTAGCCACTAGCGAAGAAGAAATGGCCGTCTTGTTCGACCGGATTGAAGGCGAAAGTGCCAAACTTGGGTTGCGGATTAACAAGTCCAAAACGTAACTGCTAACCGTGGACCGCGAACAAGTTCTGACCAAATACAGTCGCCTCAATACGTTAGACCGCGTAAGCGACTTCAATTATCTCGGATCTCTCATCACTAACGATGGAAACTGCGATAGAGAAATCAAAAGACGAATCCAGATTGCTAAAAACGCCATGACCAAACTTGAGAAAATATGGAAGAATACAAATATCACCAAGCGTACCAAAGTGAGACTTGTCCACGCACTTGTCTTCCCTATTTTCTTGTACGGCTCCGAAACATGGACAATCAAGGCCAACTTAAAAACAAGAATCGATGCATTTGAGATGTGGATTTGGCGCAAGATGTTGCGCATACCATGGACAGCCTTCAGACGGAATGAATAAATCCTGAATGAGCTCAAAATCACTGTGCGCCTGTCTGATATATGCCGATCCCGCATGCTGAAATTTCTGTTACTGGCACTACCATCTTGAGGGCATCTAGAGTTGGCATTCGCGTCGGATCCACCTACAATAACCGCGGAGCTCAAAGCATGAGACGTCCAAGACCGTGGTACACGAGGACTACAAACATTCGGAGAGTAAAGACAACGACGTGGCAGTGTTGGTGCTGCCGACCAGTATGAGCAACTACCGGAGCAGCTCGGTGCAGCCAGCCGCCATCCCCCCGGGGGGGTATGTGGTCCCGGACAACGCGTCTGTGGTAGCTGTCGGGTGGGGATGGACTGATGTGAGTATCTAACACTTCACCTTCCGGATTTTATTGACATCTATAAGTAAATAATGACCTAATTTCTTATTTGATAATAAACGGATATAAACCCCATGTTTGGCATGATACCCCAATGAGCCCCTGAGTCATTTCTGTCGGCTTCCTATACCACTACTGTAATACTCCGTAGATGAACTGCATCAACTCAAGCCCCCTCGGCCTGCGGCACGTGGGGCTGCGCACGGTGGACCGAGACACCTGCGCCGCGCGGTGGGGAGCTCCGGCCCCAGACTCCATGCTCTGCGGGCTTAGTGGCTTAACGTCGGGCCGTCGCTACGCCGCTCCACGCCTACAAGCTACTTTCGGCACACCGCTCCCGCCTACAGAGGACTTTCACTACGCCGCTCCGCAATTTTATTCACTTAAGGGCATGCTATGTCGAAATATTTAATTCCTAACATTGTATTAAAGGTTTAAACTGTATGTTTTGATTTTAACTTACTATGTATTAGTAGGTAAATATTGTATTATATTATATACGTAGTATTATACATTATGTTTAATATATCTATTGTATTAGATACATACATATAGTATAATATGATTTATATAGTATACAGGGTTATTGGTAAGTAGACCAGATCCTTTCAGGAGGTGATAGAGGAAGGCATTTCCAGTCGATTGAACCCAATAATGCATTATCCTAAACTTAACCATTTCTAAGATATTTAATATTTAAGGTTTTTTTTATTTTTTGCCAAAATTGTATGCTTAAAACCGAAAATAAAAAAAACTAGCCACATTTCAATATTATTTTTGGTTGTTTTGCATAAGTAACACCTTAATAAACTAATTAAAATAATCAAATGTGCATTATTCGACTTAAATTTGACATAATACCTCAAAATAGTTAAACATTTTAAAAAAATATTCAAAACGCAAAAACTAATAAATTAAATTAAAAAAGAATTTTACATGACATTTTTTTGTGCACTTCAGCTTAAAAACATGGTCATCTAATAAGCTTTCAAACAAGATAATTCAATATCAAATCGATTAAGGTATCACCAAGATATGGCCAAAACAACCAGCACAGACGGACAAAATTCAACAGGAAAACTAACAAAATTAGCTCAATTTAAAGGTAAAAAGTGTGACTGTTTTCAGTCCTGTTGACTTTAGTATGGAAACCCATGCTGAGTTTTCTCCGCTTTCTCTGGTTGTTTTGGCCATATCTTGGTGATACCTTAATAGATTTGATATTGAATTATCTTGTTTGAAAGCTTATTAAGTGACCATGTTTTTAAGCTGAAGTGCACAAAAAAATGTCATATGAAATTCTTTTTTAATTTAATTTATTAGTTTTCGCGTTTTGAATATTTTTTCAAAATGTTTAACTAATTTGAGGTATTATGTCTAATTTAAGTCGAATAATGCACATTTGATTATTTTAATTAGTTTATTAAGGTGTTACTTATGCAAAAAACAAAAAAAAAATTTGAAATATGGCTAGTTTTTTTTATTTTTGGTTTTAAACATACAATTTTGGCAAAAAATTCAAAAAACCTTAAATATCAAATATTTTAGAAATGGTTAAGTTTAGGATAATTCATTATTGGGTTCAATTGACTGGAAATGCCTCCTTCTATCACCTCCTCAAATGATCTGGTCTACTTACCAATAACCCTGTATAGGTTAGGTATAGATATATGTAAGTACATTTCATATACCTATGTTGTATTGCTCTATCTACTGCATTTTTTCATACACAACTATTTTGGGAAAAATCTTTATGTAACATCACTATCTAGATTTTACCGCGAAATCAAATCGCGCGCCAAAATGTTAGCGTCCCACAGCCGCCTCACCGTTTCTCGCGCAGCTTCTCTGCGCATACCGCGTCCCGCGCGCTCACTCTTCACCCCCGCGCACACCCGCTCGCGCCACCGGCCAGCGGAGCCCGCGCAGGCAGTCGGCGCTAAACCATATTCCCGGCTGGATCACGCTCGCTTGCATCCCCTTCGCGAATTATTAGTTATACGCAAAAGACTACCTCAACTGCTATTTACGTGTCTGTAGAACCTAAAATATACAGTGAACCTTGTGTATTTCCCTGAGTTTGATTCCTATCTACCACTCCCACGATAGGGATACCTCATAGTGGCGCCCAACTAGTGGAGATACGAATAGTAAGTGTGCGCCAGTGTCTTTGTGAAAAACTATGGCACCGAAGAAAGGACGAGCGAGGCGTTGCAACCTCGACGACGATGAAGACCGCAGCTGCACCGGTGAGACCACGGTGATGACCCGCCCCGGCGCGCCACCTGCGCCCGAGGCGCGCGCCCCCACCGTGCGAGACCCTCCCGCCACGCCCGGCGCGCCCCACGAGCACGCGGCGCGCGGCCCCCCCGCGGCGCGCGCTACCCCCGCCGCGGCCGCCGCTACGCTCGACGCGCCCGCCTGCGTGACCGCGGAGCAGCTCTCCGTGCTGCTGGATACCATCGCCAAGGCCGCCGAGACCAACCGCGTCCTCTTGGAGAGGATGACGAGCGACCCCCGGACCTGCACGCCGCCCGCCCGGCGCGGGCCCGGCGCCGCGAGCCCCCGCGCGCGCGCGACCGCGTCTGACTACCAGACGCCACCGCCGGGGACGTTCGCCAAGTGCACGGCGAGATTCGACGGAGCCGGCCGCAGCGCGGACCAGCTGGACGCCTTCATCGACGCGGTGCAGGTGTACAAGGAGTGCGCCAACGTGTCGGACGAGCACGCGCTGCGCGGGCTGCCCATGCTGCTGGAGGGCGACGCCGCCGTGTGGTGGCGCGGCGTGCGCGCCTCCGTCGCCGGCTGGGCCGCGGCCCTGCAGCGCCTGCGCGCCATGTACGGCACTCCACTCCCGGCATACAAAGTGTTCCGCGCGATATTTTCGAGTGAACAAAATGAAGTGCGGTCCGATGTGTTTATATCGCGAGTGCGCGCCCTTTTGGCACAGCTTCCGTACGAGCTATTAGAAGACACTAAGTTAGATATTATTTATGGACTTTTAAGTTACCATCTAAGAAAACGCATTCCCCGTGAAGGTGCTGCAAGCGTTGATGAGCTTATTGTTAAATGTAGGGCGGTTGAAGAGGCGAGTCGCGAGGTGCGCAGTTCGAATCAGTTTAACCCCTCGAATATCACTCATAGTAATGTTAACCCTTCGACCGCGACCCATAATTATTTTAACCCGCCAAGTGCGGCGCCTGAGTTTGATTCCTATCTACCACTCCCACGATAGGGATACCTCATATAAAAAAAAGTGTAAGGTGTTTTGGGGAGTTGTTTTAGGTATATTTTTGTATGAGAGCAGAGGTATATTTTTGTGAAAAATACTGGTAGACAATTTAAGATTTGGAAATTTAAATCTGTAAATATCTCGGCAATCGTAAGGTGCTTTGGGGAGTTGTTTTAGATATGTTTTTGTATGAGGGCAGAGATATATTTTTGTGAAAAATACTGGTAGACATTTTAATTTGGAAATTTAAATCTGTAAATATCTCGGCAATCGTAAGGTGTTTTGGGGAGTTGTTTAGGGGGAGTTGTTTTTGGTATGTTTTTGTATGAGGTCAGAGGTATATTTTTGTGAAATATACTGGTAGACAATTAATTTGTAAATTTAAATCTGTAAATATCTCAGCAATCGTAAGGTGTTTTGAGAAGTTCTTTAGGGGGAGTTGTTTTAGGTATGTTTTTGTATGAGGGCAGAGGTATATTATTGTGAAAAATACTGGTAGACATTTTAATTTGGAAATTTAAATCTGTAAATATCTCGGCAATCGTAAGGTGTTTTGGGGAGTTGTTTTAGGTATGTTTTTGTATGAGGGCAGAGGTATATTTTTGTGAAAAATACTGGTAGACATTTTAATTTGTAAATTTAAATCTGTAAATATCTCGGCAATCGTAAGGTGTTTTGGGGAGTTGTTTAGGGGGAGTTGTTTTAGGTATGTTTTTGTATGAGGGCAGAGGTAGATTTTTGTGAAAAATACTGATAGACAATTGGAAATTTAAATCTACCTGTAAATATCTATTAACTTGTGCATTATATGCATAGTATATACGTGATTTTTTTAAATACATACAAGTAATGAAAATGTTACAATATTGAAGTACATTTCAAAATTGTAGCTATACTAAATCATATCAGTATATAATATTATGTCATGTATACCTGCATCATTTATTTATTGATTATTTAGTACACTTCTTTGATCATAAATATCTTTCATCCCTATGGTTTTCTTGAAAAATCGCTTTAAGCAATAAGACTGCCAGTTTTGTACATATGTTAAGTTATGTTTCATATGTGTGTGTACAAACGAAGAATATTCTATCTGTCTATGTATCTAATATTAGTAAAAAAAATAAATGTTTATAGGAGGGCATCCCCTTAACTAGAAAATGTTACGCGCGGCATAACGAAAGTACTTCATAAGCGAGGAGCGGCGTAACGCAAGTAGGTTGAAAGCGTAGGCTCGGAGCGGCGTAGCGGCGGCCCGACGTTAAGCCAGCAACTCGCTCTGCGCGGCGCTGCTTGATGTTGGAGGATTCATGAGTGTTTGTGAGAAAGTTTGTGTCCACACATGTTGGGTATTTTCCAGACTCGTCAAGCCGTCATAGCTCCTCTAACAATAAGAGTTTGTGCCTTACAGGAGCCGGTGTTTGTATGGGTGACTCAGGTGGTCCCCTGGTGTACAACGGGGTGGTGGTGGGGGTGGCCGCGTTTGTTATGACATGCGACGATTCCTTCTACCCTCATGTGTTCATGCGCGTCTCTAGCTACACCAACTGGATCGACAACACTGTAAGTAGTATAATGAAATATATGTCGCAGCGTTGGCAGACAAACGCCGCATCGATTTTGATTTGAGCGTCTAAACGCGTCGGTATCGAATCAGAAACGTCAAAGGATTTTCCTTGGGTAAGGTCGATACAGCCCTGGCAACATTTTAAAAAGTAAGAGGTCACGTGACTTTTAAAAAGTGAACCGGCCATGCCGCCATTCGGGATTCTGAGCTTGGACGTGACACGGGAAACAGTGTGTTGTAGAACTGTTATTATCTCATGAAAAGGTTCACATCTGTATTCTATCAGAAACGTGGTTAGAGCCAGAAAGTTTCTTAAGTATTAGCGGCTATAATATATTTCGACAGGATAGAATAGACTCTTACGGTGGAGTGGCACTAGTAATTCACTCTTCTATAAAATGCCAATCTCAAACCTTTAGACCAATAAATTCTGGTATTCAGATAGTTCAAGTTAAACTGTTCAATTGCGACTTCGTAGAAAACGTAGTCTCCATCTACTGCCCGTCTACTATTCATACTACTCGCCACGATTGGGATAACATATTTTCAGAATACTCGAGTAGAAGCATAATTGCGGGAGATTTTAATGCCCACCATTCTAACTGGTCTAATAGAACGGATTCTAGAGGGACACATATATTTGATTGTCTCATTGATAATAACTTTGTTTCCCTCAATGACAGTTCCCCAACTCGCATTAAACTTGTTAATGATCGACTTCAAAAAAGCTCTCCAGACATTACTTTTTTATCAGCAGACATAGCTCTAAAATTTAACTGGAAAGTGATGAATGAAAACTTTGGTAGTGATCACTTGATAATAAAGTTTTCGTCAAATATAGCACATACAACAAATAATTCAAGCAAGTGGAACTTTAAAAAAGCAGACTGGAAATCATATAGTTTAAAGCTTCAAGATAGTTTTTCCAACCCTTTCTGTTTAGGAAATGATATACAATTAGATTATAATAGCTTTTTAGATATTTTGGTAGAGGCTGCTGATGAAAATATTCCTAAAATCAAAATTTGTAGCAGTCCCCTCCGTGTACAGGATTTTAAACCTAAGCCTTATTGGAATGCAGATATCTCGAAAGCAGTAGCGGAACGCCGTTTAGCCTTAGCTAGTTTTAGACGAAATCCTACCCCTCTTAATCTAGAACAGCTGCAACTTAAAGTCTTCTCTGCTCAACGTATGATACGTAAAGCTCGAAACAAAGCCTGGCAAGAATTTTGTAGCAGTGTTGATAAAAATATTAGTGCTAGTGAAATGTGGAGACGAATGCGTTGGCTTAAGGGATATCGTCAACCAAGAGCCCAAATTGACTTTAAAGATGCCGAGAAAATGATGCGAGGTTTGTGCCCGGATTATGTTAGCCCTAGTACTCCGTCCTTTGATTCTATTAATGACATTTTAGATTCTCAGATAACACTAACTGAATTAGAGCACTGCATTAAATGCAAAGACACTGCCCCAGGGGATGATGGCATCTCTTTCTCGATGATAATGAACATTCCTACGGTGGGTAAGCAAGCTTTGATCGAACTCTATAGTAAATTCCTAACACTTGGCTTTGTTCCATATCAGCGGAGGAAGGTTAAACTAGTAGCTATCCCGAAGAGTGGCGGATCTAGTACAAACCCTGCATTCAGACCCATTGCTCTTATGTCATGCCTATCTAAAATATTTCACTCTATACTTAAAAATCGTATTGAATGGTTCCTCGAACAAAAGAACGTATTCTCCAGAAAAATGGTAGGATTCAGAAAAACTAGATCTTGCCTAGATAGTCTAGCTGAACTTGTTTCAAATATCCAATTGAGTTTCGCCAAAAATGATGTTACTGTGGCTTGTTTCATTGATATTGATAGCGCATATAACAACGTTGATATAGTTAATCTAGTGCAAACTCTGGATAGGCTCTGTCTTGGGAGAGGCATTTGTCGATACATATTTGAATTTTTAAATTTCAGAGATCTATCTATAACTACTGCAGATAGTAAATACATTTCAAGATACACAGCAATGGGTCTAGCCCAGGGTGATCCACTATCTCCCATCCTATTTAATATAGCTACAAACAATATCTGTCACTTGATTTCCAGTGTGAACATCTCACAGTATGCGGATGACTTTGTCATTTACACATCAGCCAAACATAGTCTGAATGCAGTGGATAATATTCAAACATCACTGTATACTATATCTTATCTAATATCACGACTCGGTTTATTCAGTAGAGGATTCAGACGATATAATCATATAATAGAATTGAATGGTCACAATTTAAAACAGGTACAATCGGTCAAATACTTAGGATTATGGCTCGACAGTTCACTAAAATGGGGTAAACACATAAACGAGATGTATGAAAAGTCTTCTGCCTTTATAAACATCTTTAAAGTACTGGGTAACACAAGATGGGGAGTCCACCCCAAACATCTCAGGAGATTATACATAGCTTTAATTCGCAGTCGCCTCGATTACGGTAGCTTCCTTTATGATACTGCAGTTAAAAACCATTTAAATAAGTTAGACAAACTCCAGAATTGCGTAATGAGAGTGAGAGGAAGCTTTATAAGATCCACCCCCATATATGTAATGGAGAGTGAGCTTTCCCTGCAACCACTCATGATCCGTCGCCGTTATTTAGCTAGCAAGTATATCATAAAGGCCAGGTCCTTCCAAAACAACGCTATTTTAAACAAAATTACTGAGTTAGCTACTTTATGCGAATCTAACAGGTACTGGAGAAATAAAAAACCTATTCTATTGGTGGATGTTTATAATCATATTAAGGATACCCCGGTTCAAGCTTGTGATATACTCGAGATGTTCACACTGGAGACTTGGGTTAGCAACATCGATTTGTCTAATATTGTGGTTCATTCAATCGAAAGTGTAGATAAATCAAAGAGAAGATACAAATCCTCTGAGCTATATGAAAAGTGTAGTGTATACCTAACCGAAAACTACCCTGATTTTTATAGGATCTTTACAGATGGCTCGAAGTGTGGTGATGGTATCGGGGCAGCATTCTTTGATAGTCAGGCTAATGTTCACGGCAAATTCAAAATTACGTCTAACCTTTCAATAATGTTTGTTGAACTACTGGCGATAGCGGAAGCCATGTCTTACTGCTTTAGTTTGGATAAAAACAAATTTGTTATCTTGACTGACTCAAAGAGTGCGCTTCAGCATGTGGCTCGATGTACCTCTAGTAGTAGAGGTTCACCGATAGGATATCTAAAATGGTGTACATTTTAGATATGCTTTTAAAATTTGCAAAATCTAATAAAACCATTGTTCTTCAATGGATCCCATCACATATAGGCATACTTGGAAATGAAGAAGCCGACCGCTTAGCGAATCTAGCCATTACACATGGAATCCCCACACAAACCTTACCATTTTACACGGACCTGCTACCCAAAATTAAATTAAAATGTTATGATATATGGAAGGAATATTTCGATGAACGGTCGCAAACTTTGGGCATTTGGTACCGAACTATTCAATCACACCCTACTCACTCACCATGGTTTGATACATCAGAGTAAACAAGAAGAGATATTGTTACAGCTTTGCGATTAAGATCTGGGCATATACCGTTAAATAAGTTCGCATTCCTGATGAAAAAAGTTGACTCTCCTAATTGCACAGAGTGCGGTGTGATTGAAGACGTTTACCATATTATTGTAGAATGTGTACGTAATTGTAGTGTAAGAGAACAATTGTATATTGATAATAGTTTACAAGTAACTGGTGGCTGTAATAGCATTTTAGCACGACCAAACTCTGATAAGGCTAAAATACTGTATAAAATTGTCAACTTTGGTTTAAGTGCTAGATTTAATTCAAATAGATAAGCTTAATTAAGTGTGTGTAATAATGAGGGTGACATGGTCACTTGTGTACAAGCCCTTTTAAATTAATAAAGATTTAAAAAAAAAAAAAAAAGTTTTTACGTAACGGGACTTATGCCAAACGATTTTCGGCGAAACGAGACTTTGACCAAACGTTACTAAGCAATAAGAGATTATGCAAATAAATCTTAGGCCAAAAAAGGTACTTAGAACCAAAAATTTTGTTTACCCTAAAATCTTGTCTTTTAAGAGTCGCCGATGTCAGAACCGTGTGGCAGCAGAGCATAGAAAGTCGGCTCTTTACAATAAAAGTATATTAGGAATGGCACCAAAAATCTATAATAACCTTCCAGAACAAATTCGAACAATTGACGAAATAAATATATTTAAGAAAACCTTGAAACAATTCCTTGTCTCGAGGACATATTATTCGGTACACGAATTTTTCATGGACATAAACAAAAATAAATGTAACTTAGAATTATAACTGTTAATTTAGATTGTCTGTGTCTCAACCGAGTTGCCAAATTAGATTTTAAGGGTGGCTTGCATATCAAAATTAAATAGTTTTTCTCTTGCTCTGACACCATAATGTCAGAGCAAGAGGTCATAGATTTAATTTTGATTAACTTTGTTGTGCAAGCCACCCTAAGTGTAGGTATTTTGTAATTGTTTCTTGACATATAGTTTATTTTAGGACATAACAATTATTTATTAGATTGATTGTTTAATTGAACTTTGTACGCCCAAGGGCAGGCCATAGTAGCAATAAAATTAAGAGGACTTTGTTAATAACAGCCTAAACCTATGCCACAATAAATATATTTTATTTTTTATTTGATTTGATTTATTATAAGTTAGAATAGGTATAATAAGGTACTAGAATTAGATTAGATTTAAGTCGTTTGGTAACGCTACGTTACATTATGTATACTAAATTTCATTCAAATCCGTTCAGTAGTTTTGGCGTGAAAGAGTAAGGGCCGGAACACATAAACACGATACGACGTCGCGTCGTGCCACTTTCTCGCTCTCTCCCATTAAACACCTGCGAGTAGGAAGGAGACGTTTTCACGACACGACGCCGCATCGTGTTTATGTGTTCCGGCCCTAACAGACAGACACAGTAATTTCGCATTTATAATATTAAGTTAAGATTATTTAAAATGTAAGAAAATTTCCCATATTTAACTGTACAGACCTTAGATTAACAATATACGAACAAGACGGTAAAGTAATATATATATTTACCTACTGGCATATTCGACGATATATCTGTGTCAGTTCAGTACTTATGTACAATACCTAGCAACTTACGTAGCGTAGGACATACAATACAGTGTCTTAAAAAGGATAGACAAGACGTACATAGATTTTCACCTTTACTATAATTATTTACCACTATCGCCTTGTACGGTCAGATGCAGAGAAACCTGACCCCCCTCTCAATGCTTCTGAAGGGGGTCAGGTTTCTCTGCCCCTTACTGTACTATTATATCCGTCCTCATTGCTTCGCCACAGACAAGTTAAAAAGCTACCATAAATAAAATTGCGATGGCCATGGCTTGGCCATCGCAATTTTTACTTACTTTTTGACTGGACATAAACAGGAAAGTGATGGTTTTCAGTATGAAGTTACTAATAATGACTGTGCTATTTTACTATGGTAAGATTTATTATTTACGGTAGTTAAGTATGGTAGAGTAAAATTGGGTAGATATCTATTAGTCTATCTATGTGTCTATGTGGTAGGGTAAAACACCCAGTAACTGACCATGTGCCAGTAACTGACCACCTTCGTCTTCAACTCCAATAAATAAGAAATATAGCCAAGCAGGGCCATCTAGTGAACATCCAGTCTGTTTTGTGGTTCATTGAGAGCATTACTGATACAAAAGATTTTGCCAGCCGCCAACAGATGGATAGTGAGCGATCGAAAAAGTTCAGTTGGCGCGCGAAGCGAGTAAATTGCAGTTGTGACTATCGTATCTGCTAAGGTAAGTGAATTTTTTGATCGTAAATTTTACCATTAAAAAAATTGAAATCAATGAAAGAAAAAATTATACCATATAGATTTAATTATAAAGATTACGTTTTTGATAAGATACAGCTTGTTATTTCCCGTTTGATTGTTTTTAAAGGGGTTGACAGTTACTGGACGACAAAACAGCGATTTTCCAATAACTGACCACCTATGTCGGTTATTGGGATTTTTGGTTGAAGCTAAATTTAGGCAAAATAAGAACGTAATACACTGCCGGGCAATGAAATAGTTCCACTGATATAACATCAAATTACTCCTAAACGGAAAATGCTAGCTTAATGACGCCTTCTGCAATATTGAAGAATATTTAATTGCGCATCAGAATATTCCCATGTATTAACTTAAATATTGTAATAAAAAATTAAATTCAATGTTTCTCAAAAAATGGGGCATTTGACAAATAAAACAAAATCTCTAATCATGCGTTTATTAGGTGTAAACGTGGTATTTTGATAACTCAGTACTTGGTGTTTCCTCCACGTGCTCTCAATACAGCTTATACGCGATTGGGCATGCTGAATACCAGATTCCTCAGCATATGCTGAGGGATGTTCTCCCATTCTTTGATAAGCGCGTCTTTCAAGCCACGAAGTGTAATTGGAGGTGTATCTCGGTCTCTCACAGGTCTGTCAAGCTCGTCCCAAGCATGCTCTATGGGATTCAAATCAGGGCTCCTTGCTGGCCACTCCATTTTGTGGATTCCTACGTCATGAAGATACTCATTTACAAATTAAGCAGTGTGCGCCCGTGCATTATCGTGCATGAACATGGCATTCTCGCCCATATTGGCCAAAAACGGACCGGCATGTTCATTGAGGACCTCATTGATGTATCTCACAGCAGTTAGGTTCCCGTTCTCGATTGGAACTGACGCTGTTCGACCCTCTGCAGAGATACCCGTGATCGCGTGAAAGCTGCCTCGGCCGTGTGCCACTTTTTTTCAAAACATACTTGTGAAAAATGTTCTCCTGGTTGTCGGTATACTCTTTTCCTCCCATCATGATGGTACAGCATAAATTGTGACTCATCTGAGAACATCACTCTGCCTCATTCGTCCTCACCCCATTCTGTATGATTACGGGCGTATCGCAACCGGGCAACTTTATGATGCCGTTCCAGTTTTGGGCCATTTGCTGGCTTGTAATGCTTTAATCTTCTTTCGGCAAGACGTCTCCTGACTGTCCACTCGCTTATTGGCTCCCTTCGAACTTGTAGAAGTTGTTGTTGAACGGCTACTCCCATCTGATGTCGATTTCTTAACATGATTTCCGCAGTGAATCGATCTTTTCGGACTGTTGTGCACCTTGGCTTGCCAGTACCTGGTCTTCTCAGGTTTAATCCAGTCTCCCTAAACCTTTAGATCACTCGTCGTACAGTAGTATGAGTCACGCCCATTATTCTTGCCGCATTTCTTTGACTGGTACCCATGTTCACCATGGTGATGATTCTCGCACAATCCTCGCGTGATACAGGCATGATTTATGGGTACGAGAGCCGCAAGACTTTACAATTTCATAATTATTTCACAACGACAAAAAAAAAGAATGAAATAAAAAGCAAAACTAAAAACGAAGTGTTCAAGCGATTAATAATCCATAGGTTTTGTGCTGATATTACGTTTATTTACAAAGAAAACTGAATATAATACAATTTATACAGATGCGTATCGTGACGAGTTCAGATTGAGAAGTGAAAATTGTGCAGGCCTCTTTCAGAGGATTCTTTCAGTTCTTTTGTTTTTAGTTTCCGCCGACCGCCACCAGGCGGCGCGGCGGTCGCGGCGCTGCAGTCTTGAACATACCGCCGGCCTTGGAAGAACCTACTTCCAACATCTAGGTCGTAATCGTAGGTGAAGCCGGTGATGATGATGAAGAGGGCTCTGGCTGAAGAGGCAGTGGGCAGATCTTCGAGAAGGCGCGGCGCACCACGCCCGTGGCGGTGCGTATGTCTGCCACCCGAGCTACTCCGTCCGTGCCCGGGAACAGCTGCACGATTCTTCCCAGTCGCCATCTCAGCGGTGGAAGGTTGTCCTCTTTGATCAACACCAGACTGTTCATCGTGAGTGTGTCGTGGTTGATTTTCCACTTGGTTCGTGTTTGTAGCTCAGAGACGAATTCTTTTGACCATCGCCGCCAGAAGTGCTGTCGAAGTTGTTCGACTCTGTCGTATCTGTTGTGCCGGTTGGTCACGGCTGCTGTCAGGTCCTCGGCTGGTGGGGCGGTCAGGGGGCGCCCGATGAGGAAGTGTCCCGGCGTCAGCGGTGAGAGGTCGGTCGGGTCGGCGGAGAGCGGTGACAGGGGGCGGGAATTTAGGACGGCCTCGATCTGCGCTAACACAGTACTAAATTCCTCAAACGTTAATCGAGCATCACCAACTATTCGCCTCAGGTGACTCTTGCAGAACTTTACTCCCGCCTCCCACAAACCACCAAAATGAGCAGAGTAAGGAGGGATAAAATGAAATTGTATACCCTGATTAGCCGAGTGATCAATGACCTTTCGTTTATTTTTCTCACAGAGTAAGGGAAATTGCGTTTCTACGCCTACAAAGTTTCTTCCGTTATCTGAAGTAATCGAAATTGGTTTACCGCGTTTACTATAGAACCGAATGAGTGCTAGAACATAATCATTTGTCGATAAACCGCTTACTAGCTCCAAATGAATCGCTCGCGTCGAAAGGCAACAGAAACGTAGCAAGTAGGCAGCTATACGTTGTTTAGTGAAGTCAAATAACTCATCATTAGGCTGCGTACTCACTAAACTCGTCGTATTATTTGTCGGTTTCATTTCAGGCAGTGACTCGAAATGCACTTGATTCGTCTGACTAGCTGGCTGGCAATCTCCGAGAGATTCAACTGGTTCGTTTAATGGCATTCGTACTGATAACCTACCACTAGCTTCCCGTATTGTCGTACTAGTAAATAGATCCTCGCATTTTTGTTCGTCTAATGTAAAACTCGGTTTACTGTTAGGTACTTCCTCAAGTTCCCAGAACTGACGTAACTGTGAATCAATCGTTTGAGTGAAGTTGCACTGAACTTGATAATTCATGCGCAAGTCAGTGTTTGGAATCGGCCCTGAAACTAACCATCCTAACTTAGAATCGATTAAGTAGGTACCGCTCGATAATCGTATTTTTCCTGATTCTATCAAATCCCAGAATAAATCAGAACCTATCAGCAACTCGACTTCTGAAGGAACGTGAAATCTAGGATCCGCTAATCGTATATTTTCAGGTATTCGTATATTTTGCACATCTACACGGGTAGATGGCAAGTGTGAGGTAATGCTAGAAAGTACAATACATCTTAAAACTGTACTGTAATCCTGTACCTTTGATCGCATTTTAATATCGCATAAGTGATTCGTATTGGTGTGCTTGTTGCCTACACCTGTAACGTTTAGAGTGGACTGTATTAATTTCGTATTTAACCGTTTACTTAATTTCTCCGAAATAAAATTGTGTTCGCTGCCATTATCTAATAATGCACGGGTAGTGTGATACTCATTATTATCACCGGCGACATCGACTAGCACGGTGGACAATAAGACCCGGTTTAACAGCTGATCGTTATACTCCGTATTTGTGTTGCTTGGTTGCGACCCTAGTGTGCTAGACAATGACACCGACTCTTGAACTTTGTCGGGTAACACGCGGGTACTGCTATCGTTTTGATTCGTATGAAGTAGACTGTTGTGTTTTTGTTGACACTGCCTGCATGGCCCGAATAAACAGTCTGCTACAGAGTGACCTGCCCGTAAACAGTTCACACATAATCCGTTTTGTTGCACAATTTTAGTTCTTTCACCTACTGCAATGTTAAGAAAGTACGAACACGTAAACAAAGGATGACTTTTGTTACACATTACGCAGCTCCGTGGTGATCTTTTATCCGTCGACTTGTTTTTATGAGTGGAGACGTAACTGTGTACATAATTATTTTGTGAAGATCCTTTCTTTTCGTATGCTACTTTGCTTTCGGTTGTAACTTGTTTAACTGTGCTTTTTGAGTTAGATTGGTTCGCATTAACCATTTCTAAGAAGTCTGCCCTATTGCGAAGAAACGTCATTAAATCGTCTAACTTTATTTTATTTGAATCCGAATTAGAAAGTAAGGTTCCCTTGTGCTGTTCCCACTCTCGCTCTGAGCTCTCATCGAGTTTAGTGACAATCAAATATATTAACAACGTATCCCAATGGCTCGTGGGCTCATGCAAGGTTTGAAGTGCACGTAGGTTCCTTAACACCGTATCTATGAGCTTCCGTAACTGCCCTGGCGACTCCTTACTAACCGTGTGAATGTTAAAAAGTGATTTAACATGATTGTGAACTAGTAGCCTATCGTTATGATATCTCTTTTCGAGAAGCTCCCAAGCGTGCGTGTAATTATCCGCTGTAAACTCTAAAGCACTAATAACTTGAGAAGCGCTACCAGTTAGTGACGATTTTAAGTAGTGAAACTTCTGAATGCAATTTAAATCAGTGCGTTCATGAATCATCGTTACATATGAGTTTCGAAATTCAAGCCAGCGATCATAGCTACCGTCAAAGGAAGGGAGTTTAATGTCAGGCAATTTTATATTAGCGAATGGAGCGCATTTGGTACTAGAACTAGGCGATTCATCGTCAAGCAAGCATTTAGCAATAGCTATGAGGTTAAAATATTGTTCTTCAAATGACTCGCGGTAATCCAACTGCAACATAAGCTCATTCTCATCGGCTAATCCTTCTATATCGCTCTGAATAGCATTAAAACATTTGAATGTATCCTCCATCGACTGAATTCTAACGCTAAATTCGGTTTTTTTCAACTTATCTAACGTACAATTTTTTAATTTTGTAACGTACTTTCCGAATATTGTTAATCGACATTTTAACGTACCTCTCTGTTTCTTAAGGTCGCTAATGCGTGGATTACAAGGTGACCTACTCCTACTAGTATCCTCTTTGCTCATTTTGTCAGTTTATAGAAGGCAAGAGTACTCACAGTTATCCTGTGCTGCGCGCGCCAACCTGAGCCGAACAGCAGGGTCTCGTGTACTGAAAGTGAGTGCACAAGCTATGTTAACACAGATCTCTGGCAAAGGGCAAAGGAATATGTAGATGGAATGTCTTGACCGTGTTCTCGACGCCGCGCTGACTGCGTGGAGACCGCCTCGAAGTGGTGGGATTCTCGCTCGCGTCAGTGGGACATCTACTTCTCTCGTTTATTTTTCGTTTCAGGATGCTCGTCCAGCGTATCTGGCGTCTGATCCAGTGGTTCTGACTCGACGACTTCGTATTCGCCGCACGTACTACTGGATTCGTCGAAGTAGACGTGGCTCGATGACTCGTATATTGTACATATTTTCGAATTCTTAAATTTTCTTGTTTTATACGGCTCCGGAGGTCCAAATTTATGTTCAAGCGATTAATAATCCATAGGTTTTGTGCTGATATTACGTTTATTTACAAAGAAAACTGAATATAATACAATTTATACAGATGCGTATCGTGACGAGTTCAGATTGAGAAGTGAAAATTGTGCAGGCCTCTTTCAGAGGATTCTTTCAGTTCTTTTGTTTTTAGTTTCCGCCGACCGCCACCAGGCGGCGCGGCGGTCGCGGCGCTGCAGTCTTGAACACGAAGCAAATGTTTTCCTAAACTTTCAAACCCGAAAATTTTGCTTCTTATCTTGTTTTGTCCATGGCTTCGAAAATAACACTATTAAAAAGAATTTGCATTTAAAAATGTTTGCATAATAAACTATATTTCATTAAACTTTTTAATTCATGAATCTAGGTTCTATATCTTAGGAGATATTAAGGTGTTTGTCGGCATTTTGTGGGTGGAACTATTTCATTGCCCGGCAGTGTATTAAAGCTCATATGTGCCATTTTCTTGTGTCAAAATATCAGCATTCTATCTTCACTCCTTCCATTTACTGACATAGGTGGTCAGTTATTGGGTAAATTGGTGGTCAGTTACTGGTATTATTATATATGACATATTTTTACAGCTTTCAGCGAGATGAAGAAGCGCCAAGATAGCAAAAAAGTATAGAAAACGCAATTCCACTTGTCTGAGACAAACTAGGATCAACAAGACATTCCAAAATAATTCAGGGTGACATGCAAGCACCTTTTAAAATATAGGGAATTCAAACACAAAGTCCAAGTTTGTTCCAGATTCGGTATTAGCTGATGAGGAAGATAAAAACGCTAGTGGGGCATACTATCAGCCTAGGATTATGTGGATTCTCCAGGATAAAGACAGATGTCAGCATTTGTCCTTAAAGATAATCCTTGGAGCAGTCCCTTCAAGAATGCAAGACCAGGAGACAAATGGCTTTCACCATCTCACTCTATGAAAAGATACTCAAATGCTATCTTCAGAACAGCTGAAGGCGTACCTAACCAATGCCAGGGCTTGTGAACCAGATGAAATAGGTTCCCCGAACACAAAAGCACTTGGCGAACAAGACCTCAATGACGCTATTAATGACCCAACCCGTATATACGTTACCGACGAAACGCGCCTCCACATTTGTCCAAAGACAGGCAAAGCCACTTAAGCAAAATAGGAAAAAGAAAGCATCACTACAATGCTAAATGCTAGCACCCTCAGCCGGTGCACCAACACGCCCTTCAATGGCATTATGAACGGCCAACGGATTTCAAACAGAACGGAAAAATTGTCTCTCAAGAAATGGGGCATTCTTATATCATTCTCACAGTTACGCACGCACAGCTGACGCGAGAGGTCACTGAACCGTTGTTAATAATGTCGTCACCGAATTTGTTGAAGTGTTCGAGCTGCAATATTGTCATATGTGAAGTTCTTGCATTTGTGCAAAACAAAATAGATGTAATGGATGAAGAAAGTCTATTGCGTGTGTGTTCTAGTGCTTTCTCGGTTGATGAGATAGGCAAAGCGAAGACGTTGCTGTTCGAGTCAGTGTCTAAGCGGAAGACCATCCGGAAAAGAACGGGAAAAAACCTGCGTGACCTAGACGACATCTTCACCCTGATAAAAGAGACAAAGCCTGAAGAATTACCTATATTTGTGGCACGAGATCTGCAAAGGTTGCCACCGGTAACCTTTGACCATATTGACGTCACAAGATTGCTGAAAGATATCGTGCTCATTCAGAAAGAACTTAGGGAAATCCAGGAGGTGTATGCTTCGGAATCTCAATATGCGACCGTTAAACAGTTTGAAGCCCTAAAATTTGAATTGGATACATTAAAAAAGTCTATGCCTGCCAATAATGAACCTTACGTTAATGTACGCAGAGGAGCTTTTTGTCTACAGGATAGTTATGATGACTGCAATAGCGGCCCGATGGGTATGTTGCTGTCTCCTACCCTCAGAAATGATGACGAGTTGAAAGTAACGCCTATTACATCTCCCTCTAACACCACCGCCGCCCCGGATAAACAAGTATCGCTCTCTTTGTCGTACGCAAAAGTTGCAATGAATCATCATGAACTTACTTCAACTGCCAAAACGTCGAGTGCTAAGACCGATCGGATAATAACACCCCGATGCGCACCCGCCCAAGTTAAGATAACAGATGCTATCCGACCAAATGAAGAAGGCACCACCGCCGGAGAGTGGACGCAGGTGATAAGGCGTAAACAAACAAAGCAAACGCGTTTTATTGGGAGAAAGGGTAAAGCGCCCGTTAATGAGAACTCTAAGTTCAAGGCAGCAGAGGCTAAAATGCCACTTTACATCTATAATGTTTCGACAGAGACCACAGAAAGTCATATCGCGGAATACATACTTAATAAAACAAATGTTAAAGTATGGCCGGTGAAAGTACCATCTAAAGAACCAAAAAGTTCTGATTCGTATAAAATATTTATACCTAAACATAAATTAGAACTGTTTGAAAATGATGACTTGTGGCCTTATGGTATATATTTCCGGCGGTATATTGTATTTAGACAAGGAACTGAAGTCCCGGATAGTTCTATAACCAAAAATGCATAGTACAACTATAAATAAATGCAAGCTGGTCAGCTTCAACTGTAAGTCTGTTGTGAGAGCTACGGATTATGTAAAGGAATTATGTAAAAACAACGACATAATCGCACTGCAGGAGACTTGGCTTATGCCGCACGACCTCGAGTATCTCAGTTCCATCGAGCCAGAGTTCGCGGCGACGGGATCCTCCGCGGTGGACACGGCGGCGGGCGTCGTGCGCGGCCGGCCCTACGGAGGGGTGGCGCTGCTGTGGCGAAAAGGTGCCTTTGATAACGTGTGTATCGTCAACTGCAAAAATACGCGAATAGTGGCAATAAAATGCAAAGTGAATGGCCTTTCTGTGCTTGTGTTTTCTGTGTATATGCCTACCGACTCAATAAAAAACCTACCGGAATTCACTGAGTGCCTAGCAGAAGTCAGTGCTATTATTGACGACCTGAAGATAGAAAATGTATTTGTTTTAGGTGACTTCAATTCCCACCCTGGTGAGTTGTTCTGTAATGAGTTATTGCGATTTTGTTCAGAACAGAAATGGATTTGTGCGGATTTTGAATATCTGGGCTTAGACTCGGGCACATACACTTTTATTAGTGACGCCCATGGTTGTACTCGTTGGCTAGACCACTGCCTTACTAGCACTGTAGCGTACAAATCCATTTCTAGTATTGAGGTAAAATATGATGTTTCTTGGTCGGATCATTTCCCTTTGCAAATTGCTTGTGACTTTTCAATACTAGCACCAAGTAGTAATATAAGCAATGTGTTGCGTAACTCGGTACTGTGGGGTGAGCGGGATAAGTCACAAATTGATGAGTATCATAATATTTGTCATTCAGAATTAAGATTAATTGATTTTCCATCTGAGATGAGTAACTGTTGTGGTAAAATGTGTAACAATACGGAACATAAGAAAGTCATTGATAAAATGTACAAAAATATTGTTATGATTATGCAGAAAGCCGCACTTCACTGCAGTAAGATAAGGATCTGTAGTCGTAAGAAATATGTAATTGGTTGGAACAAACATGTATCGGAGGCGCACAGGGAGGCTCGGCTGGCCTTTCAGACCTGGCAGCTGTATGGCCAACCTTCCTCTGGTTACATACATGACTACATGAAAAACACCAAAAAGGTCTTCAAGAACAAGTTGAAGTGGTGTCAAGACAATGAGAATCAGATAAAGATGGATATCATTGCAACAAGTCATGAAAACAAAGACTTTAGTAAATTTTGGAAACAGACTGACAGACTGAGTCCCAGGATGAGCCTTCCTGTAACTGTAGATGGTATTTCCGATGGTACAGATATTGCAAACCTGTTTAAAAGTAATTTTATTGTTCCCCCTACACAATCTGTGAACTACATGACTCAACAAGGCGATCATCCCCGTGATGTGGCTGCTGATACACCTCATATACAGTATACTGTGAAAGATGTGACGTCTGCAATTCATTGTATGAAACGAGGCAAATCACCAGGACATGACGGGCTGAGCGTCGAACATTTGAAGTATGCAGGTGTACACCTGCCCAAAGTACTCACGCTTTTGTTTAATTTTATAATTGGACACTCTTATCTGCCTAGGGATTTTATGAAAACTATTGTTGTGCCAGTGGTGAAGAACAGAACAGGTGACTTGAGTGACAGTAACAACTACAGGCCAATTTCGCTAGCCACTGTAATAGCCAAAGTGTTGGACAGTTTGCTTAATAAACACTTGGACAAATGCTTGCGGCTGCACAGCGGGCAGTTCGGTTTCCGCGCAGGGCTGTCGACTGAGAGCGCCATTATGTGTCTTAAGCAAACTGTTCAATACTACACTAGTAGAAAGACGCCGGTCTATGCGTGCTTTTTGGACCTTTCAAAGGCGTTCGATAGGGTGTCCTATGACATTCTGTGGGATAAGCTTGCGAAAAAAATGCCACAGGAGTTGGTTTCAGTTTTTCGCTACTGGTATGACAATCAAGTTAACACAGTTAGGTGGTCTAATTCCAGCAGTGGCGAGTATAGGTTGGGTTGTGGGGTAAGACAGGGGGGTTTGTCTTCCCCTAAATTGTTTAACCTGTACATGAATGATCTGATAGGTGAGCTCAGCAGCACCAAAGTTGGTTGCTCAATAGATGGCGTTATGATCAATAACATAAGCTATGCAGATGACATGGTGCTGCTGAGCCCATCGATCAACGGTCTCACGAGGCTTCTGGCAGTCTGCGAGTCGTATGCGGAAACACACGGACTTAGGTACAATACTAAAAAAAGTGAACTGTTAGTGTTTCAGGCTCCAAATATAAAAAAGAGACTGGTTCCTTCAGTCTACTTAGGAGGAGTAGAGTTAAACAGAGTCACCGAGTTCAAGTACCTGGGTCACGTGGTCACGGAGACGCTCGTAGACGACCTGGACAGTGGACATGGAGCGGGAGCGCAGGGCGCTGGCGGTCAGGTGCAACATGCTGGCTCGCCGGTTTG
This sequence comes from Plutella xylostella, assembly GCF_932276165.1. Lineage (NCBI taxonomy): Eukaryota > Metazoa > Arthropoda > Insecta > Lepidoptera > Plutellidae > Plutella > Plutella xylostella. Next base: position 6,847,924 of record NC_064007.1, on the reverse strand, counting down.
CACGCTGTACTCGACAAGTCAAGCTGACCTTGTTCCGAGCGTACTGTCAGTCCTTCTACACGTGCAGCCTGTGGGTCAACTACACGCGCCGGGCCTACAGCGCGCTGCGCGTCCAGTACAATAACGCACTGAGGATCGTGTTGGGGCTGCCGAGATTCTGCTCCGCATCAGGTATGTTCGCTGAAGCCAGAGTGGATGACTTCTTTGCCGTCATGCGTAAGCGAGCAGCCTCCTTACTATCACGTACGCGGAGCAGCTCGAATGCTATCCTCAGTGTGTTGGCGGATAGGATGGATAGTCCAATTGTGAGGCATTGCGTGGGTGTACACCTTGACCGAAATAAGAAATGAATGTACTTAACTATTTATTTGATAATTCAATTAATTTATTCAATTAATTATTTCATATTATTTAATCCAATTTATTTCACATTTAAAATGACATTGAAGTATATTTATTTATTATTTCTGATCTGATTTAATTTAATTTTTGCATGTACTTATGATTTTTATATTTTGACTAACAAATTTTTTGACATGTTTTACTAATTTACTATGGATGATATATCTGGAAATAAATGTTTAATAATTATATAAGTTGTTACCACTTTGTTCGCTGACTCCTCTAGGGTGTTTACTGCTTGACCTGTGAAGACAAGGGCCACATCATCTGCGAAAGCTTGGCAATACACTCCCTCAGCCTCTAGTTTGTGTAGCAGTGAGTCGAGTATGATGTTCCAGAACGTCGGTCCTCCTATGGAGCCTTGGACACATCCTTTAGTGGTTCCCTTCTCACATGCTGCACGAGCGTAATTGACCTTGATTTTTCGGTCACTGAGATAAGAGCATACAATCTCGTACAGATTTCGTGGGCACCTTTTCTTTGTCAGTTGATGTTTTAAAGCGGGCCACCATGCGTTGTCGAAAGCACCCTCTATGTCCAGGGAGATGAGAATGACGATGTTTTTACTGTTTATTCCCTCTCTTAGGTGTTCTACGAGGTCATAGAGGGCGTCCTCGGTTCCTCTCTGAGGCATGAAGCCGTACTGTTTTATGTTAAGCGTCGGGAAGATATGCCACTGGAGGCGACTGACCATTAGTTTTTCAACAATTTTTCCGAGAACTGAGAGTAACCCTATTGGTCTGTAGGATTTTGGGTGTGTATAGTCCTCTTTGCCAGCTTTCCGCAAGATAATCACGTGGGCCGTTTTCCATTGGGATGGGAAATGTTTAAACGATAAGCACTTATTGGCTATCGCCATGAACACCTCCCTATCGCACTGAATGGCTGCGCCACAGATATCGGCAGTGAAGCCATCGGATCCGGGGGCTTTTTTTGCGTTCATTGCTTGTAGCACGAGGTCTATTTCTGCGGCAGTAAATGGTGGATCGTCATCTTTAAGATCCTGAGGTATGTTCTTTGTTTTTTCTCTCAGTTCCGCATGGAATAGTTGGTCGGTGCTTACGGAGTCATCTGGGTAGAATGTCTTGGCTAGGAGTTCCGCCGACTCTTGGGGGGATAACGTGTTTCCCGCAGGGTCTCTTAGAAGCATGTCTTCCTGCTTGCCGGAGGTTTTCTTTATGACCCTGTAGATTTTGTCCCACATGCTTTCTTTTTCCTGAGTCGTACAGAACTCCTTCCAACTTTGTGTTTGGGCTTTCTCGGCTTGCTCGGAGTACTCTACTTTGGCTTTTTGATACTCTTCTATGACGTGAGGCATTCTGGAAGCAGCAGCATTCCTTATTCTCCTTTTTTTCCTCAGAACATCTTTTTTTAGATCTTCAAGCGACTTTGACCACCATGGCGTCGCAGTCGTAGAACAATGACGGATCTGCAAAACAGCAACTTTACAGGAGAGCCAGTTAAAGTTTTTAAACAACGTTTTGTTCGATAAAATGAAAACGGCTGAAGCAATTCATTTGAAATTTGGTCACATTATTATACGAATGGACTTTTGCAATATAGCCTGTATAATTAGTCTGTAATAAGTCTAGGTTTCCTGAAAAATCAGATAGGTCATTGTTCTATGTATTCTACTGTGTCGCATTATATGATATTTCGTTTTTTTACGGACTTTCATTGCGTATCTAATGGCGTATTATACTTTTCGTCGTTGTTTTAGGGAATATATGGAAAAATTAAAAGACGGATCTTTAAAGAACCTATTTAGGAGAGTGCTGATCGCGCTATATTATTTTTTGTTTAGGTCCTAAAAATTTAACAAAATACAATTATTTTATAAAATGTTTTTTGAAGACCCGATTGTGTACCAGCATCAGTCAATAATTATCTAATGCTAAACATAGGCCTCTCCCAAGGAGCGCCACAACACTCGGTCCTCGGCCTTCCTCATCCAGCCACTACTTCCTACCAGCCTACGGTTGTCCTTGTTTGTGACTCGAGAATTCATCGACCCCAACGGTTATCGGTTCTTCAGCAGATATAGCCAGCTCACTGCCACTTCAGCTTGCACATTTTGATAGCTATGTCGGTAACCTTAGTCCTCTGACGAATACCCTCATTTCTGATCCGTTCCATCAGAGAAAGTGCCCACCTTTCTGCCCCATAAGTCATCACTGGCAAGATGCACTGGTTGAAGAAGACTTTTGTCTTCAGGCTCTGATGATAAAAGTCTTCTTCTCTGATCAGATGGCCGAGGAGAATATGTGACGGAGTTTCCCAACTCAATTGTGACCCACTGCTGGGCAAAGGTCTCTTCCTGTGTCTTCCAGCTATCCCTGTCCATGGCCTCCTCATTCCAGTTCCTACCAAACACATCAAGGTCATCCCGCCATCTTATTCTGGGTCTGCCCCTGTGCCGGCGGCCGTTACCGGCTACCCATTTGGTGGCATTAAAAATGCCCTACCTATCCGGCTGCATACGACAGACGTACGCCGCCCAGTCTCACTTCAGTTTGGCGCTCTTAGCACCCACGACGAAGGACGCTATCTCGCCCAAGTAAATTACTCATTGACATATTGTATTTCCTGCCTATCTACCTCAACCCTACGTTTCGTGTTGTTGGTCATGTCTGTTGTCTTCGAACGTTTCATCTTTAGTCCAACTTCAAGTCTTGCCGTGGATAGCTCTCGCAACATTTTTTGGAGCTCGGGCGTTGAGAGGGAGAATAGGGCAATATCGTCCGCGAAACCGAGGTTTGACTATTTTTTACTTCCGATATTGATGTCCTTGTCCTCCCAGGACTCTTTGAGGCCAATTGTAAAGCGTGTACAGCGGGTCGCCTTGCATGATACCCTTTTCAATCGGGAACGTTGGACCAGTACCAGGTTTTTCCAATTTCACGTTGGCTGAGCTGTTTATAAATGTAGATAGTACCAACGAGTTCGACGATGTTGGTTGGATGAATTTTGTGGTGTTAAGGGCGGAAAGTATTGCTTGGTGGTAGATACTGTCGAAACCTTTGGTAGACTCAATAAATGTATGGTAAAGTGGTGTGTTAAGCTCAATAAACTTTTCAATAATCTGATGCGTGTGTAGATGGTTCGCCTTAGAATAAATAGGTCGGAAACTGGCATGTTCTGGTAGTTGATGTTAGTTCAGCAGGGAACGGATGCGATTGTGAATTATTTATACATGTGTTATGTCAAGCTAACGGGTCTATAGTTTCTGAGGTTGGATTTCTCCTTTTTATGGATAAGTAAGTATAATGGGAGAATTACAGAATTTACGGGGATTTTTTCCTGAAATTAATACCTGGGCTGGGCTGACCTATTTTGAAGAGGGAAAGCCCCAGTATCAATCTGCTGATTGTGAGCAGTCAATGAAGGAAATTGCTGTCATCTTATCCGTAGCCATGTAAGGATCCTCTCAAACTGTTTCGCGATGGTCATTATCCTCAGCTGTTTGACAATCACCAGCATTTGGTTGATGCTTGGACTTTCCCTTTGCAGTTGATGTAACTGTTAATACAGAATTTTAATGTTTGATGTGGATTCTGCGACTGACTTGGTTTGTATGTTTGGTAAATCATGCGAATGGCTGGAAATACATAATTCCAAACCTACCCACATGGTGCCGTGCTATAATTCATCACCTGCCTTTGGCGGTAGAGGTGATGAACATGGCTACACAAAAAAGTACATACTTTCATAATTTTCCATTGTTATTGAGCACATAGTTTTAAAAATATAATAAATTAGCAAAAATATACTGAAAATTCATAAATTTATTTATTTTCCATTGAAAATACGTAATATTATGAAAGAACAACGACGTATCTTAAAATAATTCCAAAGAATAACGACGGTTATCTACACACGTCTACCACTTATCCATAGAACAATGACGGTTTATACAAAACACCAATAGTTAGGACATAGAACATAGTCGCATTTCAAATACCGTCACTAAATTTAACAAACAAACAATATAGCTTTTTTAAAACACCGTACTTAATTATAACTAACTTCTCAATGATTTTAGCGAAAATTAGGGCTTTTATTTTATTAAAACAAAGTCCCAAGAATAACGACGGATTTCAGAGACCGGCTTTGTTCTATGGGAGTAGTATAAAACAAATATTTCCTTGGAAAACAGAACTTTTTAATAATAATTATAGCAAAAGAACATTGTAAGTACTCATTACGTGTTCCATGTGCTCTTTCATAGAACACTGACAGAACAAACAAACCGTCGCGCGGGAGCGGGTCGCGGGGGGTGAGGTTCATCGCGGAGCATCGACGGGTCGTCAAAAGCGCCCATGTTCTACGCGAAAAAATCAAAACCGTCAGTGTTCGACTCTGTATCTCACTTATTATAAAAGATTTTTTAAAAAACTTTTGTTGTATTGGTAAATAATGAAATTTTAAAGAAGAATCTGCAATAATCCGAAAATCGAAAAAAATCAGATCCGTCACTGTTCTACGACTGCGACGATGGGGGTTTGAGTTCCCCGTTCCATTTTCCTGCGGTTGGGATGGTTTTTTCGCAGGCTGCATGGATGGCTTCAGTATACGCTGAGATCATCTTTTCAAGATCTTCTGGGTTATCACACTCTTTAACAGATGAAATTGTAATGTTTTTCTCAACTAGGAGCAGTTTCAGTTTTGACGCAAATTTCGACCAGTTCGCCTTTCTGGTGTTATAGATACGCGTTGTGATTGGCTTGAGATGTTCTAGTGCCTTTCCCGTGCGCATTGCGAAAGTGATAGCATTGTGGTCTGAAGTTATGAGATTTGCGTCGACTTTCCACTCCTCGAACAAAGTACTAAATGGAATAGTGGAATGGGGAACTCGGAACAAACTCAACTTCGCACCGCATAAGACCAACGCGATGCTACTAACAAAGAAGATGAAGTACGATCTACCCCAACTATCCATGGCTGGCACAAAAATTAATCTCGTAGAGGAAATAAAACTGCTGGGCCTCATCATAGACCGCAGGTTAACTTTTAAAGCTCATATTACCGCTCAGTGTAAAAAGGCAGCGAATATTTACAAACAGCTAGCGCGAGCGGCGAAAGTAACCTGGGGACTTAACGGTGAAATTGTGAGGACAATATACATCGCAGTAGTGGAGCCCATCATGACATACGCCGCAAGCGTCTGGTCGGAAGCCGTTGAACTGGAAATGAACAAAAAACAACTGTTCTCGCTGCAAAGAGGTTTCGCGCAGAAAATATGCAAAGCCTACCGAACAGTGTCGCTCACATCTGCACTGGCACTATCGGGATTGCTGCCTCTCGATCTCAGAATACAGGAGGCAGCAAATCTGTACAAATCCAAAAAACTTTTGTCAACCGACTACCTCCCGCCAGGCAAAGAGCTCGAACGGAAAGTAGGGTACCTGGACTTACCACATCCGTCCACACTTACCTCTACCAACTACGAGTTCTTTGAAAACACCAACCCGTTGCATACCGGTTCCCAAATCTTCACGGATGGAAGCAAGATAGAGGGAAAAGTCGGCGCCGCCCTAAGTTGGTGGGAGGATGGAAAAGAAAAACTGTCCGAGACTTTTGGTCTCCACCCGTCGTGCACGGTCTTCCAATCGGAACTTTATGCCCTTCACAGGGCAACAAGACTGGTGAGCTCTAGTACGGATAACAAAGTGAACATCTTGAGCGACTCGAGATCATCACTCGATCTGCTCCGAAATCCGAAACTGAGCCACCCCCAGGCAAGAAGCATAAAGGAAAACATTGCGAGGGTCGTGTGCGAGGGCAGGGAGATAAAAATGTTCTGGCTGAGGGCACACATTGGAACTGCCGGGAACGAAAGAGCCGATGAGCTCGCCAAAACGGCAGCTCTACAAAGCACCTCCCACGACTATGACAAAGTCCCCCTGTCCTATGTCAGGAAAAAGATCAGAGAGGAATCGGTCCGGAAATGGCAAGACCGATATGCGACATCCAGTACAGGAGCAGTCACGCGTAAATTCTTACCGGATGTCAACCAAGCTTACCGGATTACGCGAAGTGCCAAACTGACCCCTGCTCACGTACAAATGCTGACTGGACATGGGGGGATAGGAGAGTATTTGTACAGATTTAAACTCAAAGAAAGCCCAGAATGTGAATGCGACCCCAACATCATTGAATCGGTCTGGCATATAATTCTCGACTGCCCCCGTTTCCTTGCTGCAAGACAAGATCTGGAGACATTGATAGACAGGAATTTGGTGGAGTCAGAATTAAAAGATATTCTGGCAGACACCAAGCATAGACCTAATTTTCTATCTTATTCAGATCGTGTCTTCAGAGTAGCAGCCAGGAGAAACAGCACCATACCCCGCCCCGACCCGCAATCAATACCAGTATATCAAGCCTCAGTCACAACCATCACAGCACCACCACAAGCAACTCCTAAAGAAACAGCAACACATCAGCTGTTGGATTGTGGAGAAAAAGGAGAAGCTAGACTAAGACTCCGAAGCGTGGCTCTGTTCATGGACGGAAGCAGTGAAAGACTCGGCATCAGCTTCTGTATCTCAGGGGCGCGAAAGAGCGTGGCCATATCACCCGGCCTAGCCTCTCTCCTAAATGGGAGCACATCGAAGGCTACCATGAAGCGTAAAGCCTACGACGCATTGCCAGTAACCCTAGTGGGAAATCAGCCCTGCAGACTAGTGCGATGGCGTAACAAGACCATCGCACTATTCGAGTGGGCCGACGACACCCCGTTCGTTCAGGCATGCTCATGGCTCAGTAAGCTTGGAGAGATAGCGCTAGACAGTAACGTCCCCAGGATAATAAGCGTAGACGCAATGGTGATCGAGTATAGGAAAGGCGAAATTGTTGACCAGCTGGGTTGCCTAAAAGCCTCAAAACATCATGAAATAGTGGTGTACGAGGACAGAGGCGAAGATCTAAGCTTTCTCAAAGGTCATATACTTGCGAGGGGCATTGACAACTGCCACCAACAAGCCGAATACTTGGTCACCGGATCTGAACGCCTACAGGAGAGGATGACCGCTGGGGCTGTCGCCGCTTCAGAACAACGGAACATGGAAAGGAGGATGCACAATTTAACATCGCAAGGGCGTGTCCAAGGGTTCCTCCAGGCTTTTAAAGTAGCTGCCTCAAGCCTTATAGGAAAACCACAGATGACACCCGAGAGGCGCCAAATCTCCAGAGAACCTAAAACTGGAAAAAGGCTTGCCCAGAGGAAAATTACTCGAGCGGATATGGGCCAGGTGGTCCCACCGAAGCTGAAAACAGCTACCACCTCAAACGACCATCTAGAGAATGCCGCCATCGAATTTATGGCAATTACAACCGCCACAAAGCAGGTAAATCTCTTGTCCTGCAAAACGATCATGCAGACCTACAGGCAAGAGAACGAAAGCCGGCTAAAAGTTTTACTCGAGGAGGCCGAAGCCTGCATATACGATAACAGTAGTTGCCAAGTCCTCAGAGGCAAAATGACTGGAGCGTATATGGCGGCTTATAGCGAGGAATGCGGATTCGTGCCCTGGGAACGCAACATCCCGAAACTCACTCTCCCACACAACAACCAAATGGTGGTCGTAGCTCAGTGTGCCAGGATTATGCTAGAGGACAAAATCCTAGCAAAAGCGGAAACCATTAACGCTACCTGGAATAGCTGGACGATGCCCACCATCGCTTGGGTGAACGGGGTACCTGGATGTGGGAAGACAACCTGGGTGGTAAATAACTTCGATGTGAGCAAAGACACCATTATCACCACGACAACTGAGGCGGCCGTCGATATACGAAACAGGCTAGCGCATAGGATCGGGGACATGGTTAGAACTAGAGTACGTACGATGGCATCAGTCCTAGTAAACGGCTTTAGAGAACATGTCGGATGCCAACGCCTGATAATTGACGAGGCCCTGATGAACCATTTCGGGGCAATCGTAATTGCCGCCCGCCTGTCCCGTGCCAGTGATATTGCTCTAATCGGAGACATCAACCAGCTACCGTACATAGACAGAGAGAACCTATTCGAACTAAGGTACAGTCGCCCAACACTGGTAGCAAACATCACCCAGGAGCTGTTGTGCTCATACAGAAACCCCATGGATGTTGCATACGCCCTAAGAGAAGTATACTCAGGCATATACGCAGCCACAACGCGTATCCAATCCCTGCAGCTGAAAAGGTTTACAGACGCAGCAATTCCAAAATCCCAAACCAACACTCTATTCCTGACGCATACACAGGAAGAAAAAGAGACCCTGACCAGCCAAGGGTTTGGAGAAGGAACGGGATCACGCGTCTTAACCATACACGAAGCACAGGGATTGACGTACGAATCCGTCATCATCATAAAAACAAAAGATAAAATAAAGTTGCACGATAGCATACCTCACGCAGTAGTGGCGCTGTCGAGGCACACCTCCGCCTGCACCTACTATGCGGATGACACCGAGGACGCTATCGGCAACCTCGCTAAAATGGCAATAACAGCACCGAAGAAACGGATCCTCGAGTACAACCTAAAGATGGCAATAAAAAATCGGGACAAAGAGGTCGTTGCCCAGCAATCAAGGCTTTTGGCAACGCAAAATGGAGCGGAATAGGAGAATTTTGATTTTAATTTTATATTGACGGCCAAACCGTATTGCATGTATTTTATAGTTTTGTTATGTATAGTATATAGCATGTATTGTATAGTTTTGATATGTAGGTATTGTATAGTATATCATGAATTAATATTATCTGTATAAGAACTAACCAATAAAATTAAGATAGTTTTAAGAACACTGTCACACATTAACACCAGGCAAAACAACAGCGATGACAAAAGGAGTGTGTGGCCACTGACAGGCGTCTGTTAAGTTCTCTGAAGACAGCTGACACTGGCCCTACCCTTCAAATGTTTGTTGCCATTATAATTGTAAGTGTGACTGTGTGAAACAAAGAAAAAAAAAAAAAAAAACAAGAAATGCACAACTGGGGGTTTTTAGTCGGTTAAAGGCCGACACTACCTGGGTCCCCTTCCCAGGTGTCTGTGTAGATTTTCCTCCAGGAGTGCAAAAAAAAAAAAAAAAATTATTAATGTAACGAAAAGATTAGTTCCCATAGTGAAAACTAGATGGCGCTGGTGTAACGTTTCTACATCGCGGTATGGTTTCGTTTACGAATTAACTTATATGGGCCGAAGAACATTTTGTTTGTATCGAGCTTCACTTAGATACTCACTCTTCTAAAGATATTTTGCGCACGGATTTGCTTCCTCTGTTGGAACGTTTTCGGGCCAGGTACCTATACAAGAGTGCAGTCTAACTTGCACAGACGAGCGCATCGCCTCGGCGGTCCCTTCTGGGCAGTTCTAATAGGTATCCGCGTCATAACTTTGTCAATACTCTTATCATTCAGTAATTGAATATAGATCATAGTATCCGTATCCACCGTCTTTCATTGCTCCCGAAGCCACCCCGTTACATTAATAATATATAGGTATATATATATATAAAAGATAAAATATATATATTATAGGCTTCCACATTGAGTAGTGAGTAGTTAAAAGATGAAGACAAAAAACAACCAAACTCTCACAATAGGTATATTGATCTCTCAAAAAGGCACGGACATAAAGTCTGTGGAGTGATACTAAAATCTTTAAAAAAAAAAAAAAAAAAAAGTTGTTACCACGACCAACACCCCAGCCATTTGGAACCGATACCACAACTATCCTGAATCCACTAGCAACGCTATACCATCATTGGCGAACACATTAGTCCAGCAGCGGAAAAAGCAGAAAGTACCTACAGCGATGTTCTGCTTCAGTGACACCTCTTCAACGAGGCAAAGGTTCCCTACCCCCTTGCAGAAATGATTACTCCTGTCTTTGGCCAAATACTTACCTACGAAAGCACGTTTCAACAGCATCATAAATATTTTAGTTGAATCCTCAACTATGCGGATGACACCGAGGACGCTATCGGCAACCTCGCTAAAATGGCAATAACAGCACCGAAGAAACGGATCCTCGAGTACAACCTAAAGATGGCAATAAAAAATCGGGACAAAGAGGTCGTTGCCCAGCAATCAAGGCTTTTGGCAACGCAAAATGGAGCGGAATAGGAGAATTTTGATTTTAATTTTATATTGACGGCCAAACCGTATTGCATGTATTTTATAGTTTTGTTATGTATAGTATATAGCATGTATTGTATAGTTTTGATATGTAGGTATTGTATAGTATATCATGAATTAATATTATCTGTATAAGAACTAACCAATAAAATTAAGATAGTTTTAAGAACACTGTCACACATTAACACCAGGCAAAACAACAGCGATGACAAAAGGAGTGTGTGGCCACTGACAGGCGTCTGTTAAGTTCTCTGAAGACAGCTGACACTGGCCCTACCCTTCAAATGTTTGTTGCCATTATAATTGTAAGTGTGACTGTGTGAAACAAAGAAAAAAAAAAAAAAAAAACAAGAAATGCACAACTGGGGGTTTTTAGTCGGTTAAAGGCCGACACTACCTGGGTCCCCTTCCCAGGTGTCTGTGTAGATTTTCCTCCAGGAGTGCAAAAAAAAAAAAAAAAAATTATTAATAATATATAGGTATATATATATATAAAAGATAAAATATATATATTATAGGCTTCCACATTGAGTAGTGAGTAGTTAAAAGATGAAGACAAAAAACAACCAAACTCTCACAATATATTGATCTCTCAAAAAGGCACGGACATAAAGTCTGTGGAGTGATAATAAAATCTTTAAAAAAAAAAAAAAAAAAAAGTTGTTACCACGACCAACACCCCAGCCATTTGGAACCGATACCACAACTATCCTGAATCCACTAGCAACGCTATACCATCATTGGCGAACACATTAGTCCAGCAGCGGAAAAAGCAGAAAGTACCTACAGCGATGTTCTGCTTCAGTGACACCTCTTCAACGAGGCAAAGGTTCCCTACCCCCTTGCAGAAATGATTACTCCTGTCTTTGGCCAAATACTTACCTACGAAAGCACGTTTCAACAGCATCATAAATATTTTAGTTGAATCCTCAACAAAGTCATTGAAATCCCGTTCGTCAAGGCATCGATCTTTGTATCCTGAAAAACTAAACCCCAATATCTGATTCGGTCATACAAGGGCTAGCCTCAATGACGCTTTCAGCTGCACTGAAAGTCTTTGGGTGGGGTTTCAGCAATAATGAAAACCATCTGTCTCTGGTCCTACATCCCTGAAAGGACCGGCGAGAAAGGGCCTACTTTTCCGGCGGGGAATTTATGTTTTCCCAGGCCGACAATACAATGATTCGCCACGATTCCTCCTCATCAGTTGATACCGAATATGGAAAAGACCCGCTTTAGCGCTTGGATTTGCTACTTTATATTTAAGAAAATCTCGTTTCTGGCACCATGAATGCTTCATGGGCCTGTCCCACTGATCCTGGCTTATTCCGGACAAACAAAATCGCCCTTTCTATGACTTATCTGAAGGTACTATATTGGGGCCTCTTAATCTCCTCCCTGAAAACTGTAAATTTAAAATGCGTGTTCACTATGTGCATGTGTGTTTATTCCTTTGTTTTAAGTATTTAATAAAATGCATAAACATGTGTTTTTAATAAATAAATGGTTGATTATTAGGATAAAATATCATTTAAATTATACATTAAGCTGATGAATTAATTTAATGAACTTTTTAGTTAAGAAACCTTGAGCAAAAGTGATGTGTCACACATTAAAAGAGACCAGAGGATCGGTACTATTACATGAAGTAATCAAATAAATAAATAATAATAAGATTTAATGATGATTCAATTTTTAAACCATTTAAAATTGGTGGTCAGTTACTGGCATTGAGTGTGGTCAGTTACTAGGTTTTAGTGGTCAGTTACTGGGAAAATCACTACTTTTTTTTTGAAAAAATATATAAAAAAATGAGTAGCTCCTACATGTTTGCTATTTACTCAGGAATATAGCGCTGTTATTCTAGTTTTTAAAACAAAAATCGAATTTAATAAGCGATAAGAATTGAGCCCGCTACAGACAAATTACTGGAACAACTCCCTTAAGGTGGTCAGTTACTGGGTGTTTTGCCCTATTTTATTTAGTCCCTTCATTTTTAAAGGGAAAAAATGTAACAGTTTACATTTTTTCCCTTAAAAAATGTATTAGCCATTTTTTATTTCTATAGGTATAAACTTAATCAAAAACTATTTAAAAAGTAGGAGAATCGCTATTTCTTTGTTACCTATAGGGTATAGTCAAGTCAACCCCTAGTAAAAGTGTGAGAATTTTTTCTTCAACATTATAGATGTATTACCTTACCTGCCTTAAGAATGTCAATTTTAACCTTATACGATCCATACATTTTATGCGATCAGGAAGTTCTTATTAAAATTATGGACTACGTATAGGTAGGTATATCATTATGTTTTCAGGGAGCTGCTGTGAGGACACCGTGATTGTGAGGGAGCCCCCCGCGCCCCCCGCGCCCCCCGCCAACAGGATCATCGGGGGACGACCCACCACCATCAAGAAATACCCTTACATGGCGTATTTAAGTTCAGTTTATACGGTATTGCTTCTTTACCAGACCCACCGACATAGTATGCAAGCTTAGTTTGGAGCTGTCGACGACGCGACCAATGAAAAAGTTATTTTTTTATAATACCGACACCAAACAGGGACGTGAGCCAAGACGTTGGTACAGTTCTCCCATATTAATTATGCGAATGCAAATCGTAAGAGCCTTAAACAATGCACTTAGATTTTGCACCTTGTTTGAAAAAATAGGAGTCAATATCATGTACGTACATAATCGAAAACAATTTGGGATGTCGGTGGCTGTCACCAATCAGTCAAAGGTCCTTCAGTTCTCTTGTCAGTCAGTTCTGTGGAATTATATGTATTGAGCTGTTATTACACATCGTTCTTGGTTTTGTTTTCAAATGTGAATTTAATTTCAACTTTAATAAAATTATTGTTGATGACGCCTTATTATGAAACAAATTAAAGAATAAAATATGTGTCACGTTGATAGACTTCACTTTATAAATAAAGCCACACCCAAAAGACCAAGTTTTCAATTGTAATATTAATGTGAAGTGCTGTAAATACTTTTGGAATCCATTTTTCTTCTAAGAATATAAATAAACCTTGTGTTATTCAAAACTTCTTTCATCCATCTCTACATCAGCTTCAGTAAGACACTTGAAAAGTACTGTAACATTTTATAAATGAATTTTAATATTTTGACAATACTTATTATGAATTATTGAATCAAATTTCGTTACTGATATCAGTTGATATATATCAATATCTCTTTTAGCACTAAATATATAATTCTACTAAAATTGCATGAAGAATATGCACTTAACCACTCTAAATACATATATAGTTTTCTAACGCTCGAGAAATACGACCGTTGCCGAATAATGACGAAGATTTCTATGCGCATTATCAATTTTGGGGAACTGTTTATAGTTGTACGGGTAGGGTCAGTGCGTCTCAGTATGTCCGTGAAATACTTCTCTAATTATTTTGTTCTAAAAATTAAAATGATAAAGGTATTCAATATCCATAATCAAGTTATTTGTTAGAAGTTCTGATGTAAGTTATCAGATCATTTCAAAATTATGTGACATTACTTACTTATTTTGATTATCAATATTTAAGTAGAAACATAAGCTTTTAGGGTTTTAAACTTTTACTGTAGAATTGTTTTTAATAAAGCAGTTTTATGTGTTTTCCATTTTTAAAATATTTATTTATATGGCGTTTGACAGCCAACTGACAGCATTTACCATATGTTTCTGTTTTGATGGTAAGGGCCCAAGACTCTAGTTAGTCCTATTTATGAGGTAGGTAAGTTCTAAATATGAAAATTGTGAAGTTAAGTACCTTTCTAAAGGCTCTGTCAAACCGACGCGTTACTAGCGCGCGCCATACGCAACGCAACGCTAGCGCTGGCGCTCTGTTTACCATAGTAGTGCAACACATCTTGGCGTCATAGCGCGGCGTCAAGTTAGCGCTCTGACGCGCGCTAGTAATGCTTTCTGTTTATTTATTTATTTATTTATTTATTTAGGTATACAAAACGGTACATAGTTCATACATTAGTTGTAAATAAAATCATACAATCTGATCTAACTATGTTCCAAAGCATGTACACACAGATGCATTAACAAATTGTGCTTAACGTTAACTTTTAAATATTATATATAGACTTTATAAGTAGTTATGAAAGATTTCTGGTTAAGTCTGCCTTAAATTTGTGAATTCTTGGGTTGAATATGTCTATTTGTGTATTTTTCACCACCAGCTCATTATATGTTCTACACATTCTGACTAAAGGATTATAAAATGAAGTATTATTTATATAAGACCTCAACATAAAAGGAGCATAATTTCTGGTTCTACAAGATATGTTTATATTGAGGAAAGATAGCAGAGAAGGAGAGTCAATATATGCATGAATTATCTTGTAAAGGTAAATTAAATCCTGTTTCACGTGGCCTTATGTTATTTTAAATTTGCGTTTAGTTATATAGCCCTCATTGTATCGTACTTTATCACTGTATTTGCAGATCAGTGATCAGGAGCTGCTGGAGGTTGACTGTGGGGGCGTGATACTCACACAGCACCACGTGCTCACCGCTGGGCACTGCTTAAATCTGTAATAAATTCTTAATTTTTGTATATACTTAGTTACGATTTAGCGGTCAGCTATATTGCCTATATTTCCCTGTCATTAATTTACATGCTGCCTCCAAAAGCTTCGCTATTATACGCAGAACTAGCACCGCCAGTGGATAAAAAATAGTAACTTCCGTTTGAAAGCGTTTATTCCAAAAACTGCCAAGGCCATCCCCTCGTCATGCTAATTCCAATTTTTAGAACGGCCAACGAATTAGGATAATATAAAATATCAAATTAGTCAATCCAAAAGAGAAGCAATGTGAATTGTGTTACAGGCGTGAACCCTTTTATCAAGTCATACAGTGAATGATCTAGGTACACCATACCTATAAAATCTTTCCAGAAAAATCAATGACACTACAGCTGCTACTGGAACTACCATCTTGAGGGCATCTAAAGTTGTCATTCGCGTCGGATCCACCTACAATGACCGCGGAGGCTCAGAGCATGTGACGTCCAAGTTCGTGGTTCACGAGAGCTATACCTTACCTTTTAACGACGTGGCAGTGTTGGTGCTGTCGGACAGTATGAGAAACTACCGGAGCAGCTCGGTGCAGCCAGCCGTCATCCCCCCGGGGGGGTATGTGGTCCCGGACAACGCGTCTGTGGTAGCTGTCGGGTGGGGACATACTGATGTGAGTGATCAAACACTTCACCTTATGGATTTTATCGGCATTTATATGTAGGTAAGTAATGACGACCGAATGGCGTAGTGGTTAGTGACCTGACTACTGAGCCGATGGTCCCGGGTTCGATTCCCGGCCGGGGCAGATATTTGTTTAAACATATATATTTGTTCTCGGGTCTTGGATGTGCCCGTAAAATGTTAATAGGCCCGCCCCCTATTACATTGGGACTAACATAACACTCTGGCGAAAAGTGGGTGCTACAATGCACCTCTGCCTACCCCGCAAGGGAGTACATTAGTACAAGGCGTGAGTGCGTGTTTTTTTTTTTGTGTAAGTAATGACCTAATTTCTTATCCTAACTAATCCTAATCCTAATCCTAACTAATATTATAAATGCGAAAGTAACTGTGTCTGTCTGTCTGTCTGTCTGTCTGTCTGTCTGTTACTCTTTCACGCCAAAACTATTGAACGGATTTGAATGAAATTTGGTATACATACGGTCTAGACCCTGGGAAAGAACATAGGCTACTTTTTATCCCGGAATTCCCACGGGAAAACTTTTTAAGGCGAAGCGAAGCTCGCGGGAATAGCTATTTGATAATAAACGGATATATACTTACTCCATGTTTGGCATGCTGCCGCAATGAGCCCCTGAATCATTTCTGTCGGCTTCCTATACCACTACTGTAATACTCCGTAGACGAACTGCAGCTACTCAAGCCCCCTCGGCCTGCGGCACGTGGGGCTGCGCACGGTGGACCGAGACACCTGCGCCGCGCGGTGGAGGCAGGAGGTCCCAGAACTCCCCGACTCCATGCTCTGCGCGGGGCTGCTTGGTGTTGGAGGTAAGCTCGTATATCCGACTCCTCGACAGGCTGAACCGACTTATGCAGATGATTGACGAGTATTATCGAGTGCGTTTGATGAAAAACGGACCCGCTTCGAAGTTATAGGATTCATGAGTGTTTGTGAGAAAGTATGACTGTATATATATATATATCATACCTAGCTCGGCTAACAATTAGAGTTTTTCCCCAGGAGCCGGTGCTTGCAGGGGTGATTCCGGTGGTCCCCTGGTGTACAACGGGGTGGTGGTTGGGGTGACCGCGTTTGTTATGACATGCGACGATTCCTTCTACCCTCATGTGTTCATGCGCGTCTCCAGCTACACCGACTGGATCAACAACACTGTAAGTAGTATAATGAAATATAGAAATAGAATAGAAACTTGGGCCGGTGCCTCGCTGTACTGCTCCCTTGCACCCCACGGCTGAGAATGCCCCCCGTTAAATAGTTTCTTCTCTTAACATTTCTTTATGACGAATAAAACCTCAGTATGGTGAGCAAATTTGATGAAATTAGGTAGGTACTTAAGTAGGTACAGTAGGAAGATGATACCCTCGATTTACATTATAATTTTAAACTTTCCAGGTAAGTCAAAACCAGGTGGTGGCTGTGCACAAGAACAGTCACAACACCGCCGTGGCAGCTGACGTCACCAGTCTGATGCTAATCGCCTTCACAACGTCAATTTGGATATTGTTTTCCGAAATCTGATTATTTTTTTAAGTAAGATGATAGTTTTAGTGTTAAAAAGAGGATGGGCGTTTTGGGACCTACGTCTAATAAAGATGAGTCACACATCGTTGGATAGCTCTTTACAAGTTAGCAAAAAAATATTATGACGTCAAATCCGTATTTATAAGTTGTCCATTTTGAAATAAATTCGTCGGAAGCAAGTATTTTTCATAGACATTGCACTCTCTCTCCTGATGACAGTTAGGGCAAATATAATAATATTATAATGAATGATGATCATTTGTTATAAAAATTAAAAATGAATGTCAAAAAATAACAAAAACTTGAAAATTACAGAAATAAAATATAAACACTTTCAAGGTATGATTATTCTAATTGGACAGTAAATCAGGAGTCGCTTCTCTTATTCATATTCTGCAAAAAAAAAAAACTTTTTCAACGACGTATCACTCATTTCTATTGGTGCTGGTCCCAGCTTCCATAGATTTGTGTCCATCCTCTCGAAAACAGTTTAATTAAATAATTTAAAGTTTTGTAATTTAACATATTTTTTATAAATTTATATTTAAAAAAGTGGCATTATAGGTACTAACGAAAGTTTTTCATTTCCGTTTATATGGTTTTTTTCCTATTATACATATCGCACATGACAATCCGAACCGTCATATCTTGAAAAACGTAGTTTTGAGATATCGCGTTTTGAAAGTTTGGTGTCTCATAATGTAAAGAATAATAAATAAAATAAATATATTTATTTTGTGATTGGTAGATTAACTCTTTGCCAATAAAACATATAGTTCAATTGAGCCTAAGTCATTTCATTTTATATCTACAAGTGTTTTTCTGAGGCGGTCCGAAGATAATTACGGTCTTGCCTGTCAAAATTTTCGATTTTCATATTTATGACTATATAGCCCGTTTTTTTGCTTACATGCTTGCTTGTAATTTGTCATATGTCGAGATAATACATACGGTTTATCTTCTTTTAGGGAAAATTAAATAATACAAAGCGTTTGATATATTTTTTTCTATGGAAAATCGGTCCTTTTATTGATTAAACACGAATTTAAAAACAAGAAATCTCACTTTTAGAACAATATTTGATATTTTTAGGCTTAATTACAAAAAAAAACAGAATTTAAACCTTTGATTATCTAAATACTATGTACTCTTTCAATGAAATTATTAGGAACTTAGTAGAGTGCATAGTTTCTTAAGCCGTAGCGAAGAATGATACAAAAACAATTTTATTATTGATTGCTTTCCATAATAGATAATTACAAACTATGAGAGCAAATTGTGAGTAACATTTCGTCAGAATAACAGGCCCTCACCAAGCATATAAAGAAGCTGATACGAAAAGACCTTTGTTGCTACAATACACTAGTCATAGAAGCAGCTATAGAGCTAAATCGCGGGTGAAAGTTTTCGTTCAGCAGCATGGGAGATCGTCAACAACTATATACGAATCAAATCAAATCAAACTCTTTATTCGTGTACACAGGTAAATGGAGATCTTATACAATTGGTAGTAGGTACATTCCATGTACTGCTTATTAAGCATACGAACATTTAGTGATATAGCACACTAGTTAATACATGCAAACTAATAGTAACAGGCAAATGTACAAAAGAAGGTATCCAATTAACAATATTATCAATCAATAATTAAATTTAAATTAAATAGGTATTAAATAATAGCTAAGGTGAGTAAATAAATAGATTGTAAGTAATTAGAAAAAGTCAATGTCATAAAGTAAATAATTTGTAACCGAGTAGTCCATTGTCAATCTCATTCGTTACCTATATTGTAGTATCTCCAATAAATTCTGCTATCGTATAATAGCATTTATCAGTCAATAATTTAAATAATTTTCTTTTAAATAATTTTAGGTCTAAATCTCTAATACTGTTCGGTATTTTGTTATAGATAAGTGGTGACATACAGAAAACACTTTTATTCATTAAAGCAGTCTTTGAGCTTTGGATACATATCCTATTCCTATGGATCGAACGGATTCTACTGGAGTGATGTACATCTGCTGCTTTGATGAAGAGATTAGGATTTGTTTTTACAAATAACGCGACTTCGTAGATATAAAGACTTGTAAGAGTTAATATTTCATTTTTTTAAAAGTACGGCTTACAGCTGTCTGTCGTTTTAAGACCACACATTGATCTGATAATTCTTTTTTGCGCTTTAAATATTGTATCTTTTTTAGTGCAGTTGCCCCAAAAAATTATCCCATAACGAAGTGTGGATGCCACATATGCATGATAGGCTATTATAAGTGTATCCATATTAACAATACCTCTCAGTCTGAAAAGCATATATGAGTGTTTACTGAGCTTTGAACAAAGATCATTCGCATGATCGTTCCACGTTAGTTGGTTGTCTATATTAAGACCTAGAAATTTAGTTACTCGTGTTTCATTTACGGGCTGGTTGTTGTAAGTTATTGTAACATCAGGAATGGTTTTTCTCTGATGAAACATCATCAATTTAGTCTTACCGAGATTAGCTACCAAGCTATTGTCATCTAACCAGTTTATAATTTCTGACAGGTTCTTATTTATTGTCTCCTCATAGCTGAGTTTATCTGTGCATTTTATTATGACAGTGCTATCATCTGCGAAAAGGATCATGGGATTGGAAACATGTTTAGGAAGGTCATTAATATAAGTCAGGAATAACAGTGGGCCCAGTACACTGCCCTGAGGAACTCCATGTAGTATTTCTCTATTATCCGAAAGGTATTTTATTTCCATTTTAGTTTTAGGACACATTTTGGTTATTTGTGTACATTGTTTCCTATTGCTTAAGTATGACTTTATGAGTTCAATAACGTTGCCCCTGATACCGTATGATTTCAGTTTACTAATTAATATATTATGATTTACGTAGTCAAAGGCTTTAGTCAAGTCCATGTATATGGCACATACGGGAGTTTTTTCATCTATACATGTCATTACTTTACTTAAGAATTCAAAAATTGCTAAACTTATAGTCATATTTTTTCGAAACCCCTTTTGCTCGTCTATAATAATATTGTGCTTGTCAAAAAATGATGTCAAAGAATTATAAATATATTTTTCAAATACCTTGGAAATTACTGATATTAGTGCTATAGGTCTATAAAACTGCATTTCTTCTCTGTTGTCTTTTTTAAATATAGGAAGTACAGTCACTGGTTTAAGTTTATCCGGATATATTCCGTAACTAACGCATACGTTAATTACGTATGCTAAGTGGGGAGCTACTGTTTCTGCTACGTATTTAAGTACATTAGTAGAGATCTCATCATAGCCAACGCTATTCGTGTTTTTTAAATCTTTGATAATCTTTATTATAGCATCAGAGCTTACTGGGTTCATAAATATAGATTGGGTAATGAATGCCTTTTGTATATTAGGTGTTGCTGGTTTTGTTTGAGAGCATTTAACTTGGTCAATAAAATAATTATTAAAAGCATTGGCTATATCCTTTGGGTCAGTAAGTAAATTGTGATCTAATTTTATCTGTTTTATTTCCTCTTTGGGAAAGTTTGAAGTACTATTTATGACTTTCCATGTTGCTTTTGACTTGTTTTGTGCAATTTGGATGTAGTGATTATTTTGGGCTTTTTGTTTGAGCTTAATAACCCTTCTATATCTTTGTGAATAAGATTTTAATTTTATTTTATTACTTTCAGTTGGTTGTGTTCTGTAGTTCCAAAGAAGTTCTCTTTGTCGCCTGCTACATTTGCGTATGCCCTTTGAAATCCATCTCTGCTTCTTTTTTGTATATATTTTGATGATTTTAAATGGGAAGCAAAGATTAAAAATCAACAAAAATGTCTCTAAGAATGAACTGTATACTGCCTCTGGTTCATTTAGAGAATACATCTCTGAAAATGTCATTTTTTTTATGTGTTTGTTAAAGAGTTTAAGATTTTCGTCACTGAAATCCCTTTTTCTGACGAACCAGTATTTCATTTTCGTATATTTTTTAACAGGAATAGATAGCAGTTGTGCTGTGTGGTCCGATAACCCATAGTCTAGTACTTGGGCTTTACAGCCCCTACGAATGTTATGTGCATAGTTATCGATACACGTTCCGCTTGATAGCCGGGTAGGTTCGTTGATCTCTAGTTTTAGATCATACTCCAAGAGGGTATTTTGAAAAAGTCTAGACTCATTATTATTTTGCAATCTATCAATATTAAAATCTCCACAAAAGATGATTTTTTTATTTGATTTCTTACATAACTTATTCAATACACAGTCTAATTTTTCATAAAATATCCCTAAATATTTCTTTTTTTCTTTCGATTTAGGTATTCTATAGGCACATATAATTATTATACTATGTTCTACGAGCTCTATTGCGCAAAGCTCTATAACACCTGAAACAGATAATTTTGCTACGTCTTTAATTTCTTTATATTGGTGATAGTTTTTAACGAAAATGCAGGTGCCTCCTCTTCTTTCATCGCTACGTGAGAAGTTCGCTGCAAGTTGGAAATTTGGAATATTTATCATCTTTTCTTGGCCTAATTGCACAAAAGATTCAGTAGCACATATAACGTCTACATCAATTCCTGCAGTGTTAAGATTTTCAAGATGAACAATTAATAGATCGGACTTATTTATAAGTCCAGCTATATTTTGATGAAATATAGATATGCTATCATGTACAAAAGAATAAGATTTATTTGAATTATTGACGAAAAAAGTCGGGGTCATTTATGT
The DNA here is from genome assembly GCF_932276165.1 of Plutella xylostella. Lineage (NCBI taxonomy): Eukaryota > Metazoa > Arthropoda > Insecta > Lepidoptera > Plutellidae > Plutella > Plutella xylostella. Next base: position 6,825,923 of record NC_064007.1, on the reverse strand, counting down.
GGTCTGTTGTAGAATTGTCAAAATTATTATTTATGTTCATAATGTCATTTAATGCGTATTTAATGTCATCAAATACTACGTTTATGCCTACGTCATTTACATGTCCTTGTTGTAAAAACATATTGTAGTTATATTTTATATTTTTATTAGTGTCCATCAAAAAAACATGCTTATGTGTGGATACATCTAAGTACAGTAGATTATTGAAGGTCTCTACTCTCCAATTGTACATAGTTTTATACCCATTATATTTATATGTCGGGAGGCATATTAGGATATTAGTGTTCTCAATTTGCTTTGTAGCATTTCTTATTAAGAGGACTAGTTCAAAATAATCGTTTGTTTTTTTAAAATCCTCTTCTCCAATCATTACTACGCAAAAATCATTTCTAGTCAGGTGTTTAGTGTTTTCCGCGATATCTTTAAGTTCCCTGATTCCTGCATTAGTATTCAGGTTGTGGCAAATCTTGAACGTCGGTCCTAATTTTTCTTCACTTATTTCCAATATATGATTGGTCTTATTGGCTGATTTAATCAAAACATTCTGTTTATTTTTCGATTGATACTTCTGCTGTCGGGTTGAGGGTTTTGAGCCTTTAGGTATTTGTGATGGTAAGCTTTGTTCCGGTTCTTGTGACTTTGTTTGTGTCTGCGCATCAAGTTTTGAGGTTAGTGTTTCCTTATTTTGATTGGGTGAGTTTTTTTTTTTTTTTTTAATCTTATTTATTTATAGAGGACATTGTACATAAAATGACGATGTAGCCCTCGTAGGAGCAAAATAAAGTTATGTTACAACAGTTTGTTAACTAAAACTAGGCATATATAACTAATGGTATTATACTATTTGTGTATTTATATAATCAAAAATCACTTATCTTCTAGATTTCATACCAAAGCGAGCTAGTCTGTACAGTAGCCTGGCCCCGTCAGAAAGAGGATAGGCCAGGACACTGTTACAGCCGCCTACGCCATAGAACATTGCATTATTATAGATTTCTTGTCTCTGGGACTCCGTGCGGACACATTCATATAATAAATGGTACACATCTTCAACTCTGCCACATTCCTCGCAATTAGGAGATTCCGATTTACGCATAAGGTACGCAAATTTATTCAAAGGAAGATGTCCAGCTCGGAGTCTCAGAGATGTCACAATGTCGGTTCTAGAAAGTATGCTTCTCTCGAACCAGGGACTGCCAAGGAGACTGCACTGAATGGTTTTATACCAAACGCCTTTCTCTAACGAACGCCTATCGAAGTATTCTTTCCATTGAGAGTAACCTGCTGTTCTAATTATTGGAAACATATCGGTAAAGAAAGGAAGGCAATCGAGAACTTCACCATCCATTGAGGCCTCTCCAGCTAATTTATCCACTATTTCATTACCTTCAACACCAACGTGGAATGGAACCCATTGAAATTTAATTTGTTTGCCAGTACTTTCTAACTCCAAAATAGCCGCCAAAATACTATAAGCTATCGGTGTTCCTCGACAATTCGAGGTACAGCGAGCCAAGTGTTGTAAAGCACTTTTGGAGTCAGAGACCACAACAATTTTAGTCTCTACAGTGTTCTTAATGTGTGAAACAGCTTGTTCTATCGCTAAAAGTTCCAGGTACATAATAGAGCAACGCGCCTCCACCCTAAATTTAGAGCTTATGTATACTTGTGGATCATAAAACGCAATTCCTTTGCTGTCCCCAGTACGAGAAGCATCTGTATACATTTTATAGTGGTAACCATACTTAGACATTAACATCTCGTTGCACTTATCTTTTAGGATACATTTATTAATGTTTCGTTTTGCTCCGTCAATCCCCTCAACTTCAACACATATTTTTTCTGATAGATTTATACTACTGACCCATGTATTTAACGAGAACATTTCAACTATAGGGCTTGACTGGATGACTACATCTTTGTACTTATTATGAACAGAGACTAGAAGAGGTTTCTTTTTTCTTGCCCAATATGAATTTTCACACAGTTCAGATAATTCGTCCAAGATGTCTATTGTAGGATTGTTTTCTAACGATTTAGAACGAAACCAAAATTTACCAGCTAAATAAAAGCGTCGAACATTTAAAGGAGGCAAACTTAGTTCGCTTTCCATCACATGGACAGGTGTAGATTTTACGAAACCTCCAACTATTCTCATGGATTGATTTTGAATAACATCTAATTTTTGTAAATGATTTTTGCAGCTACTATCATAAATAAAACTACCGTAATCTAATCGACTTCGTATTAATGCTATATACAATCTTCTCATGTGCGTGGGGTGAATACCCCATCCAGGGCCCGATAAACACTTCAAAATATTTAAAAATTTCTGTGTTTTTTGTTGTGTCTCTTTGATATGTCTATTCCATTTTAAGGATCGATCGAGCCACATACCTAAATATTTAACTGAGTCAACTAATTGAAGTGATTTATCTTCAACTATAATATCTACGGGTGTTCTTCTGAAACCTCGGCTAAATAAACAGATTTTTGATTTCTTGTTTGAAATTGACAGGCCCAATTCAGATATTAGTCCACAAAACGTATCAACGGCTCGTTGAATATCATTATTAACACTATTGACGAATTTTGCCTGAGAGTATATAACAATATCATCTGCGTATTGTGCTACATGTACATTTAAATGATCTATAAGGCCAATAGTTAGTACATTGAACAGTAACGGTGATAACGGGTCACCTTGAGGAATACCCTGACCGGTGAGTCTGTTTAAAATACTTTTTGAGTTTATATATATTTTAAGATTTCTTTCCTTCAGAAACTCCCACAAATAATCGCATATTAAAAAACCCACACCGACACTGTCCAATGTATATAATACTTTTAGAATATTAACATTATTATAGGCACTATCTACATCAAAAAAACACCCTAATGTTATCAAATTTTTACTGAAACCAATTTGTATTCTAGAGGTAATACGGGCCAAACTATCCAAACAAGACTTAGATTTTCTAAATCCTACCGTGTATTGAGATAATAACTGGTTTTTCTCTATGTACCACTCCAATCTTTTATTTATAATAGAATGTAGAATTTTACAAAGACACGACATTAATGCAATAGGTCTAATTGCTGAAATACCCTGACCTTCTCTACCAGGCTTAGGGATTGGAGCTAACAAAATGTTACGCCACTGAAAGGGGATAATACTTTTCTCAAATATCAAGTTATACAAGTCTACTAGTATCTTTTTACCGTTGGATGGAAGGTGTTTAACCATAGAAAATGATATGTGGTCATCCCCCGGACATGTATCAGTAGATTTGATTGAATTTACCAGTTCCTGCAAGGTGATTTTTGATGTTAATTGGTTATTTTGAGATTGGAAGGAGGGTTTATTAGGGCATACATAGTCTGGAGCCAACATATCTAAGAGGGATTCAGCTTTAAAGTATCTATTGAGGCTCTTTTACTCTTAAAACCTTTAATCCATTTCATTCTCCTCCACATCTCGCTAGATGATATGGAGCTGTCGATAGAGTCACAAAACTGTTTCCAAGAGTTACTTTTAGCATTTCTTATTAAACGTTGAGCCTCTGATATTTTTAATTGTAATATGGATAAGTTATTTGGTGTTGGGTTTTTCCTAAATTTTGACAAAGCCAGCCTTCTTTGGGCAACAATTTTAGATAGATCAGCTGACCAATAGGGTTTAGGTTTGAATTTTTCTTGCCTAATAGGATTGTCACAATATTTTATAATTGGAATATATTTATCGGCTGCTTTGTTTAAAATTTCAACAAATCTATTGTAAGAATTTTGGGGATCAGCACATAGCGAGAAAGAAAGAAATTCAGATTGTAAGAACGAGGAGTAGTTGGGCCAATCAGCTTTTCTAAAGTTTCTTTTCTGTATGAAATCTCCTGACCTTTCGTATTCGATACTGATTTTGATCATAAGATGGTCGCTTCCAAGATTTTCGCTATAAACCTTCCAATTAAACTTTAAAGCAATATCTTTTGTAACCATTGAGATATCTGGTGAGGTTTTTTGTAAGCGACCATTTACAAGTTTTATTCGAGTGTGGGATCCATCATTAAGGGTTACAAAATCGTTTTCAATTAATGTATTAAATATTTGGAGCCCTCTACTGTCACTTTTGGTAGACCAGTTTCTATGATGCCCATTGAAATCACCAGCTATTAAAGATTTATTTTTAAACATCGAAAATAATGAGTCCCAATCTCTATCATCAGTCCTGACGGTGGATGGGCAATAAACAGAAACTACATATTGAATAGATAGGCAATTGTGAATCTTAATACATACAGTTTGAATTCCTGGGTTAGTGTTGTGTTGTTGAAAACGTTCGGCCTTCACTGAGAAGTGAGTCAAGATCGCAACTCCGCCAAAACCATCGTCTCGATCCTGGCGAAACACTTCATAATTACTCATATTCAGAGAGCTTTCACAGTCTAACCACGTCTCAGATATAACAGCTATATGTATTTTTTCCTGATTTAACATTTGTTCTAGTTCTATGAGTTTTGGCCGAATACTCTGTGCGTTCCACTGCAGTACATTTATAGAGGAAATGTTTTTATTTTTATTGGCCATTATGATCAAGGAATGACTTGAATATTGGCCACTCTGCTAGCATTTTAACCGCCAAAGAAATTATCCAATCCCACGTAAGTTTAAAACTGTTTTTAATCTTCTCTCCAATACTCAATCTTGATTCGAATATTACTTCTCTCAGTTTACGTAGTAGCTCTTGTATTTTTGATTTATTTATTGTATTTTCTTCTATATTTTCCTTCGTTACTTCGTCCCCAGATACGATCGATGACTCTTCTTCACTATGTTCAACACCTTTACGCTCTTTATTATTAGTAGTTTTCTTTGGATAGTGGGATTTTTTATTGGGCTTGCGGTTGATATTCTGCCCCTGGGGTTCCGTTTGGTGAATAATGGCTGTTGTTTCACTATTTTTGCGTAAGTAGGACTTCTGTTGGGTTGCGTATCCGGCATAGGAGCGTAAACGTTAGGTTTATGGACGTGCTCATTTACTGTATGAACGGGCGGGGATGGGGGAACATATAAAGTAAGGGCCTTTCGGTAAGTACAGTTGAATTCTGACATAATTTCTCTTATTCTTTTCTCCTTTAAAAACATCGGGCATATTTTCGCTAATGCTAAGTGCTTCCCGGAACAGTTGGAGCATTTATAGGTTGTTGTTTCACAATTGGGGTGGTTTTGACTACATTTAGGGCAGATAATTCTATTAGATGGGCACAGTCGTTGATTATGTCCGAACTTCCAACAACGTGAGCATTGGGTGACTGGAAAGATATATGGCTCAACGACCGCTCTTATATCGTGTGTAAGTACATGTGTAGGTAATGAAGGCCCCTTGAAGCATATTCGGACTAACTCACATAGTTCCCAATTCCCGTCATCAAAATTGCGGCGTTTTAACCTTTTAATATTTATTATTTCCTTTTCAGAGCTCAAACTTTTTAATATTTCTTCGTCTGTTAGTTCTAATTCGATATCTCTAATAACTCCATAAGATACCCCAACCTCAAACGTTTTTTGGTACCTATAACCTTTTTCTTCCCAGTAAGAGGATTTTATCATCTTGTCTGCGTTTTCTTCGGAATTAAATTGAATGTAAACTTTATAGGCATTCAGAAATTTAATCCTTATAATCCCTGAGATATTAAGGCTTTTTAAAGTTTTAGCTAACCCGATTTGTTTAGGTAATTTTTCTTTCCCAGTAATGCAAACCTCTATTCTCTCTTCTGGAATTCTAATACTGTTCTCAATACCAGTACTGCGCAAAAACTTCTTACCGCCTCTGGCCACAGAAATCCATTGCTCTTCATTGTCCTCGTCTCTGCTTCGTTTCCCGCTCCGACCCGCCCGCAATACCTCTTCGTTCTCCAACAATGTGTTTTGGGTGTTATTCTCCGTTTGAATCTCCATATCACTCAATAAAGATGATAATTAAATCCTCATTCTCACAGTTCCCGTCACTAATTTGTGATTCGCCGTCACTCATTGTAACTGTAGGTATAAACTCGACTCATAGCACAAATTGTAGTAAACAAGAGCAAGTGCGCGACGCCACGCGAAACCGGTTTCCGATATCGAAACAGCGACACGTCCTGCGACAGCGAGTGCACGGCCGCGTATCGATTGGGTGAGTTGTGATTTACCGCTGGTGACGGTGACTGACTATTGTCACTACATTTTTTTTCCTGCAAAAAAGGAATTTGACTTGTTCAGTGAGCCATCTGAGATGTTATTTGCCTTATTGCCTTTTCTTTTCTTCGGGGTTGTGATATCATTTTTAAGACTGTTAGTCACCTTTTTCATAATTTCATTATCTTTTTTTTTAATTTTTCTATATTATTTTTTAGGTCTGTGTTTTCTAAATTTAATGAGCTTATTTCCTCGTGTGCAGTTCTCAGCTCTATAGTAAGTGTCTCGATTTGGTCCTTCAGAGTTTTAATTTTATCATCTTCATCATCAGATATTAATGGCATGCTGTTCGTAGTGCCATTAAGCGATAATTTCGAATCGTCAGCGTTTTCAACAGTGTCATCGCTTACGCGTAGAGTGATGGTGTCCAAAAAATTCATTTTGTGGCTTGATATAGCACTCTAAGGCGATAAAAAATATAAAAAATAAAGTGTATCCAGTGGGGCTCGAACCTGCGGACCTTCGATTACTAGGCAGCAGATAGACGATTACGCCAATTATGATGTTAGAATCTTAGTCGAAAAAAAGGAATAGTATCTCTCTTGGTTTGAGAATTGTAAAATAAGACGTTCGTGGACTTTGGACTTGTTTACTTCGTTTTGCACTGTTTATTTTTTTTCACTATAAATCGTCACCAAGGACTTTGTATTATAACAGGACTGAGTACTGCCAAAATTTTAATTACTAAAACACGTCGTAAGCTGTTGTAATAAGATTCAATTTGGCAATCAACGTTTCAAGAGCCAAAACGAGCCGAGCGAGATAGCTAGATTAGAGGCCGTTTGTCCCTTACTAACGCTTGCCATCCCAAAAAAAACGTGATAGTTGGTAGAAAATATTTGATTTGATTTGAATTGAAAATGTTAGATTTTTATGTCAAACAATGATTTAATTATCATACGAACTCTAAGCATAACTTATAATTAAATAATAACTTTAAACTTACTAATAAGATTAAAGTTATTATATAATAAGATATTATTTTGTATCGTACCTCATAATAATTATGTTAAACCTGTCATTATTTCAAACACTTGGTAGTATTCTTTTTATTACCTTATGCCAACCCTTTCATCTGTCATGGCGGTTTGTTTTGAATTTATTTGTTGTTGTCTTGTCATACCTAGTTATTTTTGCAAATTAGTAAGTTTCATTGAAGAAATTGAGAAAAAGTGCTGTGTACAAGTTTGTAAAAGTGAATCGTGTGGTGGTTGCGGCATATTATTTCACAGGTAAGCCGAGAAAGGTAATATTAGATTTATAACAAATAGGGTAACCATGCGATATGACATTACCTATTACCTAGCTTCCACTGTCTGCCCGCCTGTCTTTCAATGTGCCATGACTAATTATATATTTTATTTCTTTGTCAGATTTCCCAAGAATGAAGATAAGAAAAAAATATGGCTATCCATCCAGATGTTGTTCCGGTGTCACAATAGATCATCATCATCCAGTTCAATGTAATGAAGAACCACACATGAGTTCCAGTTGTGAAGGCATTAGCTAATTCATATTTAAATTTTAACATACTTATTCCATAATGGAAAATCTAATTCCTTAAAGGATTTAGGCAGTAAGATTGGCCTCCGGCAGAATTGTATAAAACAATATTGTTTAGCCATGTTTAGTAATAATAAAAATAAATTCGATATATAGGTACAGTGTTTTTTATTTGAATTTGTCAGAATCTACTATATCCCATTCCACGGGGAAAGACATTTGATAAGTCAAAGTCAATATATAAATACAAACAAAAACTAGCCTTATTCGAATGTAATAAGGGTTCTGTCAGATGTCTTTCCCCGTGAAATGGGATATAAACTATCGCCGTCCTTGATAATCACAAAATAATTTCATTTGTCATAGACAGCATCCCGAAGATATACATATATCTCCGATATATGCAACTCCGAAGAGTGACTAAGATTTTGTCGACCTACGGTAGCGATTGTTTAGTAGAATTATCCATAAATTGTTTACCTAAAAAACAAAAATATTTTTTTTTGGGTCCCAATTTCTGATCACTGTAATAATTATATTATTACAACAAGTCCCCAAAGTCCCACGAAACACAACTTTCGTGGTCACCTTATTAGAAAGGGACAAACGGCCTCTTTACTACCTCTCCTGCTCGGCTAGTTTTTGGGTTCCGAGTACTCAGTCCTGTTATATATACAAAGTCCTTGATCGTCACAATTAACCAATTTAGCACTTCATGATCACTTATTTTACAAGTTTATAGTTACGTTTCACTCGGTTTCCTACAGGTAGCACTGTAGTTGACGTATACTTTTAATGTTTTGTATCTTGTATTACACAGCTTTAAGATTCAGTTTACACTAAAATATTTTCGTTATTTATGATTATTCTTGAAGCAAATCACTTATTTTATATAGTCACTTAGTTTATGTTACGATTTCACCACTGTTTATATTTTTTTAATCAATAACGAAGTATCATACGAAGACACTGACCAAACACCATCACCAATATCGAGCTATGGAAGGTTACAAACCAAAAGCCTATAGACATAGACGTCCAAGAGCGAAAATGGCGATGGCTGGGCCACACACATTAAAGACCTGATGATCATATCCCGAAAGTGGCCCTCCAATGGAAACCCCAGGGCGGTTCAAGGCGACCCGGTCGACCAGCTCATACCTGGAAGCGGTTCATATTCAGCGAGGCCCAAGAGAAAGGGAAGTCGTGGCCAGAGCTCAACTTGCTGGCCCACTGCTACCGCTGATGGAAGCGCCTGGTGTCAGCCCCAGACTCCCCGGAGGAGTAGCGGGATTGAAGAAAAAGAAGAAGCATGGGAGAACCACCAGACGAAGTTGAAAACTGAGGACAAGATTTGAATAGCCCTTGAGCAGCTATAAATCAAAAATAATCCTGGTGCAGACAGCATTACCTCATAGCTTCTGAAACCTGGAGGTTTTACTAGTCTCGAAGCCTCGGACAGCTCAAGAAGTAGTGCAAGTCGGTTGCTTGTACTGGTATAACACCGGAGGCATCGTACGAGAGTGTCGTGGTATTTTTTCAACAATGGTAACCGTTCTAAGGAACTTTAAATAAAAACTGTTCTATGGAACTATGGACCGAGGCTATATAAGTGAGATTTATGTACGTTCTCAAGGATCATTTAGAACCATTTCACTAATTGGTTTGCCGAATTCTTAATCACCATAGATCATCAAACCTATCTTTTTTCAATCCAATTGTAAGAATGTGCCGTCTGTATAATGACTTTGCCTGCTCTAAAGATTGTGATGTTGATGTCTTCGATCCAAGAGTATATAAATTTAAAACGCTAGTTCGAAGCTTAAAACTTGAATAATTACTTGTATAATATAGATTTACTATTATTTAATTTTGTATAAGCATTGCTGCTGTATACTTATAAACTTGTGTTAGCTTAAGATTTTCATGATGTGTATACATACCTAGGTAGTTAATCTAGTTCTTAATTTTATATATGAATACCTCTTCTCATGTTACGATTAATTGCTGTTTTGTGTACCATATTGTTCAATAAAATAAAATAAAACAGTAAGGCTAGAAATAGTGCTCGACCGATGGTCAGCGCTGACCGTCGCTTGACGTAGCTATATCTATGCAAGTCTATGAGTGCAGCTACGCTGACGGTACGCGCGTGATTTCGTGTAAAACGTCGGTGCAGCCGTCGGTCGGGCTCGTCGGTCAGCGTACGTGTCGGTCGACCAACGATCTATGAGCTTGTAGGGACGCTTTCAGTGCTTCGCTGACGGAGCGACCGACCGCGTGACCGACCGCATGGATTCAACACGTATCGCAGTTTGCCGTCAGCGAAGCATTGAATGCATTTTGCAACCGACGCGACGGTAAGCGCTGACATTCAGATGGTACGGTCAGGACGTACCGTCGGTCAAGCACTATTTCCAACCTCAGGCAGATTATACAGAAGACCAAAGATTACAATTAAACTTGGTGGCCTTGATTGACCAAAAGCTTTGGATATTTCATCGAGACGTGGACACTTCTGGAAACCTTGCAGAGATGTCAAATTGAATGTCGCTATATCGATGTGTTGAGGTATCTGTAAAACGCCGCTACTGGCATAGCATCGACTGTATGCTTGTCTAGGACCACAAATCAAGACTGAATTGCAAAGAGTAATTCAACAGAGGCATTTAATATCGCCAAAACTGAACAGAAGTGCACTGTAATATGTATTTAAGAAATAAGTCTTATTTAATTGAATGCTTACATTAAACCAAATTCGGTGGTAGTTGCATGGGAAGCCAAAGATCAAAGTTGCTCAGGAATTTGTCTAACTTGGGCAATAGGCAGACTATTAAACTAGGCAGAAGACAAGCATACTATAAGTTGACCTGCATAAGGTAAACTTCGTCACACATTTACCTTGAGTCCGTTTCTAAAGTCTGAACTCAAAGGTCTTCAATCAGTGCACCCTGCCAGTGATGACTTCTGGTTCAGAAACGGCTGTGACTGTTGGACTCCTCCAACGGATTAAAGTCGCTTATCGAGCAATAGAAACAGCTATGCTCGGCGTTTCTCTGAAGAACTACATCAGAAATAAGGTAATTCGTAAGAGATCTCAACCAAGCTTTTAAAATCTTCCTCAAGCTGAAATGCCAGTGAGCCAAACATTTAAGGCTGTCACTAAAGCTAGAAGAAAATCAGAATCTGTCAAATCTAGTGAGGGGGGGTTGAGGTATGCGGGGCGTTCTCCGGACAATGACATGAAATTTTAACATAGTACTCGAAAACATTAAAGTGAAGACATGCCACTTTGTTAAACATATACTAAGTAAGTAATATTGTTTTGTAAGTGATACGAAAATATTTATTTTTATTTGTAAGTATTTTTAATATTTAATCATTAATTATAAAAAGTCGTGCCCGTGCCGATATTTATACAGGTAGTTGCAAAAAGGGTATACTAAACTAAGCCGAAACCTACGTGTGCAGCATGTTATTGATGTTATGTCTAAAACCCTGGAAATGAAATCAGAATGTAAAAATTCGCGTTTTTTTTTTCGCGAATTAAGTATAGCCTCACTTGGGGGCAGATTTTAATATAAGAGGGACTACAGGGTGTTGTATTAAAAAAAGTATAGTTAGCCGAAAGGGCGTTACTCTGAATAACTTTTATCCTACGTATTTTTTTATATTCGTGAAAAAAAAACGCTTCTCCATATATTTTTTTTGGTCACGTGACCTTTTAGTTAGACGACCTGTTTTATTTTGGTGTTTTAAAAGCAGAACAGTAGTTTGCAGAACTCTGCATATACAGGGTGTCCCAAAAGGTTACGTAGCTGGCAAAGGTGGTGATATGGGGTGGTCTGGGTGAGGTATAATATGTACTTAAGTATGTGTATTTTGGATATGATAGAAATAATATTTTTGTTTCTTAAAACCAAAAAAAAATAAAACCTTGTTGCGCTCTTTTGCTCACTGTAAGTACCTACAAATATTGCTGTATTCAAAAAATTGCGGTTTTGTAATAACGATTATAAAAAAAGTTATTTTCAAGTCAAGGAGTCAGTACCTAATAACAATTTCAGTCAACACCAGGTGAACTGAAAAAAATAGATAGTTCTTATTATTCTGTAATCACTTTAGATCGCAAACATTGTAACTCCACTTTTCTCGGCGAAAAGTCAATTAGTGTCAGTTGGTGTCAATTAGGGCATGCAATACCGGAATAATTTTCAATACCGGTATTGAGTTTCGGTATTACTACTTCGGGATTCCGGTACTAATACCGGTATTAGACTTTCTTGTTGTTATAAATGGCAAATATTGTGTTTAAAGGACTATAGGCCAAAATTAAACAAGAAAAGGCAATCAAATTCTGTAATTATAGATATAGATTTCTACGACAATTGAGTATTAGAGTTAAAATGATAGATTTGAAAAAAAAAATTTGGTGTCGGTTTACGCATGGGCAACAGTAGATTTCCAACGGCCAAAAACTACATTAAACTATTGGAAACAAGTGCGCTTTCATAGTATATAAGAACACAAGGCTAACTATACCTTAATCGCTTTATTTATAGCCTAAAAAGTCCGATTCCGGTATTACTTCAATACCGGTATTAACTTTCAATACTGGTATTGAAAAATACTTATTTTTTTTCCGGGTTCCCGGTATTGCGGTATTGTATGCCCTAGTGTCAATAGAAACGTTTTTTTAATTTACATGTTTTGTTTTACTCTTTATTCGAAAAAAAAAAACTGTATTCCGCATTTTACAATTTGTTTTACTCTAAACCAGAAACCGTGATTTTTAAACAAGAAAAAAAAAAAAAAAAAAAACACGCACTCACGCCTTGTACTAATGTACTCCCTTGCGGGGTAGGCAGAGGTGCATTGCTGCACCCACTTTTCGCCAGAGTGTTATGTTAGTCCCAATGTAATAGGGGGCGGGCCTATTGCCATTTTACGGGCACATCCAAGACCTGAGAACAAATATCTGTGTTTAAACAAATATCTGCCCCAGCCGGGAATCGAACCCGGGACCATCGGCTCAGTAGTCAGGGCACTAACCACTACGCCATTCGGTCGTCTTACAAGAAAATTTAGTAATTCCCTTTATTCTCATACACAACGTGCGATGTAGGCGAGCGTGAACGAAAACTATGCAATAAGCCTTTGTTTTATTACTACTTTACTAAAATAAAATAACATACTCAACAATGTTAATATTTTTTTTTTGCAATATTGTAAAATTAAAATCTAATTATTAACATGAATTTCAACTTTTTTTTGACGGCATGACGGCTGCTGCAGCTACGTGCTGTCCAGACCTCCAACCAATCCCACCAGTACTGCAGGTTGCGTCGAATACGAGCCATTCTCTTCGACTTGACAAAACAGGTGCTCCTGGAAGGGCCATAAATCGCACGGCACCCGTACCGTATAGAGGCAACGGACTCCTTTGCAACAGCCTCCCAGATTCCTAAGTAGCCCATGCACTGCATGGCGAGCACAGCTCCAGCTTTTCGTAATGAATCCTTGGGATGTCAGCCCTCTAGGAACGCGGTTACTATTTTTAAGCTAAGAGCTAGTTCTCATCCTGCTCCGACAGTGAACGAACGCAAAGTATTGTACCCACTATCGATCACGCATTTCGGATGCCAAACTGACTGTCCGAAAGGTCGAGACCTCTCTGTGTCTGTGTAGATTTTCCTCCAGGAGTGCAAAAAAAAAAAAAAATATTAATAATATATAGGTATATATGTATATAAAAGATAAAATATATATATATATTATAAGCTTCCACATTGAGTAGTGAGTAGTTAAAAGATGAAGACAAAAAACAACCAAACTCTCACAATATATTGATCTCCCAAAAAGGCACGGACATAAAGTCTGTGGAGTGATAATAAAATCTTTAAAAAAAAAAAAAAAAAAAAAGGTCGAGACCGTACCACCACGTAGGGTAACGTAACGTACCTTGGGACGCTTGTACCTTGGGACATTGATTGTATTTTAAAAACCGGCTAAATAAACACATTAAAATTCTACCCTAGGCATAGTATTTTACTCGCTTGGCAAAACTAGTGAGTCTCGTGATCATACCAGCATGGAGTGTGTGGTGAAGACAATATGAAGTTTTTTGGAGTCAAAAGTAGCTTTTGTATAGTTTTTTGTGTTGCTTTATCTCATTGAGGCATGCTCAAAGTAAAGACATGGATGTCACGTATAACTTTTCAGTTATTTAATTTTATGACATGGCAATTATCTGAAAGATTCCTATTAATTAAAAATAAAGATATTTAAATTATGGTTAAATATTGCTTTTTTGTACCTTGGGACACGATTAAATTTGTACCTTGGGACACTGTTTCCTATGGCTTTGTACTATGGAAAATGCAAACATCTAAATAACGCCTTATATCTCTGTTCTTATTAGTGCCAGAGTGAAACTAGACAGAAGAGAGATGCAGTAAATAAATAAGAACAGAGATATAAGGCGTTATTTAGAAGTTTGCATTTTCCATAGTACAAAGCTATAGGAAACAGAGTCCCAAGGTACAAACGTGTAACGTACCTTGGGTCAAAACAAGCATTTTTACTTTTATCTTAATTTAATAAAATCTGGCCACACTAAAGCTTAAGCACAAATACTAGTGATAATAGATTATATATCCTACCGAATAAAGAAAATTTCACATTAATATCTTAGTTGTACGCTGCGATAGCTTCATTCAAAGTTGGGGTAGTCGAAAATGTCCCTAGGTACGTTACGTTACCCTACTACAGAGGTATGACTCGTTCGAAGAGCTTGTCAGGCTCTTACAGCAGTTAGATGTGTCGGTCAACGGAAAGATAATCTACAGGCCTGCTTTATTTATTTAGGAGCACTAATGTGGCCTCCTTTCAGTCATTGAGAAACTCACTGGCACTCAGGCTGCGGTTGAACAGGAAGATAGACTGTCTAAACAAATCCTTTTTAGGCTAGTTAAAAAAAAAACTTTAGGTAGGTAGTATGTTAACTAGAACTACAAATAAAACAGTATATGTGTCTCCTCTTAAAGTTGGTCACGAGGAGTTACGATGATTACGATCTGAGGTGACGCTGACGATATACAAGGTGTTGCAAAATGGGTATAAAGCTAAGCCAAAAGTGGATTTAGGGGTCATTCTGATCCACTTTTCTTCAACAATTTTGAAAATTCACAAAATAAAACCTTTTACAAAGAAACTTATTCGATCACGTGACTTTTTACTATAAAGACCGAATTTATTTTTCGAGAATTTCCAAAACTAGTAGAACAAAAGTTGTTCAGAATAATTCCCTGAGTCACCGCCTGTTGGCATAGTATAATCTTTTTGCAACATCCTATATAGGTAATATCAGGTTTACCTGGACCTGTAGAGTGAGATTTGACCTGGCAAGGGGAGTCACAATAGATCTTTTAGGTTGCAGTGGCGAATGGGCACTGGTTTCCCTGCCCATTTCTATAACTATAACTATATGTAATTTTATGGCAATTCAATAATGGTATGACATTTACATATTTGAAAAAATAATAAAAAATATTGGTACATTACCTATAACCCTAATAAAAAAAAACTGGTTCAGCCCTTCCTTTAAACTTATAACACCCCTCTATTTCCTTCAGGAGTTCAAAAGCTGTGTTAAATACATATTTTTTATGAGTTTTTTTTAATACTAGACGACCGTATTGCGTAGTAGTTATTGACCCTGACTACTGAGCCGAAGTTCCCGGATTCGATTCCCGGCTGGACCAGATCTTTGTTTAAACACAGATATTTGTTCTCGGGTCTTGGATGTGCCCGTAAAATGGCAATAGGCCCGCCCCCTATTACATTGGGATTTAAACAACACTGGCGAAAAGTGGGTGCAGCAATGCACCTCTGCCTACCCCGCAAGGGAGTACATTAGTACAAGGCGTGAGAGTGTATGTATGTGTGTATATATGTAGATAAAGTCGCACTTAACCGCTTTTTTTGCAAAGCTTGTTAAATACCTTCATAGATTTAAAAAAATATGTACATTTTAGTTCTTCAATTTTTAAAAGTACTTATACTTTTGAACACCCTTTAGTGTACAGACTACCACATCTTAAAATATATATTATAAAAAATTACGGTTTTTGGTTTCAAATAATACAAATTGAGAACTTAATTTTCAACACCCTGTATATTGTGTAGCTTACCTAGCATACACAACCGTTAATTAAAATAAAATAAAGT
Source organism: Plutella xylostella (assembly GCF_932276165.1). NCBI lineage: Eukaryota > Metazoa > Arthropoda > Insecta > Lepidoptera > Plutellidae > Plutella > Plutella xylostella. The sequence goes on along the minus strand of NC_064007.1, from coordinate 6,809,957 downwards.
TAAATTATTACCCCTCAGAATATAAACAGGCTCGCGCTTTGGCATACTGTATTGACCGTATAGTTCTTATTCGGAGAATTTAATAAGTGTCATTATGTATAATGTTTACCTTTATCTATGCATCTGTAACTCTATAGTAAAAAATGTAAACAAATCGAAAAGGCGAAATGTTTTCTAAGAATTTTCGGCTTTTCTCCATCTAAAATGTTTAGAAAATTAACTTTTCATAGCAAATGCATATGTATTATAATATTTGCAGTCATCATTTGTTGATTTAATCAGTTTTTGTGAAATATTTGATTAAAAATAAAATGGCGTGGGTATCGCTCCTAACAGGCCGCCACCAGGGCGACGACTGAAGAAATCTGAAATCTGTCACGGCGTCATCATTTTTAAACCGGAATTTATTAGTTTTTTGTAAAAAAAGTTGACTTCTGGTCCATTAAATCCAACTCTTTAAGGTAACTTTGTTAAGAATTTAATTACCTACACATACATATAAGATTCCATGAAAATGGGCCCTCTGATTTCGAGGGTTTTTTCATAATAAGTCGAAAAATGGCAAAAGACATGGTTTGTTTGCAATTTTTTTTAACATACTTATTATAATCCTGCACCAATTTCTAAGCAACTAACATGTTGAGTATACCCTCTGCTACAATATATATTTTTCTCAAAGTGATAGAAGCTACCGTTTTTCCAATCTAATCAAGTATATCAAACCGACTTTAGCATTTTAGGTTTCGTAATCCCCTTAAAGCAAACATCAGACTTCAGAACTGCTATAGGCATGCTCGCAATGTTGCTTTTGTTGCTCTGGAAGATTCGGAGAACTTGGACAGAGTCACTATTTCTTCGACAACGACGTGGCAGTGTTGGTGCTGCCGACCAGTATAAGCAACTACCGGAGCAGCTCGGTGCAGCCAGCCGCCATCCCCCCGAGGGGGTATGTGGTCCCGGACAACGCGTCTGTGGTAGCTGTCGGGTGGGGACAGACTGATGTGAGTATCTAACACTTCACCTTGCGGATCTTATTTGATAATAAATGGATGTTATAAACCCCATGTTTGGCATGATACCCCAATGAGCCCCTGAGTCATTTCTGTCGACTTCCTATACCACTACTGTAATACCCCGTAGATGAAATGCAGCAAATCAACCTCCCTCGGGCTGCGGCACGTGGGGCTGCGCACGGTGGACCGAGACACCTGCGCCGCGCGGTGGGGGGCTCCGGCCGTAGACTCCATGCTCTGCGCGGCGCTGCTTGATGTTGGAGGTACGTTTGACGAGTTTTATCGAGTGCGTTTGAAGTTTCATGAAAAACCGACCCGCTTCGAAGTCACAAGATTCATGAGTGTTTGTGAGAAAGTTTGTGTCCACACATGTTGGGTATTTTCCAGACTCGTCAAGCCGCCATAGCTCCTCTAACAATAAGAGTTTGTCCCTTCACAGGAGCTGGTGTTTGTATGGGTGACTCAGGTGGTCCCCTGGTGTACAACGGGGTGGTGGTGGGGGTGGCCGCGTTTATTATGACATGCGACGATTCCTTCTACCCTCATGTGTTCATGCGCGTCTCTAGCTATATCGACTGGATCAACAACACTGTAAGTAGTATAATGAAATATAGAAATAGAATAAAACCTTGGGCCGGTGCCTTGCTGTACTGCTCCCTTGCACCCCACGGCTGAGAATGCCCCCCTTAAATAGTTTCTTCTCTTAACATTTCTTTATGACGAACAAGACCTCAGTATGGTGAGCAAATTTGATGAAATTAGGTAGGTAAGTACAGTAGGAAGATGATACCCTCGATTTACATTATAATTTTAAACTTTCCAGGTAAGTCAAAACCAGGTTGTGGCTGTGCACAAGAACAGTCACAACAACGCCGTGGCAGCTGACGTCACCAGTCTGATGCTACTCGCCTTCGCAACGTCAATTAATTTGGATATTGTTTTCCGAAATCTGATTATTTTTTTAAGTAAGATGATAGTTTTAGTGTAAAAAGAGGATGGGCGTTTTGGGACCTACGTCCAATAAAGATGAGTCACACATCGAACACGTATTTTAAAAATGGGAGATATTACTTTCAACAGGTTTTATTTATTGATATAATAAAATATAATAATATTAAAATGAATAATGATCATTTTTTTTTTTTATTTAGCCATTTCAGTGTCCCACTGCTGGGCAAAGGCCTCCCCATGTTCACTCCACACGTCTCTATTGTCGACCACCTGACGCCAATCCGGCAAAAATCTGTCCAGGTCGTCCCGCCATCGCCGCCTAGGTCTACCTGGGCGCCTGCGTCCGTCGCTCGGCACCCACTCGGTTATAATTTTTGCCCACCGGTCCGGGTGCATTCGCATGACGTGGCCTGCCCAGGCCCACTTCAGCTTAGCGGTCTGTGCACCTACGTCTTTTATGCGAGTGGCGGAGCGCAGTGTGGTGTTTCTGACGCGGTCTAGCCTGGTCACACCCAGTATGCTACGCTCCATCGCTCGTTGGCAAACCTTCAGCCTAGACTTCTGATGTTCCGTCAAAGACCAAGTCTGAGCGCCGTAGGTTAGGATGATCATTTGTAATAATAAAAATTAAAAAATGAATGTCAAAAAATAACAAAAACATGAAAATTACAGAAATAAAATATAAACACTTTCAAGGTATGATAATTCTAATTGGACAGTAAATCAGGAGTCGCTTCTCTTATTCATATTCTGCAAAAAAAAAAACCTTTTCAACGGCGTATCACTCATTTCTATTGGTGCTGGTCCCAGCTTCCATAGATTTGTGTCCATCCTCTTGAAAACAGTTTCATTTAAATAATTTAAAGTTTTGTAATTTAACATAATTTTTATAAATTTATATTTAAAAAAGTGGCATTATAGGTACTAAAGAAAGTTTTTCATTTCCGTTCATATGGTTTTTTTCCTATTATACATATAGGATGTTGCCGGAGTGGTATATGTAGATTATGTAGTTACCTGAAGAGGGGTGACACAGACTCATTCCGTGTAGCTTTTGTTAGGTAGTTTAATTTAATGATGTTGATGACTTCGAAATTTTGTCTTTTATTAAATTAAGTAAATGTATTTTTAACAACTTATGATTTTTTATTTATCTTTCCTTGGCCCCATTTGGTACATTAAAACTATGTAGGTACGTATAAAGTTTATTAAAAAGACGTATGTAGAAAATGTTTGTTGTGCCCTAGAGTTCTCTTGCAAAACTAAAGGTACCTAGCGTAAAATTAATAGCTACATCTTGTTCGCGACAATCGATAGATAGAATAGATAACTCGCGAAGGTTCTGGAACATTCTATCACTTTCCAGTAGTTTCGATAAAGTTCTAGAAGGATTAGTATGGATTCAATAGATCTACAATAGTCTGGAAGCTTCTAGAACAATAGTTAGGGAATGTTCCACAACGTCCGCGAACTTTCTAGATGCTAAGTTAAGTACTTATAGTTAGTAGATAAGTATAGATTGTTCTACCTACTTAGTAATAATAATAATAAATAGTGTGACCCCGAGTATCTCTGGAACTTTCGGGAAGATTGCTCGCCGGCCTATATAAAGCGAGGTGTCCGGCGCATATTAAGTTCAGTTTAATAGTAACAGTCGAACAGTTCAGTTCTAATAGAAAGCTCGAACAGTGAACAACTCCAGAGACACTCGAGGTGAATAGTGAAAATTAATACTGGTGTTTTCTTTGAATTCGTACCACCCGGCATTCGTGTTAGTTGTGAGTCGTGTCGAAGGGGCTCACATTCATGGTCCTTCGAGCCGGATAGTTATAGTTGAGCCGGCATTCGTATTTGTTCGTGAAGTGACCTTACATGTATGGTCATTCGTGCATCCGGATTGGAAGAAAAGAAGATGCCTGTAACGAGGTCTCAGAAGTCGTACGCAGTGAAGAGGACTACGGACGAGAAATCTGCCGTCTCCACGACGAGGTCTGCAGATGCAACGGAGTATGCATCGGCATTGGGTGCAACCACAGGAGGTACACCAGGTCCACAACCGCCGTCAGAGCCGACGACGGAGACGCTGCACCCTCCATTGTTGCCACCCTGTTCTATAGTCATTGCCGGTGTCACAACTGCCGTTGCCCCCGCCGCCGCAGTCAGCGCTGCAATAGATAGTGTCGAGTCAACATCGACAAATCAGGGAAGATCATGTCTTCCATGTTCGTCGCGCTCCACTGCTTCTCGTGCACGGCGAAGAGAATTGGCCCAAGCTCGATTGGAACTTCTCGAGCGACGAAAAGAGGCGGCAATAGCTAAAGCTGAGGCAGCTATGTTTGATGTCGAATTGGCTGCAGCCAAAGTCGCCGTGCTAGAGGAGGACTCGGAAGAGGAGCAGAAGCAAGAAGAGGATGAAAACATCAAAGTGGCGCGCACATCCGAGTGGGTGCGGAGAAGTACACCCGCACACTCACCGCAAGACGTCGTCGCGTGCCAAGTCCTGCCTGAACCTGCGGGACCACGATGCCATGCTGCACGAGCAGCCATGCTTGAAGAACAAAGAAGCGCATATCATGCGCAACAGATGCCCACTAGCGTGACGGCTAGTGAACCTATTGTGGTGAAGCACGACTATGAGGAGCTCGCTGCTGCCATAGGCTCTGCTGTTGCACGTTACATGCAGCCTGCCAGTTCAAGAATAGTGGAACTGCCATACTTTAATGGTTCATCAACAGATTGGTTGCCATTTAAAAGAGCCTTTGAGGAATCTGAGCCACACCTCAGTGAACAGGAGAACCTGGCAAGATTGCGAAGAAGTTTGCGAGGTCTTGCTAAAGAGGCAGTGCATTGTCTCTTTGTTGGAGCAACAACTGCGCGTGAAGTCATGGAGCTTTTAGAACTTAGATTCGGTCGTTCAGAAGCAATCGCCATGGCAGAATTAAATAAGTTGCGTAGTTTACCGAAATTATCTGCAAATCCAAGTGATATCTGCGTGTTCGCCTCGAAAATTATGAACGTGACGGCAACTATACGAGCACTTGAGAAGCCCCATCATTTGTATAACGCGGAAGTCGTGCGGGCAGTCGTTGAAAAGATGCCGTCTGCTTTACAGTTTGAATACTACAGATTTAACCACGAACAACCAAAAGACCAGCCGAACCTCATCACGTTAACCAACTTCTTCAAAGTTGTATCGAGTGAAGTTGGTGAATTTGCTTTAGCTGAAATTGTTACTGCTGAAGACCGGCGGGAGCCCAGGTTGAGAAATAAACACGGAAGTGATCATCATGTCACAGAAATATCGATGGCTTCCACAGTCCCCACTTCGTGTCCGGTCTGTAACCATGAGCATAGTACCAGCGATTGCTACATGATGAAGAAAGCCAGCGTACAGGCAAGATGGGAGCTGGCCAAAGCACATAAACTTTGCTTCCGCTGTCTTAAAGTTCGACGGTTCGGCCACGTATGCAAGTTTAAGCCATGTCATAAAAATGGGTGCCAATCATCACATCACCCAATGTTACACACGGACACAGTAAAGACTACACACAGAGTAACATCGCAAGTTAACACAGTGCGAGTAAAGGCGACCACAGAAAAAGTGAACCATGTGTCAGGAGATTTATCCTTTGACTCTGAATCGAAAGAAGTCATTGTCAGCCAACCTGTGGTGGAAATCTTGCCCTGCCTTCTCCCGCCTGAACCTGTAAAAAACGTCGTCGCAAGCAGAGTTACGCCTGAACTTGCGGAAGTAGTCGTCGCCGGTGAAAACCGGCGGGAGCCACAGCGGAACAAACCGCTGCAGGGAAATAGAGTGGCTCCAGTAAACAGTGTCACATCGACAAGTGAGCCAGTCAGTGCTGAAAGTGAGGGGCCAACACTGCCACCCCTAGCTGAAGTCATCGAAGCACCCACACCGTCTATAGACACGACCAAAGATCGTAGTCTAGAGAATCGTAGGATGAGTGTGAGTGCCATAAAAACGGTTCATCTCCCTACAGAATTCGATAGTCCGACAGATAGTGAGATAGATCGGTATGCGCTGCCGTTTCTGGCGGACAAACTCAAGGGTATACCGGCGGGAGAGACCGAACTGCTGCGGAAAGTAGTGTCCAACAGCAAGTGTGACTTGGCAGTTAGAAGACTGGATCTCATAGACAAGAGATTAACGGACAAGTATTGGGCACGATGGATGGAGAAGTATGTGCGAGATTCTCAGCAGCAAGGAGACGTCATGAATCCTGCGGGCGCCTACCATGGAGATGACCGAGGAGCTGCCCATCGACGAAGATGTCGCGACCTGGATAGTTCAGCTACAAGAGCTGCGGCGGGAGTAATGTTCGCGACAATCGATAGATAGAATAGATAACTCGCGAAGGTTCTGGAACATTCTATCACTTTCCAGTAGTTTCGATAAAGTTCTAGAAGGATTAGTATGGATTCAATAGATCTACAATAGTCTGGAAGCTTCTAGAACAATAGTTAGGGAATGTTCCACAACGTCCGCGAACTTTCTAGATGCTAAGTTAAGTACTTATAGTTAGTAGATAAGTATAGATTGTTCTACCTACTTAGTAATAATAATAATAAATAGTGTGACCCCGAGTATCTCTGGAACTTTCGGGAAGATTGCTCGCCGGCCTATATAAAGCGAGGTGTCCGGCGCATATTAAGTTCAGTTTAATAGTAACAGTCGAACAGTTCAGTTCTAATAGAAAGCTCGAACAGTGAACAACTCCAGAGACACTCGAGGTGAATAGTGAAAATTAATACTGGTGTTTTCTTTGAATTCGTACCACCCGGCATTCGTGTTAGTTGTGAGTCGTGTCGAAGGGGCTCACACATTTACCTTAAAAAAATTACACGGCGGTGTTGTAAAAAACATTGTTCAGTAACTAGGTACTTAAGTATATTATAATATAAAATACATACCTTAGATTAACAATATAAGAACAAGATGGAGTGTCACTTTACTGGCGCATTCGACGCTGTATCTATGTCAGGTCAGTATGTACAATACATAGGAACTTACGTAGCGTATGACATGCAATGCAGTGTGTTAAAAAGGATAGACAAGATACAAAGAGTCGTAGATTTTCACCTTTACTATAATTATTTACCACTATTGCAACACCTTGTACTGTTATATATCCGTCCTCATTGCTTCGCCGTAGACAAGTAAAAAAGCTACAATAAATAAAATTGCGATGGCCATGGCTTGGCCATCGCAATTTTTACTTACTTTTTGACAGGTAATAAACAGGAAAGTGATGGTTTTCAGTATGAAGTTACTATTTATGACTGTGCTATTTTACTATGGTAAGCTTTATTATTTACGGTAGTTAAGTATGGTAGAGTACAATTGGGTAGATATCTTTTTTTTTTTTTATTTATCATAACAAATCTTAGTTTTATAATACATTTTACTAGCATATTTTAACCACTAAGGTTAGTATTAATGCTACACAGTCGTTAACAATTTAGAAAAATACACAGAGAGGTTAATGCGTTATAGGTACTAGTATTACTACATATAGGTACAAACGTAATAATAATATTTTTAGGTATAGGTATGACTTTTGGTAAATACTCGTAGATACATAAGTAAGTATTACAATTTTATTTATTCTAGTTTTAATCTTAATTAAAAAAAAAAAAAATCGAATACGAGTATCTATGTAGGTATAATTGTGGTTATCTTCCCCTTTACTGTTCAATGTTTATGTTGACAGCCTGATTGATGAGCTCAGCAGAACACATGCAGGATGTTATGTGGATGGTAAGAGCATGAATAACATCAGTTACGCAGATGACATGGTTCTGCTGAGCCCTTCAATCAACGGACTGAGCAGGCTACTGAACATTTGTGAGAGGTATGCTCTTACGCATGGCCTATTATATAATGTTAAAAAAAGCGAGCTTATGGTTTTTAAAACTAGAAATAAGGCTACTGCATTCAATATACCCATAAAATTGTATGGTCAGCCGTTGAAAAGGGTATCTAGCTTTAAGTACCTGGGGCATATTGTCAATGAAGACCTGCATGATGATGATGATATTGAACGGGAGCGCAGGGCGCTGGCAGCCCGCGCGAATATGTTGGCCCGCAGGTTTGCTCGATGCTCACGTGAAGTAAAAATTACACTTTTTAAATCCTATTGTCAATGTTTTTACACGGGCAGCCTGTGGGTCAAATATACGCAAAAGGCTCTCAGCGCTCTGCGAGTTCAATATAACAATGCCTTTAGGATGTTGTTGGGGCTGCCTCGCCACTGCAGTGCATCCGGTATGTTTGCGGAAGCACATACTGATGGCTTCCATGCAATTATGCGCAAAAAGGTAGCGTCGCTCATGTACAGGGTGCGCGCCAGCACCAACGGCATGCTGGAGGTCATTGCAGGAAGAACGGATGGTAGCATATTGAAGCATTGGGTGAATAGGGTATTTGGGAAATTGTAAATACTTTTATATAAGCTTGTAAATATTAATATCTAATATTTTTTGTTTATGTAGTCCTAAGATTGTCTTTTTATTACACTAACATAGGTTAAGTTTAATTGTTACTAACAAAATATGGCTTTTGCTGAAATAAAAAGTTTATTATTATTATTATTAATTCAAAAATAAATGATTTCGGAATACATTATCCATATTGAGGTCACGAAGGCGAGTAGCATCAAACTGCTGACGTCAGCAGCCACGGCGGTGTTGTGACTGAGCTTGTGCACAACCTCAACCTGGTTTTGTCGTAACTGGAAAAAATATTTTTAAAATTATAATGTAAATCGAGGGTATCAGCTTCCTACTTACTTGCTTACCGTGGAAGATTAAAAATGTCATAAATAAGTATTAAGGGAAAAAAACTATTTATGGGGCTGTCATTTTCACCTGTGGGGTGCAAGGGTGCAGTACAGCGGGGCAGCGACCCAAGTCTGTGAACCTTACCACAAAAACTAAAGACAGTACTTAACAGATGTTTAACGAGAGTTTTGTCAAACGCATAATAATCTCCAAACTATCGTTTTAACACTTATTAAACAATGTTTCAAGTTTTTGTGATAATACAGTTTATCTTTCTATATATTTATTTTATTATAACTTCTCACAGTGTTGTTGATCCAGTTGGTGTAGCTAGAGACGCGCGTGAACACGTGAGGGTAGAAGGAATCGGCGCATCTCATCGCAAATGAGGTCACCCCCACCACCACCCCGTTGTACACCAGGGGACCACCGGAGTCACCCTTGCAAGTGCCGGCTCCTATATGGGACAAACTCTTATTGTTAGCCAAGATAGGAATGACGACTTGACGAGTCTGGAAAATACCCAACGTGTGTGGACAGACACAAACTTTCTCACAAACATTCATGAATCCTGTGACTTTGAAGCGGGTCTTTTTTTCATCAAAACTCAAACGCACTCAATAGAACTCGTCAAACGTCTCCATAAGTCGGTCCAGCCTGTCGACTTCATAAGTCAGATAAACGAGCTTACCTCCAACACCAAGCAGCCCCGCGCAGAGCATGTTGTTGTATGAGAATCTCGGATAACGTGCGGCGCAGGTGTCTCGGTCCACCTTGCGCAGCCCCACGAGTCGCAGGCCGATGGGGCTTGACTTGATGCATTTCATCTACGGGGTATTACAGTCGTGGTATAAGAAGCCGACAGAAATTACTAAAGGGATCATTGGGGTATCATACCAAACATGGGGTTTATTTCCATTTATTATCAAATAGGATATAAGGTCATTATTCACCTATAGTTGCCGATAAAATCCGCAAGGTGAAGTGTTAGATACTCACATTAGTCCGTCCCCACCCGACAGCTACCACAGACGCGTTGTCCGGGACCACATACCCCCCCGGGGGGATGACGGCTGGCTGCACCGAGCTGCTCCGGTAGTTGCTCACACTGGTCGACAGCACCAACACTGCAACGTCGTTGTCTTTACTCTCCGAATATTTGTAATCCTCGTGGACCAAGGTCTTGGACGTCTCATGCTTTGAGCCTCCGCGGTCATTGTAGGTGGATCCGACGCGAATGACAACTTTAGATGCCCTCAAGATGGTAGTGTCATTGATTATTCTGGAAAGATTTAATGGTATGGTGTAAAGTACCTAGATCATTCACCGCATGACTTGATACTACAGTGGCAAAGGGTTCACACCTGTAACACAATTCACATCGGGTTCTCTTTTGGATTGACTATTTTTAATTTAAAATAGTAAATATATGCGCTACACGGTGCGTTTGGCTGTTTGTCCACCACAACCGTCACCATCCGTGACGCTCCGTCAGCGAGAACGACATGAAGGATGACGGCGCTCGGACACTTCATGGCCATGTTAAATGATACCACAAAATTGGCGCTTCAAACGGATGATACGAATTTTATCTAATGGTTGCGCTAGTTCTGCGTATAATAGCGCCTTAAAGGCGCAGCGAAGCTCTTGGGGGCAGCTCGTAAATTAATGAAAGGGAAATATAGTGAGACGTTCATGATAATTTAGAGAATGGCCAACCGCTAAATCGTAACTAAGTACTTACAACATTTTGGAATTTAATACCGAAATAAGCAGTGTGCAGCGGTGAGCACGTGGTGCTGTGTGAGTATCACGCCCCCACAGTAACCCCCCAGCAGCCTCTGACCACGCATCTGCAAATACAGCGATAAAGTACGTTACAATGAGGGCTATATAATAACTAACCGCAAATTCAAAATAACATAACGCTACGTCAAACAGAAAGCATTACCAGCGCGCGTCAGAGCGCTAACATGACGCCGAGCTATGACGCCAAGATAAAGATAAAATATAAAAAATCTTTATTCGGTGTCTAGCACCATATAAGTACACAAAAAATAAAATAAAAAACGAAATTTAAATTAAAAGTGAATCAAACAAAAGAACATTAAGAATAATTAAAAAATATAATGGTGTCCAGCACCGAAAAGGCCCGTAAGTAACGCATCCTGGTTTGACAAAAAGAAAGGTAACTTCATAATTTTAATTTTTAGAACTTACCTCCTAATTTAACTAAAGTTTTGGGGCCTTACCATCGAAAAAGAAATACATGGTAGAAGTTGGCTGTCAAACAAATTATAAATGATTATTTTTTAATTAAAATCTTATAAAATTGTACTATGTAATCTTTGTAATATTTGTACAACGAAGAGTTAAATAAATAATATATTTTTTATTTTTTATTATTATACCGTGGAAGTTTAAAACCCTGAAAACTGACGTATAGCTACTTAATTAGTTATGCTAAATCAAATCATTAGTAAGTAATGTCACATAATTTTGATATGATCTGATAACTTACATCAGAACTACCAACAAATAACTATCATTATGGATATTGAATACCTTCATTATTTTAATTTTTAGAACATTTGAGAAGTATTTCTCGAACATACTGAGACGCACTGACCCTACCCGTACAACTGTGTACCTACGGTCACAGTCACATCAACATTACTTCCCTGTTTGGTATCGGTATTATGAAAATTTAACCTTTTCATTGCTCGCGTTGACAGCTCCAAACGAAGCTTCCATAATTATGTCGGTGGGTCTGGTAAAGCAGCAGTACCTACCGTACATAATGATCTTAAATAAGCCATGTATGGGTATGCCTCGACGGTGGTGGGTCGTCCCCCGACGATCCTGTTGGCGTGGGGCGCGGGGGGCACGGGGGGCGCGGGGGGCTCCCTCACAGTCACCATGTCCCCACAGCTCCCTGAAAACATAATTATATACCTACCTACACGGAGTCCATAATTTTTATGAGAAATTCCTGATCGCATAAAATTTATGGATCGCATAAGGATAAAATTGACATTCTTAAGTTAGGTAATTAATACATGCCTAATAATGTTAAAAAAAATATTTCTCTTTTACTGGGGGTTGATTGTACCCTATCGGTAATAAAGAAATAACAATTCTTTTACTTTTTAAATAGACTTTGATTTAATATACCTTCCTAACTATATAAATAAAAAATTGGTAAGGTTACATTCTTTTACCTTTGAAAACTGAAGGAGCTTAGTATAAAGTACCACATATACATGTCGCAGGCATCTGGTTTAATCTCCTGTTTGATTGAACCACTAGCCCGTTCATTGAATGGCGCTATTCAGTTATATGACTAAAGGACAACTCGTCAAGTCGTTGATTGTAACGTTCGACGTCATGACTGAACGTCATTCAGCGGAGTCGTTGAATGGGATATAGTATAGCAACTTTGTAATGTCTGGTTAGGGTGAACATGAACAGACAAGAGTCAACAAAAAGACTATGTTACAAAGCTCTTATCTCACAAATTATCTAAACAATAACAATAAACTTACCTTCATATTGTTGTTTATAATTATCCAGTTACGCCACAATTTTTGCCCGCGGCGTAATTATAGGTAAATCCATGTTGTCACACTATTTTAACACAAATAAAGCACTTTAAAGCTAATTTATTTGCAAAAAACTAACAATATAGGTGCTTTTTGTGTCAGCTGTTAGCTGTTAGAGGCCATATTTGTTTTGTTCACCACCTGACTGATTTTAAGTCAGCTAACTAGTTGGACGTTTTGTGACGCTTGTGCAATCAACGTTCGGCCTAGTCATACAACTAAGCAGCGTCATCCAATGAACGGGCTAGCGGTTCAATCAAACAGGAGATTAAACCCGATGCCTGCGACATACACATAGATAATAGATATATCCAATTTTAGTCTACCGTAAATAATAAAGCTTACCATGGTAAAATAGCACAGTCATTATTAGTAACTTCATACTGAAAACCATCACTTTCCTTTTTATTTCCAGTCTCAAAAGTATCTCAGTAAAAATTGCGATGGCCAAGCCATGGCCATCGCAATATTATTTATTGTAGCTTTTTTACTTGTCTACGGCAAAGCAAATAGTGGTAAATAATTATAGTAAAGGTCAAAATCTACAACTCTTAGTGTCTTGTCTATCCTTTTTAACACACTGTATTGTATGTCCTACGCTACGTAAGTTTCTAGGTATTGTACATAAGTATATAATGAACTGACACAGATACATCGTCGAATACGCCAGTAAACATAAATTACTTTACCGTCTTGTTCGTATATTGTTATTCTAAGGTTTGTACAATGTCTGCAATGAAATTTAGTATACATTATGGTCTAGACCCTGAGAAAGAACATAGGCTACTTTTTATCCCGGAATTCCCACGGGATAACTTTTTAAGGCGAAGCGAAGCTCGCGGGAACAGCTAGTAGTTACTTAATACAACGTTTTTTTACAACACCGCTGTGTAAATTTTATTTAAGGTAAACGTAGCTATTTATGGTCCCCTTAAGACCCTTAGCTTTGCAAGTGGACTCTAGGACACATCAAATATGTAAAACGTTTCGCATATTTCTACATACGTCTTTTTCATATACCTACTTATGATTTCTATTCGTACCTACATAGTATTAATATACCAAAGGGGGCAAAGGAAAGATACTTATAAAAATCATAAGTTGTTAAAAATACATTTAATTTCAATAAAAAACAAAATTTCAAAGTCATCAACATAATCAAGTTAAACTACCCAACAAAAGTTTCTCAGAATGAGTCTGAGTCACCCCTTTTCAGGTAACAATATACCTACCACTCCGAAAACATCCTATATGTATAAGAAAAAAAACCTTATAAACTTAAAACTTACATGAGTATTTGCCTAAAAAGCCACTTTTTAAACATAAATTTATAAAAAAATATGTTAACTTATTGTGTTTAAATTTAGACATTAAGGCCAAGATAAATAGACGAAACTAAGACGGAGTCTTAGCTTAAGCACATGCTAAGAACACGAATTCACTAAAATAGACACTACTTAAGCACAGACTATGCCTGTAAGTTCGCACTCTGACTTAGCCGAGTTCGAGTTCACATTTGTCAAGACTTGGCCCTTGCTTAGCATACACAAGTTGTCACATCTGCCACACTCTCAGGAAATTATTATTCTATGCCCTCAGGCTATCCACAGACCACATTTATACCAAATTTGCTAAAAAACTACGGAATGAAACTATGACCACAGTTAAATAAATATACATTTGACGCAGATTTGACATAACAGGTTCTAAGCCAGTGACTTAGCCGAGCAAACGCTATGTAGTGTCTATTTTAGAGACTCATTCCAACTCGACTTAGTTCAGGTGAAGCCGTACTTGGCTAAGCATTAGTTTGAGCAAGTGCTAAGCAACGACTATTTATCTTGGCCTAAAACTATCATCGGTAGCTACTTACTTAAAAAAATAATGAGACATTGGAATACATAATCCAAATTGACGTTGCGAAGACGAGTAGCATCAACCTGGTGACGTCAGCAGCCACGGCGGTGTTGTGACTGTTCTTGTCCACAACCACAACCTGGTTTTGACTAACCTGGAATTGATTAATGAATGCACCCTTCCAGCCAGGAGTTACCCTGTATCACGGAAATCACCGCGCCTACTGGGGGCGCTCAGTGGAAAGTTTAAAATTATAATGTAAATCGAGGGTATCAGCTCCTGCTTACCTACCTAATTTCATCAAATTTTCTCACCATACTTAGGTAACTACTTAAAAACGTTCGTGTTTATAATTTTACGTATTAGGTAGGTATAGGTATGATAACAAAAATATTTTTTTGTTCACCATAAAGAAATGTTAAGGTAAGAAACTCTTTAATGGGGCATTCTCAGCCGTGGGGTGCAAGGGTGCAGTACAGCGGGGCACCGGCCCAAGTTTCTATTCTATTTCTATATTTCATTATACTACTTACAGTGTTGTTGATCCAGTCGGTGTAGCTAGCGACGCGCGTGAACACATGAGGGTAGAAGGAATCGTTGCATGTCCTAACAAACGAGGCCACTCCCACCACCGCCCCGTTGTACACCAAGGGACCACCTGAGTCACCCTTGCAAGTACCAGCTCCTGTAGGGGACAAACTCTTATTGTAAGAGATATGTATGACGAATTGACGAGTCTGGAAAATACCCAACGTGTGTGGACGGACACTAATTTTCTCACAACTCGCAAACGCATTCGATAATAATCGTCAAAGTCGTCAATTGTCTGCATAAAGTCGGTCCAGCCTATCGACGAGTCGGATATATACGAGCTTACCTCCAACACCAAGCAGCCCCGCGCAGAGCATGTTGTTGTATGAGAAAAATCTCGGATAACGCGCGGCGCAGGTGTCTCGGTCCACCTTGCGCAGCCCCACGTGCCGCAGGCCGAGGGGGCTTGACTTGCTGCAGTTCATCTACGGAGTATTACAGTAGTGGTACAGGAAGCCGACAGAAATGACTCAGGGGCTCATTGTGGTATCATGCATGCCAAACATGGGGTTTATATCAGTTTATTATAAAATAAGATATAAGGTCATTATTTACCTATAGATGCCGATAAAATCCACAAGGTGAAGTGTTTGATACTCACATCAGTCAGTCCCCACCCGACAGCTACCACAGACGCGTTGTCCGGGACCACATACCCCCCCGGGGGGATGGCGGCTGGCTGCACCGAGCTGCTCCGGTAGTTGTTTATACTGTCCGACAGCACCAACACTGCCACGTCGTTAAAAGGTAAGGTATAGCTCTCGTGAACCACGAACTTGGACGTCACATGCTCTGAGCCTCCGCGGTCATTGTAGGTAGATCCGACGCGAATGACAACTTTAGATGCCCTCAAGATGGCAGTGCCAGTAGCAGCTGTAGTGTCATTGATTTTTCTGGAAAGATTTTATAGTTATGGTGTACCTAGATCATTCACTGTATGACTTGATACTGCAGTGGCAAAGGGTTCACGCCTGCAACACAATTCTTTTGGATTGACTAATTTGATATTTTATATTATCCTAATCCTAACTAATATTATAAATGCGAAAGTCACTGTCTGACTCTCCTACTATAGAATAGATTTAACATAATTAGGTTTTGTATTTATTTCTGACCACTGAAAAACTTTAATACCGCGATGTAGGATTTCATATTAATTGGCCTCGGTCCCATACAAGCTCTCTGTATTGCGCTTTTAGTGCCATCTGTTGGTTATATCCGGAACTGTCTGTCTGTCTGTCTGTCTGTCTGTTACTCTTTCACGCCAAAACTACTGAACGGATTTGAATGAAATTTGGTATACATATGGTCTAGACCCTGAGAAAGAACATATGCTACTTTTTATTGCGAAACGGAGGTTGTAAGGGGTTAAAAGTTGAATACTTAATTTTAAAAGATAAAATATGACGGCTGATTGGCGTAGTGGTTAGTGACCCTGACTGCTTTGCCGAAGGTCCCGGGTTCGATTCCCGGCCGGGGTAGACCTTTTTTAAATAAACTTTATATTTAAGCACTTGATGAGCAATAATTAAACATTTTGTTCTAGCGTTTTTGAAACTTCGACCTGTGAGTGGATGAAATAGGGGTATTTTGTATGAAGTTCGTCATTTTTGAAGATAAAAACATTATATTTTGTATTTAGGCACTACATAATCATAAAAAAGTTTGTTACATTCCTAATTTAAGTGATTTACTTTATTTTATTATTATTAATAATGATTATATGTATGACGATGTATTGAACTGAATAAATGAATACGAATATATGAATATGAAAATGGCGTGCTATCCCACGTGCGTGATTAAATTTGCATGCTGTTAAAACAGCCGTAAAGCTTAGTTACAATAGGATATTGCAAGATACCTAGATGTTTTCAATCTAACATGTCTGCACACCTTAGTAAAGTTATGGTTTTGTTATGAAAAATGGGAGTTAAAGTGAAAAAAAATAAGTACCTAGTATGAAAAAACCAAAACTGCATAAGTTAGATGCTTGAAATTAAACATTTATAAATTACTATCCTGCCATTGCTATACAAGTCTTTGCTCAATGAAGTCATGAAAATCATTTTTAGTCAAGTATCTTCGTACTTATTTGTCAACTTTCATCTAATTTAATACCACCATGGCATGTTATTCGGTAGGTAGTTCGGGAGTCGTCCACGGCAAAATGATTTTAAGGCGAAGCGAAGCTCGCGGGCAACAGCTATAGTAAATATATGCGCTACACGGTGTCTTAGGCCGTTTGTCCACCACAGCCGTCATCATCCGTGACGCTCCGTCAGCGAGAACGACCTAAAGGATAACGGCGCTCGGACACTTCATGGCCATGTTAAATAATATCACAAAATTGGCGACGCCATCACCTCCCGGTAACGGCGGTGGTGGAGGAACAGCCTTAAAGCCGGGACAACTTCCTTTAGACCGCGTCCACGACGCCAGCGAGCGGAGAATTACGTACAGTAAGTAAGCCTCCACCATAAAGGAAATAATCCTAGTTATAATAGTTATAGTCGCTATTGCGGCTAATCCGTTGTGCTTGGAATCTAGAAGTTAATCTAAAAATGGCTAACGATGGCCGTTCTAAAAATTGGAATGGGGGGTAACGCGTGTGAATTTGCCGCTAGGGGCGCTGGTGTTGACTGAGGTCAAGTGACATTTAACTTTTCATATAAATTGTTTGGCGGGCTTCGTGATAAATTATATTTTCGTTCATTTCCCTGTTGAAAAGTGATCTCTTTTCGCGAAATTATCGCAAATATGGATTATTTGTCGATGAATGTGCACGCTTTGAAAGCTGAATTAAGGAAAAGAGGCGCAAAAATAAGCGGTCTCAAAGGGCAGCTAATTCAGAGGTTAGTTTGTTTACTGTTTACAAACTTATTTTTTACGAAGTGTATGCTTGTTTGCTTAGGTACCACCAACTATGTTTTTTCTTTTTACAGACACGAAGACTACGACCGTAACAGTAACTTGGTTGGAAACGTAGAGGACAGCGTCATATATAACAAAATGATTCAGTGTATAATGTTGAGTGGCCTTCAGAAACTTTGTATAGCAGTGTGAATACTAAAAAATAAACTCCAGATCTAGATATTGTCACCAATGAGTACTTTGGAATTTATGTACCTACAGTGTATACCATTGCTCCTACGGTGAATGAAAACATCGTGATAAAACCTGCACATCTAGATTTTCGAACCCACCAACCTGCAGTGGACCAGCAGCGTAGTAGGAAATGGTCCATTAGGAGTGGAGTTTAGACCTTAAGGCGATATGCACAAAGGCTCCATTCGAGTGAGCCAGGTGCAGATACTTACTGACACCCCCACAAATAATAGAATAGTATACTATACTACCATTATTTAGTTTCAAATAACAACTCAACCAGCATTCGTTGTGTGGATTACTAATGTGTTATTTTTTTTTTGTATAGCAGTGTGTTATGTAAACGGAAAGGATAAATAAAAGTTAAATCAGTGTGTAATTCTTTTATTTTTATTGTATTTATTAAATCCCTAATCCTTATTTACATTATGTTCTTTCGGAAATTAGTCATAATGATTTTCACAGACACGAGATTATCGGATAATAATTATTTCACAAGCCACTGTTTAAGAACAGTTTTATCACTTGGTAACATAATATGTCCTCCTTTTCTTTCCGAACATAACGGATCTGCACAACATTGTGGCATAGTAACTCGATATGATGATAGTTATTTTATAATCAATAAGCTTATGAGATTCAAGATTTTAAAACTTTATTTTGCGCCAATTTGATAAAGTCGCCTTTGATAAGTTTGACAGCTATGGTACCTCTTGACCTCAGTCAACAGTGGCGCCAACTGGTGAGCATGACGCGGGGGTGGCCTTGGCAGTTTTTGGAATAAACGCTTTCAAACGGAAGTTACTATGTATTTTTTATCCACTGGCGGTGCTAGTTCTGCGTATAATAAATAGCGAAGCTCTTGGAGGCAGCATGTAAATTAATGACAGGGAAATATAGCTGACCGCTAAATCGTAACTAAGTACATACAAAAATTAAGAATTTATTACTTAATTAAGTAGCAGCAGTGCGCAGCGGTGAGCACGTGGTGCTGTGTGAGTATCACGCCCCCACAGTTACCCAGCAGCGGCTTCTGACCACGCATCTGCAAATACAGCGATAAAGTACGTTACATACATACATATACATACATATGCACTCACAACTGTAATCCCCGAAGGGGTAGTCAGAGGTGGCTCACAAGCGAGCCACCCACTTTTCGTAGCACATTTTTGTACTCCCGTGATAGGTTGCGAACCATATCGCCGTTTTGGGATAAGTACAATGCACTTAGGATACACATCTAGAATCTAGATGTGCAGGTTTCCTCACGATGTTGTCCATCACCGTAAGAGTACGTGGTATTATTATACTTAAACTCCTTAATTGAAAGAATTCATTGGTACAGGCCAGGATTTGAACCCACGGCCTCTTGATCGAGAGGACGAGGCCTTATCCATTGTATCCATTACACCACCACCGCTCTAAAGTACGTTATAATGAGGGCTTTGTATAACTTACCGCAAATTTAAAATAACTTAATGCTACATCAAACAGAAAGCATTACTAGCGCGCGTAGCAAGAGTACATTATTTGTACCTAAGTTTTATAAGCGACAGATAGCTAAATTGTTAGCTTACAATATTTATGACCCTGTTATAAGTAGTATAACAGAAGTAGGACCAACTGATACGATAGTTAGTAGTAATACTAATGTAAATTTAAACTGCCATGCACGACAAGAGATGAGCAACTGAGAGTTGTACACCAGAACATTCAGGGGCTTTCTCGCAAACTTCTAATGCTAGAGTTATTTTTAGAACAATACGACATAGACATAATTTGTATTACTGAGCATCACCTTAAAAATGATGACATGCATTTTTAACCGACTTCAAAAAAAGGAGGAGGTTCTCAATTCGTCGGGATCTTTTTTTTTTATATTTTTTTTTATGTATGTTCACCGATTACTCCGCCGTTTATGAACCGATTTTGAAAATTCTTTTTTTGTTGTATTGGGTTGAGCTCCCAAGTGGTCCCATTTTTTTTCAGAATTTTATCTCACCCCCAAGGGTGGGTAAAGGGGTAAAAACAGGGTATGAATTTCCATTTTGGGCACATATTAACCGATTCTAATAAAATTAAGAACGTAAATATAGTTCTTATAACAAAAAAATATGATGGTGACCTTGAGCTGATCTGATGATCGAAACGGAAGGCAGTCAGGGGAACTCCTCAACGGTATATAGCAACTACTTCGTGTTTAGGCTTGAATGATTCGTATTGATTAGTAGGATTTTTTGGTATCATTTGCACCTTACTTTTGATTGAAAATTATTACAAATAAACTAAAAACTATTAAATAAAATAATAATTAAAAAAATTAAAAAACCGACTTCAAAAAACCACTAAAATGTAAGAAATAATTTAAGACTAAGTTACTTGAAGACTTTTGAAGTTGGTGCCATATTTCTTCAGATTACTTTGTCACCGCATCAACATCAAAAAAGAACAGTTCCTGCTTAGGTATATTTGTACTGTCTCATACGAGTAGAATTTGTGTAAACCTTAAATTATTTCTTACATTTTAGTGGTTTTTAATGTAAAAAATTACAATGTTATTAGCTCATTTAATAGGAAATCGTTAGACAAAGGAGGATCATTAATATTTGTAAAGAAAAATTTAAAATGTAAGGATAGGAAAGATATTGTAAAATTATCGGTCGAAAGAATAGCTGAACTAGCTTGTGTTGAGATGGACAAGTATATAATTTTAAGCGTGTACAGGCCCCCCTCTTCTGACTATAAAGTATTTGAGAAAGTGATGGAGGATAGTCTTACCATCTTATCTAAGAGCTCAAAACAAGTGGTCGTGGTGGGAGATTTTAATATTGATTTATTAGTTGAGACTTCTATGAAATGTTGTATAATTAATTTGTTCAAGTCATATAATTTAAGTAATGTCTTCCTGGAACCTACCAGAATTACTCCCACCTCAGCCACTTGTATTGACAATATTTACTGTAATTGTGATTTTACTAATGTACGGTGTCGTACATAAATTCGCTGACTAGGTACATAACTGCAGTTCATTGCTACGATGACGCAAATACCTTAATTCTATTTATAGCTGCATTCTTTACATATTAATTCAATTGCAATAATAACTAACTACTGAGCAGTTCATATTACTTAACTTATCGAGAGAAACTTACCGAATCTTTCTATACTTATAACTTACGTGTTTGTGTTGTGGTGATTATAACAAAACCTGGATAATATCACGGATCTTTCATCTTCTACCAACCTACAAACTTAAGTGTGCGGTAACACCGTACAACTAATCATTCTGTAATCAATTGTTTACCATCCGACCACAGTGGGCAAATTATTACGTATCCTTGTACTTTTGAACGTAAGTCAGCCACTTTCAAGTTCAGACCAGTAACATCATACAGAATTGATAAGTTTAAATCTCGATTGAACAGTAAACTTGGCTACTGTAGACGCTCTGAAAGAAATCCCAATGATGCCTTTAAGGAAATATTTCAAGGTTTGTCTCAAGAATTTGAAAACGTGTTCACTAAGAAAGAAGTAGATGTTAATTGCAAACTAAGTCTTAATGACTGGGCAACATCGGGAATTTATAAGAGCAGACGTAAATTATATGATCTCTATGAACAGCGTACATTTACTCATGACGATAACTTTATTGATTATGTAAAGAAATATACAAAGATATTCAAAGCCGTTTGCCACCAAGCTAAATCAGATTATATAAATAGAAAGATTAAAAACTCTAATAACAAGATTAAAACCGTATGGAATATCATTAATACTGAAACCGGGAAGAATAAACCACGTGATTTAAATTTTGAACTTAAAATTAATGATAAAATTGTTTCATCTAGTGAAGAAGTGGCTTCCGTCTTTGAAGATTTTTTCCGTAGTATACCGATAGCTACAACTGAGAACCTTGATTCATCTTGCGCTGAAGCTGAACGTTTGCTAAGAGGGAATGCACCGCCTTGCGATCTCGACTTTCAATTTCATGGTATAAATACACAGACCATAATTACCACTTATAAAGAATTAAATTTAAAAATGACAGAAGATTTATGGGGCATGTCCGTTAAAGTTATTAGTCATGTTATTGATATCCTAGCACCCCACTTGGCTAATCTTTTTAACAGATGCATTGAGGTCGGTGTATTCCCCGATTTGATGAAACTTAGTAAACTAATACCGCTTTTTAAATCTGGTGAGAAAAATGATCCCAATAATTTTAGGCCTGTATCAGTTTTGCCAGTACTGAGTAAAATATTTGAAAAAATTATGCTGCATCAAATGCTTTCGCACTTCAGTATTCACGGCCTTCTCCATAACCAACAGTTCGGTTTCACCAAAGGTCGATCTACAACTGACGCTGGTGTCGCGTTGGTCAAACACATATTTAGTGCTTGGGAGGAACGTCTTGATGCTGTGGGTGTATTTTGCGATCTATCGAAAGCATTTGATTGTGTGGATCATGCGACTCTACTTATGAAACTTAAATATTATGGGCTAACTGGCAAAGCTCTTACATTATTGGAATCATACTTGAGCAACAGAACTCAACTGGTTGACATAAATGGAGTGCGTTCGGCTGGCTGTCCTGTCAGTATGGGTGTTCCCCAAGGCTCGATTTTAGGACCATTCTTGTTTCTTGTATATGTTAACGATTTACCGTTTTTGGTAGATAAATTATGTGAGATAGTACTGTTTGCTGATGATACTTCACTTATATTTAAGTTGAAGCGACAAGAAGTCAATTTTGACAATGCAAACAGTACTCTTTCCGTTGCTAATTGGTTCACTGTAAATAATTTAGCTCTTAACTCCAAGAAAACAAAATGTATTAAATTCACTTTGCCTAATGTAAGACAAGTAGAGACATATTTGACATTGAATAACGATAAGCTAGAGTTAGTAAATGAAACGGTATTCCTGGGTATTACAATTGACTCAAAGTTGCAATGGGGACCCATATTGAGAGGATAGCCGGTAGATTGAGTTCTGCAGCTTATGCGGTTAGAACCATTAGACAGTTAACAGATGTAGATACAGCCAGGCTTGTGTATTTTAGTTATTTTCATAGTGTTATGTCTTACGGAATTCTATTGTGGGGACGAGCGGCTGACATTAATCAAATCTTTGTTCTGCAAAAACGAGCAATTCGAGCCATATATGTATTAGGGTCTAGAATTTCATTAAGAGATACGTTTAAGGAAATAGGTATACTAACTGTTCCATGCCAATATATCTATGAAAATATTATGTATGTTCGTAAAAACTTAAATTCATTTACTTAGTAAAGTAGGAGCCACTCACGGTATTGAGACCAGAAACAAAAATAAGTTGCTTTTCCCCACACTCAGACTTTCGAAAACAAACACATCATTCATGGGGAACTGTATACGTTTTTATAATAAATTATCAAATGAAGCAATAAACCTTACTGAGCAAAAATTTAAGAATTATGTTAAAGCTACATTATGTAGTAAAGCTTACTATAGTATAAATGATTATTTAAACGACAAAAACGCGTGGTCTTGTCCACCTCAGCTAAGGCTATTGAAAAAATGAAATGGATATAGGTACTTAAGTAAAATTGTAGGTACTAGATATAAGTAAAAATTGTAATAGATTATAAGGAAAAAGTTGAAAAGATGCTCGAGGAGTTTCTTTCGCCATTTCTTTCCTTCTCAATGACGGGGCATTTGTGAAATGGTGGTAGATGACTATCGACAAATAATTGTAAAATTTTACGTCGATTAAACCATTTGAATTTGAATTTGCGTCAGAGTGCTAACTTGACGCCGCGCTATGACGCCAAGATGTGTTGTACTACTGTTCGGGCCCAAATAAACCGGAACAGCGCCATCTAGTGGCAAGCTTGGTACTACTACAAATACTGCCACCTGATTGGATGTAGATGGCGTGAAGCATTATCACTGTGATTGGTTGAATTGTTCCCTACCACAATTCCTCGAATATTGTACATTGTAACTGACTTATTTAATCAATATACGTTATATCAGTATTCCAAAGCGGTTGTTCCTTATTTTAAACACCAGAAAAATATAGGACAAATTCAATACGCAAATTAGGCCGCTACATGCTCTGGACCTTACGAGCCATATATTTACAAGGATTATGCTGATTCCTGAAGAGTACCTTGGAACCCCCGGAATACGCACCAAGAACGGAGGTCAGCTGTACCTGCCACGCAACCATCTCGCACAACTACGCATCAGCGAGGTCAAGGTCAAGCCAAGCGGGTCACAACAGGTGCCTGAAGGAGACGTAACGCAGACGTAATTCCAATCAAGTACCAGCAGTCAAGCCAAAGGAAGTATCGTCGTTCCCAGCAAACACGACATCTTGTCCCTTTCCCAACCTCGTCCTCATTTGAGCTAATAACGTGTTTTCAATGCATAGTACGCATTCCTATGAAAAAACCAGCTAAGACCTTGGGAGACACGTATTTTTAGGCTGAACGTAGATTTTTAGCGCTAGAAAAGCGATTGCAGCGCTCGCCTCAACATAAAGCGTTATATAGCGATTTTTTACACGAGTATGAATGGTTATTTATTTATTTATTTATATTGTTCATGGAGAACCAACAGAATTTGCGTCAACTTATATGGTAACAAAATTATAAAATTCTACAAAATACGGAAATGCCATTAATAGGTACCCACCTATAGTGACAAAAAGTAATGACTTGTAGTTCTAATCAAAAATAAAAATAAACTATAATTATTACATAATAATAATAGCAGCAAGCGCCACGTCTAAGTACACTGTTTATTGTTAATGAGCCTACTCAAAACTTACAAGCGAAAACGAAAAGTAAGAAAAACACTTAAGATGCTAGGAACTTAGGAATATTAGATTAGATAGTTAATTAGGAGCTACCCACTAGGTAGATGCCGACGACGCCTTAATAAGAACGTCTTTTAGGTTAGGTGTGGGTTAGGTCATATGACTCGCTTAAATGACTACGGATATCCGAATTACTTCCTAACACACCACGGTGTGTTTCGCGAGCATAGCACTAGTACGCGATTAAGGGTAGTTTTCGAGGCTAATCAACCATCTTCAACTGGTGTATCAATAAATGATTTGCAGATGGTCGGCTCTACAGGGTGATCTATTCTCGATTTTGTTGCGCTTCAGACAGCACAAATACGCGTCGGTATTATGAAATTTAACTTTTTCATTGCTCGCGTCGTCGTCGACAGCTCCAAACTAAGCTACTACACTACTGCATACTAAATAAAATAAATAAAATATGTGGGGACATCTCACACATGGCCATCCAACCCCAAGCTAGGCAGAACCTGTGTTATGGGTGTCGGACAGCTGATATATCTACACAAATACATAGATAGATAGATACTAAATATAAATATCAACACCCAAGACCTGAGTACAAATATCTGTCTTTAAACAAATATCTGCCCCAGCCGGGAATCGAACCCGGGACCTTCGGCTCAGTAGTCAGGGTCACTAACCACTACGCCATTCGGTCGTCAACGTCATACTATGTCGGTGAGTCTGGTAAAGAAGCAATACCGTAAAAAATGAACTTAAATACGCCATGTAAGGGTATGTCTTGACGGTGGTGGGTTGTCCCCCGATGATCCTGTTGGCGGGGGTCGCGGGGAGCGTGGGGGGCTCCCTCACAATCACCGTGTCCTCACAGCACCCTGAAAACCTAATTATATACTAACCTATACGTAGTCCATATTTTTTATGAGAACTTCCTGATCGCATAAAATGTATGGATCGTAAATTATAAGGTTAAAATTGACATTAAGTCAGGTAAGGTAATACAGTATATATACGGTGGAAAGGCAGAATGTTTTATCCGCCACTTTTGGCGAATATGAGTTATATACACCGTTGGAATCGCCTGATTTTTCTCTTTCGAATGGTGCGGGTCTCGTTTCGATCTGAGCACTTTTTTGGCGCTTAAGACATCGGTGATTTTGGAAATCTTAATACTTTTTTCTTGTATTAAGAGCCACTTTTTTAGTCATTTGTATGTTCAAACATACATGATCAATAATAAAGTTATATAAAACATTTTACCCTTACTAAAACAGTAAAACACTGTGACTTAATTCATTTTGCATGAATGTGAATTTGTATCATTAGTTACTTAAGCGACCTACCTGATTGCGAAATAAAACATAATGGATATAAAACTAAATGCCTTCTTGTCATAAATAACATAAAAGCACTTAATATATTTTACGTAATTGTAATTTAAGCCTCACTGGCACTTAAACCATTTTACCGGTCAGCCTTACTCGCGGCGTTTGGCGGTTAATACAACTTTACCTAAATCTGTTTAATGGTACAATTGGCATTTAAGCAGTGTTTTGCGATTTGTAGATAATTGATATAAGTGATATAAAACAATTCAAAACAATCGCAATGAAGCGGTTTTTGGTGTTTAAGCTGTTATATTATTATTATATTCAGAAGGATATTGCGTGAAAACGCCAATATATAAATAGGCCCGGTTGGAATGGTGTCGCTTAGGACGTGCGTCTATGCGACAGTTAGCGCCGCGTGCGCAGCGCAATTACGTAGGTACAAACTCAGATTCGTTCGCCAGTATAAAACTATAAATATTTTTTATTATATCACCAGATAACTATATTAAATTATAATATCTAGGCATTATATTACGGTTCTAAATAATAGTGTTGCCATAATTAATATTTATTGAGTTATTAATAAAAATATGCACTTGGATCCTTACTCCTAAATTGCTGTTTCTATGCAAGTAGGGAATTTTAACATTTCTCTAAAAGGATCAAACCAAATATTTATTTTTTATAAAATATTTTTTCTATGACAATATGGTTCTTAATGTAAAATATATTTAATGTTAATACATGACATTACTTTTTATACAAAATAAAAATTATATATAAAAAATAAACTTATTCTTAAATAATTTACTTACATCGAAATCTGGGCAGAAACAGCATTTCTTATCTATATAAAAATCTAACCGAAAATGTGTTCCCGAGCGCAAAACTCTGGATGAACTTAACCGATTTTGATAATTGTTAGGTTGGAGTGACCACCAGTACCACGACCTGTTTGTATCCCATAATTTTCAGAATAAAGTATTTTAACGAAAAGCAAACCTTATAGGAAAAAGTTGGACATGAATTAAATTAACTTTTACTCTAACCTCACTTCATCATCCTCCATCGCTGAAGAGTGCAATATCTGGTATATTGCATCTATCTTGCTTTTTATGCCTTCGTAGGAAATCCATCGTTCCCTCGTACTTTGCCACTCTTCAGCGATCGTATGGTCCGTATCAATTCGTCTTATTTGGGGGTTGGATATTTAAGTTTCTGTCAAGATGCAGGATAGTCATCAATCTCATCATTAATCATCATCACGACCCATTACATCCCCACTGCTGGGGCACGGGTCTCCTTCCAATGAAGGAATGGTTTAGGCCTAGTCTACCACGCTGGCCTAGCGCGGGTTGGTGGGCTCGAACACAAGCAATCTTGTGCTGAGAGAGTTGTTGGGTAAGTGGGCAACCCAACTGTCAGACGTTTTCAAGCCGCCCGAAGGCCTCTGACTAGCCTTAGGGACCTGCCGATTTTATTAATCATAATGATTACGATTATGCATCAACAAAAAAGATGATCCTGGTATATTTACATCTGCATCCAACTCCTCAGGTGGTGGTTAGGATCATTAAAAACTTCGGCAATGTGGCCATACCATCTTGAAAGTCAATCTTCCATAGTAACAAGGCGATATCCTGTGTTTTGTTGCAATGTTCTTCAAGATGCTTTGTATAAATCCTTCATGTTTTCTATGGCAGCCGATGGTTGTGGTCTCATTTCTGGACATAGAGTCACCCCTAGCAGCGTTTGTCTTTTTAAATTTCGTTTGATATTAAGTTCACAAAAAAAATACTCGTACGCAAGTGCTTCTTTAGAACGGTCGTCTAGTTCGACGTGAAGTCTTCCTTGATGGTTGATCATATCACATGTTTCTTTAGACATACCATTCATTATTTAAGTGTTCCTTGTGCCTTATTATTTCTTCGCAAATTTTTAACAACACGTCTTTGATGCCAGACCTTTGATCTTTGAATGAGACCTCGTCCAGACTTAGTAGATGGTATTTGTTGTCGGTCTGCATACTAAGTTATCTTCTAACTTGTGGGTCCTGCAGCTTATTTACACGACACAACACCTTTGGCAGATCTTGTGGCCTGCTCCTAAACTCCCACTATCTTCAAGCAGATTTTTCCATCGACTAAGTGCTGATCACTATTGACATCAGCAACCCTCTTATTCCTAACATCCAGAAGTGTCTCCATTTTCGACTAATCGTCGGTCGATTTGGTTCTCGGTCCGGCTGTGTGGTGAGACCTAACTCACATTGTGATAGTCCTTTGGGGTTACCACCACTAAACATTAGCCATTAACAATCCTAAAGCATCGTCGCTTGCTTATCAAATCTAGCGTATCTTGTATAAATCTGACACATAGTTTAAAGCGAGCGACGCTGCTTATGAATTGATAATTGCTAATGTGTCTTGCCTACACTAACATAGGTGCCGATACATGGACGCTGACCAAGGAAACTGTGCACCTAATCAGAGTTGCACAGAGAGCTATGGAGCGTGTTAATTCGCCAAAAGACAAAAGTCTTCGACGTCGGTATACAGGTCACTGAACTGAAATGGGAGTCGGCAGGACACTTGGCTTGAAGGCAGGACGGAAGCTGGACAAAGGCGGTGACAGAATGGTGGCATAGAGACGGACGAAGAAATTTCGGTTGGATTATGATTATTAATTGATGAATAAGTAAACCTCATCACTTGGATCTCAATCTCAAAGTGATTTCGCGGTGAACAATATATTAATAAAGTTTATAGTAAAATAATGCTTCGAGAAAAAGATGGCACTGCCGTGCCCCCCCAGATATTATGAAATTTTTGTTTTCAATCTAGCTGACCCTGCTTACCTTTTATACCTTCCCTGGACTTCCACAAATGTTTCTAGACCAAAATCGATTCAACCGTTCTCAAGTTCTGAGGACCAATTATAAGTTAATCAATTCTTTAAGTCATTCATCTTAGATATAAATTGCCTTAGTTTGGCTGTTCATTCATTCTTATGGAATGTTTAAAGTAACATAAATTATTATAAAACATTATGCTGGTGTGATGGTTAAATCTCCTTGGTCTTTAAATTGTTTTTACTTGTATTTTATTAAAATATTAATGTCGTTTAAGCCAATTTTACCTGACTGAGATTTCAGATGCCTATGTCTTATGTCCCTTATTACAGTAAATAGAATATGTACATTCATTTTATATACAGAATTACATAGAAAACTATTTAAATTTTAAGTATTTAAATTTTCAAAGCCATAGCTACAATAATTACAGAGATATGATTTTTTTTCGAAAATTTCAAACTTTAAATCGCTCTGGTGAACATTTTATGTCATGGCGCTTCAAACATTCTGCCTTTCCACCGTCGATATAATGTTGAAGAGAAAATTTTCACTCTTTTACTAGGGGTTGACTGTACCCTATAGGTAATAAAGAAATTGCTATTCTTCTACTTTTTACATAGTTTTTGATTAAGTGTATACCTGCCTATAGAAATAATAACCGGCAAGGTTACATTTTTTCCCTTTAAAAAATGAAGGGGGCTAAGTATAAAGTACCACAAAGACACATATAGATAGGTATAGATATGTATAGATATCTACCCAATTTTACTTTACCATACTTAACTACCGTAAATAATAAAGCTTACCATAGTAAAATAGCACAGTCATAATTAGTAACTTCATACTGAAAACCATCACTTTCCTGTTTATTTCCTGTCTCAAAAGTAAGTTAAAATTGGGATGGCCAAGCCATGGCCATCGCAATTTTATTTATTGCAGCTTTTTAACTTGTCTACGGCGAAGCAATGAGGATGGATATAACAGTACAAGGTGTTGCAATAGTGGTAAATCATTATAGTAAAGGTGAAAATCTACAACTCTTTGTGTCTTGTCTATCCTTTTTAACACACTGTATTGTATGTCCTACGCTACGTAAGTTTCTAGGTATTGTACATAAGTATATAATGAACTGACACAGATACATCGTCGAATACGCCAGTAAACATAAATTACTTTACCGTCTTGTTCGTAACTATATTGTTATTCTAAGGTCTGTACAATGTCTGGAATGAAATTTAGTATACATTATGGTCTAGACCCTGAGAAAGAACATAGGCTACTTTTTATCCCGGAATTCCCACGGGAAAACTTTTTAAGGCGAAGCGAAGCTCGCGGGAACAGCTAGTAGTTACTTAATACAACGTTTTTTTACAATACCGCGGTGTAAATTTTATTTAAGGTAAACGTAGCTATTTATGGTCCCCTTAAGACCCTTAGCTTTGCAAGTGGACTCTAGGACACATCAAATATGTAAAACGTTTCGCATATTTCTACATACGTCTTTTTCATATACCTACTTATGATTTCTATTCGTACCTTCATAGTATTAATATACCAAAGGGGGCAAAGGAAAGATACTTATAAAAAATCATAAGTTGTTAAAAATACATTTAATTTCAATAAAAGACAAAATTTCAAAGTCATCAACATAATCAAGTTAAACTACCCGACAAAAGTTGCTCAGAATGAGTCTGAGTCACCCCTTTTCAGGTAACAATATACCTACCACTCCGAGAACATCCTATATGTATAATAATAAAAAAAAAACATTATAAACGGAAATGCAAAACTTACAGTATTTGCCTAAAAAGCCACTTTTTAAACATAAATTTATAAAAAATATTAATATTTTAATTTAAACACAATAAGTTTAAATTTAGACATTAAAACTATCATCTTAAAAAAATAATGAGATTTTGGAATACATAATCCCAATTGACGTTGCGAAGACGAGTAGCATCAACCTGGTGACGTCAGCTGCCACGGCGGTGTTGTGACTGTTCTTGTCCACAACCACAACCTGGTTTTGACTTACCTGGAATTGATTAATGAATGCACCCTTCCAGCCAGGAGTTACCCTGTATCACGGAAATCACCGCGCCTACTGGGGGCGCTCAGTGGAAAGTTTAAAATTATAATGTAAATCGAGGGTATCAGCTCCTACTTACCTACCTAATTTCATCAAATTTTCTCACCATACTTCTTTAGGTACTTAAAAACGTTCGTGTTGATAATTTTACGTATTAGGTAGGTATAGGTATGATAACAAAAATATTTTTTTGTTCATCATAAAGAAATGTTAAGAGAAGAAACTCTTTATGTGGGGGCATTCTCAGCCGTGGGGTGCAAGGGAGCAGTACAGCGGGGCACCGGCCCAAGGTTCTATTCTATTTCTTTATTTCATTAAACTACTTACAGTGTTGTTGATCCAGTCGGTGTAGCTAGAGACGCGCATGAACACATGAGGGTAGAAGGAATCGTCGCATGTCATAACAAACGCGGCCACCCCCACCACCACCCCGTTGTACACCAGGGGACCACCGGAGTCACCATGACAAACACCGGCTCCTGTAAGGGACAAACTCTTATTGTTAACGGAGCTATGACGACTTGACGAGTCTGGAAAACACCCAACATGTGTGGACACAATTGTTAGCGACGCACATTTTGATATTTGCTATTTATTACAAATGTGATATTTAAAGCTATACCTGTTTGTCAGGGGCGTGCGACGGGTAGTAATTTTATTCATCTTAACAATTTTTATATGATCAAAGTTAGTCTATATTTGAGACCCAAGCCCGCCGCACGCTCCTCTTTCCTTTTAAAGTGTGAAGCTACCTTCCGAAATAAATAATTGTTGAAATTGTCCAAAAAACGGTCTTTGGCCTTATCTACGCCACCATCCACTTATCTACAACTTACAAAGTGGTCTTCGAACCGGATTAATCCATGCAAGCTCAAAGGAAGATGGTGAACACCCGTAGTGCCCTTCGCAAGGAGATGGAGGCACCGACCAGGGCGCACTCGGAAACGCTCGTTACGCAACGATTATTTGTTTCACCAAACGAAGAGAAGCCCACCACCAGTGCACGCAGCGTAAAAACAGAAGGACAAGCAAAGGATTTGTCCAACTTCAAGTTGCCGACGGAAAAGGATCGGAAGTCAAAATCCAACAGATCCTCATCATCTGCAGCTCTGGCACAGAAGAAGAAGTTAGAACTTGAAGCGGCAACAGCAAAGGCTCGGATCCAAATGGAATTAATAGACGCAAAGCTAGAAGCAGACCTAGCAGCCGTAGAAGAAAAATACAGTTCACTATCGTCGAGGAGTACCAACGGCAGTGACGGCAAGGACATCGAGAAATGGCTCGATCAAAGTCAGCGAGAACTGGAGAAGCACAGGGCCTGCACTGATGGTGCAACCGCAGGTCCCGCGCGCCCGCCGGCTGAGGCTGGCACTGATGGTCCAGTTCAGCAGCTCACCGCCGCCGCCGCCGGTTCAAGCCGGCACTGATGGACCCATTCTGCAACTTGTTAGTGCAATGAAGGAGTTAGTTACCAGCACGGTCGCCGGTAACAACAACAACCTACTTACTAGGATCAGCACACCTAAAGAGCTGCCACCGTTCTATGGGGATCCAACTGAATGGCTAGCGTTCAAACAAGCCTACGAGGAGTCCACTTCGCTATGCAACTTTAGTGAGAGGGAGAACGTCTGGCGATTGAGAAGGTGTCTACGCGGCGCCGCGCGAGAGAACGTGGCCGCCCTGCTCATGACCGCCGCCGCGCCGCGCGACGTGATGGCCACGCTTGAGCTATAATTTGGGAACGCAAACATCATATTATCGAAGATTATGAGTGATATTAAAAAACTAAATCCAGTTTCACCAGAATATCAGAAAGACATTGTGCCATTTTCAATAAAGGTGAAGAATTACGTGGCCGCCGTGCGCGCGCTGCACCGCGATGAGTACCTGGAGGGAGTCAGCGTAGTCAACATAGTGCTCTCCAAGTTGCCTACAGTGCTAGTGTCGAAATGGGCTGACTACAGTTACCCGCTCATCACACAGGGATGCAAGTCACGATTGGATATAATATCAGACTTTTGAGATGAAGAAGGCAATAGCTGAGTTAGACCAACGAGCTCTGATAGATGAAGCCATGAACCACGGCACTAAATGGACATTTATACCACCCGTCAGTCCTCATTGGGGTGGGGCCTGGGAGCGGCTGATCCGATCAGTGAAAACTTCTCTGAAGGTCGTGCTGAGAGAACGGGCACCGAGAGACGAGACATTGTCAACCCTGTTAGCTGAGGTTGAGAACATAGTCAACAGCCGCCCACTAACACATGTCTCAGTGGAAGCCGGAAGTATGGAAGCCCTAACTCCAAACCATTTCCTCCTTGGCTCATCATCAAATTTGCCACAGATGGGAGTTTTTGATGACTCAGACCTGACCTGAGGAAGCAGTGGAGAATAGCACAGCGATTAACCGACATGTTCTGGAAAAGGTGGGTCAGAGAAGTGCTGCCAGACATGATACCCAGAAAGAAGTGGACCAAAGAGGCGAGACCCTTGCAAGTGGGAGATCTTGTGTACCTCGTTGACCCAGATGGACCAAGAAACTTATGGCCAAAAGGCCTAATCAACGAAGTGTGCCCAGGCAGAGATGGCCGGAGTACTCACCCGATCCGCTGCACACGTCGCTCGAGTTCCCATTGAGGTGGAGTGCTGCTAGCCGCACTGGGGTGGGGCATGTTAGCGACGCACATTTTGATATTTGCTATTTATTACAAATGTGATATTTAAAGCTATACCTGTTTGTCAGGGGCGTGCGACGGGTAGTAATTTTATTAATCTTAACAATTTTTATATGATCAAAGTTAGTCTATATTCGAGACCCAAGCCCGTCGCACGCTCCTCTTGCCTTTTAAAGTGTGAAGCTACCTTCCGAAATAAATAATTGTTGAAATTGTCCAAAAAACGGTCTTTGGCCTTATCTACGCCACCATCCACTTATCTACAACTTACAACAATCTTTCTCACAAACACTCATGAATCCTGTGACTTCGAAGCGGGTCGGTTTTTCATGAAACCTCAAACGCACTCGATAAAACTCGTCAATCGTCTGCATAAGTCGGTCCAGCACCTCAACTTGAGTCGAATATACGAACGTAGGTACCTCCAACATCAAGCAGCGCCGCACAGAGCATGGAGTCTGCGGCCGGAGCCCCCCACCTCACGCCGCAGGTGCGCCGGTCCACCGTGCGCAGCCCCACGTGCCGCAGGCCGAGGGGGAGTGACTTGCTGCAGTTCGTCTACGGAGTATTGCAGTAGTGGTTTAGGAAGCCGACAGAAATGATTAAGGGGCTCATTGCGGCAGCATGCCAAAACATGGGGTATATATCCGTTTATTATCAAATAAGAAATTAGGTAATTACTTACCTACATATAAATGCTGATAAAATCCACAAGGTGAAGTGTATGATACTCACATCAGTTCGTCCCCACCCGACAGCTACCACAGACGCGTTGTCCGGGACCACATACCCCCCCGGGGGGATGACGGCTGGCTGCACCGAGCTGCTCCGGTAGTTGCTCACACTGGTCGGCAGCACCAACACTGCCACGTCGTTGTCTTTACTCTTTGAATATTTGTAGTCCTCGTGGACCACGGTCTTGGACGTCGCATGCTCTGAGCCTCCGCGGTCATTGTAGGTAGATCCGACGCGAATGACTACTTCAGATGCCCTCAAGATAGTAGTGCCAGTAACAGCTGTAGTGTCATTGATTTGTCTGGAAAGATTTTATAGGTATGATGTACCTAGATCATTCACTGTATGACTTGATACTGCAGTGGCAAAGGGTTACCTATAACACAATTCATATCGGGTTTTAATTTCGATTGACTAGGTAATTCGATATTTAATATAGTAAGATTGATGTCCATTTTTAGCTCCCTCCGCCATATTGCTGATCCTAGACTACTTAAACTAATAACTCTAATTTATTGTATTGCTTCCTGGGGAGGGACCTTCAAAACCTACCTTCTGCCTCTTGAGCGTGCTCAAAGAGCAATTTTAAAAGTAGCTACATTTCGGAAAAAGCGGTACTCTACTACTGAGCTTTATCAAAATTGTGGAGTCCTAACTGTTCGTAAGTTATTCATCTTTAACACTATTCTTAGAACTCATAAACGCGTTTTCTTAAATCCACTGTCCCTCAATAAACCTTGTTCATTACGTCGCTCATCTAATATATTTTCCACTTGTAGTTATAAAACATTTTTTGTGCACAGATTCCAATGTTACTTAGCTGGCTTCCTGTACAACCTAGCAAATAGGCTACACTTCATCTACAAATGTAATTCCTTTGAGGCGAAATCTGTTTTGATTATGTTCGGGACAAGAATAGATAGGAAATAGTTATGTCTGTGTCTGTCACTTAATAGTAAATAAATAGTCACAGGAAGTGAGGAAGCCAGCGCCATCTAGTAGGAAGTAGTATAACTAAGTAGAACGATAGCCTACTAACAGACAACGCAGTTACTCTACTTGGCAACAGATGGCGTTGACAGTCTAGAAGATTCTAGTAAATTCCGGAACTCTCCATAGCATTCCACAGTTTTCGAGAGATTTCTATATTCGATAAAGAACAGTATAAAAGGTGACTCTTGCGCCTCACAGTCATTCAGTCTAACAGTAAATAGTGAACAGAAAAGTTCAAACAGAAAATAGCAAACAGAGAACAAAACAGTTCTAACAGTGAATCAGTTAAAAGGCAAAAGCGAAAAGGAAAACAAGAAGAAGAACAAGCAAAGCAACAGCTCTAGCTCTCTCACTTCCTGACTGGTGAACATTAAGAAGTCTTTCATTCCTGATCCCTGCCCGCCGTACTTCCATCAGCCAGAATAGGTGCACCCCGCACATTTGGTCCTTCGAGCCGGATACTTCGTCGTTGCAGGAAGTCGGATCAAGAATGCCGATCACCACGAGAGCCGTCGCCGTCGCCGCTGCCGCCGCCGAAGCCGCTGTCGCCGCCGAAGCTGCTGGCGCTGCCGACGCCGCTGTCGCTGCCGCTATCGAGGCCGCCGCCGATGCCGCTGGGCCTGCTGCTGTTGGTGCCGCCGCCGCTTCTGTCTCCGCCACGCTCACAGAAACCTCTTCCGCTGCCGTGAAGAAGGTCGGAGCAGAAGCTCTCACCACCGCCGCTGCTGTTGTCGCACAGAAACCCCAGCTCGCCGCCTCGTCGTCACAGAAGTGCAAGTCGAAGAGTAGCAAGTCTGCGCGTGCGCTGCGAATAGCTCGAGCCAAGGAAGAGATGCTGAGAATACAACTCGCGCTCGCCGCCGCACGCATCGCCGTCTTGGAAGCAGAAAGTAGTGAAGACGAAGATGAAGAGCAGTCGGAACACGCGACTGAAAGTTGGAACAAAGTGGAAGAGTGGCTGAAACAAACGGGAGTGCCACCACAGCTACAAGCTCCGCCGCCCGCGCCCTGCGCCCCCGCCGGTGTCGCCCCCGTTGCTGCCGCCCCTGTCGTCGTTGCCGCCGCGGCCGCCCCCGATGCAGCCGCCACCGCCCCCGTCGCCGCCACCGCTGCCGCTGCCCCAGTCGCCACTGCAACCTACCCGACTGACGCCGTGCTGCCGCTTCACTCATCGTACCCACAAGGGGGTACCTACTATGAAGCCCTACAGTCAAGAAGCCAACCGCGGGACGTCCCAGCCGCTGCGAGCCAGCCACAACAGATCAACATCTCCGAGCTGGCATCCGCAATAGCACTCGCCGCGAAGGCCGGACAACGAGCTACGCCACGCTACCACACGGAGCTACCGTACTTCGCCGGCTCTCACCACGAGTGGCTGTCATTCCGTGCCGCATATTATGAAACAGCAGAGGACTTCACCGAGACTGAAAACGTGGCAAGACTATGACGAAGCCTCAGAGGAAGTGCCAAGGAAGCAGTCGAGAATCTGCTAATATTGAATGCACGCGCCACAGACATCATGCGCACCCTGGAGTCTCGCTTCGGCCGCAACGACTCCATCGCCATGTCCGAGTTGGACCGCCTGCGTGCGCTGCCGCGCCTCACGGACAACCCGCGCGATGTCTGCGTGTTCGCCAGCCGCGTGCTCAACGTCGTCGCCAGTCTGCGCGCTCTCGACCGCATACACTACCTCTACAGCTCGGAGGCCACGAAGATCACCATAGAGAAGCTGACGCCCGCACTACGCTACCGATGGTTTGACTACGCCGCCACTCAGACAACAGAAGAGCCGGACCTACTGAAGCTCTCCAGATTTCTACAGAGAGAAGCCGACCACTGCGGGCCCTACGCACAGCCCGAGACTGAACCCACAGAGCACAGTCAAAACAGAATGCAGAGAGCTTACACCACAGCGGCCACAGTCTCTAAAATAGTAAAATGCCGCCACTGCGCCACAGAAGGACATCTCATCAATAAATGCCCGAAGTTCGCAGAAACAGATGTGAACTCTCGATGGGAAATAGCCAAATTGCAGCGACTATGTTTCCGATGCCTTCGCTACAAGAATAAAACCCACAGTCGCAAGCGAAACCGCTGCGGAGAAGATGGCTGCAATTACTTCCATCATAGATTGCTGCACTTTCGAAGATCAACGGTCACAGCAACAGAAACCGGACCGGAAACGAAGAATAGCGTAACAGTATCGTCGGTGTGGTCGCCGCGCAAAACACACGCGTACCTGAAGATAATACCTATCAAGATCGTCGGACCGGCGGGAGAGGTACACACGCACGCTCTGCTCGACGATGGCTCTACCGTCACGCTTATAGACGCGGCCATAGCAAGACAGGCGGGCCTCACGGGCCCCATCGAGCCGCTCAACATAGCCGCCATCGCCGACACCAAGATGAACGCGTGCCATTCTCGCCGCGTCAAAGTGACTCTACAGGGAGAACGCGCACAGTACACGATTAACGCACGGACTATCGACAACATACGACTCTCCGCACAGACGGTGAAATCTGAAGAACTGCGAAATTGTGCTCATCTGCGTGACATCGCACAGCAACTGAAGTACGAAGCAGCAAGACCAAAGGTCCTCATCGGTCAGGATAATTGCCATCTTCTCATCGCGAGCGAGGTGCGACAAGGAGAGCAAGTTGAACCCGTCGCCTCACACACGCCTCTAGGCTGGGTTCTTCACGGAGTGCACACGAGGATGGTGGACAAGAAACACCATAGAGTCAACTGCCTGACTACGCGTGAAGATGACCTGCGTGAGCCACTCATCATGCCCACACGCCCCCACAGCAACTTAGAAGGTCGCGCCACCAGTACTCTCGCCAAGTGTACAAAACAAACAGGAGCCTCACGTTCACGTCGTTACGCCACCCGTCGCGATTCCTCAATCGAAGATTATAGTACAGTCCACGACAGGCGATGGGCATCGAAGATGAACGTGAGCAGCACAGCTACGCGCGATGTACACAGACTCAAAAGGCGCCCCCACAGTGTGGTTCAGACTACAGCCACAGATCAATGCCACAGACGAAGTAAACCGCCGCGCCACCGCAGCCGCCGCCACCGTCGCCGAGAACCACTAATGATAGAGCCTACAGGGAGCGACGAGCGAGCTGGCCATCCTGCCCCCCGAGCCTGCGGAGCCAGACGTCCCTCACCGAGATCTGCAATGACGACCACGGCGTCAATGCACGGCGGGAGTTGAATAATGTTCGGGACAAGAATAGATAGGAAATAGTTATGTCTGTGTCTGTCACTTTAATAGTAAATAAATAGTCACAGGAAGTGAGGAAGCCAGCGCCATCTAGTAGGAATTAGTATAACTAAGTAGAACGATAGCCTACTAACAGACAACGCAGTTACTCTACTTGGCAACAGATGGCGTTGACAGTCTAGAAGATTCTAGTAAATTCCGGAACTCTCCATAGCATTCCACAGTTTTCGAGAGATTTCTATATTCGATAAAGAACAGTATAAAAGGCGACTCTTGCGACTCACAGTCATTCAGTCTAACAGTAAATTATTAATCATTTTATTTCAAACAACAAGGTCCATAATTAATTACAAAAAATCATTAAAACACATGCAATAAAATCATAAATAATAACATTACATTTACATTAAATTAAAATTAAAATAAAATTTCATTAAAAATATCATAATTAAAAATACAAAAATATAAAATACCAAAATCATACATTATAAAATTAAAAATAAAAAATATAAAAATATAAAAATAAATTAAGTTAAATATCAGTCAAATAGTGAACAGAAAAGTTCAAACAGAAAATAGCAAACAGAGAACAAAACAGTTCTAACAGTGAATCAGTTAAAAGGCAAAAGCGAAAAGGAAAACAAGAAGAAGAACAAGCAAAGCAACAGCTCTAGCTCTCTCACTTCCTGACTGGTGAACATTAAGAAGTCTTTCATTCCTGATCCCTGCCCGCCGTACTTCCATCAGCCAGAATAGGTGCACCCCGCACACATGGTTATTTTCTCTCGATTATGACGAAACGGAAAAATTGTTATCTTCCCCCCTCCGCGGTTGATCTTGTCACTTTTGGTATGGTTTGGATGTGTTGAAATTGTTTTGATTTTTCGATTTGGAAAATTAGATAAACAGATAAATATTATTTAGTAATGTAAGTTTTTATTAATTTAATTTATGTGGACGTTTTTACTGTAAGTCCTTGTATTATTAGTACTTTTGTTTTTTGTTTTTAATTACTTTCTCTAATGAATGTATATATTATAAACTCATTCTACACTGTAATACTCTTTGTAGTGCCTACCATTAAGTTATAAAGGAAGAGCTTGTTATCTAAAGCACAGGTGATGAGCCTAGTTTAGGTAACAATGTAAATTCTTTATTTAATTGTTCAACTTATGTATACTTTACATATTTTTTTTCTGTCAATAAAGTATATTCATTCATTCATTCATTCATATGCGCCACACGGTGCTTTAGGCCGTTTATCCACCACAGCCGCCACCATCCGTGACGCTACGTCAGCGAGAACGACATGAACGAATTACTTACGTTTATAATTAATGAGCTGTTCTGTTAACGCTTAGTTTATGATTAGTTATGGTATCTGTACTGTATAGTGCGACAAACTTATCTGTTCCGGTGAGAGCGAACTAAATTGATCCATATCTCATTATTTACTAATGAATTATATATTGATATAGATTAGATGGGTTTATTGAAACCACAAGAGCGAATTACAACTACTGGCAAACTTAAAATCTTATAGAATGAAGAAATATTACACATTTACGTGAGCTGTCACCGGAACAGATAAGTTTGTGGCACTATAAGCCTTATTATTTGTGTCAAATGGGTCGAATCCTTGTTTGTTTGGCAGTTTGTTCAGTTATTAAAAAATAAAAAATAAATAAATGAGGGATGACGGCGCTCGGTCAATTCATGACCATGTTAAATGAAATCACAAAATTGGCGATTTCATCAATCTATCAGTGGGGCTATACCGTTGGTATCAACCTATGCGACTGTTGTACCGCCCCCCAGACTATGGAGCATTTACTCTCCTGTCCTCTGTGCCCTTCCACCTGCACACGGGGAGACTTACTCCAGGCCACAAGAATGCTATCAAAGTTGCTACTTTTTGGTCTTGACAAATATAAAAAATCACATGTTCACTGACACGAAAGAAGAAGAAGAAGGCGACGTCATCACCTTCCGGTAACGGCGGTGGTGGAGAAACAGCCTTAGAGCCGGGACAACTTCCTTGAGACCGCGTCCACGACGCCATCCAGCGGAGAATTACGTACAGTAAGTACGCCTACACCATGAAGTAAATAATACTTACTATTTGTCTTACTTGAAGCGTCCGTAGTCGAGCGGGCCTCAGTGATCGTAACTGATCGCTGAGGTAAAGCAACAACTGACACGGTCCGCCATTGGATGGGTGACCAATTTCAAGTGGTGCTTTTCTGGACGCTTCCGTGCTTCGGACGGCACGTTAAGCCGTGGGTCCCGGTTGCTGCTTCGGCAGCAGTCGTTAAGCCTATTCAGAGGCCTTCGGGCGGCTTGAAAACATCTGACAGTCGGGTTGCCCACTTACCCGACAACTCTCTCAGCACAAGCTTGCTTGTGTTGGGGTCCACCAACCCGCACTTGGCCAGCGTGTGGACTAGGCCTAAACCCTTTCTTCATTGGAAGGAGACCCGTGCCCCAGCAGTGGGGACGTAATGGGTCGTGATGATGATTATAGCTCCGTCTTCGTCGCCAATTTTAGTACCTACCTCCTAATCCCTTGTGCTTGGAATCTAGAAGTTAATCTTAAAATCGTTAACGAAAGTAGTTTTCTGGCGGTATTATCGGCAACTTCTAAAATCCAGG
This sequence comes from Plutella xylostella, assembly GCF_932276165.1. Classification (NCBI taxonomy): domain Eukaryota; kingdom Metazoa; phylum Arthropoda; class Insecta; order Lepidoptera; family Plutellidae; genus Plutella; species Plutella xylostella. Next base: position 6,768,651 of record NC_064007.1, on the reverse strand, counting down.
CATCAGGGATTAGGAGGTAGGTAGGTTCTCAAAATTTGAATTAGCATGACAGGGGGGATGGCCTTGGCAGTTTTTGCAAAAACGCTTTCAAACGGATGTTATGAATTTAATCCACTGGCTGCGCTAGTTCTGCGTATAATAGCGCCTTAAAGGCGCAGCGAAGCTCTTGGGGGCAGCTTGTAAATTAATGAAAGGGAAATATAGTGAGACGTTTATGATAATTTGGAGAATGGCTGACTGCTAAATCATAACTAAGTACCTACTTCAACATTTTGGAATTTATTACTGATATAAGCAGTGCGCGGCGGTGAGCACGTGGTGCTGTGTGAGTATCACGCCCCCACAGGCACTCCCCCTCAGCAGCCTCTGACCACGCATCTGCAAATACAGCGATAAAGTACGTTACAATGAGGGCTATTTAACTAACCGCAAATTTAAAATAACATAAGGCTACGTCAAACAGAAAGCATTACTAGCACGCGTCAGAGCGCTAACTTGACGCCGCGCTATGACGCCAAGATGTGTTGTACTGCTATGGCCTGGGTCTCCTATTTTCGCCGTAGGTCGCGTCCAGCGTCACGCCGTAGGCCGCGTCACGATGCTCACTATAGAAATGTACTGATGTGGTCTCCCTCACACGCCGACGTTGGCGCATAGAAGTAGTGAGGATCGTGACGCGGCCTACGGAGTGACGCTGGACGCGAGCTACGGCGTAAATAGGAGACCCGGGCCTATGGTAAACAGAGCGCCAGCGCTAGCGTTTCGTTGCGTGTGACGCGCGCTAGTAACGCGTTACGCGACCTGGTTTGACAAAGCCTTTAGAAAGTTACCTAACTTCATGATTTTAATTTTTAGAACCTACCTCCTTTTAAACTACAGTCTTGGGAAACACATAGTAAAGGCTACCAGTTGGCTGTCCAACGCCAAATATATGTTTTTTTTATAACTATACCTACTTACAATTGAATTTTAAAACACTGAAAACTGACGTTTCTAGTTATAATCAAATTCATAAGTAAGTAATGTCACATCATTTTGAAATGATCTGATAACTTACATCAGAACTCCCAACAGTTAACTTTCATTATGGATGGATATTGAATACCTTCATCATTTGAATTTTTAGATCATTTGAGATGTATTTCTCGGACATACTGAGACGCACTGACCCTACCCGTACAACTGTGTACCTACGGTCACAGTCACATTAACATCACTTCCTTGTTTGGTGTCAGTATTATGAAAATTTTGTTGACAGCTCCAAACGAAGAAATATAAATATCTAATTTTTATTTTTATTCAGGATTATTATATTTGTGTAGGTAATTTATCGAAATATTAAATCTACTAATAGCCGTAGTCGTTTATAGACCCGAATATTTACATAATTATAATCATAGCATATCTTCTATAGCATCTTACCAATATTATTTTTTTCCATTGTCTCATAAGATGACGTTGTTTTCACCTATTACGTTAGTAGGTACTTACGTAGCTTTAAATTTGTGATGTAGGTGTGTGTTTGATGTAATTTGTAATTAAATACAAATATAGGTACTAAGTACCTATATTTGTAATTAATTATTAACTCATATTATTATGATACAATGTTTATAATATCTCTGTATTTAAAGTTGTTAGCTTTTCAAATAAAATAAAATAAAATATATTTCGGTGGGTCTGGTAAAGCAGCAGTACCGTATAATGTGAGACTAAATACGCCATGTAAGGGTATGTCTCGACGGTGGTGGGTCGTCCCCCCACGATCCTGTTGGTGGGGGGCGCGGGGGGCGCTGGGGGCTCCCTCATAGTCACCGAGTCCTCACAGCTCCCTGAAAACATAATCATATACCTACCTATACGTAGTGCATAATTTTTATGAGAACTTCCTGACCGCATAAAATTTATGGTTCGCATAGGTTAAAAATTGACAGCCTTAAGATTTGCGGATGATATTGTCTTCTTTTCTGAGAGTGCGAGTGAACTGCAAGAAATAATTGCAGACTTCCAAGCCGCTATAGAGACTACAGGCCTCCAACTCAATGAAAGTAAAACGAAAATAATGACGAACAGCACGAGACAACACGAGTAAAAGGAATAGAACTAGAATATGTGAATGATTATGTATATTTAGGGCAGATGATGTCATTCATTAAAAGACTGGATAAAGAAGTGGAAAGAAGAGTAAATATTGGCTGGAAAAAATATTGGGCTCTTAAGCATATATTTAAGTCTGATCTCCACATTTCCATTAAAAGGAAAGTGTTTAACGCTTGTATTCTACCAGCTATGACGTATGGCGCTCAAACATGGGCACCCACAGAAAGACACAAAACTAAATTATCAGTCAATCAACGAGCAATGGAGCGCAGTATGTTGAACGTAAGAAAATCAGATAGATTACGGAACGAGGAAGTAAGAAAACGCACAAGAGTAACAGACGTCATCACCACAATAAGAAAATTGAAGTGGCAATGGGCTGGACACATAATGAGAACTAACGACAACAGATGGACACGTCTCACAACTGAATGGACACCTAGAGATGGACAGCGCAAGGTCGGCAGGCCGCTGATGCGATGGACTGATGAGTTAAGGAAGTTCAACTCATTATGGTGGAGACTAGCCCCAAACAGGAACTTGTGGAACTGGATGTCAAAAGACTTCATTGCTCAAAATTAGTAACAGAGAACAGAAACGGTATCTCTAGCTCCAACACATCACCCAGTCAAGTCTGGTCAGCACGGGTGATTAGACCAAACCTCACTGATAGATTCAGTGAGAGGCCTACCATGTCCTATAAAGGACTTAGATGAATGTGACATAATTTTTAAGTGAATATAAATTAATGATATTATTGTGTTAAGTATTGTTTGAGTTGCATAATATTTAATGGTAAATTTTCATTGATTTAATTAGATATTAATAGAATGTAAAGTACTTAATTGAATTATACAACCACGACATATTTTATATTTGATACTTTGCATGATAGTGTAAATAATTTTTTTATTATTATTAATGTAAATGTAATGTAATAATGTACTTAATTTATTTAAACTGTTAATTTGTATTGAATAATTTGTTTGCATTGTCAATATTTGCATGATTATGATTAATTGTTTGGCAATAATTCTTTAAACTAATGTCAATGTATGTAAAACTTATGATTGAATAAAGGCTTTATTATTATTATTATTATTATAGGTTAAAAATTTGCATTCTTAAGGGCGGATTCGACCAACGTCGAGTAACTTTTTACTCACGAGTAAAGTACCAGTTACTCGCGAGTAAGCAGATTTTGCATTCTACCAAACCTGAAACCAAGATAAGTAGCTTATCCCAAGAATAAAATGTTATACCGCCAAAATTGACCGTGTAACGAGCTTATCCGAGAGTAATTTTGTAATGGCGGCAGCACATCAGCTGATTAGAAAACCGTCATAATGACATATAAACACATCTGTCAAAACATAAACAAAAGTACGTTAAAAGGCAAAGTCTCAGAATAACAACAGCGAATAAAATATTAAAACATAAACAATTTCATACTTTTATAATCCATTCAAACTAAGTTGGCATGTCATTTCTATTGCATGCTTTGAAACGCAGCTATTTTTATTTTAGTTGCATTACAGTTTCGTTCCTCGTTCATTCAATTTAATCATGGTATAACTTGGTAGAATGCAAATGTACTTATCCTAGATATTTACTCGCGTATAAATTTTATTCCGGTATAGTTATTCTCGTGTAACGTGATGTTTGGACGAATTCACTCTAAGGCAGGTAAGGTAGGTAAGGCCTTGGTCTCCTATTTACGCCGTAGGTCGCGTCTAGCGTCACGCCGTAGGCCGCGTCACGATGCTCACTATAGAAATGTACTGATGCGGTCTCCCTCACACGCCGACGTTGGCGCATAGACATAATGAGCATTGTGACGCGGCCTACGGCGGTGACACTTGACGCGACCTACGGAGTAAATAGGAGACCCGGGCCTAATACATACGTCATGCCTATGATGTTGAAAAAAATTCTCACTCTTTTTTATTGGTGGTTTACTGTACCCTATCGGTAACAAAGAAATAGCAATTCTTTTACTTTTTAAATAGACTTTGATTAAGTATAGGTACCTACCTAATTATAGAAATAAAAATTGGTAGGTTACATTCTTTTGCCTTTGAAAATTGAAAGAGCTCAGTATAAAGTACCACATATACACATAGATATCTACCCAATTGTACTCTACCATACTTAACTACCGTAAATAATAAAGCTTACCATAGTAAAATAGCACAGTCATAATTAGTAACTTCATACTGAAAACCATCACTTTCCTGTTTATTTTCAGTCTCAAAAGTAAGTAAAAAATGCGATGGCCAAGCCATGGCCATCGTAATTTTTTATTTATTGTAGCTTTTTAACTTGTCTACGGCGATGCAAAGAGGACGAATATACATATAAAAGTACAATTAGTTGCAATAGTGGTAAATATAGTAAGAAGGTGAAAATCTACAACTCTTTGTGTCTTGTCTTGTCTTTGTGTCTGTCTTTTTAACACACTGTATTGCATGTCATACGCTACGTAAGTTTCTAGGTATTGAAAATACCGAACTGACATAGATACAGCGTCGAATGCGCCAGTAAACATAAATTACTTTAAAGTGACACACCGTCTTTTTCTTATATTGTTAATCTAAGGTTTGTACAGTAAAGTATGGGAAATGTTGTTAAATTTTATATTATAATATAGTTAGTAGGACGTGGAAGATGCCTGCTGTGGGACGCTACATGTGTCAGTACTTTCGCCGCATCCCACATTAATGGCACCATCCGTCAGGCCGGCTCGGCAGCCGAGAATGCAGCCCGCCACAAACACACCAAATACAGTAGTCTAAAGCCCACATACATTTTCATTCCAGTATCATTTGAAACCACGGGAGTGTGGGGAGAGGAAGCGAAGCGGTTCATTAACACATGCAAAATAAATATCTGCTTAGTATATTTACCTCCGGGTGGTAGTTCTGCAACTTTAGAGACTTTCTTCGAACGTTGTTGTGATATAGTTACTAATTCTGATGAAAAATTTATCTTTTTAGGCGATTTTAATATGCCAAATCTTACATGGAGCCAGATACCTGGGTCAGCGACTCTACCTCATTTTGCTAAAACCAAAAACAAAAAGAGTGATCTTTTATTTGAGCTTTTGTCTCTAGGAAGTCTAAATCAATATAATCACTTGACAAAGTAAGCTGATGGCGGTACGCTAGATCTTTTTTTAAGCAACATCTCTAATATTGACATTTCGAAATGTGCGCCCTTGAGATAATTATAACTGTGTAATGAATGTAATTTAACTAATATTTTAATTTGTAATGTTGCATGTCTAAATTTGACAGAATGTGCTGTACTTTCACTATGATTATTATGTCTCAATGATTTTCACTGATTATTGTAAACCAGCTTATTGTGACCACATTCTTTGCAATAAATGATTTTGATTTGATTTGATTTGATTTAGCCTCGCGCTGTCCCGTCTGGCGTAGAGGAGCGTCCCCTGGTTGGCGGATAGGGGAATGGTCGGTAGCACAGCCTAGCTACGCTAACCGGCTAAGTCTGATGGACTCGCTGACCAACGACGGGTGTGGCCCTCCAGCATTATGGGGGTAGTGCGGCGGGTTAATGCCCCGCCCACGCAAAAAACCATTGTTACGAAACAGACACAAGAAGAAATACGATCCGATCCCTATAACGACGACCAACGGCATGGAACAACGGACCTCCGATTAGCCTCATGGAATGTGCGAAGCTTGAACAAAGATGGTGCCCTGTATAAACTCACCAATGAACTCACAAGGCATAAAATCAACATAGCCGCGCTACAAGAAGTGAGATGGCCGGGACAAGGAGAATGTGAGTTAGAAAACGGAGCCGTGCTATTTTATAGTGGTAACAGCAGCGGCCACCACATTAATGGTACTGGTTTTATCGCAAATAAAGATGCCACTAAAAACATTATTAGATTCGACGCAATATCTGAGAGATTATGTGTTCTAAGGGTAAAGAGCAGATTTAGCAATATCACAATAGTAAACGCGTACGCACCGACAGAATCAGCAAGCGAAGAGGCCAAAGATATTTTCTACGACGAACTAGAATCTGTCTATGATCAGATCCCCGAATATGACACAAAAGTTGTTTTGGGCGATATGAACGCGATGATTGGCAAAGAAGAGGCGTTTGTACCCACAATTGGCAAACATAGTAAACATGACCAGTCAAACGACAATGGCATCAGATTGATCAATTTTGCGTCTTCTAAATCCATGGTAATGAAGAGTACAATGTTCCCACACAAGGATATACACAAAGGAACGTGGAAATCACCAGATGGAAGAACAGTCAATCAAATTGATCATATCCTAGTTGACTTAAGGCACAAGAGTGTGGTAGAGGATGTCAGAGCATATAGGGGACCAGACTGTGGTAGTGACCACTATATGCTAGGTGTCAAAATGAGGGCGAAGATAAAACTTGCAAAGAAGCATAGGAAACCAACTGAAGAACCATTTGATACAGAAGCTCTTAAGGATCTAAACATGAGAACAACTTTTAAAATAGAACTCGGCAACAGGTTTAAACACTTGCAGGTAGAGGAAAACATCGACAGTGAATGGGCTGTAATCAAAACCACGATCAAAGACACTGCTCTGAAAGTTCTAGGCAAAAGGAAGAAGAGAAAGCGAAGGAAGTGGTGGACGGACAAATGTGATAGAGCAAGTGAAGAAAAGCGGCATTATAGATTACTAGCAGAACAAGACGAAGTATGGAAGGCGAAGTATGAAGAAGTGAAAAAGGCAACGAGAAACACCATACGAAAGGCTAAGAAAGAACACCTAGAGAACTTAGTAAAAGACATGGAAGCACTAATGAACGCCAATGCCACACGTAAGTTCTATCAAGAGCTAAGGTCTGTGAAAAAAGGCAATCAACCAACCTCACAGTTCCTTGAAGACTCGGAAGGGAACCTGGTAACGGATGAAGACAATCGCAAGGACATGTGGCTTAAATATTTCCAGGAGCTACTGAATTGTCCTCCGGTTGACGTTCAAAGCCTTGGCATAGGTGAAGATAGTGAGAACCAAGCAGAAGTACAACCACCAAGCATTGATGAAGTAGTAAGCGCCATCACTAGGCTAAAGAACAATAAATGTCCGGGTATTGATAATATCACCGCCGAAGTCTGGAAGCATTGTGGTAATGAGGTACAGGCACGAATACACAAGCTGATTCTGAAGATCTGGGAAACAGAAAGACAGCCGGACGAATGGAATGTTGGCGTTATCTGCCCCATCCACAAAAAGGGATCTAGGAAAAGATGCTCAAACTACCGGGGTATTGCATTGCTGCCGACTGCTTATAAGATCCTCTCCTACATACTGCTACGTAGACTGGAACCGTATGCAGAAGAGACTCTGGGAGACTACCAGTGTGGATTCCGACGCAATCGTAGCACCGTTGACCAGATTTTCCTGCTTAAACAGCTAATGGAGAAGAAGTGGGAATACGCGCAAGACATTCACGCACTTTTTGTGGACTTCACGAAGGCATACGACAGTGTAGACAGGGAAATACTGTTCAAAATACTGCTAGTATTTAAAATGCCGAGAAAACTAGTGTCCATGATAAAAGTGGCTACGGGCATAAGTAGGATGCGCGTAAAGGTGGACGGTGACCTGACTGATGCCTTTTCCGTGGTAACCGGGCTCAAGCAAGGAGACGCCTTGTCACCCGCGCTGTTCAATCTGGTGTTGGAGTATGTCATCCAAAAAGTGTTGACACATGATGGCGGAGTACAACTGAATGGACAGCACAAGGTGATCGGGTACGCCGACGACTTAGCTCTGTTGGGGGAGAGTGAACGCGAGGTCCAAGAAGCTGCCAAGATACTGGAAGAGGAAGCTCACAGGGTCGGGCTCAGAATCAGCACGGAAAAGACCGAATACCTCTACATGACACGACACCGAGGCAACCATGAGGTACGAAAAAACCTGCAAGTGGGAGAGACAGCCTATAAGGGAGTGGCCAAATTCAAATACTTAGGTTGTACGATCACTGACACAAACACAAGGGAGCAGGAGATCGACATCCGAGTACAAAACGCCCTCCGATGCAGCGCTGCTCTTCATAAAGTGCTAGTGTCAAAGCTTCTCAGCAGGAAAACCAAGATCCGAATTTATAAAACCGTAATCCGGCCGATCTTGATGTATGGCTCTGAGGCTTGGACACTCACTCTCAAGGAAGAGAATAAACTTCTGGTTGCGGAAAGAAAGGTGATGAGGAAAATGCTCGGACCAACTAGGAGGGAAGATGGTAGCTGGAGAGTACGGAAGAACCAGGAAATCGAAGACCTGATTTCCGAGCCAAACATCATTGGTCACATTAAATCCCAGCGACTCCGTTGGCTTGGTCATCTGCAAAGGATGGGGGAGGATCGCGCTGCCAAGAGGGCCTACCTTGGAGTACCAAGCGGTCGTAGGCCAGTTGGCCGTCCCAAATATCGCTGGAGCGATGAAGTCGGCAAGGACCTGCGCCAACTACAGGCAGGCGACTGGAGAGCGACTGCGCAGGATAGAGACCAGTGGCGACTTCTTGTGTCTGAGGCCAAGATCCACTTCGGGTCGCTGAGCCAGCGGAGTAAGTAAGTAAGTTGATTTGATTTGATTGAGTAGAGAAGATAAGCACCACCCCCCATTCTTAGCAAGGATAGGTTGTTTACAGACGCTTTACGTGCAGAACAATAAAAACAATAGAGTATTTAATTTCAGAAAATGTAATATTGATAAATGCAAAACATCACTTAAATCTATTGATTGGCAAAAGGAACTTTCAAGTCCTGACGTAAATATGTGCTTAGAATCCTTCTACCGTATTCTAAATGTGATCATAACAGAAAACACGCCGTATAAAAAAGACGATACTCACATTTATCCAATTTGGTTCTCAGATAGTTTAAAACGGGCTCTATCGGACAAACACAAATACCATAAAAAATACAAAAAGTACAAAAATCCCAGAGATTACGACACCTTTTCAATGCTGCGTGCTCGTGTTAAGAAAATGCTAAACGACTGTTATGAAGGATTTGTTAACGGAGTAGAAGACTCTCTTAATTCCGGAAACTGTAAGCCTTTTTGGTCTTTTGTTTTTTTTTTTTTTTTTTTTTTTTTATAATTTATTTTATTATTTCCCAAAAAAAAATACACAATAAATTTTAGATAGTAAATCTCCCAAACTACAATATAGTTTAGCGGGAGGGGACTCGCTAGGTATATAACAATAGGCATAATCTTAAGTAGGTATAATTGACTTACACTAAATTACTTATTTCTAATGTAGGTAACATGCCACTAGGTAAGTACTTTTCAATGTTTACATATATTTATAGTGTTATTTACAAAAAAAGATTTTAATTTTTCTTTTACAACTTTTTTGGATACATCAGCTTTTAGTGTTAGATCTCTGGGGAGTTCGTTAAAGATTTTAGGCACAATGTACTCTTTGGTCCGTTTTCCATAGAAGTTATTAACTTTCGGCACCAGTAGGCTATCTATTTCAGCTTGTCTAGTTGGATAGTTATACTTGCGTGGTTTTTTATAGTCATCACGCCAATACTCCTCAAGCACATGACATAACAAATATTTTTTTTCAATTGGTACAATTTTACAAAACTTTAAATAGCAATTCGTAGTTGTTTTTACATTCTTTCCGGGTCTTATCATCTGTTAATGTCTTTAGGAACTGTTTTTGAAGTGATTTAATCTTATTAGTATGAGTAACAAATGTTGACCCGTAGGCACCCACACCATAGCCTACAATAGATTCAACTAGAGCGTAGTATAAAGAATATAGTATACTTCGAGGTGTACAGTATTGTAGTATGCGAAACTTGCCCAGTACTTGTCTCATTTTTGTACAGATGTCGTCAATGTGTAGCGTCCAGTTAAATCGTTCATCTATTGTCATGCCAATGTACTTATAGCTCATTACTTGCTCGACTACTGTGCAGCTACACGTGACGTCACCGTGCAGACAGTTAAATGAGTGACCTTTTATAATAACAGGTTGCGCATTTTGTGACTTTAGATAGCTTGAGCGTATGTGCATTATTTTGTTTTTTTTTATGTTCAATAGAATGCCATTGTCATGTGCCCACTTGCTCAGGCTATCGAAGTCCTCTTGTATGCACTGCTGTACCGTGTCTAATTCTTTTCCAGAGTACATTAGGCAGGTATCATCGGCAAACATATAGCTCATACATTTATTTACAACGTTAGGCATGCTATTTACATGTAAAATATAGCAAATTGGACCAGTTACAGACCCTTGAGCCACACCGTACATTGCATATTTGGGTTCACTGAGTGTATTATCTACTTTTACTACTAATTTTCTATTACTTAAATAGTTTGAAAACCACTTTAGTAAGTTTCCACTAATTCCACAATCATACATTGATTTTAGAAGGGTTGGATGCTCCAATGTATCGAAAGCTTTTCGAAAGTCAATAAACAATAACAAAACATGGTTCTTATCATTTAATCTATTATTTATATCGTTACTAAATTGAGATAACAATGTTTCTGTTCCTATCCCCTTTTGGAATCCGTGCTGTGACTGATTGATAACTGTATTTGTTGTCATGTAGGTAGTAACTTGCGACATAATGGCCCGTTCGACAATTTTGTTTATACACGACAATATAGCTATAGGTCTATAGTTACTCGGATCACAGTGATTGCCACTTTTGTATATCGGACGAACAATAGAAACTTTAAGTTGACATGGATATATCCCCTGTTTTATAGACAAATTTATAAATCTAGCCAGTATGGGACTTATCTCGGATTTAATAGTTTTTAGGTCACTCATTCTTATGTTGTCAAAACCTGGCGATTTTTTACTGTTTAAGTTATTTATAATTTTTTCTATCGCTGCAGGTGTAAATGGTTTTAATAACATGCACCTATCCTGTTCTTTTACATAACTGTCTCTCTGCAACAATTTTATACTAAACTTATGCTTAATGTTATCTATTTCCTCTACAAATGTACATGCAAATATATTACATATTTCTGGTACCGTGTTATTTTTCCCCATGCTTTGCAAGATAACATCATCCAACGATAAGTTTTCTTTTCCTAACCATTTATTAATTAAGTTCCAAATTTTCTTACAGTTTCCGCCTGAGTTAATTAGGTAGTTCGTTTTTTCTAAATAAATTTCGTGATTTATTGATAAGTTTGTTTGTTTTATTACGCCACCTGTTATATTCTAATCTGAATATCATATTGTTTGGATTATCTTTCCATCGTTTAAATAATTTGTCTTTATGTATTATCATATTATTAATTTGCTTATTCATCCATTTACAGCACTCCCGTTTGGCTTTATTTATTGTTATTGTACGCGAGTTATTTTCGTAAATATTGTTAAATATTTGGGTGATGTTATCATACAAAGTGATAGGACAGTCTATTGTTAGTAGTTCTGACCAGTTTACCTTAAGTAATTGTTTTCTAATTTCGTCATTGTCCAGCACCAGTATTTGTTTCAGAGTGTCACTTAGCACACAATGCATTTTTAACGATGCACCCACGAAGTAGTGGTCGGCCACTTTTTGCGTTATTATTCCCGATAACACTGTACACTTAGCACTTTTTACAAATATGTGATCTAAACACGTTTGCGATAGCACACCGTCACGTATTTCTTCCCGCGTGTATCCGAAGATAGCCCGCTCGTAGCCGTACCCGCCGAGTAGATCCTCGTAGCTGTTTACGACCGTATTGCCTCGCTCCATAAGGTCGATGTTTAAGTCTCCAACTACAACTGCATCGTTCCTGGATGGTACATCACGTAGCAAGATATCTAGTTCGTGTAGAAAAGTTGTTTGGTTTGTGTTTGGCGGTCGGTACAATGCAATTATGTGCATTGTGCTGTCGGCTGTATCAATGGTCCCGCGTAGTACTTCACATGTAGTCAGAATTGGTCCTGGGGTTAAGCTGAAGTTAAGCTTTTTTTTAGCGTAGATTGCTATTCCTCCTCCCTTTCGTGTAGTTCTGGTTATTTTGTAAAGTTCATAGTCCGGTATTTGAAAGCACGATAACAGGTCTTCCACGATGTTTATCTCTGTTAACACCAGTATATCAATCATATCAGTGGATCCGTGTATTAGACATAGTAGTTCCGCAAAGTGCTTCCGGATTGATCTTACATTAATGTGAAGAAAGTTTAAGTTAGATTTATTAGAGACAATATCTGTTAACCATTTTTTTACGTTCGTATATCTTGTTGTTTCTTCTATATTAATATAATCAAGCTCTTTTATTTGGCATTGATTAACCATTCAACATGAATTATATATGTACTATGGGTCTATGTAGGTAGGTAGATCTATGCGTATTGTAATTTAGGTATTTTTAGGAGTTGTTTTTGTTTTGATTAGAGTTTTTTGTTACTATGTTGTTTATGTCTGCTGAGCAGTTTACAACATGGGTACGAGACTGCTCATCAGTTTTGCAAAGAATGCGCCCTTTGTTGACCCAAACGAATTTCAATAGGTTTTCCTTTACTTTTTGCTTTGCTTGCCATAGCAGCTCTCGGTTATATTTAGTGAGGTCCTCATTGATATAGATGGGTGAGGTGGAGCTGTCTGGGTAGATATCTAAGTTCGACCTTATTTTGCGGCGGTTTTTTATCCATTCTTCCTGGGCGGCTTCGTTGCGAAGTTTAACAATGATATTAGCGGGTAGTTTCGCGGCTCCGGGTTTTGCTTGGTTACTGCGTAAGCGCCAGGCTCGTTCCACTTCGCTCATGCTTACTTCTAACTTTTTCGCAACTAGACCGATAACTTCCTTAATATTTTCATTATCCCTTTGCTCAAGTCCAACTATTTCGACATTTTTTCCCCTTTCGGCCTGCTCCAGGTGTCGGACGCGGGTTTCTAGGGCTTCGTTGGTGGTTTCTAAATGCACGCATCGATTTTTCAGGTCCTGCAGTCTATTGTTTGTGGTCTTCAATGCGTCCAGTGTTTCTTTGTGCTGGTGAAGCAGTTCATCGTATTTCTCAGCATAAAATTTGGTATTCCGCTCGATGTCAACTACTATCTCCATCTTTTTATTTAGCTCCTTTAGCAAAGACTCAATGGTCACATTCTTGGGGTCCAAGTCAAAGAAGGCCTTCACGTTGGTTGGGGTCCTGGGTGACGCGCAAGCGCCACAATGGCCCGTGCGCGCGCTATTGGCCGGGTCTTGGATGCACGCTTTGTGGAATATTCCACCACAGCTCCCTTTGCAATGAAACAGTTCATCCTTTTTAGATAGGAATCTATTACACTTTTTGCACTGCATCTCCACACGTTAACTATTTAACTATCGTTCGCGAGTTGACCGGTGCGTACGTAAACTGGTTATCAGTATAAAGAACGCGTCGTGCCTGCATAAGCGCTAGCGAGCTACTGAAACTGTTAAAAGTAAGCGATGTACTGCGTCTATACCTAACGTGACCATACGTCCCGCTTTGGGCGGGACAGTCCCGCTTTCAAGCTGTGCGTCCCGCTGTACCCCGCGAGGGCAAAAATGTCCCGCTTTCATAAACAGACCAAACGATAATTTATTTTACCTACATTTTGTAACTACATCCCATATTTCCTTTCTTTCTTTTAGTCACTTGAGACAACTAGTTATCTTCTTATCACTTACTCGCATAGACTATAGGGAGTAATATGAGTCCGAGTTCTACCGAGACTCCGCGAGTAACTTCGTTCAGTTGTAATATCCCCTCCCTGTAGTGACTCTTCAGACTCTAACCTACCTATTTGAGACTTATTTTTCGCCCTACTAAACTGAAACGAACTGAAGAGAAGTCTTGTAACGGTATACGTGTTTTGCATTATTCGTTTGGCCAATACGTGATCGTCTAGTCGAGCGGGTAGGACTCTACGTTTCCGAAGTAACTCAAGTTCTTTTAGGAGGTTGAGAGAATCCCTACCCTAGCACTAATCCCTAGAACCCTAGTTCATAATCCCTAGTTTATCTATTTGTTAGGATAACAGAACAAAGCTCAAGCAATAGTTATTTCTTAAAACATACATGATTTAATTAAACAAAAGTAATTTAAATATATACAAAATTATCTATAAAAAAAGGGTTTTTAATTTGAATAGAAGGTGCGCCCCGCCTCGCACACCCTATGAAGGACGACCAGATCTGTCCACCAGACCCATCTACCTTCTCTAGCCCACTGGCTCTATTCAAACTGTTTTTTTTTGTCAGTCAGTCCCTAGGAAAGGATCTATTGATTGGGATCCAGATGATGTTAATAATATTTTATTCAGCTTCTCAATTCAGCACGGATATCTCCTGAGCCTACTTAAGTATTTACTCGACACGGATATTTCCTGAGTCTACCTATGCATTTATTCGACACGGACACTTCCTGAGTCTACTTAATGTATCAATAATGTGTAATAGTTATTCGGCACGGATAGTTCCTGAGCCTACTTCTGTATCCATAATATGCAATAATTATTCGGCACGGATATTTCCTGAGCCTACTCTTGTATTTTCGACACGGATATTCCCTGAGTCTACTTATACATGTATTCGACACGGATATTTCCTGAGTCTACTTAATAATGTGTAATAGTTATTTGGCACGGATATCTTATATATCCATAATGTGTAATAGTTATTCGGCACGGATATTTCCTGAGCCTACTCTTGTATTTTCGACACGGATATTCCCTGAGTCTACTTATACATTTATTCGACACGGATATTTCCTGAGTCTACTCATGTGTATCGTCACAGTACAATGTCTTCCAATAATGGACATAATTAGAATATAATTACTATCTCCCATTTCAGCTTGTGTCAAGAGCAATCGCTCAAATGTATCTCTATATTGTAGATCTCAGAGTTATGTGACAATTAATATTTTATCGATGCTGGCTTGTGTCTACCATGGTACCTACAAGTTGTTCGAGGTGGTTTCCCTGCCTCTAATTAACTTCATCACAGTCAAGCTCAACATTACTTATTAATAACTAACTGTCATCATCTCCTCCTGTATATAGTATGTATATTGGTCAGTTTGTAAGAAGAATCCAATTCAGCAACTGCTTTCCTTTACCCAAGCTGATAAGAAGTCATTTCAATTTATTTATCGGTAGTAAGTAACTCATGTACTATGAAAATATTTTCCTATCTTATTCAAAACTTAGTAAATTTTATTTAGAATAGAATACAGTTGAAACTCTTATGGTCGCCAATCGCCTCAATGACCCTAATTATAAATTTTGTTTAATATTATCAACATCTTATCCAAACCCAAATCAATAACTATTTATATTAGCAGTATTAAAGGAGAATAATAAGTATAATAAATTATTACTAATCACTTAATATGTAAAAGTTGTCATGGTCACAGTCAATAATATATAGCCACTGATACCCATTTAACCTTCAAAAGTAAAATTGCATGAATATTCACTATGGAAATATTTATTTTATCTTTTCCAAATATTTCAGTTAACTTAAAATAGTGTTAGTGCTCCTATGGCCGCCATCCAACACATTGACCCTACGGGTATAAGTATCTAATTAATAAGGTATTTATTTTATTTAATCAGACAAGTAGATCACTTTAGTAAAAGTAAAGTTGGTGCTCAACTAGGTCGGCAACTGACTCATTGACCCTATTATTTATTAATTTTGTTTAATATTCTTAACATCTTTTCCAAAGCAAAATCAATCTTTATTTATATTAATAAAAGGGTATAATGCAGGTTTTTAAGTATTATAAATTATCATTAACTTGCTGAATATATAAGAATTGTCTTAGTCACAGTCAGTCAGGTACAAGTTATGGCCAATATAACCATTGAATAAAAGGAATACTTACTAAATTACATGAATTCTATTCTGTTTTCTGATACATAACTAGGTAGTAATTGAGGTACTGAAGTAAATACCTATTGAATTCCAATAAAGCAAACTTTACATACTTAGGTGGGTAAGTAAATACCAAAATCATATCTATCACATCAATGAGTAAGAGGCCTAGATCCACTAACTATACATCAATAACATTCACCACACATGAGATACAAAAGGATAGCATGTTTTTCAATTCAATAACCTACTCTCCCACAGTCTAAACCTACCTGCTTAGCATCTAACTGGTTTGAAGATGAAATGCATTTTATACAACCCCACATTTTACACAATGTACCTAGTATCAAATACCTAGTAAGTGTCCCTTAAATGTATGTTAGTTTTGTTGCTGCCTAGTTGTTAAAGTATTGTTTTATTTATTTTTTTGTTTTATGATGAACAATACTTCAAATACTTGAATTTACCAAGTGTAGCTAAATCCATAATAAAACCATAGAGAATCATTAAAGTAGTGAATCACACAAGTACACACAGTAATTATTCAAGTAGAAACATAGTATTTTATGAAAATATGGTTCGGCCCATTTTTATCCCGGTGGAAAATGTTTAAAATCATTTCAAATATTAAGAATACAAGTAAGTAATAAGTAATGTTTATAATAACCACTCTTAGAGAATCAAAGTACATTGAGCTAGCTGTAAGTTTTTTTTAATTAATTAAGTACATAATAGAAATGCTCATTCAAATAAGAATACAATTTTGCTAAATGGATTCATAGTTTAGTATGAATAACCTGAAGCATATTCTTCATTCTGGTTTCAAGACTGAATAGATAAGTACATGCTTACATGAGAACTAGATGGATTTGGTAGAAATATGTTTATATTGTGTATCTCAGGAGATAAGTAAATAAGTACAGACTACCTAGGAATATGAATTCCTTGTAACTTAAACTATTTCAGAATGATCTAATAAGTTACCTAATAGATTTACTTAGATTGCAAGTACTTATCACTGAATAGTATTCCACATAATTATGTTATATATCTGATGAATCATCCATTATTAATACTCAGGTACTTATTCAGATTGTTGTGTAGGCCTAGTAAGTTTGTAAACCAAATATGTTGGAACATAGGTTATGATCCACCACAATGAAACATAGGTACACCTAATGGTCTGTATTTTCCTAATTACTTTCTTTACTGGGTAGGCAAAGATTGCTGGGTGAAACAATTTCAGGCAGATAGAATGCTGTGAGTAAAAGTAACATACTTAAATACTTGAGTCATTAGTCATCATCTCAATAGAACATACTTTTCAATATCTGTAATATATTGATATACCTACTTAAGTAACTAAGTTTATTCCTTCCAGGTAAACAAACATAGCTTGATGAAACAAGTGGGGTAATTTTCCCACAGTTGAATGTACTTATACTTGTAAATTGATTGTTTTATGTGATAGAATCTTTAAGGCTGATTGATGAAGTAAAAGGTGGTTTCCTTGGGTCTCTCCTAATAAGCCTAGGTACCCTAGCAGCCTTCAATTTCAAAATGGCCAAGAAGCTTAACAATAAATAATGGGGAACAATTGGATTTATAGGTTATGAAAAATATTCTAATTTTGAAACCAGAACAAAGTAGACAGATATTCTAATATAAAGAATGGGGTGAAGTATAGATATGCTGTGATACCTCTAAATAGTGGTTGTGACAAAACCCTATCGACACTTAGCTGAGGATCCTGAGGCGCCGCCGCCGGCCGGTCGAAGCTGCAAAACCACCCCGCCATAAAATACACTCCCACTATCACTCCCATATGCAAACGCTCCCCCCTATCACCCGAAACTCCACGAGAAGACCAAGGGCGAGTTTTCTTCCCGAATCCTATTTATAGCCTTTCCTGACCATCGACTCTCTTTTTCTTTTTTCTTTTTTTTTTCGGTTCCTCCATCGAACTTTATCGATTCCACTCCATCCCTAAGATCCTAGACTACAGGTGGCGCCACTGAGCTAGACAATAACACAACTATTAAATATTTTAAGGTAATAAACCGATGAACTATTGTTCTATAATTATTGATAATTAATATTGTTATTATTTAACTAGTATTTACTAATTTTAAGTCCTGATTCAATTAATTAGAACTAAAAGATACTCAGTTGAGCGTCAAGGAGGCGTAGTACGTAAAGTGTCGCGTAAATTAGTGTTGTGCAAATCTGATCCTCATAATAATAACTTATCACTATGGCGTCATTCATTTCAATAATCAAACAATAATTAACAGAGCCGTATAAACGGTTGAAACATAATATAACCGAATCTAGTATGATATCTCTTTAAACTCTAAGCGTCAACAATAAGACTTGTACTTATTCTAGGTATCTGTCGATTCGAACGACACAACACCCCCCGAACATTACCATATAAGGAAATGCGTCATCGAGTCTAACCCACTAGATGGCACTAGTGTGGCATTTTCTACATCGCGGTATGGTTGTGTTTTCCAACCAGCGTATAGTCTTATTTTGCTTATAATAAAAATTTCGCCAATCTATACATAAATATTGTAATAATGTATAAGTCTGCTACGGACGGACTATGTTCCGTTACACAGTGACGATCATTGACTCGCTCTTGCTCTATCGTTTTCGGAATATTAAAACTTCGGGATTCGTTATTTAAACAATTCGATATAATAAAAAAATCGTACATTTAAAACATCGAAATTATAACATTCGAAAAAATTTACTTTGGTCATTTTAATAAATCTGTTGTTTGAAATTTCGTTTATCAATTTATCGTTATTTGGAAATTTCAAATTTACTAGAAATATGAAATTCATAATTTAAAAAATCTTTATTTTCATATTCGTAAAAAAGTTATTCGGATTTATGTAGTGTACCCGTCTGGTATATTTATAAAAACACACATGAACATGACATGAAATAAAATGCTTTTATCCACAAAAAGTCATCTCTATCCAATAAAATATCCACAACTGCTAAAAAGTTACATAAAATAAGTTAAAAGCACCTAATCTAACAGTTTTGACACAAAAAAAAACGCAAAAATTTATATTTACTTGAATAACTTTGAAAATCACCCCCTTTGATGCAATTTTTATTTATTTATTTAAAAGTATTTGAGTTAAGCTAAACAATGATACCAAAACCGTATCTCTACGTCGAGGCAGTCAAGAATTATTGCAAGTTCAAAACACACCTAACCACTTTTTTTGGGGTTTCTTTCATAATTTTTAGTGAAAGAGTTCTGATTGTAAAAGAAATCAACTTACATGAGCTCCGTTAGGTGTGTTTGAACTTTCAATAATTCTTGACTACCTCGACGTACATATACCGTTTTGGTATCATTGTTTAGCTTAACTCAAATACTTTTAAAAGAATACATAAAAATACCATCAAAGGGGGGCTTCAAAGTTATTCAAGTAAATGTAAATTTTTGCTGTTTTTTTGTGTCAAAAAAACTAGATTAGGTGCTTGTAACTTATTTTATGTAACTTTTTAGCAGTTTTGCATATTTTTATTCGATAGAGATGACTTTTTGCGGATAAAAGCATTTTATTTCATGTCCGCAAGCCGTTTGAATCTCGAGATATGAATTTTTATGAAAACTAAGGATGTAAAACTTTAAAATGGACGCCATTTCTAGAATATTGAGATTTGACCCCACATATGGGGGTGTTTTGATGTTTTCTCGATGAAATCACTCATAGAATACACCCTTAAAGTTTGTCGGGTTCGAAAAACAACACATTGATAGTAAATATTATGTATCTTTGAGGGATTTGAAATTCCGCAAGTGTCCCGCTTTGACAAAAAAAAATGGTCACGTTATCTATACCACAAAATATGCATTATGCTTACAAGAGTTCCAGTAACCCTATAGAGACATGCAACCTTTTCTCTGACTTTTTTGGTTCAGTTTACGACAGTGACAGCGGCCAAGTCTCTGAGCAAACGAACTGTTTTGATGACCCTGGCATGCCTGCCATTCACAGTTTAGTACTAACTCGCAATGAAATATTATCTAAACTCCGAAATCTCGACCCAAATAAAGGTCCCGGTCCAGATAAATTGCCATCTCAATTTATTAAATTATTGGCGGATGAGCTCGTCATACCTCTGGAAATTATTTATAATAAATCATTATCATCTGGTGTATTTCCCGACCTTTGGAAACGAGCATATATAATACCTATTCACAAATCTGGTCCATGCGAAATGTGTGACAATTACCGCCCAATTAGCATTCTATCCTGTCTGGCCAAACTGTTTGAGCAACTAGTTTACGAGTATAACTATATCTTTTCCCACGTACAACATTTAATAACTGAGAAACAGCACGGATTTGTCAAGTCAAAATCTACGGTTACTAATCTTCTTGAATATGTTCATTATATACATGTCTCTCTCAGAAAGGCGTTCGATAAGGTAAATCATAGCATACTAATTTACAAGCTAAAACTGCAGTTTGGAATTCGCGGTAGTCTTCTTCGGTGGATCTCTGCGTATCTTGGGAACAGATCACAGCTTGTTGCTATTAGGGGTTTCTTGTCGGCTCCATTAAGGGTCACATCTGAAGTCCCGCAGGGAAGCCATTTGGGTCCACTGCTCTTTGTCCTTTTCATCAATGACTTAATAGAGGGTATGGATTCCAACTGTCTTCTTTATGCTGATGACTTAAAAAAAATTCGACGTATTAAGGACTCTAATGACTGTCAGTATCTACAAAACGATCTACAACAGCTTACGAAATGGTGTAAGAATAATCAGATGTATTTGAATACCAGTAAATGTTTTTTAATGAGCTTTTCCACAACCAAATATGATTATGCCGACTATCCATATAAAATAAATGGTGAACGCTTGCAGAAAGTGGATCAAGTTAAAGATTTGGGAGTTCTACTTGACAGGGAACTTTCATTTAGACCACATTATGAGTATCTGATATCCTCTTGCAATAAAATGATTGGTTTCTTGTCCAGAATCGGTAAAGATTTTCGCAATCCACGATCGCTAATCTTGCTTTACTATAGCTTTATGCGTAGTAAGCTAGAATATTGCGCTGTGATCTGGACTCCGTTTTACCAGGTACATATTGACGCAATCAAGAGGGTACAGGCTAGATTTCTGAGGATGCTGACTTATCGCTATGGTCTAAAATATACACAACGATCGTACCTAAGCCGGCGGCTGCATTTTAAAGTTAGCACTTTGGAAAACCGTCGAACAGAAATTATGCTCACTACACTCCATAAGATACTGCACAGTACACTTTGTACAACATTAGCCTCAACTTTGAATTTAAATATCCCTAATTCCAGACCTCGAGCTGTTAAAAACAGAAACACATTCCACCTACCCGCTTGTAAAAGCCTAAGAGCTCAGCACGATCCTTTCATTCACATGAGACGCCTGTACAATAATTTGAACAATAGACTTGACATTTTTGTGGGTCTCAACCGTTTTAGATCACAAATAAGAAATATGTTTGAAAACTTACAAAAGGAAAGCTAAGTTAGTTAAATATAATATTAATATCACTGAATACTAACAGTACTCTACTACTCTATTCTTTTAGTTGTAATTTAGATTTTTAATAATATTAACTAAGTATCTAGGTATAAATATTTAAGAGAAGACGTTTAACACGCTTTAATTTTAGAAATGTTGTCAACACACAGTTAAAGATATTGTTACTACAATGTAAGACCTTAAGCATGTTACATATCATGTAATGTTTCATATCTGTAGTGTGATGCAAATAAATAAATAAATTAAACAAATCGCTCGCAGGTCGATAGAACGCGGCCAAGACCGACGCTGCCTGGCGTACCTCACCCAAAGGTTATCCCTGGCGATACAAAGAGGAAACGAAGCCAGCATTATGGGTATCTTTGGGTGGGGTGCAACAGAAGAGCGCCACCAACATTTGTAAATAGAGCAACTTTATAAGCTACAACTGCCAGAATATTAAAAGCTCAGTCGATGACGTAAGACTTCTATGCCAATCAGCTGATATCGTCGCGCTGCAGGAGACATGGCTGTTCCCGCATGACCTAACTTAGATAGATAGATAGATAAATTATTTATTTACTTAACACAACACATACACAGGTTACACAGCAAGATTTTTAACATAAAGTTTAAGATTACATAAACACAAAACACTATTAAAAGACATGCAGATAGAAAAGCAACATGTGTATTTATCATGTTAGCAAAAGGGTTCTGACTCAGCATAATACTATGATTATAATTAAATAATCACAGCGCTGGTATTCTGCCAGGACCAATTTTGGTGAGTGGGAGTGGAGCCTCAACTAAACATAAATATGTGTGTAGTAAATATGTAAAAGTGTGTTGTGGTACGTTATAATTATATTTATACTAAAATAAAATAGATATTTATATATTATGTTATGAATGTATGTATATAATAATATGTAACAATAAATTGTGTTAAATGATTATGGGTGTATGCTATGTAGTATGTGTAAACGAATATATTGTGATGTGAGTTTAAGTGATATGTATGAAAATGATAGCAAGTGATGTGGTAGTTAATTTGCTGGGTGACACCTAGAAAAAGTATATGGCGAAGAGAATGCTAGAACGTAAGCTACGCAGCCTGCTTTTGTACAGCTAGCAAGTAAAGTCGGAAGCGCAGTTTAAAAGTGTGTTTATTTATAAGATCTCTGATGGGAGGGGGTATATTGTTCCAGCATTTGGTCGCCATATACTTGAAACAGCCTCGAAATTTTGTTGTACGGTAAGGGGGAGTTAACAAAGGTGCTGTACACCGACGCAGCGAGTTGCGCCAGGAAAGCTCAGTGAAGAGGTACGCTGGTTTATGCGTTTTTACGACACCAAACAGTAGAACGGAAAGATGTAACTTCATTCTGGCCTCAATCTTCAAGATCCCTGCTTTATTTATGAAAGGTGTTACGTGTGTTCTAGGTGGTACAGTGAGACAGTAACGTATACAGGCATTTTGTACCCGTTGCAACATTTTGTAGGTTTTTTGTAGTAATCACGGTCCATATACACCGATGCAATAATTTAATTTTGATAAAATTAACGTCTCGCACAACTTATGTCTCATGTTGACATTAAGAAACTGTCTTATATTGTATAAGACCTTGAGCCTGTAAAAACAGTTACGAACTAGCTCCGCCACATGTGTTTCAAAACGCAGTTCCTCGTCCATGATGAGACCTAGGTTCCTAGCTTCAGACACCCTCGCGATGGGTTCTCCATGGATATGTATACTAGGTCTTTGGCTTCCTATTAACTTAATATGTTGTTTAGACCCGAGTATCATATATTTGGATTTATTAGGGTTGAGCAACAGGCAGTTTCTTGTGGCCTATTCAGAAATCCTATGTAGATCCTCATTTAGCAGCGCTACTCCTAACTGTACATCATTATTGGATACATGCGTGTATATTTGCAGATCGTCAGCATATAAATGAAATTTGCAATTTTTTATTGATTTTATTATATCAGACGAATATATTATTATAAAAAGAAGTGGACCTAAAATTGATCCTTGTGGCACCCCTCGTTCGACCTTGTAAGGTCTAGAGATGTAGGAGGATCCGTCAGATCTTTTTAAGCGAACCTGCTGAGTCCTATCCTGAAAATAGCTTTCGAACCAGCGAACAGCCTGTGCATCAAAACCGTAAAAAACCAATTTTGCCAGCATAAGTGGAATATTGATGCAGTCAAAGGCCCTGGAGAAGTCGAGTAGGACCAGTAGAGTGCCCTTTCCGCCATCCTGTGAGCATATAATATTGTTCACTGGGTACACTACATAATTCCGAATTACTTTTTTACGAATATGAAAATAACGATTTTTATTATTACGAATTTCAAAGTTCCGAATAATTCACAATCCCGAATTTCAAGTTTCCGAATAATGACAATCACGAATAGTTGATAAAACGAAATTTCAAACAACAGATTTATTAAAATGACGAAAGTCAAATTTCCGAATATTATAATTTCGATGTTTTAAATGTACGATTTTGTATTATATCGAATTGTTAAAATTACGAATCCCGAAGTTTTAATATTCCGAAAATACAAATCCCCAAATGTAATTTAGTTGACAAGAAATAAGTAGTTATCTATTATACATGTATTTTTAAGCTATATTATGTGAAACGCTCCGCTCCGCTTCGCTGCGCTCCGCTTCGTTTTTCAATATCTATGTGCACCTAACACGCTCCTCCTCGCTTTGCTCGTCGTCGCACCTATCTTTAGGTTTAGGTCCCAAGGTTTTTTGGTTAAGCACAGTAAAAATCCGAGAAATTGTATTGCTTTCTTGTGTTACTTAACAACAAATACTACAAATAGTTTTCTATTTAACAATTGTTTTGCTCTATATTTGAAACGCTCCGCTCCGCTTCGCTGCGCTCCGCTTTGTTTTTCGATATCTATGTGCACCTAACACGCTCCTCCTCGCTTTGCTCGTCGTCGCACCAATCTTTTGGTTTTGGTTCTAAGGTTTAAAAAACGTTTATGTTTTTTTTGACAAAATCACGAATTATCATATTTCCGATCGGGATTTGAATTTTTCGTGATTATAATAAATCGGTATTTTATTTTTCGTATATTAAAGTAATAGTATTTTTTTACGTTCGTATATTTAACAATCGTAATAACAAATCTTCGTGATTATAATATTCGAAATTATAATTTTCGTGATTTTTATAATTCGGTATTTTAAAAAATCGGTATTGGAATATTTCGTAAATTACCTATTCGGTGTTATCAAATTCGGAAAAAAGTTTTTCGGAATATTTGGGTGTTCCCATTGTTCACTACATCAAGAAGAGCAGTGTTCGTGCTATGGCCCCTCCTGAAGCCAGACTGATAGGACGGCAGGACGTCATTTGCCTCACAATATGTTGATACCTGGTTATACACCACCCTCTCCAGAACCTTCGACAGACATGGCAGGATACTGATTGGCCGTAGTTCAGTTACGTCTGCTGGATCACTATTCTTTGGTATGGGGTCCACAGTTGCGATCTTCCATACGTGCGGAAACCTGGAGCTCTGGATAGATTTATTAATTATATGTGTAATGGCCTTAAGAGAATGAGGAAGTGTCTGAATAATTAAATCCATGTTAATAGCGTCGATACCCTCGGCGTTCGTCTTTATGGACATAATAGCTTTTGCTATAGTGGCTTCGTCAACAGTATTAAGAGTGAAACAAGAGCTATTGTGACGCAAAGTTTGGTAGGATAAAATGTCAGTGGGGGATACTATATTTGATCCTGGAATCTTATTAAAGTGGTCACCAATATCGTGCGGGTCGCTAAACTGCTCAGGAAGTTCTCTTGAATTTTTAAAATTGGGTAGAACAGATTGTTTGAGAGATCTCCATAATTTTTTAGAGTCTTCAAATTTATTAATATTTTGTTCGAAGTAAGCTTTTTTTTCATTAAATAAAGATACGTTTGCGAGATGTTTTAATTCTTTGTATTGTGATTTTATTGCGTCAGATTTGGTTATGCTATATTTTTTGTGTGTCTCGTCCCTTAATTTCATTATGTACTTAACATTACTTGTGAGCCATGGTTTAGGCTTGTCACGAACAGTAACGGTTTTAATGGGAGCATGTTTGTCAAAAAGAGTTAGGAATAAATTATTAAGCCCCTGTTCCACAATGGTTATGGTTATGACATTTAGGGTCTGTTCCACAATGTCTGGTTAGTGGCTACCTGACGGATAAAATACATGCTGTCACTTTCTGTTATTATTTTTTAGACAGTGACAGCATGTATTTTATCCGACAGGTAGCGACTAACCAGACATTGTGGAACAGACCCTAAATGTCATAACCATATCATTCACACAATCAATATTAATAATACAATTCCAGTCAATTTGTTCTAGGTCGTTATTAAATTCGTCAATATTCATAGACTTTAATGGTCTGTACGTCAGGTTTCTAGGCGGGGGTCGTTCTTTTTTTATATTTAGTACTACAGACACAATGGCATGAGCACCAAGCGAAGGAATGTAGGTAACATCGGCGAGTGAAACTTGTGCGTCAGTACATACAATGTCTATGAGTGTTTCACTGTCCCTTGTAAAGTGCGTGGGTTCGGTTACGTAGTTCTTAAGATTTACGCATTGCAAAAACTGCTGCAACAGTTTGGCTGAGCTATTTTGACTGTGAAGTAGGTCAATGTTGAAATCACCTAGCAGTATTAATTTATCGTAACCAGAGAATGAGGTGATTGACTCAGTAAGTGTATCCAGGAAAACATCAACAGCCACCCATTGTGGACGATACGCGGTGCCCACAATCAATTTAGTTCCGTTGACATTAATGGATAGCCACATTTGTTCTATATGCGCTGTTGCTGGACAGCATGGATGAGGGTAGACTCGCGCGGTGAGCCCGCGCCTAATGTAGAAGCCCACACCACCGCCGCGCTCACGGCGACAAGCCGGCGGCCGCGGCAGGTGCCTCAGTCTGTACCCAGCCGGCGCCGGCGCGCGCGCGTCCTGGCCGGATTGAAGCCAAGTTTCGTTAATTGCTATTATATCGGGCATAATATTATCCATAGCCATTAAAAACTCGTCATGTTTTGTTCCGAGTGACCCAGCATTATACAAACTAATTTTAATACGTTTAAGTTTAATCATTTCTAAATAATAAGATTGCAAAATAGACTACATAAAGTGTACGCGTACTTAGAGTTCTGTATATATTACTTACCTTGGTGGCATTCACGGGGACTTCGCGTACACCGGCAAGTCAGCTGTAGACACATCGGCGGGCATCGTGCGCGGCCGTCCACACGGGGGCGTGGCGCTCCTGTGGCGCAAGACCATGTTCCAGGCCGTCACCGTCGTCAACTGTGTTAGTGCGCGTCTAGTGGCTATTCAAATCACCTTGGGTGATAGGGCTATCATGGTGTTCAGTGTTTACTGACTGTCTCAGTGAAATCAGTGCCATTATTGACAGTAGCGACGTCGAGGCCGTGTTTATGCTTGGAGACTTTAATGCCCACCCCGGTGAGTCCTTTGCAACCGAACTGTTAGACTTTTCTACTGAGCAAAAGTGGCGGTGTGCAGACATTGAAAAATTAGTTATACCTACGTGAGCGCGGCGCACGGCTGCCGGCGCTGGCTCGACCACTGTCTGGTCACTGAGTCCGCGTGGGACACTATCACCCATGTAGATATTCTGTATGATGTGTTTTGTTCTGATCATTTACCACTTACTGTTTCCTGTGAACTTACCATTGTTATGCCTAAATTACCACTTAGTACCACATTGTTTAGCATTAATAAAGTAGTTTGGGGAGAAAGATTGCAATCAAATTAATGAGTACCATAATCTGTGTAATGAAAGTCTTAAGCTAATTAATTTTCCACAAGAACTGTCATTGTGTAGCGATGCTCATTGTAATAATACTGAGAACAAAGTAATTTTAGATCGCATGTATGCCAGTATAATAAGTATTTTAACTGAATCAGCTGTCAGTAGTCATGTTGGCCGGCGGCAGACTGTGAAGCGGGGACGTGTAGTAGGGTGGAACAGACATGTCAGTGACGCTCACAGGCAGGCCAGACTCGCATATCAGTCGTGGTTATGGCATAAAATGCCCACGTCAGGGGATGTATATGATAATATGTGTCTTACTCGAAAAATATATAAGGGCAAACTTAAGTGGTGCAAGAAACACCAAGAGCAGATTATGCTTGACATCATAGCATCTTATCGTAAAGCCAAAGATTTTAAAAATTTTTGGAAGTCAACGAATAAACTTAACGCTAAGTTTGGACTGCCTGTGAGCGTCTCTGGTATCAATAAACCGGAGGAGATAGCAAACCTGTTTGTGGGCCACTTTAAAGTGCAGTCTCCCTTAGGCCCACCGCGGCAGGGGGTGGTCGATGCTGGGGCGTGTCTTGTCTTTTCAACCCTTACATAAATGATCTGATTGTGGAGCTCAGCAGTAAAAAGATCGGTTGTCGCATTGATGATGTTAGTATCAATAATATCAGCTATGCTGATGATATGGTGCTGCTGAGCCCTACAGTCAGAGCATTAAGGGAACTGCTTCACACGTGCGAAGCGTTTGCGATGTCTCACGGTTTGGCTTATAATGCTAGGAAGAGCGAATGCATGGTCTTTGGTGCCGTCAGGGGAAGGTGCCCTGGGTGTGTCTCCGCCATTACCCTTAATGGAGCAGAATTGAAGCAGGTACACGAATTCAGGTATCTCGGGCACCTTCTAACTGACGACCTCAAGGACCATGCTGATGTTGAAAGGGAACGCAGGGCGCTGGCGATCAGATGCAACATGTTGGCCCGCAGGTTTGCGCGCTGTAGTAGAGAAGTAAAGATATCGCTATTCAAAGCATACTGCCAAGTCTTCTACACGTGCAGCCTGTGGACCAACGTCACGCAGAAGATCATGAGCGCCCTGCGAGTCCAATACAACAACGGCTTTAGGATGTTGTTGGGGTTGCCCCGTTTCTGCAGTGCATCGGGCATGTTTACTGACGCGCGTACGGACGATTTTTACGCCATTATGCGAAAGAGAGCCGCCTCTTTGCTCTGCAGGGTGCGGGCCAGCTCCAACTCTATCCTGAGGACAATAGGTGGGAGGTACGACTCGCCCATCATGTGTCATCTTGCTGGGATTTTGGTGGACTACAGACAGGTACATCTCACAAATGTAAGATAGCTCTTGTGTGTTTTTAATTGTGTACTGTGTGTTTTATTTGTTTAGAATATAGATACTAACATAGGCTAAGTACATTGTAACTAATATACCTAGACCCTTAGTTGTCTGTTGAATAAAATAAATTAAATTAAATATATACATCTAGTTAAATATAAGTTTTCTATTATTAGTTTATTTAATTTTATTATGTATCTGCTTAAATAAATTCTATCACAATGTTAATAAATGAAATTAAGTAGTTAGGTACTTAACTATGTTTTTTACAACACCCCCGTGTAAATTTTATTTAAGGTAATCGTAGCTCTATTAATGGTCCCCTACCCTTACTTTTGCAAGTGAACTCTAGGGCACAACAAATATGTAAAACGTATTTCTACTCAAAGTCTTTTTAATATATAATTTCGATGCGTACCTAAATACTATAAATATATACCAAAGACGGCCCAAAGAAAGATATAAAAAATCGTTTATAAATTGTTAAAAATACATTTAATTTCAATAAATGACAATATTTCGAAGTCATCAACATCATCAAGTTAAACTATCTAACAAAAGTTGCACGGAATGAGTCTGAGTCACCCCTTTTCAGGTAACTATATACCTACCACTCCGGCAACATCCTATATGTATAATAAGATAAAAACCATTATAAACGGAAATGCAAAACTTATGTAAGAACGTAAAAAGCCACTTTCTCAAAAGGGTGCGTATTGCGACGTATAAAAACGAAATGTATAATTTCACATTAAAAACGTTCACAACATATAATGAACGTTACGTATAACAACAAAATCTATATTTTCATAATGTATAAGATTCAATTGGTATAACGTTCATTTTATATAAAATCAAAATATATAATACTTACGAGGACTAATATCAATTCGTATAACATACATTACGTATATCGATTAAAATATATACTATCATTTAGTATAAAGTTCATAATCTGTGTTTAATTACCCAACACCGTCAAATCCCCTAGCACCAAAACCTAAAGATAGGTGCGACGACGAGCAAAGCGAGGAGGAGCGTGTTAGGTGCACATGTTCGTCAAAACCAAAGCGGAGCGCAGCGAAGCGGAGCGGAGCGTCTCCCCACACAGCGCCAATAATAATAATGTCAAAACCCCTAGTACCAAAACCTAAAGATAGGTGCGACGACGAGCAAAGCGAGGAGGAGCGTGTTAGGTGCACATGTTCGTCGAAACCAAAGCGGAGCGCAGCGAAGCGGAGCGGAGCGTCTCCCCACATAGCGCCAATAATAATAATAATGTCAAAACCCCTAGTACCAAAACCTAAAGATAGGTGCGACGACGAGCAAAGCGAGGAGGAGCGTGTTAGGTGCACATGTTCGGCGAAACTAAAGCGGAGCGCAGCGAAGCGGAGCGGAGCGTTCCCCACACATAACGTCAATAATAATGAAAATACGATACGACAATCTTTTATACTTTTTGTGCATTATACATTATGATAATTATATCCGTTGTAGAATATTATATGTTATAAACGTTATGCATTTTAATCGTTATATCAATTGAAATTATACTTTTTGAACGTTATTCTTAACGAAATTATGTATTTAGTAATTATGCCTTTCGTTTGTTATGCACAGTGATCGTTATACTTAATAAATTTATATCATATGGGCGTATACCTTGTGAATGTTATACCATTCGTTTTTATACCTCGTATTACTTACCCTTCTCAAAATACCTACATTAATAAAAAATATGTTAAATGAAACTGTTTAAATTTAGACACTAAAACTATGATCGGTAGGTACTTACTAAAAAAAAATATGAAATTTTGTAAAACATTATCCAAATTGACGTTGCGAAAGCTAGTAGCATCAACCTGGTGGCGTCAGCTGCCACGGCGGTGTTGTGACTGTTCTTGTGGACAACCACAACCTGGTTTTGAGTTATCTGGAAATTTTCAAATTATAATGTAAATCCAGCGTATCATTTTCCTACTAACCTACGTAATTTAATGAAATTTGCTTACGACGGAAACATAAAAAAGATCGATTCATAGTTAAAAAACTTTCGCGATTTTACTTAAAAAAAATTGTAGATATTTTATTCTTCGTCATAGTATTAAGGGATAAATCTATTTATATAGGGGCGTAGTCATGTTTCAAGTTTTGGTGGCAATACAGTGTATCTTTCTATATTTTATTAAACTACTCACAGTGGTGTTGATCCAGTCGGTGTAGCTAGAGACGCGCATGAATACTTGAGGGTAGAAGGAATCGTCGCATGTCTTAAGAAACGAGGTCACCCCCACCACCACCCCGTTGTACACCAGGGGACCACCGGAGTCACCTATACAGATGCCGGCTCCTGTAGGGGACAAACTCTTATTGTTAGCCGAGATATACGCACTTGATATATAACTCGTCAATCGTCTGCATAAGTCGGTCCAGCCCGTCGACGAGTCGGATATACGAGCTTACCTCCAACACCAAGCAGCCCCGCGCAGAGCATGGAGTCGGGGAGTTCTGGGACCTCCTGCCCCCACCGCACGCCGCAGGTGCGCCGGTCCACCGTGCGCAGCCCCACGTGCCGGAGACCAAGGGGAGTTGATTCAATGCAGTTCATCTACGGGTTGTTACAGTAGTGGTAAAGGAAGCCGACAGAAATTGGGGTATCATGCCAAACATGGAAATTAATATATCCGTTTATTATTAAATAAGATATTAGGTCATTATTTACCTATAGATGTCGATAAAATCCGGAAGGTGAAGTGTTTGATACTCACATCAGTCAGTCCCCACCCGACAGCTACCACAGACGCGTTGTCCGGGACCACATACCCCCCCGGGGGGATGGCGGCTGGCTGCACCGAGCTGCTCCGGTAGTTGCTCACACTGGTCGGCAGCACCAACACTGCCACGTCGTTGTCGTAACTCTTCAAATATTTGTAGTCCTCGTGGACCACGGTCTTGGACGTCGCATGCTTTGAGCCTCCGCGCTCACTGTAGGTGGATCCGACGCGAATGACAACTTTAGATGCCCTCAAGATGGTAGTGCCAGTAACAGCTGTAGTGCCTTTGATTTTTCTGGAAAGATTTTATAGGTATGGTAAAGTACCTAGATCATTCACAGCATGACTTGATACTGCAGTGGCGAAGGGTCCATACAACACTATACCCATCGGCTTCTCTATTGGATCGACTAATTTGATATTTAATACATATTATAATATGCACCATCCCTGTTGCTGACGACCCGTCAACGAGGACGACATGAATGATGGCGGCGCTTGAGACGCAGTCATGGGCATGTTAAGAGGGAAGTATACCTTGGCAATCCTAGCTAAATAGGAATTATATTGGAAAACATTTGCTATCGCTTGTGCACTAGAGATGCCCGATTTTATGGCTTCAATCGATGTTTTGGATCATAACGGATCGTATCTCTGTGAATCGATTCTCAAGCTGAAAATTTAAAAAAAACTTTATAAAAACACTAGATACTGGATAGGGATGAAAACTAAATGAAACTTTGGCAGCACAATCGAGTGTATTGTATCTGACTTAACCTGACCAATAAACTTATTGTCGAACAAAATGGTGAACGAACCAATACCTAAGAGCTAAGTACTTTCATTTTACGGTGATACGATTTTTTCATACGATCTTCTTTGTATACCCTATCTGCCTGAAGATCGCATTCCATTGAATCAATTCAAAAAATCAGTAGATCGGGCATGCCTATTGTGCACTCATTCCCTCATCCACTCGGGCACGGGTGCGATTAGAAAACAGTTTTCACCAAGGACCTATCAACAAATCTCTTTGACTTTGATGTCGATCGCTTCTGCATAATTATAGGTATGTAGGTTTCGTTTTTTTTATGTACCTACGGTTTATGTTCAAAAACGGATTGATTAGACACAGTTTTGATCACAAAAATTACGTTACTTGAGGTTTGAGGTGCCTATAAGTTTGAATCTATATAGCAAATAGGTTCATAGTAATTATTGTGTCATTAAACACACACACACACTCACGCCTTGTACTAATGTACTCCCTTGCGGGGTAGGCAGAGGTGCATTGCTGCATCCACTTTTCGCCAGAGTGTTATGTTAGTCCAATGATTTCAAAAGGAAGGATACGCCCGTCAGAACGTTTTGTCAAAAGAAAATGGCACCCGCGCGCTGGCCCTAATTTCATACAAATTATGACAGATTTATGAGGTTTTAGGGCCAACGCGAGGGTGTCATTTTCTAGAGCGGTTGGGCCTGTCCTTACGCTAGTAATATATAAGTCAATGTGTTAGTCCCAATGTAATAGGGGGCGGGCCTATTGCCATTTTACGGGCTTGTGTCATTATCATTCTAAAAATCATGGAGATTTGATAATATTAAGTAGAAAAAAAACTTTTTTCTTTTATAGGTAGGTACTTCCCTCTTTAAATGATGTTACAAAATAAAATACTCTATTGTGGAGAATTACGTACAAGTCTCCACTATAGAGTAAATCGTACTAATATTACAAAGGCGAAAGATTGTGACTGAATTTGGGCAACACTACTGTTGCCCAAATTCAGTCTTGGTCTTGCAGTCTTGGTCTTGTTCTTGCGTTTTTGCAAGACCAAGACCAAGAACAAGACCGCGTATTTTTAGCAAGACCAAGACCAAGACTGACCGTGCAAGACTTGAGCAAGAACAAGACATAGCCTGCAAGACTCTTGCGTCTTGCAGAGCGCTATTTCACTGAGTAGTTAGGTGTAACAGTTCGGTGTATAGGTAAGTACGCTTAGGAATTCTATGAGATGCAAAAAACTGTATCAAAGAAAATGAAAAACTGGACCTATGCGCATTACGACTAATACCATAAACATAGCGAATAAAAAAATATCTATTAAAATCAAAAAGTAAACTTTAATAAATAGTAATAGACTAATAGGTAATTGCAAGACTTGCAAGACTCTTGCTGCAAGACCAAGACCAAGACCAAGACTGGGAGCGCAAGACCAAGACCAAGACCAAGACCAGGTGTATTGGCGCAAGACCAAGACCAAGACCAAGACCAGGTGTATTGGCGCAAGACCAAGACCAAGACTGGCTAAGTCTCGTCTTGTTCTTGCATTTGGGCAACACTAATTGTGAGTATGTGGGTGTATGTTTGTTACTTCTTCACGTCAAAACGGCTGAAGCGGTTGTAATGAAATTCGGTAGTTATGGAGTTAGCTGACAGCCTGGATTAACACATAGGCTACTTTTAATAGCGGAAGTCCTACGGGAAAACTTTTTAAGGCGAAGCGAAGCTTTTTGGGGATAGCTTGTGAATGAATGAAAGGGAAATATAGTGAGGCGTTCATGATAATTTCGAGAATGGCCGACTGCTAAATCGAAACTACAACATTTTGTTTTTATTACTGGAATAAGCAGTGCGCAGCGGTGAGCACGTGGTGCTGTGTGAGTATCACGCCCCCACAGTTCTTGAACCATTTCTGTCTGATCTGCAAAAACAGCGATTAGTTAACTATGTAGGTAAGGATGAGGACTGGGTGTTGCAAAAAGGGTATACCTACTAAGCCGAAACCGTGAAACGTGTGAAGCATGTTGTAAACTAAGAAAATTTGGTTGGTCACGTCACTTTTTAGTATGGTTTTTTTTGTGGATTTTTTTGTATTCTGCTTTCATTTTCGGGCTTAGATAAAACATGCTGCACATGTATGTTTCGGCTTAGTATACTTCCTCTTTTTGCATCACCCTGTATAACTAGCGCCACAAATTGAAAATGAGAGGTAACTTCATTTTAGAAGTTTTGGGCCCTTAGTCCCTTACCATGAAAACATAGACACATGCTACACTGACAAACGCCGTATAATAACTGTGTCAAATTTTGATTTACACACAGTAGTTACCTACTTACTTAAGAAAGGTTTTTTTTATAGTTTTAAAGACGCTAAAAACTGAACTCTAATAATTATAATAAAAATCGCTACTTAATGTCACATATTAGAAGGAATGTGATAAGTTACATCAGAACCAAAAACTTGCATTATGGATATTGGGTACCTACATCAAGTTAATTTAATAAGAACCAAAGTTTTACTGGGACAGACTGAGACACATTGACCCTACCCGTAAAACTGCCTCTGTGGTCTAGTGGTAGAAGCTTCGCTTCATGACCCAGAGGCCCCGGGTTCAATTCCCGGGTGGGACCATCAATTTGTGTTTCTAAATTGTGGTTCTAAGTTTGGTTAGGACATAGAAGGCTAATCACCTGATGTCCGAAACAGTGAAACGATCCATGCTGTCGGATGGGCATGTAAAGCAGTCGGTCCTGCGCCTAGCTCTCTCCAGTCGTGTCGGTCAATCCGTCCCATTGGGCTATGAGAGTGATGGAACAGAGAGTGCTCCTGTGTACTGCGCACACACTTGGGCACTATAATCTACTCCTGCGTAGATGGCTGATCTCAATTGAGATTGGCCGCCGTGGTCGAAATTCGGCTAGGAGGACATTATTATTATTATTAAAACTGTGTACAACTCAGCATAACATGTTCTAAGCAGAAATCCAGCTACCGTACCAACACCGCACATTATCAGGTGAAGGTAAAAAAATATACTTAATCTAGTTAACTAAAATCAAAATAATTATACTTACCTATTTATTAAAAAAAAAACATGGTAGGTACTACATTATACCTACACACCTAAATATCTATTTAACATAGATAGTATGCTTACCTTTACATATTTTGCTAGTGGTAGCTCTGCAGGTCGGTAGTGTATCGTATTCAGGCATAGTCATAGTCCTAATTTTCTCACGACCCGAAGGCGTGAGGCCTCGTTTAGGGCTAGAAATCTTGGGCATTGTTCAATATAATGCCCGTCTTTACAACTTGGACACTGATTATTGCTGGTATAAGGTTTAGGTTTTACCCTTGAAGCCTTCCTCGCGGAGTTCATATGGGCGTCACTGTGTCCATTAGGCTGGCCAGGGTCAAGCGACTCCAGATGGTCTGCTTGGTCCCTCAGAAATTTCCGGAAATTCTGTAATGTAGGCATTTCACCAGAGTCAATTCTAGAGGTCCGGTTGGCTATTATGATCCATTTACCTTGCAATGTTTATCTAGTTTCTGGTTTAGAAAAAAGATTACCAACATATCCCAGTTATCGGATGAAATATCCAGTGATCTTATTATTCTAAGATTTTTAGAAATGTTGTCGGATAATTTTCTTTAAGCTGCGGCAGTTGTGGAGCATAATCGAGGGGGCATAATAATTCTTTTAAATGATTTTTGATCAATGATTTCGGGTTGTTGTATCTTTCGCATGATAACTGCCAACCTATCAAAAAACTTTCCTTGGAATATTCGAGGGAACTAACAACTTCAAGTGCGCTGTTTAGGTAGGTACATAAATTTTTAAATTGATTTTAAGGGTGGAATAGAATAGAATATTTTTTTATTACACGTAAAATTCGTAGGATTCGTCCAAACATCACGTTCACGAGAAACTATACCGGAATAATATTTATACGCGAGTAAATATCTGGGATAAATACATTTGCAAGGCAGGTTTTAGCACAGCCACTTCGGCATATATTTAATTTATGCTTAGGAAATTCCACATTTCCGGATAGGTGGAAAATCACACGGGCGATGCCAGTACCGAAGGGAGGAACCAGCGACCAAGCGGATGGATACAGACCGGTTGCTGTCCTCTCTGCTCCTGGGAAAGTGCTTGAATCGGCTATACAAGAGAGTGTCAGCGAACAAGTAAGGGTTCAACTGGATGATGCGCAGCATGGTTTCAGGGCTGGCCGTAGTACCACCAACAACCTACTCAGCTACATGACATATGTTGTGCCGGCTATTGATGCCGGAGCTCAAGTTGATGCAGCGTATTTCGATTTCCAGAAAGCCTTTGATCTGGTGGATAACGATACTCTGCTATGCTAAGGCAGCTGGCTACGGTAGGCTGCACGACACAACTTTTAAAGTTCTTTGCCAGTTACATGCGAGGTAGGCAGCAGTATGAGGAGTATAAGGATTGGCAATCAGACCCGTATAGCACCCTAACGGGAGTAAGCCAGGATAGTAACCTTGGGCCGCTAGAATTTTTAATATTAATTAATGATCTACCCAAAGTAGTGAAACACGCTAAATGCTTGCTATTTGCGGATGACCTGAAGTTGGCAGCCACGGTTCATACGCCAGAAGATGCTGAGCGGCTACAGGATGACATCGATCGGGTAGTACAGTGGGCAAAAGATAATTCCCTTGAATTTTACGCTTCTAAGTGTAAAGTGCTCTCATTTACTAGGGCTCAGGAACCTGTCCAGTACACATACCTAGGGACATTTTCGACTACCCCAACTTTGAATGAAGCTATCGCAGCGTACAACTAAGATATTGATGTGAAATTTTCTTTATTCGGTAGGATATATAATCTATTATCACTAGTATTTGTGCTAAAGCTTTAGTGTGGCCAGATTTTATAAAATTAAGATAAAAGTAAAAATGCTTGTTTTGACCCAAGGTACGTTACACGTTTGTACCTTGGGACACTGTTTCCTATAGCTTTGTACTATGGAAAATTCAAACTTCTAAATAACGCCTTATATCTCTGTTCTTATTGATTTACTGCAACTCTCTTCTGTCTAGTTTCACTCTGGCACTAATAAGAACAGAGATATAAGGCGTTATTTAGATGTTTGCATTTTCCATAGTACAAAGCCATAGGAAACAGTGTCCCAAGGTACAAATTTAATCGTGTCCCAAGGTACAAAAAAGCAATATTTAACCAAAATTTAAATATTTTTATTTTTAATTAATAGGAATCTTTCAGATAATTGCTATGTCATAAAATTAAATAACTGAAAAGTTATACGTGACATCCATGTCTTTATTTTGAGCATGCCTCAATGAGATAAAGCAACACAAAAAACTATACAAAAGCTACTTTTGACTCCAAAAAACTTCATATTGTCTTCACCACACACTCGATGCTGGTATGATCACGAGACTCACTAGTTTTGCCAAGCGAGTAAAATACTATGCCTAGGGTAGAATTTTAATGTGTTTATTTAGCCGGTTTTTAAAATACAATCAATGTCCCGAGGTACAAGCGTCCCAAGGTACGTTACGTTACTAACTCATTGGTGAGGAGCGCAATGGAGCATAATGCAATTATTTGGGCTCCGCATGAAGCTAAATATGTAGGAATGCTAGAACGAATAGGTACAAAATATTTATTTAAGGTTTTTGTACAACAAGTTATACCTGTAAACCACCAAGTATCCTTTCTACCCACTCATGTATCCCACTTTGTTTATACTGGGCATGGTCGGATATTATGAGCTCAGGGTTAGGAGGGAACTTACTTTGGTAACGTATTATTTGTGGAAAGTACTAACCGGCAAAATCACAAACATGGATGTTTTAAAAACGATAGAATTGTCCGTACCAAATGAGTTCGTAAGTATATAGGCGCCGTCAGCCGCGTTTACTGACTGTATCGTGTGGCCGAACAAGATTACTGGAAAGGGCCCCGCTGACGCGCGCACTGCACCGTCTCAACGAGCTCGCCGACAAAATAGACGTGTTTACATGTATACTGAGAGGCAGTTCACAGTATTATTAGCATGTAGGATATCTTACCTAGTTTAAATACCTATTTATATTAAGTACTTAATTTCTGTAATTAGTGTTATATTTTTATTGTAAACTTGTCTATCGAATTGGCTTAGCTGTAAGAGTAGACTAAGTTATTGAAATAAATAAATAAATTTGCATTCTATTCTATCATGTTATACCATAAGTAAGTAATGTCACATAATTTTGAAATGATCTGATAACTTAACATTAGAACTCCCAACAAAGTACTTGCATTATGGATATTGAATACCTTCATCATTTTAATTTTTTTGAACAAAATTTTAGAAGTAGGTATTTGTCGGACATACTGAGACCGCACTGACCCTACAACTGTACGGCTCGGCTCACGTCCCTGTTTGGTGTCGGTATTATGAAAATTTAAATTTTTCATTGCTCGCGTCGTCGACAGCTCCAAACGAAGCTTGCATACTATGTCGGTGGGTCTGGTAAAGCAGCAGTACCGTATAATGTGAGACTAAATACGCCATGTAAGGGTATGTCTCGATGGTGGTGGGTCGTCCCCCGACGATCCTGTTGGTGGGGGGCGCCGGGGGTGCGGGGGGCTCCCTCACAGTCACCGTGTCCTCACAGCTCCCTGAAAACATAATCATATACCTATACGTAGTCCATAATTTTTATGAGAACTTCCTGTCTTAAGTCAGGTAAGGTAGGTAATACGTCATGCCTATGATGTTGAAAAAAATTCTAACTCTTTTTTATTGGGGATTTACTGTACCCTATCGGTAACAAAGAAATAGCAATTCTTTTACTTTTTAAATAGACTTTGATTAAGTATAGGTACCTACCTAATTATAGAAATAAAAATTGGTAGGTTACATTCTTTTGCCTTTGAAAATTGAAAGAGCTTAGTATAAAGTACCACATATACACATAGATATAGATATCTACCCAATTATACTTTACCATACTTAACTACCGTAAATAATAAAGTTTACCATAGTAAAATAGCACAGTCATAATTAGTAACTTCATACTGAAAACCATCATCATCCTGTTTATTTTCAGTCTCAAAAGTAAGTAAAAAATGCGATGGCCAAGCCATGGCCATCGTAATTTTTTATTTATTGTAGCTTTTTAACTTGTCTACGGCGATGCAATGAGGACGGATATATAAAAGTACAATCAGTTGCAATAGTGGTAAATATAGTAAAAAGGTGAAAATCTACAACTCTTTGTGTCTTGTCTTGTCTTTGTGTCTGTCTTTTTAACACACTGTATTGCATGTCATACGCCACGTAAGTTTCTAGGTATTGAAAATACCGAACTGACATAGATACAGCGTCGAATGCGCCAGTAAACATAAATTACTTTAAAGTGACACACCGTCTTTTTCTTATATTGTAAATCTAAAGTTTGTACAGTAAAGTATGGGAAATGTTGTTAAATTTTATATTATAATATAGTTAAGTAGGACGTGGAAGATGCCTGCTGTAGGACGCTACATGTGTCAGTACTTTCGCCGCATCCCACATTAATGGCACCATCCGTCAGGCCGGCTCGGCAGCCGAGAATGCAGCCCGCCACAAACACACCAAATACAGTAATCTAAAGCCCACATACATTTTCATTCCAGTAGCATTTGAAACCACGGGAGTGTGGGGAGAGGAAGCGAAGCGGTTCATTAAACAAATCGCTCGCAAGTCGATAGAACGCGGCCAAGACCGACGCTGCCTGGCGTACCTCACCCAAAGGTTATCCCTGGCGATACAAAGAGGAAACGCAGCCAGCATTATGGGTACCTTTGGGTGGGGTGCAACAGAAGAGCGCCACCAACATTTGTAAATATATATGTCGCAGTAAGATAGTAATAGCCGGGATATAACTATATCCCTAGGGATATGATTATATACCGGAACATAGTTATAAGAAAGCCATTCATTACTATGTTACTAGGAATATAGTTATAAAACGAACCAAGTTTAGTGATATACTTATATCACTAGATTCAGTTTAGTGAAATAGACATTTGAGTGTGCGGAGCAGGCGGTTCCTGTAAAAAAACGAATATACAGTGTTCTACCAATAGATGTGCCTGTAAGAAGCATGCTGTTTTATGTAATTCTAGATGTCACTATTCGTCTACTTGTGCGAACAAGAATTAAAAATTAGGTACTTCTAATAAAACCAAGATCTCAACTTAGTTGATAATTGATAAGAGATATTTATATTATGTCAAAACTGTTGATTAGCTTTAAAAGAATAGAATTTTAATATATTTTTTTTGTTTTAATTTTATTGTTGATCCTTAAATTCCAGAATATATGACTGTTTTAATTATACTTTAAATAACTTTAATACGTGTTAATGCCAAAAAGTAACTAACTGCAGGAAACACAAAGTTGATTTTTTAATAAAGATAAAACCAATATACTATCGTTTTATTTAATTCTATATGGCAGATTTCTATTTCACTAAGTTTAATCAAGTACTTAATAGGTATATTTATAACACTGAACTTAATCTAGTAATTCACACACTCCGCACACTCAAATGTTTATTTCACTAAACTGAATCTAGTGATATAAGTATATCACTAAACTTGGTCCGTTTTATAACTATATCCCTAGTAAGATAGTAATGAATGGCTTTCTTATAACTATGTTCCGGTATATAATCATATCCCTAGGGATATAATTATATCCCGGCTATTACTATCTTACTGCGACATATACATCTAGTTAAATATAAGTTTTCTATTATTATTTTATTTAATATTATACATGTAGTCTGAGCCTATCTGAAACCTAGTTAAACATTGTGGGAGATATGGCGTTTCGACTTTCTCCGTGTTCGGCATCATAAGGGTCACAGTGACAGTTAAATAAAGTCCATTTTTCTCTCCACCTTTAGTTTGCAAGGTGCGGGTGCCTATATAAATAGAGTGAGTCGCCCGCGCGCCTCTGATTTGCGGTTTTTGATTTTTGAAGTGAATACTTCGGCAAAATGGCTCAATGTAGCCACGGTTCTCGTCGGCTTCGCTCCGAACGGGGAAAAATATAATATTGAATTTGCGGAGTCCTCGCTGCTGGGAGCTGTAGCGTGATGCGGACCAGGCGGCGCGGGGCGCGGCCGCCGCGACACGTGGCGTCGGGGAGCGAGACCTGCCGGCTGCTGCGCACGCAGCCATTGCTGAGGATTTCGCAACGAAGGTTTGAGCTGATAAAACGTGAGTAAAATGCTATTAATTACTGCTTTTAAAAGCTCAGCCACTGGTCATAATGCTCCGGCGCTTGGGGATTTTATCCCACGCAGTAGGGTCCGATTCAATAGTCGTGGTGATGATTGATCACATATTCCGGTCCTACTAGTGCCGCTTGAGCTAGATACTTACATTAATGACCGCTTTAAGTAAAGCATAATGTTTATTTTATACAGGAAAAAAATAATAAAAATATATTTTTCTACCCTCAATTTCTAATATTTTTAGAAAACAGTTTATAAAACTTTGCTATTACAATAATGCACTTGATTATAGCTTATGTAAGGCTTTACAAACAGGAGCTTTCCTGGACCGTCATAGGATTTTTTACAGGAAGCACGTGGCTCTGAGTTTCAGTATGTTGGGACATTGTGGCATGTGCGGCGAGTAATGTGATCCGCCGGTACCTATCCGCTGGTGGGTAGGCAGGCCGATTCGATGAAATTGAAGTTTCGTGTAACCTGCACCCGGCCCTGCGCTCCTGCCCTGGCCACCGGTTTGTGCCACCTGCATCGCAGCATACACCCGGCCCTGTGCTCCTGCGCTGGCCGCCGTCTTTTGCCACCTGCATCGCAGCGTACACCCGGTCCTGGCCCTGGCCACCGGTTTGTACTGCCTGCACCGCTGCATAGACCCAGCCATGCACTCCTGCCCTGGCGGCTGTGTTGTCCGACCTGCATCGCTGCGCACACCTGGCACTCCTGTTCTGGTTGCCAGAGCCAAACGACCCCTGTCTGGGAAGAGATTTTATGCCCAGCGGAACCGCCTGCACTATTGCTAGCACGGTCATCATCATCATCATCATCATCATCATCAGCCATCATTGTTAGTGACTTCTTTAGAACGTATCGGGTAACGTGCGCTATTCATTTATTTATTTATTTATTTAATCCTTTATTGCACAAATATAAAAATAAGTGTACAAAGGGTGGACTTAATGCTACAAGCATTTTCTACCAGTCAACCCACAGGAGGTGCAAGAAAATTTTATTATAAGGTGTGCAAAAAGAAAACAACACTATTACTACAAAATTAAAAACAAGTCACTTAATAATAATTACCAAATATAATATAAAATACGTAACTATATATAAGTTATGAATATATAATTATATTCATCAGTGATTTTGGTATATGCGGACGAACGTTTACTGCCAAGGTTGGTCATGTTAGCCATACAAGGGCACACCAACGAAGCCTGAGTAACCACCTGCAGTCGCCGTAGCCGCATCGGCATGGATGACGACAAATCGGGTAACGTGCACCGCTTCTAGAAGTGTTATAGCACTTCAATTTGATGCCTCCGCTGAGGTATCCTGTTAAAGCAGCTTTCTTCTGAACTGCCCAAAGTGACCTGTAGACTGCTCCTGGGGATAGTTGTGCAATCAATTTTTTATTTCGATGTCTCTGCTGAAGAAACTGTCTAATGCAGCTTTTGTTCTAAACTGCCTAAAGATCATTGGACTGCTCATGGGAATGGTGACGCACGGTAAGTACAGGAGCGTTACTCTATACTGATGAGAAACGAACGAACGAGAGCTGTCGTTCAATCGGCACGTTTAATACATACAAACAGATAGAGCGGCTCGCGCCGCAGTGCACTGAAAGTTCGTTTTTCGTCATATAAAGTAACCCCCCAGACACTATCTTTAAGTGTCATGACACATCGGCAGATTCCAGCTTTGAGTCTTTTCTTTTCTCGGCTGTGAGCAAAGTGAATCCCACCGGCGAGTGTTCAACCTAAAAGCACAGAGCTAATTCCTGATTTCGTGAAAGTCGCTGTTGCTATACCATACCGCTTCACAAGTTACCGAATTTATTATGATCCTACTGTCGGGTGATCATGATCAGAGTGTCATCGCGGTTTCTGAGTGGCACCATATTAGCTGTCTTCCTTATGTCCCAGTGGATTGTGAGTGTGTATCCGAGCTCTTTGTTGAAAAATGCGTGAACCTCCTACGCAGCAGCT
This sequence comes from Plutella xylostella, assembly GCF_932276165.1. Lineage (NCBI taxonomy): Eukaryota > Metazoa > Arthropoda > Insecta > Lepidoptera > Plutellidae > Plutella > Plutella xylostella. Next base: position 6,725,136 of record NC_064007.1, on the reverse strand, counting down.
GTCTACTATATAGTTGTGTATCGAATAAATCGAGTAACGGTGCTCTTGCACGAGACGACTACCTTTTGGTAAAATTATAACTTCCACTATTCTGGGAACATGCATATACCTACTGTGTACTGTGTATCACATCACGTGTAGCCGCAGCCTTACTCAAATTACTGGGCTAGATAATAAACAATAGCAGTCGTCATAAAATTTCTATGAATTCATCATTTGGAGCACAATTCAAAGGATGAAAGTACCTATTCATGCCTAAACGGCTTCTCAGTGAAAATGTATTTTTAATTCGATTCTGGCGCAAACGTTTCATAACTATTTTTCACCACTGTATCTGCTGAAACTTCTTAGACTGACTGGTGCAGACGTGCCGTTTTCACAATTCCATTTTGAGTAATCCTCAACTTTTTTATGGATCTTTCAGTTAGTTACGTAACTAGTTACCAAGCAAAAAAAAAAAAAAAAACTTGTGTCATGTTTGTACTCGCATCTGATTGGAGCTCTCTGGTATATATTGGAGGGTCGGCAGACTAAAGTACATAAGTCATAATTCATTTTCACTTTAGTTTTTACAGGAACAACAAAAAACATAATAAAAATCAATGTATTTGGAATTTAATAATTTATTTATTACACTTTCATTGTTAAACATGAAATACATTAGATGAACATAAAAAACTATAAAAAATAAGTCAAAAGCGGACTTTGAGTGACTTATGTGATAAGTATTATTTACAAAGTACACCTTAGATATGACTTAAGTGATTAGGCCTAGTGAAGTGTTGCTTTTATTTCAGATAATAATATTAATCATACACTCACAGAAGAGATGTGTGTGTATATGATTAATAATTATCTAATTATTGAACTCTTCTTCCTTACTGAAAACATCTGGGAGTGTGTTCCGAGCTGTTTCACAAGAAGGAAAATTATTGTAAAACTAAGAAATATCATCTTTTTTCTCTTTGAATATAGGTTTGTTGGACATCAATGGTGTAGCATCGGGCACTATCTTCTCTTCAGATTCATAGTCTGGAAATCACTCGGTCTAAGGTATTCTTGAACAAAATAATCATCATCAGCCTGTAGCAGTCCACTGCTGGACGTAGGCCTCTCCCAAAGCACGCCACTGGATGCGAAGTCGTCACCCCATCTAGCCGGTAGACGTCCCACACTACGTTTGCCTTGTCGCGGCCTCCAGTCCAGAACACGTTTACCCCATCAGTCATCGGTTCTTCGACAGATGCGACCAGCCCACTGCCACTTAAGCTTACTAACTCGGTGTGCTAAGTCGGTGACTTTAGTTCTCTGTCGGATTACTTACGTTCCGGATGCAATCTTTCAGAGAGACACCAAGCATCTCTCTCTCTCGCATTAGGTTTTTCCATAGCTCGCTGAGTGACCTTCAGTTTGTGAACCAGTTCCACTGTAAGTGTCCACGTTTCAGCCCCATAGGTCATAACCGGTATGACACACTAATCAAAGACGTTTTCGTCTTGAGACTTTGTGGTATGGGCGACGAGAAGACTTGACGAAGTTTGCCAAATGCTGCCCAGCCCAACTGTATTCTTCTATTGACCTCTGATTGGAAGTTGTTTCTACCCAGCTGCATATTGTTGAACAACTTCTAGGGCCATGCCATCAACGGTTATTGGACACGGTAAAACGTGGTTATTATACATAACCTTAGTTTTATCCAGGTTCATCTCGAGGCCAACCTGGCGTGAAGCTTTGAATAGGCTGTTCAGCATTTGTTGAAGTTCCTGCAGATTCGGCTTTATAGCCGTCATTATTGACGATGTCGTCGGCAAATCGAAGGTGCAAGATGTTTTCGCCGTTGATGTTTATGCCTTGTCCTTTCAAGTCCAGCGTTTTAAAGACATCGACCAAAGCATTGCTGAACAGCTTCGGGGAAATTACGTCTTGTCTGCTGTTTCATTTTCTTTTCTTACATTTCATTCTACATGCTGTCTGAGCCTGCAGCCTTCTTTCAGGAATATCTTTGCATTTTAATGTTTTGTAACTTTGGCCTGTACTACGCATTTTTTTCTTTTGTTTTAACACACGCAAGCTTAATCCAGCAACGGCAGAGCTATCATTTGTAACATTTTCAGTTCTATGTTTTCGACTAGACCGGTTCGTTGACAAATAAAAAGTCGGGTCAGCTATAGAATCATCTGAATCTTCGTACCTGATCTCAACTCCTCTGAATGTGTTTGATGTGTATGGTACTGGCTCCATGTATGGGTCATTGGTTGATCCCATTGCTTGAGAAGTCATCACCACACTTATGGTGCCTTCGTTTTCCTTTTGATTTTTACCGTGTATAAAATATAAGACAAACTAAGCATAATCAATTTCAATTAATAAGTATTTATGAAAATATGCATGAGTTTTACTTTATACATATTGCAGTACAATGTTTCTTTCTTTCTTTCTTTCAGTTAAACACTTACTTGCTGTGGGACTTTAATCCTAGCTGAGCTAGCTGAGCTGCGCCAGATCCACTAGCTTTTCTTCTTCCTAAAATTTCATTTTTAACAATAATTCACTTCACACAATATGAACGATTAAACGTACTGTTTAAAATGGAATCAAAGTTAAGACTTAAGCAAAATAACACTTATATCCCACAGGATTGTAATAAAAAATATTGTGTAGGTACCTAACCACTTGTAGACCACCCGTAGTTGACTGCTGTTCAACAAAATTCTTTGAAGATATATTTTTTATTTAGTGGGTAGTAAGACACTTGAGAAACGGTGTTAAAATTATTAGGTACCTTATAACATAAGTCGTTCCTTATCGGCACAACGTGACTGTGGAGTGTTTGTTCCTTTTCACATAAGTTCACTTATGTTGTTTAGCCTGATTACAAATTGGTAGCTTTCAAAATGTTCATAAGGAACAATTTGAGACTTAGCTACTTATAATAGTGATTTGACATGTGTGTTTTAGTCCAGCTATGAGTTGAGCCAAAATAATGCCCCTGGCGATTAACAAAAAATATAGGGAAAAATGACTTATGTGCTTTAGTCTGCGGGCCCTTATATCTACTAAGCTAGTACAGAGTTATAACCGGGCAGTGGTGACGTGGCGTCGTGGTAGCTGCTTGATTTATTAGAGTTTGCTGAAAACTTTCTAAATAAGTAATAATTATTAGTCATAACTCTTCGCAGTTCTTTCAGAATGCAATATCAGGTCGCTGAAGTAGGTAACCTTCCTTAGCTGGACAACAACAACAAGCCTTTTTGTTTTGAAGAATGTCATAGTTATTCACCGTTCCACTGTCATATCGATGTCCAAGGACTTTTTCTTTGGTATAGCTAACTACCTAAGTTTACCTATAGATAGCCGCAAGCTATCTGCTGTTGGCGAACTGTCAGTTCTGATTGATAAGTCAGGCTCGAGGTGGCTCGTCCAACTGTCCATGTTCCCGCCACCATTATTGTTGCTTCCACAGATTAGAGAGTCTATGTTGGCCGTCGTTGCATCAGGTCTGATACTCTGATCTACAACTAACATCTTTACGTACCATCTTTATTTAATCGAGCTATTTTATTTTGTTTTGTCTTGGTTGACTTAATGGTTTTAAAATCGAACCTACAACAATGTAAGTTGGTACCTAGTGTACCTACCTACGTACCTTTGAAGCTGCAACAAGGCGAAGCCTAAATTAAGGTTTTGGCCGGGACCTACCCTTAGTGTTGACGAACATACCTAAAGGTGACCTTGTTAATGTTTTTCATATGAAGTACTGAACATTTTACTTATCCTGGTGGCAAGACTGATCATTTACTTACCCAGTTAAGACATGTTAGCCGGGTTTCATTTATCAACTATTATAATTGTTATTGTTGTGTTAATCAATCGTTATTAATTGATGTCATCTACCAAGGAATGCTGCCAGAGCTCATAATATTCACACCATGATGATACAGAATGATAGTAGCCCACAAAATCGGTGCAAAGGCTTATAAAATAACTTTCCTTCCTAGTAGGACTGCACAGGAACTCGTTAACCGCCGAGTTAGTTAGAATACAAAATTAGACTGTGTGTTACTTGTCAATCTAGAATATGAATATGGTGCCCTGCATCATGTTTTGAAAAACTGCATACTTAGTTATCCGCCAGTGTCACAGCCTTCATCTAATCTTTTCCAGTAGCTGATGAGGCTGAGATATTTAGTAAAATTATCTTCCCTTCAAGCACCACTCCTCGTTCCAAGGACTAGATGCCACGCCAGGTGTTGCAGGCCGTGTCGTCGTACGGGGCTGACTGAGCAGGTCCACGAGGCTCCAGGGTCGGCGGCTGCATTTCTGAGGTCAGTCCAGAATTACATACCCTAGTCAGCATGTGCTGGCCTGAGCCCCAGCGGGCTGGATCGATATTCTACATTTTACAGCTTTTAAATATTGTTGCAAAGTATTTCACTGGTTCCATCCATTCGGCTAGTGTAACTATGTTAAAAATATTGCCTTGACAATAACAAGATTTTGATTAATAATTACTTATAAGTATTGCTTTCGAAGAGGCACTGTGTGTATCCATATGTATAATACCTACCTATATGAATAGGTACATACCTTCCATAACTTTCTGACAAGTCAGGAATAATAAGGAAGTACTTAAGTCTTATGTATACTTATACCTTTCTTTTTAGTATATCTACTACCTAGAAATCTATGCATTATAAATTTATAGATTCAAATATTTATCTACTGATATACTCATCAGTAGCTTATGGGTCACAGTTGGTTTTCTCTCCACCATGCGATAATAAACACATCTCACAATGTTTAACTAGGTTTCAGATAGGCTCAGACTACATAATAGACGCATTTTTCCTGAAATAAAAATGACATATTATGTATCTAGCCTATCTGAAACCTAGTCATTTCTGCATGGTGATATTACAACTGAGGCGCGCGGGCGACTCACTCTATTTATATAGGCACCCGCACCTTGCAAACTAAAGGTGGAGAGAAAAATGGACTTTATTTAACTGTCACTGTGACCCTTATGATGCCGAACACGAAGAAAGTCGAAACGCCATATCTCCCACAATGTTTAACTAGGTTTCAGATAGGCTAGATACATAATATGTCATTTTTATTTCAGGAAAAATGCGTCTATTATTATGTATATGCTTAAATAAATTCTATCATAATGTTAATAAATGAAATTAAGTAGTTAGGTCCTTAACTATGTTTTTTTACAACACCCCCGTGTAAATTTTATTTAAGGTAAGCGTAGCTCTGTTAATGGACCCCTACCCCTACCCTTAGTTTTGCAAGTGAACTCTAGGGCACAACAAATATGCAAAACGTTTCACATATTTCTACTCAAAGTCTTTTTAATATATAATTTCGATACGTAGGGTAAAACTGCCAGTTATTGGCCAACTAAGCGGATTGGCCACTTCAAAGCTGAAATATTTCATACAGATTAAACCAAAATTGACAGATGGTGTATGAATGTAATCTAGAAAAGCTACTTTTGCCTCGCAGTAAATCAATAATTTACTTAAAAAACTATAACCGATAAAAAAATATATGTTATTGCAAACCTGTGTAAAATTGCAGTTATTGGCCAAAAAAATCACTTACCGGCCATCCATAGGCTGGTTATTGGCCACAGGAAATAATTTTATAAAAAAGCTTTAAACCTCTAAAAAATTGAAATTAATGTTGTCTCCTTTAATAAAAACTTCATTAAAATCAGTTGCAGAATAATATTAACCACGGCTAAACTTCAAAAACAAAAAAAAACAATCAACTTTCTAAGAATAAAATACTAGGAATATAGCATTTACAATTACATGTTTTTTTGTATATTATATAATTACTTAATAAACACCGTTCCTGCGTACTTTACATACTCGTACAACCAATCAAGCAAAGCAAGATCTACCGACGCTGTACGTGCGTATTTTATTCATCGTCAAAGAATCATCATCAGCCAATACTCATCCACTGCTGGACATAGGCCTCTCCCAAACATAGCACTCGGTCCTCGTCCTCGGCCTTCCTCATCCAGCCACTACCAGCTACCCGCCTAAGATCGTCGGTCCAGCGGGCAGAAGGGCGTCCCACGTTGCTTTTGCCTGTTCGTGGTCTCTATACGAGAGCTCGTCTAACCCAACGGTTATCGGTTCTTCGGCACAATCGGGAGATATGACTGCCATTTTATCTAAGCACATTTTGACAGCTATATGTCGGTAAGCTTAGTTCTTTGACAGATAACCCTATTTCTGATACGATCTATCAGAGCAACCCTAAGCATATAGCTCTCTCCATAGCATGTGCACTTTAAATCGGTGCACCAGTCTGCACCATACGTCATCACTGTGCAGGATGCAGTGGTTGACTAGACTTTTGTCTTCAGGCTTTGAGGGATGCCTACAGGTTGGGAAGCAGCATTTAGGCCACTTAGCATCCAGCTGAGTTCCGGCAGACATTCTGCCATATTGACGATGTCGTCTGCGCAGCGGAGGTGTGACATGTGTCCGTTCCAGTCCAACGTCTTAAAGACATCGTCTATTGCATCGGTCTTCAGTTTCTGAGATATTAAAAAATTATTAAAAAAAAAAAAAAAAAAATAATAGTTTATTTCAAAAACTGTTAACTTATAACTAATACAAGATAAAGACCTCCTTTTAAGTATAAAATACCTGTGCCAGGAGATCTCGCTCTCCATATCAAAATTAACATTAAAAATTTTCAGTTTCAGAAATAAATAAACTTAATTAAGTGTGTGTGTGTGTGTGTGTGTGTGTGTGTTTGTGTGTGTGTGTGTGTTTGTGTGTGTGTGTGTGTGTCTGTCTGTGTGTGTGTATGCTGGGGTGTGTTTGTGAAAGTACCTATGGGTAAAATCTGCGTGTAGAATGTAATATTACTTAGTATAGTCCAATAACTTTTCTGTTTCTTCATAGTTTATTGTTTTGATCCAAGTGGTAATTATTTTTTTTGTTTCATAGAAGGTCTTTGAATATATGCATAGCTGTTTGTTGAGTTGATTATATAGATGAGCTGATTGATTACCGTACTGTTGCTTGGCAAAAGTTGTAAAGTTAAGACGGACAGGTGCAACCTTATGCTGTCTTCTTTTTTCTAAAATAGCAGTATCATATCTTAGCCTTTTGTGCAATCGCAAAATGGTAAACAAAATATACAATTTTCTAACCGTTAGTAGGTTACTCATTTTATATAATTTATCAGTCGGGAATCTGTATGGTTTAAAAAACATTACTTTGATTAAGTGTCTCTGGGATCTTTCTATATCTATAAATTTCGTCTTAAATGCTCCGCCCCATATTGGAATGCAATATGTTATGATAGATTGAGCCAGAGTAACATATATTCTAGTCAGAAGACTAACAGAAGCTACGTGCCTCAGCGTTTTGAAGATCCAAGTAAGCTTTCTGATCCTGTTACCTACCAGATCGATGTGAGCAGACCATGACAAGCGCTGGTCTATAATGACACCAAGGTATTTTGTGCTAGGGACTTTCTCAATGCTAAGACATGTGCAATGGTCATTCTCACGATTGCCACAAACATGTATTTTAATGTTAAAGTCTCTCTCTGGCTGAGAGTTATTATAAATCGAGAAACATATATATATTGGGTTTTTGATGTGTTTAATGAAAGAAGATTATTTTCAAGCCATTTAGCTACCCTACCTAGTCCTAGCTCAGCTGCCACCTGAACCTCTTTCCATGAAGGACCCGAAAATACTAGGGCGGTGTCATCGGCATAGGAAAATACTCTTCCATTATCTATATTCATGTTGCAAAGGTCATTTATGTAGACCAAAAATAATGTAGGTCCCAAAACACTGCCCTGCGGTACGCCATACAGAACATCGGCAGAAAGACTAACACTTTGTCCTATCTTAACCTGTTGCCTTCTGTCTTTGAGATAGTCCTTTAGAAGTTCGAGAGGTATACCTCGGATGCCGATCCGTTCAAGTTTCTGCACAAGAATGGGGACAGATACGGTGTCGAACGCCTTTTTTAGATCTATGAATACTGCCAAAGACTTATTTTTCTCATCTAATTGATCTACAATCAGTGAGCTCAGCGCAGCCACAGCATCTTCTGTTGAACTACCATGTCTAAAGCCAAATTGTGAATCTGAGAGAATTTGAAATTTTTCTAGGTATTTATGGAGCCTGTTGTTAATTAATTTTTCTATAATCTTTGATATAGCTGGCAGTACTGATATTGGCCTGTAATTGTTGACATCGCATCTGTCACCACTCTTGTGCACTGGTGTAATAATAGCTTGTTTCAATGCAGACGGAAAGACTCCTTTAGAAAAACAAAGATTAGCTAAATGACAAATGATTGGGACCAATTCATTCCTGGCAAACTTAAGGAAGCTAGTAGATATATTGTCCCAACCTGGTGCACTATCAGATTTTAGGCTCATGAGGATAGTGTTAACCTCTTCGTGAGTAGTTTCTAAGAGGACAAAGGATGAGGCGACAGAGGTGGGCAAATTTGATGTACTTAATTCCCGTGGTGAGTCATTCACCGCAATAACCTCTTCAGCTATAGTCTTCCCTATGTTAGAAAAGTAGTCATTCACAAAATTTACAGATTCATCACTTGAATGTTTCGTATTGAGTAATTTAGTATTGTCTGTCTTGTTGTTCCTTAGGTTAGTTATAGCCTTAATTTTTTTCCAAAGAGTTTTGTTGTTATTTGAAGAACTCGATAGTTCTTCTCTTTCATATTGTCGTTTTAGTTTTTTAATTAAATTATTACAAAAATTTCTATATCTTTTATAAGTGATTTCTTTAATTTTATTATATGGATCTGCCCTTAGTTTTTTTTGCAATTTATTTCTATTGGAAATGCATCTAAGAATGCCTGGTGATATCCAAGGCTTAATATTACGTTTATTTTTGGGAATTTTTGTGACCTTTGTATTCTCTTCGATTGACTTTGTGATTTTTATTATTAATTCATTAGTTAAGGTTTCTGGATTGTCTATAAAAAGGAGTAAATCTAGGTTTTTTTCAGCTAAACTAAGCAAGGCATTATTAAAATTCGTAACATTTTTAGTTTTTATATTTAGTTTTGTTCTGATAATGTTCTTAATCTGTATGATTGTCATCGAATGATCATTTATCGTTGTATTTAAAATGGCTATATGTGCAGAGACTCGTTCCCTGTCCAGTTTTAAATTGAAATGATCTAAACAGCTGCCTTTTCTGGTTGGTAATATATGGCCTGGAAGTATCCCATGCGAGGCTAACATATTTAAGAAATTATTTCTATTGTTACGTTCGTATGATTGCTCAAATGGTTTAGGTATTAAGTTTATATTAATGTCACCAGTTATAATTATATTTTTACTATTCTTTATTGTCATGAGATGGGTGCTAAGTGAATTAATAAATAAATCGGCGTTGTTGTTGGAGGGTGACCGGTAAATACCTAAGACTGTAGTATAATTATTTATTTGTATTTGTAAGCAAGACGCATGTGTTAATATTACCTCTTCAATGTTTACTGGGAGTGATTGTTTAATATAAGTTACAACTCCATCATTTTGGTTCAAATGGTTAGTGGTCTGAAAGGATTTATATAAGTCGAGGCAGGGTATAGGTTTATGTGAGGATAGCCAACATTCAGTAAGTATCAACAAATCTGGGATACAATTAAGATGAGTAAGATTTACTTGTAAGTATAACAGGTGGCGAAGGATGGCGAAAAATAAAGATGGCTGGCACTTTCACTTTATTTTATTTTCGGGCAGAGGTTCCCCTTAACTAGGTGTCTAGGTGACGGTGCAGTAAAGAGTGAGGCTCTCTCGGCCCTTACATCTAGTTTTATAAGAACTCCCAACAATTTGAAAAGTATCGTAATCTAAACGGAAATGGAAACGCTTACAGTATCTGGATATTCTAAATATTAAAATTATATAATCCAAAACAACTCGTAAAATCATTAATTATTTAGATTATAATTACTACATATTAATAATATTTTTAAAATGGTTCTTTTAATTATATAACAAAACTTGATACTTAATTTAACTGTTCCGGTAGTATAATGGCGCCACTGTCGCTAGTGCGAAAATAATGTAATATTATAAAGCTATTTATAACTGTATATTTATAATTTCAGATATAAATCATATTCTATAAACCTTAACAATAATTTGATCAACATATAAACAATAATTCAAATCCCTACTAATATTGGAATGTACATCCGGTAGTGACGTAGCTACTGCTGGGATGCATTCGCTAACACTCGGCCATCCTGGAAAGCGCGTGTCCCACGTCGCTCGGGTTGCACCCTGGAGTCTCCACCGCTGCCGCTGCCTCCGTTTTGTATCTGAAAAATAATAAATTCAGGCAGAAAATTGGTCGTCGAATAAAATATAAAGTGGAGTGATGAAGTATACTTATATTATTGAAAGTGAAGCAACATCTCGTTCCTCAAGTGAATGGTAAGTTAGTAAAGTATAATATGTATATTCAATTGCTTTCATGTCTACATTTTGTTCAAGTCACACAGACTTATTTTTTATTAGTAAGTACCCCTCATTGTTAAAACATGTCGCACAGACATTTTTGATCTCATGGACTTATTGGCTGTCACACAGACTTTAAATAACACCTAGCATTGTCACACAGACTTTGTTGCACCTAGAATTGTCACATAGACCCATTATTATGTTATACACATCATCACACACCATGTGCTTGCTTCTACGTGTCACATAGACCTTAAGAGCTAAATGTTATACACATCATCACACACCATATGCTTGCTTCTACGTGTCACATAGACCTTAAGAGCTAAATGTTATACACATCATCACACACCATGTGCTTGCTTCTACGTGTCACATAGACCTTAAGAGCTAAATGTTATACACATCATCACACACCATGTGCTTGCTTCTACGTGTCACATAGACCTTAAGAGCTAAGTATGTTTAAAATTCGCAAGGCGCCATGACGTCACACAGACTAGTTTTGCCACATAGACTTAGGTTAGGTAACGGTTATCAATAATGCTATATATGTTTTTAATTGCAGTTTACCGAGTTTACCGCATAAGAAGATCTTCGTGGAGTTGCAAGTATTCAGCCAGATAATGTACCTACTTATATCCATAATATTATTTGTACTGTTTACCATATATTCAAAATACCAAGACTCTGTAAATCATTATTTCTATTAAACATACTATTTGGCCTGCTTTTAATTTCATACTCGTACACAAGATATAAGTGAATAGTTAGTGAATCAAGCCTATAACATCATAATTATTCGACATTATTTTGCAAAGCTCTATTTTGATTATGAACAGTCTATTTACAGGATTAACTTCTACTTATTTTATACATCATTAACTCTCTAGCAAGTCTATTAAATCATCTCTATCGACATCTTTATCACTAGATGAACAGCTATCTGCATCGGAAACACATGATTTATATGGTCTTAATACTTCACCCCGAACAACTGCACTGAATTTCTTATATCCTTTCATCCCTTTTACACTACATATTGTATAACGATCTATGTTTGGTTCTGCCTTGCATACCCTGTACGGCCCGCTGTACGGACTTTTCAGTTTTTGTGAAACTTTTGCTGTCGTTACTCTACTAGCGCCGCCTTTCCACAAAACTAATTGACCTACTGTGTATTTTTTGCACTTCTTACGGGAACGATCGAATCGACTTTTCATTAGTGTCATATTCCTATCAATACGTAACTTTGCGTTCTCTCTCCTATCTTTTAAAGCTTCCTCTTGAGAAGTAGGCCTATTAGTAGGGTAGGCCGGCAAACGGGAGTTTTCGTGTCCGAACATAAGTTTGAATGGGGGGAATGAGGTAGTAGCATTAGGCGTATTGTTGATTCCCCACACAATATCAGCAAGTTTATCGTCCCAAGTACTCTCGCTCTCAGACATTGTATTGAGACCATCTATGATAGTGCGGTTGGCACGCTCAACTTGGCCATTCGACCTCGGACTAGCTATAGCATTGAGAATGTGTTTAAATTGGGTTTCTTCCGCGAACTGCTTAAAATAACGACTCGTAAAGGCCTTTCCTCGATCTGTAATGACTCTATTTGGATTTCCAAACATTGTAATAATTTCTTTCATGTGTTTTACTGTTTCTATAGAGCTGCAGTTTCTGACAGGTCTTGCAAACACGAACTTTGTGAAAGAGTCTATTACCACCAAGATGTATGTATTTCCTTTTCGAGTTTTTGTAAAGGGGCCTAAGGGTGCTTTTCCACCAGAGATGTGCTATGCAGCTATGCTGCGAAGATGTGATATCTACGCTACGAAAATATGTGACCGTTTCCACCAATACTACGCTAGGTAGCTGTGCGAGGAAGATGCGCTACGAAGATGCGCCGCCGCAAAGTAGCTGTGCGAGAAAGATGCGCATCTCGAGCTATGCTATGTATCGATAGTATGGAAACGACGGGGGCGGCGGCGCCATAGCTACACCACTCGCGATGGTCCATAGCACATATCCATAGCACGCATCCATAGCACACATCCATAGCACGCATCATTCCATACAAAAAACATATCTTAGTTGAATCCGTTTCCACCAGTGCTAAGCTATGTGCACCAATAAATATGATTGGTGGATATCAAACGCATCCATAGCATCGTAGCATAGCACATCTCTGGTGGAAAAGCACCCTAAGTGATCTGCATGCAAAGTATGCATGGGGATCGGTTGTTTTTCGATTGGGTATAGCTCACCCTGCGCTCTACCATACTCTGACTTGCCATATGCGCACTGTAGACAGGAATTCAAGTATTTTCTGATAAACCGTGTCATACCCGGAAACCAAAATTGTTCCTTAATAGTTTTCTCGCACCTATCAAACCCCGGATGTCCTATTTGATCATGGTACTTCTGTAAAAGGCCATATTTTGCTAATTTTGGTATTACAAAGCGTTCTCCGTGCAATGTTTTTCGGTACAAAAGATTTTCTTTCAGAATATAATTGTTGGTTATATCTGGGTTGGTTGTATTTTCTCGTAATTGGGTAATAATATTTTGTAAATTATCATCCTGTAACTGAAGGGTCACAAGCCAATCAGACTCATCTATTTGGTACACGTTTTCAGTGACAGGGTTCCTACTAAGCGCGTCTACGTGTTTCATTCGTTCCCCCGGACGGTACTCTATTTGCAAGTCAAAATCCTGTATAGTAAGCCACCAACGGGCAATGCGTGGTATTAAGTCCTTTTTAACCAGTGTAGAACGTAAAGCTGCGCAGTCGGTAACAACTTTTACTGGTATTCCCGTTAAATAAATTCGAAAACGTTTTAACGACTCTACAACCGCTAAAGTTTCTAACTCATAGCTATGATAGAACTGCTCCTCTCTAGTAGTAACCCTGCTAAAATACGCAATTGGTTTTAAGGATCCATCAGGCTGTACCTGCATAAGTATACCACCTAATCCTAGTTTGCTGGCATCGGTATGCAGTTGGGTCTCGGATTTACTATCGTAGATGCCTAGTACCGGTCTTTCTATCAGCCGTTGTTTTAGAGTTTGAAATGCGTTTTCCTGTTCTGGACCCCACTGCCACTCTACGTCTTTTTTTGTCAAACGCGTTAAGGGTAGAGCAATTTCAGCGAATCCGCGGACAAATTTGCGAAAGTACGAGGTTAATCCAATAAATTGTCTGATCTCGTGGACATTTCGAGGTTGACGATACTCGGAAACACAATTAATTTTGTTTTGACCTGGTCGTATAGTACCTTCAGTAATTTCGTGACCTAAATAGTTGACACTAGTTTTTAAAAACGAACACTTTTTTAGGTTCAATTTTAAATTGGCTCTTTCGAGAAGTTTCAAGACACGTTCTAATAATTCTAGTCCTGACTCTACAGTAACGGTTGGTAGCATGACGTCATCAAGATACGTTGCTACGTCATTTCTGACGTCATGTAGAGCTAGACGTATTAATCTAGAGAAAACTGCAGGAGCATTAGCTAGACCAAACGGCATTTTGAGGAATTCGTACTGTCCCGACGGTGTAACAAACGCAGTTTTAGGTACTGACTCCTCTGATATTTTGACCTGGTAATAACCTTGGGCGAGGTCCAAGGTCGAAAAGTAGCATTTTCCCGCTAATTTCGTAACTTGGTCATCAATATTTGGTAACGGATAGCGATCTTTAATAGTTTGAGAATTTAGTGCTCTATAATCAATGCAGAGCCGGTAATCTCCATCTTTCTTTTTTACAAGTATAACGGGACTTGCATATTCAGACATCGACTCACGAACAATTTCCGAATCGATTAAATCCTGCACCTTTTCATTAACTATTTCGTTTTCTTTATGTGACAATCGGTATGGCTTAAAATGAACTGGTTTGTCAGTCGTTGTCTGAATTTTCATCTTAATTAGATCTGTGCAGCCTAAGTCTTTCGTATCTTTGGCAAACATATGACTATATTTACTAAGCAAGGTCAATAATTTATCATTATCTTCTCCTGAAAGTTCACCTATGTCAATTTCGTTAGGATCTAATAATGGCACGTTACGTGTGGACTTTGTATGTAATTCAACAGCCATGACGTCGCGAAAATTATCAGGAACCAGCGAAACAAGCTCGGCTCGGGCCACTAATTTATGGGCTGGTAAAGATATGACCTCATCACTTAAGTTAATGAATTTCAAATATCCCTCGATGCAGATAACTCGCCCGGGTATAGCATAGCACATCTGACCGTTATGAACATATATCGAATTAGTCAGGAAACAACAACTATTGTCATTACTTTCAATATCTACAAATACGTTAATGTAACAGGCGCTTTGAGCTGGTATTTTAACATCACACTTGAGATACACACAATACTTTGAGTTGAAATCATTGTCCTCTAGTTTACAATTCATAAGACAGTTTTCTACCTCCTTAGTTTGTACGAACTCTACAGTATTTGTGGTAGTGACTAGACTAATACCAGGTTGATTGATCATAGACTGTCCTATGATTAGATCTATATCTGATAAATCGTAATCAGTAATTTCAACTTCTCCACTTAAGCAAATATCATCTATTGATACATCTATGCGCGTTCTGCCTAACGATTTAATATGAGCACCCCCAAATCCTCTCGTTACTATATCCGATGGAACGACATTAAGATCTAGCATTTTGGCCCGCTTTGATGTAAGTATATTCAATTTACTGCCAGTATCAATGAATGCTAATAGGACAATCGCACCAATGTAAACTAGTCGTTTATAGATGTCCTGACAGGTACTAATAGTTGTAAACATAATACGACTCACCCGTGATGGCGCCTGCTGCACCGGTGCCCGAGATGAACTTGGGGCGGATGCAAACCAGCAGGTGGTAGAGGTGTGGCCGGCCCGCTGGCAGGTGTCGCAGCGTTGTTGAGTCCGGCAGTCCCGCGCGTCATGTCCCACTCGTCGGCACGCGTAGCACCGCTTCACTCCAGACGGCTGTGATGTTGCGACATATACGTCAGTCGCGCCTCTTCTCCATGTTGACCGCTTGGTTGATGCAGCCGCTTCGACTTTTCGGTAGTTTTCTAGTGACGACAGGTAGCCGTAATAGAGAAGCTCAGGTGTTTCGCATTGATACGCTTTAGCATTAGCGCGCAGTTCCACAGGCAGACCACGAATAATGCATGAGATTGCACTTTCACCTTCTATTTCACACTTTTTGAGGAGTGAAACTTTGTCGTGGAAATAGTTTGTCATGGTTTCCGTGTCCTTTTTTGTTCTGGACAACATGGCCTCAAGACGATCCACGTAGTCAGTTGATCGTGGAAATGCAGTTCGTAGTGCACTTTTCCAATCTTCCCAGCGTAGATTGTAGTTTTCTAGCTCGTCATACCAACGTCGAGCTGAACCTCGCAGGCGGAGTTGCATCACGAACTGCTTCTCGGTCGCGTCCCATCCGTAGACGTCTCCCAGCTGGTCGATCTTGTGTAGCCAGCTACTGACGCTGCTGTTGCTGTCTTCTGGTCGAAATTTTGGGACTACTTCAGCGTCGGCATGTGTGACTCGCCGTCTTTTCGTCGGAGCAGGCATGGCGTCGTTGGAAGAAAAAAAATTTTCTTCGTTTTCTTCGTCGTCGGTGGTGGACACGTGGCTGATTGTCCTCTTCCTCATGCCCAAACCAGCAGCATATGGGCCGGACATCTTGGGCTGATCCCACTTCTGAGGTATAACAGGTGGCGAAGGATGGCGAAAAATAAAGATGGCTGGCACTTTCACTTTATTTTATTTTCGGGCAGAGGTTCCCCTTAACTAGGTGTCTAGGTGACGGTGCAGTAAAAAGTGAGGCTCTCTCGGCCCTTACATCTAGTTTTATAAGAACTCCCAACAATTTGAAAAGTATCGTAATCTAAACGGAAATGGAAACGCTTACAGTATCTGGATATTCTAAATATTAAAATTATATAATCCAAAACAACTCGTAAAATCATTAATTATTTAGATTATAATTACTACATATTAATAATATTTTTAAAATGGTTCTTTTAATTATATAACAAAACTTGATACTTAATTTAACTGTTCCGGTAGTATAATGGCGCAACTGTCGCTAGTGCGAAAATAATGTAATATTATAAAGCTATTTATAACTGTATATTTATAATTTCAGATATAAATCATATTCTATAAACCTTAACAATAATTTGATCAACATATAAACAATAATTCAAATCCCTACTAATATTGGAATGTACATCCGGTAGTGACGTAGCTACTGCTGGGATGCATTCGCTAACATAAGTCATCTATATTGCAGTAGATACTACAAATATTCTGAGATAATATCGTTAGGTCTTGTTCTTTAAAATTAATATATTTAGATAAGTCACCTATATCACATTGAAGAGACTGTGCTATCTCCGAATTGTCTATTTCCTGTATATTTGTTAAGAGACTATCCATAATAAGAGTTAATAAGAACCACATGGTAATATAATGCATGTTCGTTTATATTTATTAAAATGGACTGGTATTTTTTTGTATAATTTGTTTGAATAGGTACAGAGGTGTGCATGTTTGAGAATGTGAGCGCTTTAACGTGTAGGTATTTTGTGTGTAGTTGTGTAGTGGTGTTGTGTGATTTTGTGTGGTACTGTGATTGAGTATGTTTAATACATGGTAGTATAATATGTGAAAACATCTTTAGTATAGTAGGTATTTGACATTTTTTGATACAAGTGTATGAGTGGTGTGTGTGTGTTATATAGAGAATAAGGTATGAATAGAAGTTATGTTTAGACATAGCACTAATAATCATGCAATAACAATACAATTCATTTATTACAAGAGACACTGAGTGCAGAAAGACTAGTACAAATGATACATGCTGACCATATCGTGTAAGTAGGAGATTGATACTTAATAACATTATAAACAGATGTAACTTATTATTTACAACTAGTCATTTTTGCATAAGTTGTTGTACCTGGGCCTCATTGTTTATAGTGATTATCGGGGTAGTGTCCTCTTGCCGTACGTATACTTTTCCATAAGCAGTCCAGCAGTACTTATATGATTTCGATTTTGCAAGGTCACGGGCGAGGAAGTGCAGACGGGAACCCTTGGCAGTCAGCTGCTCCGATATGTACACTGGAGTGTCTCCATCCACTCCTATTCCCAGGTGCTTAGCACATATTTTGGTTTTGTGCTTTATATTAAAAGACTTACACATTCTAAGCATCTCACTTTTTGTCAAAGTTGATATCAGTTCAACAATGATCGGTGTGTTCTGAGTTTTCTCCTTCCTTCCTCTCACTCTGTAGATATCCTTTATGTCGGATTTGGCTAATTGACATCCAATGTTCCCTGAGAGTTTAAGCACCATGTCAATCAGGTTATCTTTATCTTCTCCTTTTAGTTTTGGTACATTTTTCATCTCAAAGTTACTCTTTCTGTTTCCTCTCTGTAAGTCCTCAATTCTGTCCTCAAGTACAGCTATATATTTTCCATCTGATTCTATCTTTAGCTCCATTTGACCAATCTTCTTTCTGAATTCCTCATTCTGGGCAGTGAGAAACGCCATCGAACTCTCAATGTTGAGGTTAGTTTTCTGCATTTCCAGTTGGGAGGCGGAAATCTTTTGGAGTTCAGTCACTTGAGCTGATAGCATAGATGTCATCATATGTTTTATCTCTTCCTTGAAATTTTCTAATTCTATAGGTATGTTTGACATTTCTTCCCTTCTTCTTTTATTACGGTGCACAGATACGAAGTTCGGAGGAGTGGACTCCTGGACTTCAGACAAGTTCGATTCCGACATAGACTTGTCCATTTTGCTTCTTCAAGAATCACGTTACAGGTAGAATTACGTAAGTAACACTTTAATTTAAATGTATTTGTTATTTCGCAATGTCACTGTACACTTAGAACGCAGTAGCGGAATTCCATCAACAGGTCACACTATATTGGCACCGATCGACTGTTTCGTACAAAACTTCTTTCCGTCCAGTTTATGAAGACCCGTAGTGAATAACGAACGACACGACGGTCAGATTATATTGGTCAGGCACGGTAATTCGGCAGCAGTGGTTGAATGTCCAGTGTAAGTAGATACGTGATTTTTTAGAAAAATAAAATATTAGCGGTAGTTGTGACACGACTGAACTGTGCAGCGATCCGCGGGGGAGAGATATTACATCTCCCTGTCTCACTCCTCGTTGCAGTTGGATAGGTCTTTTCTTGTGGTCCTGTACTTGGACAGTTATAGTAGCAGCATTGTATAGACACCTCAACACCCCGATATAGCGACAGTCGATTTAGCATTTCTCCAAGGAGTCCAAAACTGCCCGTCTCGATGGAGACGAAGGCTTTCATAGTCCTATATCCTAGTCATAGTCCTCAAAGGCTAGACACAGAGGCTGATTATACTCTTCGGTCTTCTGTATAATCTGCCTTACTGTGTAGATCTATTGTACTAAAGTCTTTTCGAAACCCAGCTTGCTCTGGGGGCTGAAACTCGTCGAGCTTTTGGGCAAGACGGTTCATCGATCGATATCCTTCTATAAAATATTGTTGAATTTCTGAAAACTATTTTCTATTGTCTTATTGTCTTGTCTTTTATGAATTTGAAGGCTTTATTTAAGTCATCTGAAGAAATCTGTCTTCGTTTAGGTGGCATCCCGTTGCAGATGGTTTGCGCACTGTAACAAAATACATCGGTCGGATATTGGCCATTTCACCACTAAATACTGGCCACCTATGCCAGTAACTGAATTTAATTGATAAAATTGCGTGATATTTTGCCACACGATACTACAACTTATAAATATTGTGAAAACAGTCGATTTTCATCTAAATTGAGTACTTGCATTTTTATTTAGTTATTGGCATAGGCGGCCAGTAACAGAAAATTTACAATATATTGATTCAATTATTGGCCACCTCCATAAACTCACCTTCCCAAAGGTAATTGCATGAAACTATAATATATTAATAAAACTTACCATTAACACCATATAAATATGCTAAAGAAATCACTTAAATTCCGTTCAGTCACCAATAATGTCAATTTTGAAAAAATGTGTTTCGTTAAGAAATACGTTACTCTGAAGCGTACACGAGGAAGTCCGACCGCCAACTGTCAGAAAAAGGCGGCATAGTATGGCGCTTTTTTTCATAGTGGCAAAAAATTGCACTAAAATCAAAGTCAGTTAGATAACAAAGTTCTATTAAAAAACACAGATGGCAGGTGATGCCTCATTCCTTATTTTATGATTTTTAAATTTATAGTGGCCAGTAACTCCAGTAACTAACGATGGCTAATAACTGGCAGTTTTACCCTACCTACATACTATTAATATACCAAAGACGGCCCAAAGAAAGATATAAAAAATCGTTTATAAGTTGTTAAAAATACATTTAATTTCAATAAAAGACAATATTTCGAAGTCATCAACATCATCACCCGTCACCCCTTTTCAGGTAACTACATTATCTACATATAGCACTCCGGCAACATCCTATTTGTATAATGGAACTGTCTGATTATATTAATGAATTTCTCAGGACAGCCAGCTTTCCTTAGTACGGTCCAGAGAGCATTGCGCGGCACACGGTCGAATGCTTTTTCCAAATCGACGAATCTGACCTTAAACTGCAGACGAAACTTTTAGTGTACAAAGCGCTTATTCTTCCCATCTTACTGTACGCTGCAGAAACCTGGTGCCTCTACAAACCAGACATTAGAAAACTGGATACATTCTATATGAGATGTCTGCGCTGTATTCTGCGCATCAAGTGGCAAGACAAGATCCCGAATACCGACATTCTTCGTCGTACTAACATGCCTGGCATGGAGGCCATGTTGATGAAGAGCCAGCTCAGATGGTGTGGACACGTCAGGCGTATGGAAGACTGCAGACTACCTAAAGCCGTGCTCTACTCAGAGCTCAGTCGCGGGAAACGGAACCGTGGCGGGCAGTACCTGCGCTACAAAGACGTGCTCAAGCGTCACCTCGTTGCTTGTGGCATATCACCGGACAGTTGGGAGGAACTAGCTGAGATGAGGCCAGAGTGGCGTAACTCTGTCCACAAAGGCTTAGAAAATTTTGAAAAGTCTCGACTTCAAGCCCTTGACGTGAAACGCCACTCTCGGAAGACACGCCCTAAGCCCTCCTACAACTATACATACAACAGGATGGGACAGCTCTACTGTGCTCAGTGTGACAGGGTGTTCAAGACGAAGTTCGGACTTGCCAGCCACATAAGAGCACATAACAGAGTGTAGCAAGAGTCGCTGTTGTCGGATACGACGAAGAGGACATCATCATCATTTGTATAATAAGACAAAAACCATTATAAACGGAAATGCAAAACTTATGTAAGAACCTAAAAAGCCACTTTCTCAAAATACTTACATTAATACAAAATATGTTAATGAAACTGATTAAATTTAGACACTAAAACTATGATCGGTTAGGTACTTACTAAAAAAAAAATGAGATTTTGGAAAACATTATCCAAATTGACGTTGCGAAAGCTAGTAGCATCAACCTGGTGACGTCAGCTGCCACGGCGGTGTTGTGACTGTTCTTGTGCACAACCACAACCTGGTTTTGACTAATCTGGAAAGTTTCAAATTATAATGTAAATCAAGCGTATCATTTTCCTACTTACCAACGTAGTTTTATGAAATTTGCTTACGATGGAAAAATGAAAAAGATCGATCCATAGTTAAAAAAACTTTCGCGATTTTACTTTAAAAAAATGTGTAGATATTTTATTCTTCATAAAGAAGTATTATGGTTCATAAAGAAGTATTAAGGGATAAAACTATTTATATGGGGGCGTTGTCGTGTTTCAAGTTTTGATGGCAATACAGTGTATCTTTCTATATTTCATTAAACTACTCACAGTGGTGTTGATCCAGTCGGTGTAGCTAGAGACGCGCATGAATACTTGAGGGTAGAAGGAATCGTCGCATGTCTTAAGAAACGAGGTCACCCCCACCACCACCCCGTTGTACACCAGGGGACCACCGGAGTCACCCATACAGATACCGGCTCCTGTAGGGGACAAACTCTTATTGTTAGCCGAGATATGACGACTTCACGAGTCTGGGAAATACCTACCCAACGTGTGTGGACACAATTGACACAAACTTAAGCAAATCTCTCAAATAACTCGATTTGTTGTGGCTTTGTTGCGGGGTCGGTTTTTCAAACCTCAAACGCACTTGATATTACTCGTCAATTGTCTGCATAAGTCGGTCCAGCCCGTCGACGAGTCGGATATACGAGCTTACCTCCAACACCAAGCAGCCCCGCGCAGAGCATGGAGTCTGGGAGTTCTGGGACCTCCTGCCCAAACCGCGCGGCGCAGGTGTCTCGGTCCACCGTGCGCAGCCCCACGCGCCGCAGGCCGAGGGGGGTTGACTTGCTGCAGTTCATCTACGGGGTATTACAGTAGTGGTATAGGAAGCCGACAGAAATGATTCAGGGGCTCATTGCGGCAGCATGCCAAACATGGGGTATATATCCGTTTATTATCAGATAAGAAATTAG
This sequence comes from Plutella xylostella, assembly GCF_932276165.1. Classification (NCBI taxonomy): domain Eukaryota; kingdom Metazoa; phylum Arthropoda; class Insecta; order Lepidoptera; family Plutellidae; genus Plutella; species Plutella xylostella. The sequence goes on along the minus strand of NC_064007.1, from coordinate 6,703,087 downwards.
GTCATATCACATGTTTTTTGGACCTGTCAAAGGCATTCGATCTAGTTTCCTATGATATACTCTGGCGGAAGCTCCGTGAAGACACGACGCTGCCGCCAGAAATTGGGTCAATCTTTGAATACTGGTATGAGAACCAAAGTAACAGCGTTCGGTGGGCAGGTGCGGACTCAGACGTATATAGGTTGGAGTGCGGGGTGCGGCAGGGGGGGCTGAGCTCCCCGCGACTCTTCAATCTGTATATGAACAGGCTGATTGCTGAGCTCAGCAGCACCGGAGTCGGATGCCATATTGATGGAGTATGTATGAACAATCTCAGCTATGCCGATGACATGGTGCTGCTGAGCCCATCGATCAGCGCGCTGAAGAAGCTCCTGGCTTTGTGTGAGACATATGCGGCGGCCCATGGGCTCAAGTATAATGCCAAAAAAAGTGAGTACATGGTTTTTAAGGCGGGGACTAAAACTTACTCAACGCTCCCAGAAGTCTCACTTTGCGGCACTCCACTGGGTAGAGTGAGTAAGTTTAAATACTTGGGCCACTGGGTCACCGAGGACTTAAGGGATAATGATGATATCGAGAGGGAACGCAGGTCGCTGGCTGTTCGCTGTAACATGCTGGCCCGAAGGTTTGCACGGTGTTCAAGAGCAGTCAAAATAACGCTTTTCAAAGCATACTGTCAATCATTTTACACCTGCAGCCTTTGGGTTAGCTACACGCAGCGAGCATACAGCGACCTGCGAGTCCAATATAACAATGCATTCAGGGTTTTGTTGGGGTTGCCGTGGCGGTGTAGTGCGTCACAAATGTTTGCTGAGGCGCACACGGATGATTTTCACGCGATTATGAGGAAACGGTGCGCCTCGATGATGTCTCGCCTCCGCGGCACCACCAACACTATCCTGACTGTGTTCGCAGACCGGTGGGACTCCCCAATGCTGCGTCATTGGGTGTTACGTCACACCAGTTATGCATAGGATTGGTATTAAGTTAAGCACGTATAATTATTATTTATTTGTTTTACTAACACTACATAGAATAAGATAAATTGTTACTAACACGCTATGGACTATGTATTTTGGTCTGAAATAAATGATTTATTATTATTATTATTACCTATAGATGCCGATAAAATCCGCAAGGTGAAGTGTTTGATACTCACATCAGTCCGTCCCCACCCGACAGCTACCACAGACGCGTTGTCCGGGACCACATACCCCCCCGGGGGGATGACGGCTGGCTGCACCGAGCTGCTCCGGTAGTTGCTCACACTGGTCGGCAGCACCAACACTGCCACGTCGTTGTCTTTACTCTTCGAATAATATTTGTAGTCCTCGTGGACCACGGTCTTGGACGTCGCATGCTCTGAGCCTCCGCGGTCATTGTAGGTGGATCCGACGCGAATGACAACTTCAGATGCCCTCAAGATAGTAGTGCCAGTAACAGATTTAGTGTCATTGATTTTTCTGGAAAGATTTTTTAGGTATGGTGTACCTAGATCATTCACTGTATGACTTTGATGCGTGTTTTGAAACTATACAAGGCCAGAACGCAGAGGTTGGGACTACTCGCGTATATTTTCAAATTAAAATGAAGCCATGATTTACTTCAAAGTATACAAGGCCATTACGCACTAATCGCGTATATTTTCAAGTAAGTTGGGCCAAAATGATGGCTTGAAAATATATTGCAGCAGTTACCACTGCGTACTAATCGTGTATATTTTCAAGTGCCAAGCGGCAATGCGAGCACTTGAAACTATACGTGATTAGTTATCAGGTAGCCCTTTTGAATTGTTGCTTTCTCTTTCTTTCATGCGAAATATTAATAAGTCTTTTTGTTTCTAAACATTGCATCATCATTCCGCACTTGGCATTGTTTTCGTAACGTGTTTTTTGTTTACATCGTACAGTTAAAAAGTTAATTTTAAAGTGTAGAACTGTTGTAAATAGTAAAAATGATCTCAGAAGAGGGTGTAGAACAATTCATAAAAGACAATTACGGTATTTAATAGATCTATAGGGTACTAGGTACCTTTTACACTCTCGAGTAATGAATAAGTCCAAGTAGCAACAAGTCAACACCAAGTGACCCCAATATTTTAAAACATTTAATTTATAATTTGATCAAAGTTTACGTTTTTAGTTAGTTATAATAATATTTTGATGGGCTATTAAAATGTACCTACTTTAATATTGCCGACGGCGTCATTAAGCTTGTCTCTTCCGTTCAGGAGCTACCGTCACTGGAGCTTTTTCATTGCTCGTGAGTGTAGTAGGTATATAGGTATTACTCTTAATTCATTTAAAAATAATAAGATACTTGCAAGTATGATTGCTATAAATATCAATCAAATTAGAGCTTGTTCATCTTTATTAACATTCTATAGGTATGTCAGGCAGAACAAGTAAATTGTAGTCATGTACATTTAACCGAAATATTTAAGTAAATCAGAATCAGCATGTAGGTATAAATTATATGCGACAAGTACGCCAATCAAGCAATGTGCGTAATAGCAATGTATATTTTCAAGAACGATTCAGCAAATCCCAACTTGAAAGTATACGCGATTAGTACGCACAAATCGGGTTCCCCTCATCTCGCCTAATCTTTATTGCCCTAAACTCGTTTCGCATAACTCGTAAGGTCTAAACTTTTTTGGTAGAATCATCACTTCGCCAAGACTTATGTGGCATAAGACTCGTTTCGTCTAAAACACTTTTGGCACAAACTTGAAACACCTAAGTCTCGTTTGCTCAAATTGTTCGTATTGGTATATAATCTTGTTTCTCCTAATATTATCTTAATAAATACTATATTAAGTATGGTTTAAATGTACAAATTGTGGTATTTTTCTCCTACATCCCGAAAATACGATATTGAATGATCAAAATATCAAAAGTAAATGGCCATTATAATGATTACAAACGCCATTAAACCCCATGGGATCGAAACCTAAAGATAGGTGCGACGACGAGCAAAGCGAGGAGGAGCATGTTAGGTGCACATGTTCGTCGAAAGCAAAGCGGAGCGCAGCGAAGCGGAGCAGAGCGTTATCCATATAGCTATGCCATAGCACGGAATAATAACTAGTACCAGGTACAGAAGCCCATCTTCGCAATGGCCTGCAAAGAAATATGACTCCATCCCATAAGCAATAAGATCTAATTTAGATCGCGTTCCGGCCGCACACGTTTTTATTTACTTACCTACCAATTAATTTTTGAGGGAATATGCGCCTTATTTCACTGGACTACGGTGCATAATAATTTTTCCCTTAACGTCGCTTCCCATAATGTCGCTTTGCGTTTTACCTCAATTCCCAATACCTCGCTCCTCACTTCACAGTGGTTCCCGGCACACCGCGCCACATTTATGGTTAGAATCAGTACTGTCAGAGTCAGAATTTTCATAAAGATTATAATAATTAGAAATACAAAACAAATAAATAACGCAATTGATTTCTTATTTTTATATTTTAATTATTGTATACATATTATACAGGGTGTAGCAAAAAGGGTATACTAAGCCGAAACCTACATGTGCAGCATGTTATATCTAAGCCCGAATCTGAAATCAGAATTTCAAAATTCGCGAAAAAAAATCATTCTCCATAGTAATAAGTCACGTGATCAACTAAGTTTCTATGGAAAATGAACATTTTTTTTCACGAATTTTGTAGTACGTGTATACCTTTTTTGCAACAACCTATATAAGAACAATTTTAGAGCAATATGAGAAAAATGAGAGCTCAAATATGAGAGCAATCTTAAAATATTGTTTGAAAAAGACTAACCATGACTGTACCATAAGTTAGCGCGACATTCTGGGACTAACAGTAAGATGAACAGCGATGTAATGGGAATGCAGGTAAGACGTCTGTTGAGGAGCGACATTATGGGAAGCGACGTTCAGGGAAAAATTCCATAATAAGTTATACGTGGTTATACGCATTGAAAAAGAAGCCACCTTAGGGTTGCCTCAGTACCACAGACTACAACGTTTACTAAGCAACGGACTGACTTTGTAAAAAGAATGTCATGTTTTAAAACAAAATTAATTTGAATTTAGAATACAAAGCTATTCCAAACTTTTTTTCTATTGGAAATAACCAGTAAAAACAATAACAATTTCATAGTTAAGATATTTTGAAGTAAGTACATAAAATGTGTATGAATACCTAAAACATTTAATTTTGTGAAAACATGTTTTTTTTCGTTATAATTTATATTATGGATATAATTTATATTATGATACAGAACGTGTTAGTTTCGTTAAGCACTAATCCCACTCAGCGCACATTTTATAATCGATTCATTAATGCATTTTGAAGGTAGTTGTGTCTGTAAATTTAATACTTTAACGAAAACAAAATTGGAATAGACTTTGTTCAACGTGGAGAAAAAAAAGGGTTTGTAGTTCGGATTAATTTCATTTCAAATAAGGAACGTAGAAGAAATCAATAAAATACTTAGGACGTCTTGCACAACAAAGTTAAATAAAATTAAGTCTATGACCTCTTGCTCTGACATTATACTGTCAGAGCAAGAGACAAACTATTTAATTTTATTTAACTTTGTTGTGCAAGACGCCCTTAGATTAGTTTTACCTGTCAGCATCTTTTGGTAATCAAAAAAAAATTAAATTTGGATCACGATCCGTATTTAAGCAATTAAATACGGCACAGTATTTTTTTGCTGCTTTTTTTCTTTTTATGTCCATTTTTCTATTCATAATTTTTAATAAATACCTAAATACGACATTTATAAACTAGTACAAAATAGGAACCGTCTTCCGCTTGCGGCAGCCGACTAGATTTGCCCCATCGATGGGGCAGGCGCCAGGCTGGCGCCTGCGCCCGCCGCCCATGCGCGGAGTGACACAGGCCTGGCCATAGTATTGTTAGGCTATTTGAGATTTGGCCATACCATTATTAGGCTAAACAAATTTATGCGAAATAAGTTTTTACTAAACGAGATTTATGCCATACGATTTTCGACGAAACGAGACTTTGACCAAACGTTACTATGCAATACGAGATTAGGCAAATAAATCTTAGGCCAAAAAAGGTCCGCACAAATCGTGTATATTTTCAAGTAAAATATATATTATACAGGGTGTTGCAAAATTGGTATACTAAGCCGAAACCTACATGTGCAGCATGGTATATCTAAGCCCGAAACTGAAATCAGAATTAGGAAATTCGCGAAAAAAAAAAAGACCGCTTCCACGACGCCAGCGAGCGGGGAATTACGTACAGTAAGTAAGCCTCCACCATGAAATAAATAATACTTACTATTATAGCTCCATCTTCGTCGCCAATTTTAGTACCTACCTCCTAATCCCTTGTACTTGGAAACTAGAAGTTAATCTAACAATCGCTAACGACGGCCGTTTATTTATTCTACCATCCAGGCATCAGGGATTAGGAGGTATGTACATAGGTTCTAAAAATTGGAATAAGCATGACGGGGGGGATGGCCTTGGCAGTTTTTGGAATAACGTTTTCAAACGGAAGTTACGATTTTTATCCACTGGCGGTGCTAGTTCTGCGTATAATAGCGCCTTGAAGGCGCAGCGAAGCTCTTGGGGGCAGCTTGTAAATTAACGAAAGGGAAATATAGTGAGACGTTCATGATAATTTGGAGAATGGCCTACCTTTAAATCGTAACTAAGTTCTTAAAACATTTAGGAATTTATTACTCAAATAAGCAGTGCGCAGCGGTGAGCACGTGGTGCTGTGTGAGTATCACGCCCCCACAGGTACCCCCCAGCAGCTTCTGACCACGCACCTGCAAATACAGTGATAAAGTACGTTACAATGAGGGCTATATAATAAATCACCGCAAATTTAAAATAACCTTAAAATAAAATAAGGCTACCTACGTCAAACAGAAAGCATTACTAGCACTATGACGCCAAGATGTGTTGTACTAAAGTCAAAGTCAAAGTCAAAGTCAAAATTTTTTATTCATCGTACAAATACTTATAAAATTTTCTGATGAACGTCAATTTTTACAAATTACTCTCCGTTCGGATAAGGGGGGGCTCTTTCTGTCTAAGGAGAAGAACGGAGGCAAGAAACTCCTGAGCCATCTTTTCAAAAAAAAGACTTAAAACTAGTTGGTATACAATAGGTACTTATAAGCTTAATAATGATTATTATAATAATATGAGCAGAGCTAACTACTTATCACAGCCATGCATTAACGTCCTCTAAGTAATCATCAATTTTATAATAAGCTTTTTTACAGAGTTTCTCTTTAATGTAACACTTAAACTTATTCTCTGGCATTTGAGCAACTTCTGTTGGAAGCTTATTATAAAATCTAATACAGTACCCTAAAAACGATTTATTAACTTTCGCCAGACGCATCGCTGGAAAAGCCAGCTTATGCTTGTTCCTAGTATTAATGTCATGATTACTGCCAATTGTATCAAAAGTTGAAATATTCTTTCGTACATACATTAAATTGGAAAAAATGAACTGACATGGAACTGTAAGGATGTTAATTTCTTTAAATAGTTCTCTCAATGAATCCCTGGAACCTAGTTTGTATATAGAGCGGATGGCTCTTCTCTGTAATACAAATATAGTTTCAATATCAGCGGCTCTACCCCAAAGCAAAATGCCATACGACAATAAGCTGTGGAAATAACTAAAGTAAACTAATCTGGCGGTTTCAACGTCGGTCAGTTGTCTAATTTTCCGTACAGCAAAAGCTGCGGAGCTCAACCTTCCAGCCAATTTTTCAATGTGAGGTCCCCACTGTAACTTTGAATCTATAGTAAACAGAGCGCCAGCCAGTTGCGTATGACGCGCGCTAGTAACGCGTCCTGGTTTGACAAAAAGAAAGGTATAACTTCATAATTTTAATTTTTAGGACCTATGTACCTCCTAATTTAACCAGAGTTTTGGGGCCTTATCGAAACAGAAATACATGGTAAAAGTTGGCTGTCAAAAAAATTATTAATGATAATTTTTTAATTTAAAACTTATAAAAATGTACAATGTAGTGTTTTGTAATATTTGTACAACTTAATAAAATAAAACATGTTTTTTATTATTATTCCGTGGAAGTTTAAATCCCTGAAAACTGACGTATCTACTTAATTAGTTATACTTAATCAAATCATTAGTAAGTAATGTCACATAATTTTGAAATGATCTGATAACTTACATCAGAACTCCCAACAAATAACTTTCATTATGGATATTGAATACCTTCATGATTTGAATTTCTAGAACATTTGAGAAGTATTTCTCGGACATACTGAGACGCACTGACCCTACTTACCTACGTCCCTGTTTGGTGTCGGTATTATGAAAATTTAAACTTTTCATTGCTCGCGTTGACAGCTTCCATAACTATGTCGGTGGGTCTGGTAAAGCAGCAGTACCATATAAAATGATCGTAAATACGCCATGTAAGGGTATCTCCTGACGGTGGTGGGTTGTCCCCCGACGATCCTGTTGGCGGGGGGTGCGGGGAGCGCGGGGGGCTCCCTCACAGTCACCTTGTCCTCACAGCTCCCTGAAAACATAATTATATACCTACCTACACGTAGTCCATATTTTTTATGAGAAATTCCTGATCGCATAAAATGTATGGATCGCATAAGTATAAAATTGATATTCTTAAGGCAGGTAAGACAATACAGAATAGACAATACATACTTATAATGTTGAAAAAAAATCTCACTCTTTTACTGGGGGTTGACTTCAAAGAAAAAGCAATTCTTCTACTTTTTAAATAGACATTGATAAAGTAACATTCTTTTGCCTTAGAAAATTGAAGATGCTTCGTATAAAGTACCACATATACACATAGATATTATGTAGATATTTACCCAATTGTACTCTACCATACTTAACTACCGTAAATAATAAAGCTTACCATAGAAAAATAGCACAGTCATAATTAGTAACTTCATACTGAAAACCATCACTTTCCTGTTTATTACCTGTCAAAAAGTAAGTAAAAATTGCGATGGCCAAGCCATGGCCATCGCAATTTTATTTATTGTAGCTTTTTTACTTGTCTACGGCGAAGCAATGAGGACGGACATATAAAAGTACAAGGTGTTGCAATAGTGGTAAATAATTATAGTAAAGGTGAAAATCTACAACTCTTTCAGTCTTATTATAAAAACTTAACTTAAACCAGGTTTAAACCAGGACCAGAAAGTCTTGATTTAAACCTGGTCTAAAGTTAGTACAGGCTTAAATTGGATTCCTATTATAAAACATGAACAAACCCAAGACCAGTTAGTACCAGAGATAAGCCAGGACCAAGTCAAGACTAACTTAAATTCACAGACCAAAAGAAACAACGTTTCAATCCACTCAATACTTAAATTTTACTAGGGTCACCGTCAATTAGAAAAAAGTACTTTATGTAATAAAACATGAGCTATTATAATTAAATTTTATTTATTCTTATCTGTTTAATTAAATCTGATAAAATAATATGCAAATTTCGTATAATTGTCCAAATTATCTTAACTTGTTATACATAAAGAAAGAGAGTGAAACGAAACGGACTTATTTTAGGCGCGAACCGCGAAGGCGCGAAGTCTTGAGTCTTGGGCACTTGTGGTTGGGACAGCAAGAAAATTTTGGTGTGGTTTTATAAATTATTTATATTGACGTACGTATCTTATATTATGGATGCTCATAAGAAAAAAAGGGCGGAAAACTGGAGTCCCGAAGAAAAAGTAAGTGTTACCTAGTAATTCTTGTGTTCCCATTATTTTTGTCATTATAGAATCAAACAAGTGTACCTACTTCTACAACTCTACTTGCATTATGTACCTAACTTATTTAATTACTTATTTCTTTCTTGAATTGTAGGAGGTATTTAGAGATATAATTGCCCAAGCGGCACATATCATTGAAAATAAATCAAATCATACATCCATAAATATGGCGAAAACCAAGGAGTGGAAAAATATAACTAGAAAGTAAGTAAAAGTTTGTAAATACAATACCCAGGTATATTACTTATATGTACAGTAAATAAGAGATATACTAAGCTACTTGCTATTGTTCTTTCAGATTAAATGAACTAACGGGAAAGGGAAGGGGAGAATCAGAAATAAAATTAGCCTGGAAGAGGATGAAGCTGGCGGCCAAGGCCAACGTGTCTGCACACAAGCGGGCACAAACAGCAACGGGAGGAGGTGAGAAGCCACCTTCACCTTCCGCAGAGGACCTGGAGGTGATGGCCATCGCTCCTCAAGATTTTATAATCACTTATAATGATTATGACAGTGATGCCATGGTATAAATAACTCTTCTTTAATTAAATACTAAGTGCCAATTTCTCCATAGTCGGTTAGAGCATAACCAGGCATTAGTGGTTGAATTTTGACACATCTATCAATAATTTTATATGGAGATGACTTATAATTGATGAACCAATCCCTGGTCGGTTAGATAACCGACTATGGAGAAATTGGGGCATCCCCGGTTTAACTGAAGCCCATAATTGTTAATAGACACACCTGCCAACTTATCTTTCCTACTACATTTTTTTGCAAGGTCAGATGGTCACTACCTGGTATTCAAGTTTGCTTTAATTTTAGATTCCACCAGTGCCAGAGCAAGTTCCATCAGTGCCAGGGCAACCTTCACCAGTACGACCTTCACCAGTGCCAGTGCCAACACCTGGCACTAGTTCAGAACTAGATACTCAAATATTAATTGTAGAGGAGCCAGGTAAAAATATGATATTCCTAGTCACTATTCATCATAGGTATTTACTATTAATATAATTAATCTACATCTAAATAATCTTATAATTTTCAGAAGAACCTAACTATGTGGCACCTGGGGTATCTGAAAGCAGGGCCAAGAAAATAAATTTAAAAAAAAAGTAAGTTGAAATTCCTATTTACATTAATAATTTGGTTTGTATAGGCCATGGGCCATGGCTTATCAACATTTATTTGATGTTTTGTTCCAGAAATATCAGTGTCCAACAGGCCATTCTGGACAGCAATGCTATAATGAAAAAAAGGCAAATGGAGATGATGGAAGAGGAGCACGAATTAAAAAAAACTTTATTAAAATTGAAAATTAAAAAAATTCAATTGGAATTAAGTTTACTGGAAGGGAAGAGAACATAGTGTACTGTGAGTTATATACATTTTAACACCAAATTGTACAGATTAAATCTAAGAGTATAGTTATAGTTATATAAAAACTATTTGTTTTTTTAAATAATTAATTATGTTTCAGGAACGAAGAAGCTAATTATATTCTCTGTCTCAACTCTCAAGTGGAACCTTTGTGCATATCAATCCAAGAACTCATTGGTCAGCGCCAGGATTCGAAACCACATCTTTGCCATGAGAAGGCCACTTACTAATTTAAGTTATATGTAAGATTGTAAAAAAAAACATATGTTTGTTATTGTTATAACCTTTTATTTTTTATATGATTATAAATTTGTTTTTTATTGAAAATGAGTTTCAATAAACTGTCTTCTCCTCACATTCCCTCTCACCGTTGGAGGATAGGGTCGCAATGGTGGTACCTTTAAAAGAAAATATATAATTTATAAAACAATGGCTTAGTAGTAAATAATTAGGTTACAAGAAATTAGATGCAGTTTCATGAAATAGAAGAGATGGAGTATTTAGTATACTGATTAAAGCATCAGCTCAGGTTCTTTTGTTACTCTTGTTTGATGGAATACAAGTATCAGAGTGCTAGTGCTGCTACAACTCTACATATATAATGTAGCAATAAACATACAGATTGAATGACAGCTCTGTGAAACTTTGTATTGTTAAGCAAGACTAGTCCTCCTGTTACAACTACCTATGTATATTATGACATACTATATTGCATCTGTAAAATAAAATGTTACAATACCTCGCCAGCAGCCGGAGCCTCCTCGCCAGGAAAGAGGTCCTCCCTCATGTCTATTGCGATGTTGTGGAGCACTGCACATGCCACAATTGCCATACGTGCAGTTTCAATGTTTCCGTACAAGCCTCTGAGTAAGCACCGGAAGCGTTGCTTCCATAGGCCAAAACATCTTTCGACGGCATTCCTAGTCTTTATGTGGCATCTGTTGTATTGCTCCTCTGACGGTGTTGCAGGATGCAATACTGGAGTAAACAAGTGTGATGTACATGGGTATCCACCATCTCCTAGTAATACTCCTCGGAATGCTCCTGCCTCAAACCTCTGCTTAAGCCGGCATTCCCTATAAATGCGTGAGTCGTGGACACTGCCATGCCATCTTGTAACTATGTCCCTTATTTTAAGGTCAGCATCACAAACAACCTGAAAAGATAAATGAATTTAAAACTACTAATCATGAATGGACTTGGCCACTACAAAAGTTCACCTTTATGATTGAACTACTATTATACTGTTTATATAATAATCGTATATGTAGGAACTTAACTAACACAAATTAATTAAGGATACATATAAATACCTGCACATTTATGGACGGATATCCTTTTCTGTTTATATATAGTTGACCTCCATCAGCATTGTTTTTTTTTACTCTGATGTGAGTACAGTCTATGGCTCCAATGACTGTGGGGAAGTTGGCAATCCTTCGAAACTTTCTCATGGTCTCTTCTTGCTCGTCTAAGGTTGCAGGCATTTTTATGAATTGATTAGACATGTGCGCTAATATCGAGGCTACTTTTTTGCATGTTGTGCTTATTGTGGGCTGAGAGACACCATGCAAGTCTGCTGTGTCATCTTGAATCTGTAAATAAACGGACAATAGTAATACTAATACTTACAAACATGTTAATTTATACTTAGGTACTTATAACTTTCTTGTACACTTTACTTACTTCGTGACGAGCCCAATTGCGTAGAGCACAAACCACTTGTAGCTCAGGACTCAAGGGACACCCTCGAGGGTCCTGCACAAGTTGTTCACGCAGCAAGTCCACAATTTTCTGGCCAAAACGTTTTGTGAACCTGTATTTGTACCGAAATTGCTCATCGTCTAGCAAGAACGGGTTGAGCCGCAGTCGATTTTCACCACCACGCCGAGGCTCCCGTTGATCCTCCAAGATGTCTACATCTTCCAAATCGACTAAATCTATCAAATCCATGTCCATTCTTGCCGAAAATCACAAAAAACTGTAAAATTGAAAAAACTTGCGCGCTCAAATAAACAACGAAAGAATGTCAATTTGACAATGACACTCTATTTTGAGGTTAGTACCAAAGATAAACTAGGGGTCTGTGTGGTTTATCTTTAAACCGTAGTTGGTCCCGGACTTAGTCTAGACCAAAGGTTTAAGTGCTTTTTATAATAACGATTTTTCTGGTCTTGGTCTAAACCCGGGTTTAAACCTGGTACCATCTTTTTATAATAAGGCTGTTTATGTCTGGTCTATCCTTTTTAACACACTGCATTGCATGTCATACGCTACGTAAGTTCCTATGTATTGTACATACTGACCTGACATAGATTCAGCGTCGAATGCGCCAGTGAAGTGACACTCCATCTTGTTCTTATATTGTTAATCTAAGGTATGTATTTTATATTATAATATAGTTAAGTACCTAGTTACTGAACAATGTTTTTTACAACACCGCCGTGTAATTTTTTTAAGGTAAATGTAGCTATTAATTTTACGCTAGGTACATTTAGTTTTGCAAGAGAACTCTAGGGCACAACAAATGTGTAAAACGTTTCGTATATTTCTACATACGTCTTTTTAATAAACTTTATACGTACCCACATAGTTTTAATGTACCAAATGGGGCCAAGGAAAGATATAAAAAATCATAAGTTGTTAAAAATACATTTCATTTCAATAAAAGACAAAATTTCGAAGTCATCATCATCATTAAGTTAAACTACCTAACAAAAGTTACACGGAATGAGTCTGAGTCACCCCTCTTCAGGTAACTACATAATCTACATATACCACTCCGGCAACATCCTATATGTATAATAGGAAAAAAACCATATAAACGGAAATGAAAAACTTTCGTAAGAACCTACAATGCCACTTTTTTAAATATAAATTTATAAAAATTATGTTAAATTACAAAACTTTAAATTATTTAATTAAACTGTTTTCAAGAGGATGGACACAAATCTATGGAAGCTGGGACCAGCACCAATAGAAATGAGTGATACGTCGTTGAAAAGGTATTTTTTTTTGCAGAAAATGAATAAGGCAGCGTTCCCACTACGCCGGACCGGCAGATCTGCCGAAAACCGGACACCGGACAGAGTGTTCACATTACATCGGATCCCGGAAGAAATTCAGACAGTCCTCAGTTGAATTTGGACCTGCGAGCACAATGGACGACGAAATTGTTGTGTTGTGGTGGTATCTTAATAGAAGGCAAAATAAAAGAAAACATTGGGTACATCCTATTTTACGGGAAAGATTTTCCATTCTTTACATCCAGGGGCGAGGGGAGCACGAGCGGGGCGAGCGGGGGACAGATACCGGCACAAACTCGTTCACATTACTCCGGGCCCGGTCGTTCTACCGGCAATTCGTAGTGACAAAACGTTCGGTAGAAATGCCGGGCTCGGCAAAAATGCCGGACCCGGGATAATGTGAATAGCTTCATATAAATTGTACAGCCACTAGCTCTTCCGGCAGATTTACCGGCGCGGCAGATCTGCCGGTCCGGCGTAGTGGGAACGCTGCCTAAGAGAAGCGACTCCTGATTTACTCCAATTAGAATAATCATACCTTGAAAGTGTTTATATTTTATTTCTGTAATTTTCATGTTTTTGTTATTTTTTGACATTCATTTTTTAATTTTTATTATTACAAATGATCATCATTCATTTTAATATTATTATATTTTATTATATCAATAAATAAAACCTGTTGAAAGTAATATCTCCCATTTTTAAAATACGTGTTCGATGTGTGACTCATCTTTATTGGACGTAGGTCCCAAAACGCCCATCCTCTTTTTAACACTAAAACTATCATCTTACTTAAAAAAATAATCAGATTTCGGAAAACAATATCCAAATTGACGTTGCGAAGGCGAGTAGCATCAGACTGGTGACGTCAGCTGCCACGGCGGTGTTGTGACTGTTCTTGTGCACAGCCACAACCTGGTTTTGACTTACCTGGAAAGTTTAAAATTATAATGTAAATCGAGGGTATCATCTTCCTACTGTACTTACCTACCTAATTTCATCAAATTTGCTCACCATACTGAGGTCTTGTTCGTCATAAAGAAATGTTAAGAGAAGAAACTATTTAAGGGGGGCATTCTCAGCCGTGGGGTGCAAGGGAGCAGTACAGCAAGGCACCGGCCCAAGGTTTTATTCTATTTCTATATTTCATTATACTACTTACAGTGTTGTTGATCCAGTCGATATAGCTAGAGACGCGCATGAACACATGAGGGTAGAAGGAATCGTCGCATGTCATAATAAACGCGGCCACCCCCACCACCACCCCGTTGTACACCAGGGGACCACCTGAGTCACCCATACAAACACCAGCTCCTGTGAAGGGACAAACTCTTATTGTTAGAGGAGCTATGGCGGCTTGACGAGTCTGGAAAATACCCAACATGTGTGGACACAAACTTTCTCACAAACACTCATGAATCCTGTGACTTCGAAGCGGGTCGGTTTTTCATGAAACTTCAAACGCACTCGATAAAACTCGTCAAACGTACCTCCAACATCAAGCAGCGCCGCGCAGAGCATGGAGTCTACGGCCGGAGCCCCCCACCGCGCGGCGCAGGTGTCTCGGTCCACCGTGCGCAGCCCCACGTGCCGCAGGCCGAGGGGGGTTGACTTGTTGCATTTCATCTACGGGGTATTACAGTAGTGGTATAGGAAGTCGACAGAAATGACTCAGGGGCTCATTGGGGTATCATGTCAAACATGGGGTTTATAACATCCATTTATTATCAAATAAGATCCGCAAGGTGAAGTGTTAGATACTCACATCAGTCTGTCCCCACCCGACAGCTACCACAGACGCGTTGTCCGGGACCACATACCCCCTCGGGGGGATGGCGGCTGGCTGCACCGAGCTGCTCCGGTAGTTGCTTATACTGGTCGGCAGCACCAACACTGCCACGTCGTTGTCTTTTTCGAATCTTCGAAGCTCCGAATATTTGTAGTCCTCGTGGACCACGATCTTGGACGTCGCATGCTCTGAGCCTCCGCGGTCATTGTAGGTAGATCCGACGCGAATGACAACTTCAGATGCCCTCAAGATGGTAGTGCCAGTAACAGCTGTAGTGTCATTGATTTTTCTGGAAAGATTTTATAGGTATGGTGTACCTAGATCATTAACTGTATGAATTATCATGAACTGCAGTGGCGAAGGGTTCACACCTTTAACACAATTCTCGTCGGCTTTGAATCTAGAAATTAATCTAAAAATGGCTAATGACGTCCGTTTCTGGCGGTATCTTCGGCAATTTCTATATTTCAGCCACCAGGGATTAGGAAGTCGGTCCTAAAAATTGGAATTATCATGATAACGAGGGGGGTGGCCTTGGCAGTTTTTGAAAACGCTTTCAAACGCAAGTTATGATTTTTTATCCACTGGCGGCGCTAGTTCTGCGTATAATAGCGCCTTCAAGGCGCAGCGAAGCTCTTGGAGGCAGCTTGTAAATTAGTGAAAGGAAAATATAGTGAGACGTTCATGATAATTTGGAGAATGGCCGACCGCTAAATCGTAACTAAGTACTCACAACTTTTTGGAATTTATTACCGAAATAAGCAGTGCGCAGCGGTGAGCACGTGGTGCTGTGTGAGTATCACGCCCCCACAGAAACCCCCCAGCTGCCTCTGACCATGCATCTGCAAATACAGTGATAAAGTACGTTACAATGAGGGCTATATAATAACTAACCGCAAATTTAAAACAAGCTTAAAATAACATAAGGAAGGCTACGTCAAACAGAAAGCATTATAGTGCCACAATCTTATCTGTTCCGGTGGCGACGTCGCTGTCATTGAATCCAGTGATGCCATCGATTAAATTTTGCCTATTTCTGGTTTAAACGACAACTCATTTCTGCTATTACCTATTTTTATAATTAGGTACATTCATAAGTATAGATAAATCAAAATATAGGGTCGAAAGTAAATTAAAGAGGATATAATATATCAAACGACATTTGTTGTATAAAAAAATTGTCCACGGCAAACAGAAACAAAATTAGTTCTGATTATGTTCTGATATAAGACATTTAATCTAGATTTTACAATGATATAGGTATGTAATATCTGTGGGTCGTGGGAATAACGAGATAGAAAACTATTGTACTTAATTATTATTTATTTATTTATGAACACTTTATTTTTTTCATTTTCTTAAGTAACAAGAAACAAGAGCATAAAATTCAAAGAAATTCAGACAATGTACAAAGGCTAATTTCCAAAAATCCATTTCTTCCAGCCAACCCTTGATACTCGTAGTGGAAGAAGAAGATGTCATTAATCATCATTATTTCGTCTAAAATCGCTGCAGGTGCGAGAAATTCTTCTTGGTATACTGCCTAAGGTATAGGTACGCAGCTTCACTCACACCTGTAATCAAAGAAAAATAAAGATTATATACTTTCATCACGACCCATCCCGTCCCCACTGCTGGGGTACGGGTCTCTCGGGAAAATATTAATAAAATTACATGTAAGTATATGGGTAAAATTATTCGTCATATTTGGCAACACTAACCTGTAGCCGCTGCAACTCGTCCTTCCAATTTTTCTAACGGAATTAAAGGCGCCTGAATACGTTATTCTTCCTGCATAAAAGCCAATATATCTAGTATTACTTTTCTTGCATCACTTTTCAGCGCTTTTGGCATTATTACACCCAGAAAATCACAAAACAAATTAAATAACGTAGCGTCAGCCTCTTCGCAGAAATTGACAACTCAAATAACGCACAGAGTATGAAAGGACGTTTGACAATGACGTCTCGTTAGTACACATTTTGACCACCGGAACAGATAAGATTGTGGCACTATACTAGCGCGCTTCTGAGCGCTAACTTGACACCGCGCTATGACGCCAAGATGTGTTGTACTACTATGGTAAACAGAGCGCCAGCGCTAGCGTCGCGTTGCGTATGACGCGCGCTAGTAACGCGTCCTGGTTTGACAAAAAGAAAGGTAACTTCATAATTTTAATTTTTAGGACCTATGTAGGTACCTCCTTATTTAACCAGAGTTTTGGGCCTTACCATCGAAACAGAAATACATGGTAAAAGTTGGCTGTCAAATAAATTATAAATGATTATTTTTTAATTTTAAACTTATAAAAATGTACAATGTAGTGTTTTGTAATATTTGTACAACGAAAAAAAATAAAACATGTTTTTTATTATTATTCCGTGGAAGTTTAAAACCCTGAAAACTGACGTATTTACTTAATGAGCCGTTTTCCTTGACAGCTGTCAGTTGAGCTTTTGGGTATGCCGATAGATGGCGTGAAAACGCAGTGTACCAACTGTCAAAAATTACATAGAGAGCAAAGAGTACTAAACTCAGAATAAGAACTGACTAGTTGTGATTAAATGTCGGGTGGTAGCGCGAGCCATCCTTCCGAGGCTCAGACTGCATGTGGCTTGGGATAGTGCTAAGTATTCTGTGAATAGTTCTACCCGCGCCGTTTGAACGGGTGCTGCGTGCGAGAACTGATTTTCTATTTTTATTCATTGTATGATCCTAAATAAGATCCCAAAGAAATACTTACAAGACAAGATGAGAATGTGTGCCGTCGCAACTTGTAAAAATAAAGGACATCATAAATTTCCAAATGATGAAAGCCAGGCGCAACAATGGATTAAGGCGACTCGGATAAATGTGCGAAAAATTGATTGGAAACTGCGAAAAGAATCATGGTTGTGTTCGGATCATTTCATACCAAATGATTTTCATTCACGTAAGTAAGTTAAATCATTCGCGGTAATGTAAATTAACCATTGTTACATAACATGATATATTATCATCATAGAGAAAATAATACTACAATACTACCTACCTACGTCACTTTCACATTTCGTTAGCGTCACAGAATAACATGTGATCTGAGTGTGTTCTGAGGGTTTGACAGTTGGAACAACCCTAGACAATGCCATCTATTTCTCCAAAAAGGAACTTTTTTTTTTTTTTAACAAACGCCTCATTAGTTATACTTAATCAAATCATAGAGAACCGGATTGCTGGCATTCTTGATTCCAACCAACCGCCCGAACAAGCTGGATTCCGCCCAGGTTTCTCCACCTCAGATCACCTCCACACCCTCAACCAGATCATCGAAAAGTCTACCGAATATAATAAGCTATTTGGCTTTTGTAGACTATGCCAAGGCATTTGACAGTCTTTCACATCCCGCAATATTTCAAGCCCTCATAGACCAAAATGTCCAGGAAACATACATAGACCTAATAAAAATAATCTACGAAAACAGTGCAGCCAATATTAAATTGCAATCAGCAGGACCCTTGTTCAATATAGAGAAAGGCGTAAAACAGGGCGACCCGCTATCTCCAAAACTATTTACTTGCACTCTCGAAGAAGTTTTCAGAAAGCTTGCGGTCCCATGGGAAGACAAAGGTATTGACGTCGGCGGCAGAAGATTAACCAACCCTCGCTTCGCCGACGACATTGTACTCTTTGCCCCGTCGGCATCAACACTCGAACACATGCTGCAAGATCTCAGCACGGCAAGCCTTCAAGTCGGATTGTCGATGAACCGGTCCAAAACCAAGATCATGTCCAATAGTGCGAAACGCAGGGTCACGGTTGACGGTCAGGATATACAATATGTCAACGAGTACATTTACTTAGGCCAGCTAGTCTCATTCGAAAACAGGCAAGATAAAGAAATCGATAGACGTATCGAAAACGCCTGGAAGAGCTACTGGTCTATGAAGCAGCTGATGAAGGGCAACCTTCCACTGTCACTCAAGCGCAAACTCGTTGACATGTGTATCTTGCCCGTCCTAACCTACGGCGCACAGACATGGTCACTGACCGAACATCAAAGACCAGACTGAAGGTTTGCCAAAGAGCGATGGAGCGTAGTCTTCTCGGTGTATAATTGACGGACCGTGTCAGGAACACCATACTACGCTCCCAAACTCGCATAGTCGATGTTGGTGTCGAGACCGCAAAGCTCAAGTGGAACTGGGCCGGCCACGTCTGCTGCATGCACCCGGACCGGTGGGCCAAGATAGCGACCGAGTGGGTGCCGGGCGACGGGCGCCGGCGGAGAGGCAGGCCGAGACGGAGATGGCGGGACTACCTGGACAAATTCGATAAAAACTGGGCTGAGGGTGCACAGGATCGAAAGGTGTGGAAGATGAAAGGGGAGGCCTTTGCCCAGCAGTGGGAAAATAAGTAGGCTATTATTATTTTATAATCAAATCATTAGTAAGTAAAGTCACATAATTTTGAAATGATCTGATAACTTACATCAGAACTCCCAACAAATAACTTTCATTATGGATATTGAATACCTTCATCATTTGAATTTCTAGAACATTTGAGAAGTATTTCTCGGACATACTGAGACGCACTGACCCTACCCGTACAACTGTGTACCTACGGTCACAGTCACATCAACAACACTTCCCTGTTTGGTGTCTGTAGGTATTATGAAAATTTAAACTTTTCATTGCTCGCGTTGACAGCTTCCATAAATATGTCGGTGGTTCTGGTAAAGCAGCAGTACCGTATAAAATGATCGAAAATACGCCATGTAAGGGTATCTCCTGACGGTGGTGGGTTGTCCCCCGACGATCCTGTTGGCGGGGGGTGCGGGGAGCGCGGGGGGCTCCCTCACAGTCACCTTGTCCTCACAGCTCCCTGAAAACATAATTATATACTATACAAGAATGTAAATCACACACACAGCAACTTAGTAGTAAAGTATTTATTACTTTTTAAAAGATTTAACATGAATTTAACACGTAATGGCACTCGCGACGATTTTAAATATTAAACGTTGTCTTGCGTCTTTCCCTTGTCGAACAACAAGATGGCAGCCGTGGCGTCCTGCGCGGCGGAAGCGAGCGGGTCCTTGACCTCTAATACGCATGCGCGAACTCGCCCATTTCAGACCAGTAGCGCCACCTAGTGTCGCCCGATGCACCTTCATCAATCAAGCGCGAGATTTGCTTACAGTCGGCCATTCTGAAGTCACTGTACGCCCCGTACAGTTTCTTCATTTGGGTTCTTCATAACCTGCAAGAGTCACATGGTTGGACCGCCTCTTAAAGCCTGCAACACTATTAGCATAAATTTGGTTGGACCGCCTCTTAAGGCCTGCAACACCAATAGTATAAGTTTGGTTGGACCGCCCTCTTAAGGCCTTCAACACTAATAGTATAATTTTGGTTGGACCGCCTCTTAAGGCCTTCAACACTAATATTATAATTTTGGTTGGACCGCCTCTTAAGGCCTGCAACACTAACAGTATAAATTTGGTTGGACCGCCCTCTTAAGGCCTGCAACACTAATAGAATAAATTTGGTTGGACCGCCCTCTTAAGGCCTTCAACACTAATTTTATAATTTTGGTTGGACCGCCTCTTAAGGCCTGCAACACTTTATGGGAACCACGAAGTTAGTTTTTTTTTTATTATTTTGGCTTAATTAAATAGAAAAGATCGATCAAATATTAAGAAAAACATGTATTTGGAACATGTTCTTACAAATTAATATATTGGTTTACATATACCATCACAATCATCAGTCTCTGGTAAGTAATAATTATTATTTTTTACCAAATAATACATAACAAGTTTTTTTTTTTTTTGTATTTTAACCATAGTCACAGGTTACAATTGCCTTTCAATTCGTTATAAATCATCAATCATAACAATTAGCTCGACTGTAAAATAAGGCATCTCTTAAAACATAAAGTAAATTAACATAAAATAATAAACTTAACGAAATACATATCTTCTAAGTATATAAGTACTCAAAATAAGGTAATCAGAATCAGTCACATTAGAGTTAGTAATATTTATAAAATTCAGTTCTTAATCCGAATCAGAATCAACAGTGTTATGAAAAAGTTTGAGTTTATCTCGGGCTAAAACATTTTCATATTTCCGACCACAATTACTTTTTCCTTTTATAACATAACGGTCATGTGGGAGAGCCTTAACTACGACATATGGTCCATCATAACGTGGCACTAACTTGCCACTTCTTAAACCTTTCTTAAAAAGTTTTCGCTGGACTAACACTAACTGTCCCACCTTAAAAGGAGCTTCGGTGCGTCTTTTTTTATCGAACATAAGTTTCGATCTCTTAGCTGCAGCTCTTGTTCTCAATGCAGCTGATTCACGCATACTGTCGAAAGTACCTGATCTCGTAGGAGCAACCAAATCGCCGGATAATCGGGGCCGGAATCCATATACTAATTCTAACGGACTGGATCCCGTGGTACTGTTAGTATTGGATTTCAGACCTAGTTGAACCTTAGGTAAATATATTTCCCAGTTGTTTTGATCATCACCAACATAGGAGACAAGAGCATCAAGTATTGTTCGATTATACCTTTCAATCTGACCGTTTGCCCTAGGACTTGCTACGGCATTCATTACGTGTTTAATTTGTCGGTCAGCACAGTATTTTTCATGACAGTCAAACGCTTTGCCTCGGTCACTGATAATTCTGCTAGGTAGTCCAAAGACCTTCATGAATTGGTCCAGCGCCTTAAGCGAGTTTGTACAGCTAGTATCTCGTACAGCCTCAATCCAAATAAATTTTGTGAAGGCGTCTATGATAGCAAATATATACATTTTACCTGAAGGGCTTTTGCAGAACGGACCGAGATGGTCAATATGAACAGTGTGAAATGGTACCATTACTTTTTCTATCGGATGTAATAGCCCAACTAATCTACCTGTAGGTTTCTTAGCATACTGACATGAAATACAGGCACGAACATACTTTTGAATAAAACGCCGCATGTTTGCAAACCAGTATTTTGTTCTCACAGCCTCATATGTTTTATTGAAGTTCACATGTCCATTATTATCGTGAAAAGACTGTACTAGTGACCAACGTGATTGCTTAGGCACTACAACTTTATTGTCGCCATTAACTTTCCTTAATAGTACCGAGTTTTCGATAGTGTAATCTACGGCTAACCCTTTTAAATTTCCACTATCTATCTGGTCGTTTAACTCGTAACAATAGAGCATATAGACTCGTCATCCTGCTGCAAACTCTCTATTAAGTCTACTTCAACACGACGCATAACTGTGCCAACAGGATTGCGACTTAATGCATCTACGTGAGCCATTGATTTTCCAGCACGATACTCTACATCAAAATCATATCCTTGTACCTCAAGCCACCAACGGGCTATACGTGGCGACAAATCACGTTTTGTCCATGTCCAGCGCAAAGCGTTACAGTCGGTTACAATTACAAATTTCAAACCGGAAACGTAAACCTTAAATTTCAGTAGGCTCATAACGACAGCTAAGGTCTCCAGTTCATAGCTGTGGTACTTTTGTTCAGCTGAAGTAGTCTGCCTGCTGGCATAGGCAACCGGTTTCCATGTACCGTCAGGTTGCTTTTGTAGCAGTATACCAGCAAGCCCTACTTTAGAGGCATCAGTATGAATCTGAGTTTCGTAATCACTATTGAACAATGCTAAGACAGGTCTATTGACTAGTATGGTCTTTATTTGTTCGAAAGCCTCAGTCTGCTCGGTACCCCAAACCCAAGGTTCATTTTTCTTGGTTAAGGTTGTTATAGGTCTGGCGAGCGAAGCAAAGTTAGGTACATACTTTCTGAAGTAGTTCGCAAGCCCCATGAACTGTCGAACCTGATGTACAGACTCGGGAACTGGAAAATCCCGGACCGCCGACAGTTTATGTTGCGATGGCCTGACCTCACCGTTACACACTTCATGTCCTAAATAATCAATTTTTGATACTAAAAATGAACATTCATCAAGTCGTAATGTCATGTTAGCCTCTCTTATCTTGCTCAAAATCGCCTTTAACCTGTCAAGCGCGTCTTCATTATTCTCAGCATAAATCAAGACATCATCCAAGTAGGCAGTAGCAAATTTAAATCGAAGTGAGCCTAAAACATCATCCATCGCCCGTTGGAACACAGAAGGCGCATTGACTAATCCCATGCTCATTCTAGTATATTGGAAGTGTCCGTCCGGCGTAATGAAAGCTGTATATTGTTTACTCTCATCATCGATCTGAATACAGTGATAGGCAGATAAAATATCTAGGCAAGTGAAGACCCGCTGCTTGCTTAACCGGTCTAACTGATCCTGAATCAATGGTAAAGGATACCTCTCTTTTTTCGTAATTTTATTCAGTGCACGATAATCAACGACAAGTCGGGTATCACCAGTTTTTTTCGGAACTAAAATCACTGGACTGGCGTAAGGAGAGTTAGATTCCTCGACTATACCCTTGTTTGATAAGTCCGTAACGATATCGCGGGTTTTTTCACGATCTTTTATTGACATCCGGTAAGGACGATAATAAATAGGTTTTTTATCTGTCAATTCAATGTGCATTTTTACTGAACATTTACCTATTTTGTTTTCGTCACCAGAGAAACAATCCGAGTAGTCGTGTAAAATTGTCTCAAGTTCACTTACGACACATGGCTCTAAATTTTCACCAATACTATACTGTTTAGCACCATCCGTAATAGTAGCTCGCGCTACGCACTGTCCTTCCGGTAAAACAACTTCACCATTACTAATATTGGTTATCGTCAAAACAGTTTTCCCGTCAATTACCTCAGCCTCACGTTGTGGAATATAACATTCAGATTTCGGAGTATTGTATTCTGTGCGATGCACTAGCATAGGACCCGATATTAATTCACTGCAAGATACAACTATTTTATTTACACCCGGCTGTAAGGTAATCCGCTCATTCGAAAAAATATTAACACGGTCAGAATCTTCGCAAACTGCGGGTAATTCGCTCAATAAATAGGCGTTATACATTTTTAAAGTTGTAGGAGTTTTTATGACATACACGTCCGGATAATCCGTAAAAGGCTGGCCTATAATAATACCTACATCTTGAACGCCGTCTGGTACAACGTACGCCTTTAGGTATTTACAAGTGGCCTCGTCAGCTGTGATGTCCACTAGCGTTTCAGCAAGGGGTGCTATCTGTGACCCTCCAAAACCCTTAATAACGCTTGTGCTAGTCATTTTATGAGTGTCCAAGTTAAGCTGTTTAGCTGCGGACTCAGTAATTGTGATACAAGAACTACCGAAATCGATAAATGCGTCCATATTTCACTCATTTACCTTAACATTCATATAATATTTAGCTCCACAATCACCTGCGTTCTGAATTAATCGGACAGTTTGTGTATTCGACTGCGTACTGCTTGCATGACGACTTTTAAACTTTAGGCATGTCTCCTTCAAATGACCCGTTTTGCCACAATAGGTACATTTTCGTAATTTTAGATAACAGCTGTTTACATCATGCCCCTTTTTATTACAAAATTCACAAATCACAGGAGAATTTTCACTTTTATCACGTATTTTATACGTACAACGCCCGGCAGTATGGCCCCGTTTTTTACAAATGTGACACTTTAGTTTACTGCTATCATATTTTTTAGCAAAATTTAACCCCGCCGCCGCATCACTGCGACGATGTGGGCCCACCGTAGACGTTGAGACATTACATTGTAGCGACGATAAATAGTTTAGTAACGTAATTGGGATCGCGGCAACCCGCAGATATTGCACCTATTTCGACCAGTTCACTACCGATTGTGCCTATTATAGCCTCTGTAATTAGTGACGGTGAAATACCACACGCGTTGCCTAACGCCAATTTATCATAATAAAACTGCAAATAATCAGTTTCAGGGCGCCTTATTACGTTAACCAAATCACGCAGCATGTTGAGGTTACTCTTACGGGACGGAAACCCTATAAGTAACTTGGCCTTGAACTCGGGCCATGTTAAGTCTATCTCTTGTAATTGGTCATACCAGCGTCTAGTATATCCTCGCAATTTAGATGAACAGTTATACACTAATGTCCTATCATCCCAACAATACATTTTAGCGAGACCTTCAACCTTACGTATCCACATTTCCATAGTAATTAGAGACAATTTCGGATCGTAGTCCGGTATAGGGTCACTGCGACCAACATAGCGTAAATTAGAATGTTCTACATACTTCGTAGTGCAGTCGGAGACATCAGCTGCAGCAGCCGCCGGCAACGACATACCCAAGCAGGTCACGGCGGCGCATGCGCGGGAAGTCGTTGATGATGGCGGGAGATGGGGCGCTGGCGGCGCGCCCGCGGGTCCGGGCCCGGCGCCGGCACACGCGGCGCACGAGCAGGCGCTCTGCGGTGGTGGCGCGGCCCTCAAGCCGGGCGGCGGTATCG
The DNA here is from genome assembly GCF_932276165.1 of Plutella xylostella. Lineage (NCBI taxonomy): Eukaryota > Metazoa > Arthropoda > Insecta > Lepidoptera > Plutellidae > Plutella > Plutella xylostella. Next base: position 6,677,713 of record NC_064007.1, on the reverse strand, counting down.
ACTGCAACGGGCCTGCGTGGCCCTGTGGTGGTGGCGCCGCCTGTGTGACCGACGACGGCGTGTGCTCGACACATGGCGATACCGCTGCACCGGCCGCCAGTGGCGACGGCAGCGGCGGCGACTGCAGCGGCGTCGGCGGCGGGTCGTGACGCCCGAAGCTCAACGACCGCCCGCGCCCTGTGCCCAACACGCCGGTCGACTCCTCTGCAGGCGTAGTAGCGTCAGTAATTGCAACCGGTAATGGCGGCGTCATGGCGCCATCGCTATTTTCTGGATATGGGCGTACTTCCACTGGATGCACCACGTTAGCACTTGATCTTAACAAAGTTTCGAGAGAAGCGATGCGTTTTTCCAACTTCCGTGCTTCTGCATCGGCTATTAGTTTTTTACGCAACTTGCGTTCTTTTTTATCGGATCTAGATCCCATTTTTACCACGCATTCACTGATACTTTTTAACACATCACATCACATGGGTTATCCCACTTCTGAGTTATACAAGAATGTAAATCACACACACAGCAACTTAGTAGTAAAGTTATTTATTACTTTTTAAAAGATTTAACATGAATTTAACACGTAATGGCACTCGCGACGATTTTAAATATTAAACGTTGTCTTGCGTCTTTCCCGTGTCGAACAACAAGATGTAGCGATGCGCGATTATAAATGATACTACATTAATTATTCGATTATTACAATCATTCGATTATTCGATTATCATTTTAGAGTATTACTAATCATTTACCACTACTTTTGTATCGCTACTTATTCGTCGCTACTTTTTCATTTACTATTTATTCATCGCTACTTTTGCATTTACTAATCATTTACCACTACTTTTGTATCGCTACTTATTCGTCGCTACTTTTTCATTTACTACTTATTCATCGCTACTTTTGCATTTACTAATCATTTACCACTACTTTTGTATCGCTACTTATTCGTCGCTACGTCGTATAAACCCTGCTTATTTTGACATTTTGTAAATAGTCCGATTAAAAAAACTAAATCAATTGAAACTACCTATTAATTTTATTTTATTATATTATAAGTAGGTACTTACATAGGTATATTATATTTATAAAGACAAAAACTAGGTAATTAATATATAACACTGCTAAAAACATCCCTTAGGTACCTAGGTACTTTCACAGATTTATAATGGTTTAAAAACCAAACTAGTTGTTATTCGATATTCCCACCCCTAGTAGTGTCCGTTAGACACCCCGTCTTAGCGGCGCCCTGGTAGATGGCGCCATAGCTGACCGTCGCCGGCGCGTCTGTGTTCAACTCGCCGCGCCCGCGCCCCTTTCATACGTCTTACTCATCATTACATTGTTGCAAATAATCGAATCGGTCATCCACCGCTACTTTTGCATTTACGAATACAAGTAGCGGTCAAGTTAGAATCGATAATCGAAGTAGTGGTGCTTATTCGATTATTGCAATAAGTATATCGCTACTTTGATATTCGATTATGGAGAGTAGCGGTAGTGGTGTATTCGATTATTGATATAAGTGATAATCGCGCATCGCTAACAAGATGGCAGCCGTGGCGTCCTGCGCAGCGGAAGCGAGCGGGTCCTTGACCTCTAGTACGCATGCGCGAACTCGCCCATTTCAGACCAGTAGCGCCACCTAGTGTCGCCCGATGCACCTTCATCAATCAAGCGCGAGATTTGCTTACAATACCTACCTACACGTAGTCCATATTTTTTATGAGAAATTCCTGATCGCATAAAATGTATGGATCGCATAAGGATAAAATTGTTATTCTTAAGGCAGGTACCTAAGGTAGATAATACATACGTATAATGTTGAAAAAAAAAATCTCACTCTTTTACTGGGGATTGACTACAAAGAAATAGAAATTCTTCTACTTTTTAAATAGACATTGATTAAGTAACATTCTTTTGCCATAGAAAATTGAAGGAGCTTCGTATAAAGTACCACATATACACATAGATATTATGTAGATATCTACCCAATTGTACTCTACCATACTTAACTACCGTAAATAATAAAGCTTACCATAGTAAAATAGCACAGTCATAATTAGTAACTTCATACTGAAAACCATCACTTTCCTGTTTATTACCCGTCAAAAAGTAAGTAAAAATTGCGATGGCCAAGCCATGGCCATCGCAATTTTATTTATTGTAGCTTTTTTACTTGTCTAAGGCGAAGCAATGAGGACGGACATATAAAAGTACAAGGTGTTGCAATAGTGGTAAATAATTATAGTAAAGGTGAAAATCTACAACTCTTTGTGTCTTGTCTATCCTTTTTAACACACTGCATTGCATGTCATACGCTACGTAAGTTCCTATGTATTGTACATACTGACCTGACATAGATACAGCGTCGAATGCGCCAGTAAAGTGACACTCCATCTTGTTCTTATATTGTTAATCTAAGGTATGTATTTTATATTATAATATAGTTAAGTACCTAGTTACTGAACAATGTTTTTTTTACAACACCGCCGTGTAATTTTTTTTAAGGTAAACGTAGCTATAAATTTTACGCTAGGTACCTTTAGTTTTGCAAGAGAACTCTAGGGCACAACAAATGTGTAAAACGTTTCGTATATTTCTACATACGTCTTGTTAATAAACTTTATACGTACCTACATAGTTTTAATGTACCAAATGGGGCCAAGGAAAGATATAAAAAATCATAAGTTGTTAAAAATACATTTAATTTCAATAAAAGACAAAATTTCGAAGTCATCAACATCATTAAGTTAAACTACCTAACAAAAGTTAAACGGAATCAGTCTGAGTCACCCCTCTTCAGGTAACTACATAATCTACATATACCACTCCGGCAACATCCTATATGTATAATAGGAAAAAAACCATATAAACGGAAATGAAAAACTTTCGTAAGTACCTACAATGCCACTTTTTTAAATATAAATTTATAAAAATTATGTTAAATTACAAAACTTTCAATTATTTAATAAAACTGTTTTCAAGAGGATGGACACAAATCTATGGAAGCTGGGACCAGCACCAATAGAAATGTATATGTCGCAGGCATCTGGTTTAATCCCCTGTTTGATTGAACCACTAGCCCGTTCATTGGATGGCGCTGTTCAGTTGTATGACTAGGCCGAACGTTGATTGTACAAGCGTCACAAAACGTCCAACTAGTTAGCTGACTTAAAATCAGTCAGGTGGTGAATAAAACAAATATGGCGTCTAACCGCTAACAGCTGACACAAAAAGCACATATATTGTTAGTTTTTTTGCAAATAAATTAGCTTTAAAGTGCGTTATTTGTGTTAAAATAGTGTGACAACATGGATTTACCTATTATTACGCCGCGGGCGGATAGTTTCAAAGAAAAAAAGTGGCGAAACTGGATAATTATGAACAACAATATGAAGGTACGTTTATTGTTATTGTTTAGTTAATTTGTGAGATAAGAGCTTTGTAACATAGTCTTTTTGTTGACTCTTGTCTGGTGATGTTCACCCTAACCAGACATTACAAAGTTGCTATACTATATCCCATTCAACGACTTCGCTGAATGACGTTCAGTCAAGACGTCGAACGTTACAATCAACGACTTGACGAGTTGTCCTTTAGTCATACAACTGAATACCGCCATCCAATGAACGGGCTAGTGGTTCAATCAAACAGGAGATTAAACCAGTTGCCTGCGACATATATACGTCGTTGAAAAGGTTTTTTTTTTGCAGAATATGAATAAAGAGAAGGGACTCCTGATTTACTGTCCAATTAGAATAATCATACCTTGAAAGTGTTTATATTTTATTTCTGTAATTTTCATGTTTTTGTTATTTTTTGACATTCATTTTTTTAATTTTTATTACCAATGATCATCATTCATTTTAATATTATTATATTTTATTATATCAGTAAACAAAACCTGTTGAAAGTAATATCTCCCATTTTAAAAATACGTGTTCACGTGTATTACGCCCTAACTGTCATCAGGAGAGAGAGTGCAATGTCTATGAAAAATACTTGCTTCCGACGAATTTATTTCAAAATGGACAACTTATAAATACGGATTAGACGTCATAATATTTTTTTGCTAACTTGAAAAGAGCTATCCAACGATGTGTAACTCATCTTTATTGGACGTAGGTCCCAAAACGCCCATCCTCTTTTTAACACTAAAACTATCATCTTACTTAAAAAAAATAATCAGATTTCGGAAAACAATATCCAAATTGACGTTGCGAAGGCGAGTAGCATCAGACTGGTGACGTCAGCTGCCACGGCGGTGTTGTGACTGTTCTTGTGCACAGCCACAACCTGGTTTTGACTTACCTGGAAAGTTTAAAATTATAATGTAAATCGAGGGTATCATCTTCCTACTGTACTTACCTACCTAATTTCATCAAATTTGCTCACCATACTGAGGTCTTGTTTGTCTTAAAGAAATGTTAAGAGAAGAAACTATTTAAGGGGGGGCCTTCTCAGCCGTGGGGTGCAAGGGAGCAGTACAGCAAGGCACCGGCCCAAGGTTCTATTATATATTGTAAGGACAGAAGTGAAATTGCAATTAAAAAAAAAAGAATTATTTATTAACCTAAAAACTAATCACATGTATTTACAAAAATTATAACCAAACTTAACAAACTAACAGAGGAACAGAATTATTACCAATTATACAAATCAACAATAGAAATCAAAGAAAGACACAAATACCGAACAGCAGATTACACCACGAGCAGAGCTTCCGCACGCCACCGAGTCCAGCCGAGAAAAGAGGCCTGCGCCACCGTTCGCTGCGCTTTTATAGGGAACGCCCGGCCCTTGCTCCTACGTAGGGTAGTAGGATCCAACACGGCCATCCTGATCATGCGTCGTCCTCGACAGCATCTGATATGTCCGGCAAGTGCTGCGCGGGTGCCTCGCGGGTCTCGCTGGCAGGACGGGAAGGACCAGCGACTGGCTCTGGGTCCTGGTGAGCGGGGGTGGTGGTGTCCTCGGACAGGTCGCCTTCTGCGAAACGAACAAAACATTATAACCAGTGCTAGCATAGCACACTGGCGTCTGGCCTACTCTTCACAGCCATTCGTTTCATCATACAAGGCCCTTTTCAGTCATCAAACACACGTACCAACTAGCTACATAAGTTTATGCAGTACTAGGACTGTATCTTAGTACTTCATAAAGTTCCATTCATCACACATTAACATTACAACTCATGTCATCATCAGCCGTACATCGCACAATACACACACATGGATCCATGTTCATACGCTGTCATATGGGGCATTTTATAGCCAAAAGGATCGTCTCGCAGTCCGTCCTCCATATGACCCATCATGTAGGGCAATTACCAAATCGCCAAAAGGATCGTCTCGCAGTCCGTCCTCTACATGTACTTGTACCCGTGAGAGACTTGTCAGGTACCTCGCAGTTTACCTGACGTAGGCGTCTCGCAGTCCGCCTACCGCCTCATCACATGGAGATCTACACGGCTCTCTATAGCAATGCAGACCCCTTAAAGTGCACAAACATATGTACTCACGCTCAAAGAATGCAGCGCAAGTCTCAGGGCACCACTCCCCTTTCCATGGCACCATATATTGAGCAGCAGCTTGCGTCATCTTCCCATAGGAACTTGCCAACAACCGCAGCTCATACCGCCCACTTGGCAGAGCGCGTGTGACTCTGTACGGGCCGCGCATGCCGTGATCCATCTTCCCAGTAGCCTGCGAAAACTTAATAACAAAGACCAAATCGTTCACATTAAACACCCTTGGAGGGCATCTGTTACGGTTCACATACTGGTCCTGTCGAGATTGGTTTTGTCTCAACAGATCACTCGCTCGGGCTCGGCGTAACTCCCTTTGAGCTTCCCGATTTGGTTGTTCGCCTTCGAATGAAATGTCACGGACTAGTGACCTGATGACAGGGGTCGCTGCGTCTGCACCCACCAATAGGTTTAGTGGCGAGGCCTGGGTCGTCTTCTGCTTGGTCACGTTTATGGTCAGCTGCAGCCTCCACAGCGTCTCAGACCAGGCCGCCCCTTTGTGGTTGGTCTCGATGCGGAGTAGGTTGAGAACTGTGCGGGCATACCTCTCAACTTGCCCATTTGATTGGTGCATCTCTGCCGTTATCAGGTGTATCTCTGACCCTATCTCTTTTACAAAGTCTAGAAACCTAGCAGACTGATACATTCTACCTCTATCTGTTACAATGAGTTTTGGTGCACCAAACAATGAAACTGCATTTGTAAACACACGTAAAAGTTCCTCAACATCCTGCCTATAAATTGGGTAAAGCAACGTGTACTTAGTAAATGCATCCACAATAAGTAGTACGAACTTAAAACCATTCGATTCGGGAAGGGGACCCAGTACATCTGAATGCAGCACTGAAAAGGGCTGATCAGGTTTTTCCCATGAAGTTATATTTTGCTGTTGAGACCTAGGTACACGTTTCTTCGAAATACAAATCAAACAGTGCTCAATGTATTTTTTAACAAACTGTCTTAGGCCTGGGAACCAAAAGTGTCTTAATACTAAATCCAGGGTTTTGTCGTAGCCAATGTGATTGTGCTCATCGTGAAACACGCGAAGTAAGCTAAGTCTATGACCGCGAGGAATATAACAAAGGAGTCGCGACTGTTCGCCTACTGGCGAGTACTTGTAATACAGAAGATCATTTTTCTCAACATAGCGATTGGGGTCCAGGCCACCCTCTCTAAGTTTCTCGAGGAGGTCTCGCGTTTCATTATCTGCAGCTTGTGCTATTTGGGCCCAATTGCGATGTTGAGTCACATTCAGTACTTCGCGAACGGGGTTCCTACTCAGGTAATCGGCATGTGACATCATCGTTCCCTTTCGGTATTCCATATCAAAAGTAAAGTCCTGGAGATAGATCCACCAGCGGGCCACTCTCGGAAGCAGGTCCTTTTTACGTTCGGTTGATTTGAGAGCATTGCAGTCTGTAATAAGTTTAAATTGAAGCCCAATCAAATAGTGTCGAAAGTTCTGCAATGCTTTCACAACAGCCAACGTCTCTAATTCATATGAGTGATACCTACTCTCTGCGCCTTGAGTGGTCCGGCTGAAGTAGGCTACAACTCTTTTGTTACCGTCCGGGTGGGTTTGCAAGAGAACCGCGCCGTACCCAACGCTACTCGCATCAGTATGCACCTCCGTAGGTAATTTTGGATCAAAGATAGCTAAGACAGGCTCGTTAGTTAAAATTGTAATAATTTCCTGTCGCACTTTCTCCTGTTCGGTACCCCACTTAAACTGTGCGCCCTTTTTGGTTAGTTGGGAGATGGGAAACGTTTTAGTCGCATATCCCTCGATATACTTCCGGAAATAACCAGCTAGCCCTAAAAACTGCCTGACCTGTTTTACGTTCTCCGGAGCGGGTGAATTTACCAGTGCTTGAATCTTATGAGGACTCGGCCTAACCTGACCTTGACTTATTATTCGCCCAAGATATTCGACTTCAGTGGTTAGAAAGACACATTTTCGTAAATTTATCGAAAACCCTGCCTCGGTTAAGGTGGCGAGTACTTTCCTCAGCAACTCTATCCCCTCGTCTATTGTGGTACTCATCAGCAGCACGTCATCGATGTAAACCAGGACTTGTCCCGCGTCTATAAATTTGCGCAATGTTTTATTAATAATCCTTTGGTACACGATTGGCGAATTTGAGAGTCCATAGGGCATTTTTAAATATTCGTAGTGCCCCTCGGGTGTGACGAATGCTGTCCGATGTATTGATTCATCACTGATCCTTTTTTGGTGAAAACCCGAAGCCATATCAAGTGAGGAGTATGGCGTTATATTTTTATCACCTAGGCGGTCGATGTGATCGTCGATCAACGGTAACGGATATCGCTCTTTGACAGTCACCCTATTTAAAGCGCGGAAGTCGACGCAGAGACGGTCCGACCCGTCCTTCTTCTTCACTAGGATTATAGGACTAGAGTATTCTGACTGCGATTCCCTGATAATATTCTTTTGTAGAAGGTCATTGATGATTTCGCGAACTTTGAGTTTTTCAGCGATCGATAATTTGTAAGGCCGATAGGTGACGGGTACATCACTAGTTACATTGATATGCATTTCGCCCGTGGTCACAGTAGTGGTTGCTGTGCCTGTTATAAAGAAATCCGCAAAATCATCAATTACCCTCATGAGAGAATCACGCTCGGTACCTTTTAGCGGGGTAGTTATAAGTGCTTCCGTTTCTTTTGTCACGGTGAAAACGTGGGCATTTTTATCACTGACAGGCGTACGAGTTAGATATTGGCAGTCTTTAGTTCTAACGTAGGTAATACCATCCCTATTTAAAATGTCGGTTCCGATGATTAAGGGTGTTTTCATAAACGTGGCTGGCACCACTATAAAATCAGCTTCTATCGCAATGTTGGCGAATTGGACCGTAAGAGTTGTGCATGACGTGGCTACAATTTCATGGTTACTAATGCCCCTTAACACGCACCTAGTAGGCTTTAATGTAGGGTTCAGATGTTTTATTACGTCAGATGATACGAGAGAAACATTAAGTGCCCCACTGTCTATTAATACGTCGACCGGTACGCCTTGAATTACAGCGGTAGTTATGTCGTTTGTTTTTCCGTGGAATCCTGACAAAAATTTACATTTCGATTGTTATGCTGACCTTGAGGGCCAGTCGATCTTTCTTTCGCAAAACAAACACTCTCCGTGTGCCCTATCTTTTTACAAAACGTGCAGGTCGGAGCACCAGGCCGTGCTTTGAAGGTCGATTCTGACGGCTTAAACCTCTTGGGACAGTTATGAGAGAGGTGGCCATGCCCCTTGCAGTTAAAACAGATTTTACGTTGGCTCTGATCCGCATGTTCTGTACCACGTTTTCGTGATGGATGGTCCGTCTTTGTTTTAATGAAAATAGCCTTGTTTTGCTCTGGTTTTACATAAATAGACAGAAAAGACACAAGTTTTTCCGAAGAAAGTTCGGCGTTCGCTGCCGCTGCTCGCACCTGTGCATCTTCTATTCCACGGATAACAATCTGTGTTACTAACTCGTCGGGAAGTCCTTTAATTATATGTAGGCGTAACAAAGTACGACGCGCGTATTCCGCGTATGAACTAAACTTACTAGAAGTCGTGCACATTGTCTCGAATAGTATCGTCGCGTAGTCAAGTTTGCGAGAACAAAGCGGCTTAAATTCCCGCTTGAAGCTGCTCCACGATCTATCGGTCGATACCCATTCGTTTAGCCAAGTTCTAGCGTCACCTTTTAAACACCCTGCTACACGTGATAAGCATTCTTTGTCATCCCAGCGATTAGCTAGTTGCGCGCGGTCCACTTCATCACACCAAGAGTCCACGTCATGAATTGACGGGTCAAAGTTTGACACATAGTAATGTGAACGTCCCGGGTTTACAAATTGAAACGCGTCAACAATCGCTTGAGTAACCGACGAGGCCGATGGGTCTGGTTGTGAGATGGGGGTAGAAGTGAATTTACTTTCTATCATTTCGAGCCGAGACAAAATCGTATCGAGTGTTCGCGATTCTACGGGAACAGGATTAGGTGTCGCACTAACGTATGACGCAGGTGGCGACGTCACAGGAGATCGAACCCTGGGGGGTGTACGTTCATAACGATGACGTGATCTACGTGAATGTTTTCGCGACCGATCGCGCCTTCGTTCTCGTCGATGCGACCTGCTGCGCGATCTACTCCGCGAACTATGCGTGTTAGGCATGATTGTTTTGTACAGAAAAAATAGTGAAAAACACACAAGTGGGCAATGATAAAGTTCCTCTGTTTTTGAATCAAAAATTGCTCAAGAAACGCAAATGTGGGTGTTGGATTGGAATCCCACTTCTGATGTAAGGACAGAAGTGAAATTGCAATTAAAAAAAAAGAATTATTTATTAACCTAAAAACTAATCACATGTATTTACAAAAATTATAACCAAACTTAACAAACTAACAGAGGAACAGAATTATTACCAATTATACAAATCAACAATAGAAATCAAAGAAAGACACAAATACCGAACAGCAGATTACACCACGAGCAGAGCTTCCGCACGCCACCGAGTCCAGCCGAGAAAAGAGGCCTGCGCCACCGTTCGCTGCGCTTTTATAGGGAACGCCCGGCCCTTGCTCCTACGTAGGGTAGTAGGATCCAACAATATATTATTTTATATTTCATTATACTACTTACAGTGTTGTTGATCCAGTCGGTGTAGCTAGAGACGCGCATGAACACATGAGGGTAGAAGGAATCGTCGCATCTCATCGCAAATGAGGTCACCCCCACCACCACCCCGTTGTACACCAGGGACCACCGGAGTCACCCCTGCAAGCACCGGCTCCTAGGGAAAAACTCTTATTGTTGTTCACGCGTGTAAACGCGCCATAAGTGCAAACTGTTAATCTGTGAAACTAGTGTAATCTGTGTCCATAAAAAACTATATCTTTTCTTCTCTATGCTTAATACTATTGTTCGATTGTTAATGATTGTTTGCAACTAAAATGTAAAACGATACTAAAATGTGTAAAGTTAATTAAACTACGCTATTATACAAGAAGAACCCAAGACTTCTCATTTACTTATGTTTTATAATAAACATAATTTGGCGACCGTAAGACGAGAACTTCTGCAATGACCGATTAACAACGCGGCGCATTCGCAGCCAAGCTCAAGATCCCGCCATTTTGCCCAACTCGAAGGAAGCCAAACAAATTGTTCCCGCTATAAATGATCATGATCAAGACCCAGCCTGCTATCACGACGACCGACGAACGAGCAATCATCAGGGTATCGTCCAGATTTCACGTCAGGGTATCTACAAGATTATTGAGGACGTCGATCCGACACATCAAAACTGCAGCGTCACCTGTGCAGCAGCCGTCTGAGACTCCGGAATATTCTACGCGGCAGACCTCCACACCATCTTCGAGTTCTACAAACGGCAGCGGCAGTGGCTATCTCCACCAGATCGGCTTGGCCTATTAGTTAAGTGTCCAAATCTCTAATTTCAAGCATTCTATCTATCTTCAAGTTAACAAATGCTTCTTTCTAGTTCCTAACAACTTTCTCTGCTATTTTCTACTACTGCAAACAATGTCATCTTCCTAATAAGATGATAATGTAGTCTATTTTTTATAAAACTAGCTAGAGACTTGTAAGTATTCTGCTATTACTTTCAAGTAGGATTCCTACTTCAGATGCTTACCTATTTTTCTTAAGTCTCACTAGTTTTCATTTCAGTCTAGTTCTCATAGAGCTAGCTGGAGACTTTGTAAGTGTGGCTGCTATTTCCAAGTAAGTAGGTACCAATTCCTATTTCAGCGACTTACCTAGTGTTTTAAAGTCTCCCTAGTTTTCAATATTCAGTCTAGTTCTTACAGAGCTAGCTGGAGACTTTGTAAGTTTTCTGCTATTAATTTCAAGTATTCATACTTCAGAAAACTTACCTATTGTTTTAAAGTCTCTCTAGTTTGCTATACCTAAATTCTTTTAGAATTATCTAGAGGCTGTAAGTTTCTGCTATTTTCAAGAAAGTAGGTAACTATTCCTACTTCAGAAACTTACCTAGTTTTTATAAGTCTCACTAGTTTTCAATTTTCCCCCAAGTTTTTTTGCATTCTTTGTTTGCAACAAGTGATCAGCATTGCTCTGCCGACCAATTTCAGCTGGGCCGCTATCCTGCGAGGTTCGTGCACGTCACAACGAGTGTCCTCCGCCCAGAGTCAGCCTACGTTGAGCAGTGCCCCAGATCCTGTGGTCAAGTCTTCGCGGTCAGCGGTAACAAGTCACCGAGGAGGAGCGTGAGACACCACCTATCTATTTTTGTACATTCAGTTGCACTGCACTGCTATTTTAAATCTATTGCTATCGTAACAAACAAGCATGACAGAGCTAAAGGCACTTTTTGCCAAGCGTAGCTCCGTAAAGGGCCGCTTAACAAAGTTTCATAACTATCTTGACACTATACTATCAAAAACTGAACCAAGTGCAGAGCAGCTTAATGAGCTTGCGCTAAGATTGGCAAAGATTGAGTCATTGGCCAAAACATTTGATGATTTACAATGTCAGATCGAGATTTTAAACTCTGATGCATTAGATTCAGAGCTTGATGAGCGGGAACTTATTGAGCAAGATTTCTATAAATTTATATCCAAAGCCCAGCTTATCCTAAGCAATGAGAAGCCTAAATCTAATGCATCCAATAGCATGCCTTCTGGAGGTCCATCGTTTAAACTTCCACAAATTCAAATATCAAAGTTTGATGGCTCACTTCACCACTGGCTCGAGTTTAGGGACATGTTTGTATCACTGATACATGAGAATCCGAGTATACAGCCCGTTCATAAGTTCCACTACCTTAATTCCTACCTAGAAGGAGAGGCTGCCCGTGTCACATCAAACTTAGAGATGTCAGTGTCTAACTATGACAAAGCATGGTCTTTACTATGTGATCGGTTTAACAACAAGAGGCAATTGATAAGTTACCATTTAAATTCACTCTTCAACACTGAAAAATTAAACCGTGAGTCAGACAGATCACTGCGTACGCTGATTGACAATGTTAACAAGAACCTGCGTGCACTTGCCAGCCTCGGTGAACCGACAGACAGTTGGGACACTTTGATTATCCATATGATAACATCAAAACTGGATTCTCCAACCAATCTAAAATGGGAAGAGCATCGTAACACTTTAAGTGACTCTCCCACACTTGCAATTTTTAACAAGTTCCTGAAGGATAGAGCCGATGTACTAGAATCATGTAGCAACAACAAGTTTGACCAATCTAAGCCACAAACGCCTCACAAATCACAAGCGAAAACTTATACTTGCACGGCACAACTCTCACACAACACTAACCCGACATTTGCATGTGTGTTTTGCAAGGCAACTCATAGAATTTATGATTGCCCTAATTTTTTAGCGTTGCCTGTTGAACAACGAATTGCTGAAGCTGCTAAATTGGGATTATGTTTTAATTGCCTCCGCTTGGGTCACCATAGCTCCCGCTGCCCCATGGGTCCATGCCGGGAATGCAGAAAACGCCACAACAGCCTGCTGCATAAGGTTTTACCTTCTCCACAGCCAGCAACGAGCGCCTCTTCTGTTGCACAAGCGGACACGGCGGTCAACATCAGCGTCCAGCCGACTAATCTAGTTTTTCTGTCAACAGCACTGCTACGGGTCATAAATCCAAAAACTAATAAAGAATGCGTTGTGAGAGCACTATTGGACTCAGGTAGCCAGTCTAGTTTTATAACCGAGTCCCTAAAACAAACACTAGGTTTGGATGCCTTACCTACAAACATTAAGGTAATCGGCATAGGCAATACCAACAGCAGTTCCGTTAGTGAACGCAGTATTGTCCAATTTCAGTCAACAAATTCGGATTTTAAGGTCACCCTATCATGTTCTGTCCTAAGGGAAATAACAGGTGACCTTCCCAAGGTCCATGTGGATTTAAAAGAATTTAAATTTCCACCTAAAATAATGTTAGCTGACCCAAGTTTTAACACCCCAGCGCCAATAGATGTTCTCATCGGTGCCGATATATTTTGGGATGTTGTCGGCGACAAACAGCAATCATTAGGAAAAGGCAAGCCATACTTGCGCAGTTCACAATTAGGTTGGATCGTGTCCGGCCCTATGTGTATTGATAATTGTGAACCTATCTATAATTCGCGAAGTAACTTTTCCCTCTCTCTCCATAACATGCAGGAGGATGTCACTCTGAACAACCAGTTTGCCCGCTGCTGGGGGCCCGAAGTGCTTCCCCAGTCTAAGCCTTTACTGAGTGACAGCGAGATAGCTTGTGAGAAATATTTACTTACAAACACTACTCGCCTAGATAATGGTCAGTTTAGTGATAAACTGCCTGATTCACCCGAGTGTCTTGGTGAATCCTATATTAATGCTAAAAAGCGATTACTCGCTCTAGATAATCTTTTCAGGAAGCAGCTTGAACTTAAGACAGCCTATTCTACATTTATTCAGGAACATTGTTCTGAATCAGCTGTTCTTAACCCTGAACCTGTCAACTATTTTGGGTGTGATGACACCGAAGCTGAGCTCCTAAACATATTAGAGTGTCTTACAGATACTTTGAGTTCAGCATGCTTACATTTAAGAAATTTCAGGCCTAACTTGCCATCGTTTTTCAAAAATTCTAATCATAATTTAAATGTAAACGAGACTTTCAGTGATTCCACCAATACTTTGGGTTTAGGTTGAGATGCAACCACTGACAAGCTAAGGTATTTCTATTTAATTTCAAATAAAGTCAGCCCAGTGAAATCACTAAAAAGATAATACTTTCTATATTTCTATATTTTCTAATGTACTTATATTTTTTATAACTTCTAGTGCAGTCCAATTCAAAATGCTATCAACTACCTATAGTTACATAAGCTTTATTGGGACGTAACTGTACCTAATTATTAATGATATTATTATTAAAACACTGGGAATTTTTATAAGCTTATTTAGCCCATATTCTAAACATTTTATGTTCCCAGGCGAGCCTTTTGTGACGACCCAACATGCATAGAGCTTCACTGTTTATGTGAACTCCCATCTAAAATAAATATGCATATGGCTGGTCCTTTCTCCATTCTAAGTAGGTTTTAATAATTCAAATTTCAAAGACCAATTGTTTATGCTTAACTTAAACTAAACTATTTTGTATGTCAAAGATACAAATGTGTACATCTCGAGGCAGTGATTGAGCTGTCAAATTATTGGTTCTACAAGGTAAATTTTAAATTTTTTAAGCATTATCTAAGCATCTAATGTTGCGGCAATTGATTCCATCAACTTCAATTTTATACTATCTATCTATCTCACGCTCCTTATTTCGTTGACTTGTGAGACGCTGGAATTTAATCCGCAAAGTACCACTTTAAAAGGGTCATGGGCTACACAAACCTCACGTTTGAGGATACTTATTTTTTCACTAATATTTTTATTAGTCGCCGTCTATGTCCCCTATCGTCCTATCGTTTTGTCCTTAAGACCATAAGTTTCTTTCTCTTGGACATTTTCTAATTGGCCGGCCGTTAATGTCGCTGCCGTCTCCGAAGAAAGAAGAATCAAGAATGCCTCCGTGCTACGCAGCAAGCGAGCACCTCCGATAGCAATGCCTGGAGCCGACGCAAAGTCACGAATGGCCGACGTGCAATCGATGTGCATAGTGATTGAAGATCCCTTCAACCGGGGGGACTATGTTCACGCGTGTAAACGCGCCATAAGTGCAAACTGTTAATCTGTGAAACTAGTGTAATCTGTGTCCATAAAAAACTATATCTTTTCTTCTCTATGCTTAATACTATTGTTCGATTGTTAATGATTGTTTGCAACTAAAATGTAAAACGATACTAAAATGTGTAAAGTTAATTAAACTACGCTATTATACAAGAAGAACCCAAGACTTCTCATTTACTTATGTTTTATAATAAACAATTGTTAGCCGAGCTAGATATGATATATATATATATATATATATATATATATATATATATACAGTCATACTTTCTCACAAACACTCATGAATCCTATGACTTCGAAGCGGGTCGGTTTTTCATCAAACGCACTCGATAATACTCGTCAATCATCTGCATAAGTCGGTTCAGCCTGTCGACGAGTCGGATATACGAGCTTACCTCCAACACCAAGCAGCCCCGCGCAGAGCATGGAGTCGGGGAGTTCTGGGACCTCCTGCCTCCACCGCGCGGCGCAGGTGTCTCGGTCCACCGTGCGCAGCCCCACGCGCCGCAGGCCGAGGGGGCTTGAGTTGTTGCAGTTCTCCTACGGAGTATTACAGTTGTGGTATAGGAAGCCGACAGAAATGATTCAAGGGCTCATTGCGGCATCATGCCAAACATGGGGTAGGTATATATCCGTTTATTATTAAATAAGAAATTAGGTCATTACTTACCTACATATAAATGCCGATAAAATCAACAAGGTGAAGTGTTTGATACTCACATCAGTCAGTCCCCACCCGACAGCTACCACAGACGCGTTGTCCGGGACCACATACCCCCCCGGGGGGATGGCGGCTGGCTGCACCGAGCTGCTCCGGTAGTTGCTCACACTGGTCGGCAGCACCAACACTGCCACGTCGTTGTCTTTACTCTTCGAATAATATTTGTAGTCCTCGTGGACCACGGTCTTGGACGTCGCATGCTCTGAGCCTCCGCGGTCATTGTAGGTGGATCCGACGCGAATGACAACTTCAGATGCCCTCAAGATAGTAGTGCCAGTAACAGCTGTAGTGTCATTGATTTTTCTGGAAAGATTTTTTAGGTATGGTGTACCTAGATCATTCACTGTATGACTTTGATGCGTGTTTTGAAACTATACAAGGCCAGAACGCAGAGGTTGGGACTGAAGGAAAATGAAGCCATGATTTACTTCAAAGTATACAAGGCCATTACGCACTAATCGCGTATATTTTTAAGTAAGTTGGGCCAAAATGATGGCTTGAAAATATATTGCAGCAGTTACCACTGCGTACTAATCGTGTATATTTTCAAGTGCCAAGCGGCAATGCGAGCACTTGAAACTATACGTGATTAGTTATCAGGTAGCCCTTTTGAATTGTTGCTTTCTCTTTCTTTCATGCGAAATATTAATAAGTCTTTTTGTTTCTAAACATTGCATCATCATTCCGCACTTGGCATTGTTTTCGTAACGTGTTTTTGTTTACATCGTACAGTTAAAAAGTTAATTTTAAACTGTAGAACTGTTGTAAATAGTAAAAATGATCTCAGAAGAGGGTGTAGAACAATTCATAAAAGACAATTACGGGATTTTATAGATCTATAGGGTACTACCTTCTACACTCTCGAGTAATGAATAAGTCCAAGTAGCAACAAGTCAACACCAAATGACCCCAATATTTTAAAACATTTAATTTAGAATTTGATCAAAGTTTTCGTTTTTAGTTAGTTATAATAATATTTTGATGGGCTATTAAATGTACCTACTTTAATATTGCCGACGGCGTCATTAAGCTTGTCTTTTCCGTTCAGGAGCTACCGTCACTGGAGCTTTTTCATTGCTCGTGAGTGTAGTAGGTATATAGGTATTACTCTTAATTCATTTAAAAATAATAAGATATTAATATAATTACTTGCAAGTATGATTGCTATAAATATCAATCAAATTAGAGCTTGTTCATCTTTATTAACATTCTATAGGTATGTCAGGCAGAACAAGTAAATTGTAGTCATGTACATTTAACCGAAATATTTAAGTAAATCAGAATCAGCATGTAGGTATAAATTATATGCGACAAGTACGCCAATCAAGCAATGTGCGTAATAGCAATGTATATTTTCAAGAACGATTCAGCAAATCCCAACTTGAAAGTATACGCGATTAGTACGCACAAATCGGGTTCCCCTCATCTCGCCTAATCTTTATTGCCCTAAACTCGTTTCGCATAACTCGTAAGGTCTAAACTTTTTTGGTAGAATCATCACTTCGCCAAGACTTATGTGGCATAAGACTCGTTTCGTCTAAAACACTTTTGGCACAAACTTGAAACACCTAAGTCTCGTTTGCTCAAATTGTTCGTATTGGTATATAATCTTGTTTCTCCTAATATTATCTTAATAAATACTATATTAAGTATGGTTTAAATGTACAAATTGTGGTATTTTTCTCCTACATCCCGAAAATACGATATTGAATGATCAAAATATCAAAAGTAAATGGCCATTATAATGATTACAAACGCCATTAAACCCCATGGGATCGAAACCTAAAGATAGGTGCGACGACGAGCAAAGCGAGGAGGAGCATGTTAGGTGCACATGTTCGTCGAAAGCAAAGCGGAGCGCAGCGAAGCGGAGCAGAGCGTTATCCATATAGCTATGCCATAGCACAGAATAATAACTAGTACCAGGTACAGAAGCCCATCTTCGCAATGGCCTGCAAAGAAATATGACTCCATCCCATAAGCAATAAGATCTAATTTAGATCGCGTTCCGGCCGCACATATTTACTTACCTACCAATTAATTTTTGAGGGAATATGCGCCTTATTTCACTGGACTACGGTGCATAATAAGTTATACGTGGTTATACGCATTGAAAAAGAAGCCACCTTAGGGTTGCCTCAGCACCACAGACTACAACGTTTACTAAGCAACGGACTGACTTTGTAAAAAGAATGTCATGTTTTAAAACAAAATTAATTTGAATTTAGAATACAAAGCTATTCCAAACTTTTTTTCTATTGGAAATAACCAGTAAAAACAATAACAATTTCATAGTTAAGATATTTTGAAGTAAGTACATAAAATGTGTATGAATACCTAAAACATTTAATTTTGTGAAAACATGTTTTTTTTCGTTATAATTTATATTATGGATATAATTTATATTATGATACAGAACGTGTTAGTTTCGTTAAGCACTAATCCCACTCAGCGCACATTTTATAATCGATTCATTAATGCATTTTGAAGGTAGTTGTGTCTGTAAATTTAATACTTTAACGAAAACAAAATTGGAATAGACTTTGTTCAACGTGGAGAAAAAAAAGTGTTTGTAGTTCGGATTAATTTCATTTCAAATAAGGAACGTAGAAGAAATCAATAAAATACTTAGGACGTCTTGCACAACAAAGTTAAATAAAATTAAATCTATGACCTCTTGCTCTGACATTATACTGTCAGAGCAAGAGACAAACTATTTAATTTTATTTAACTTTGTTGTGCAAGACGCCCTTAGATTAGTTTTACCTGTCAGCATCTTTTGGTAATCTAAAAAAAATTAAATTTGGATCACGATCCGTATTTAAGCAATTAAATACGGCACAGTATTTTTTTGCTGCTTTTTTTCTTTTTATGTCCATTTTTCTATTCATAATTTTTAATAAATACCTAAATACGACATTTATAAACTAGTACAAAATAGGAACAAATAGCGCGCGCGTGTATCGTCTTCCGCTTGCGGCAGCCGACTAGATTTGCCCCATCGATGGGGCAGGCGCCAGGCTGGCGCCTGCGCCCGCCGCCCATGCGCGGAGTGACACAGGCCTGGCCATAGTATTGTTAGGCTATTTGAGATTTGGCCATACCATTATTAGGCTAAACAAATTTATGCGAAATAAGTTTTTACTAAACGAGATTTATGCCATACGATTTTCGACGAAACGAGACTTTGACCAAACGTTACTATGCAATACGAGATTAGGCAAATAAATCTTAGGCCAAAAAAGGTAGAACCGCACAAATCGTGTATATTTTCAAGTAAAATATATATTATACAGGATGTTGCAAAATTGGTATACTAAGCCGAAACCTACATGTGCAGCATGGTATATCTAAGCCCGAAACTGAAATCAGAATTAGGAAATTCGGGAAAAAAAAAAAGACCGCTTCCACGACGCCAGCGAGCGGGGAATTACGTACAGTAAGTAAGCCTCCACCATGAAATAAATAATACTTACTATTATAGCTCCATCTTCGTCGCCAATTTTAGTACCTACCTCCTAATCCCTTGTACTTGGAAACTAGAAGTTAATCTAACAATCGCTAACGACGGCCGTTTATTTATTCTACCATCCAGGCATCAGGGATTAGGAGGTATGTACATAGGTTCTAAAAATTGAAATAAGCATGACGGGGGGGATGGCCTTGGCAGTTTTTGGAATAACGTTTTCAAACGGAAGTTACGATTTTTATCCACTGGCGGTGCTAGTTCTGCGTATAATAGCGCCTTGAAGGCGCAGCGAAGCTCTTGGGGGCAGCTCGTAAATTAACGAAAGGGAAATATAGTGAGACGTTCATGATAATTTGGAGAATGGCCTACCTTTAAATCGTAACTAAGTTCTTAAAACATTTAGGAATTTATTACTGAAATAAGCAGTGCGCAGCGGTGAGCACGTGGTGCTGTGTGAGTATCACGCCCCCACAGGTACCCCCCAGCAGCTTCTGACCACGCACCTGCAAATACAGTGATAAAGTACGTTACAATGAGGGCTATATAATAAATCACCGCAAATTTAAAATAACCTTAAAATAAAATAAGGCTACCTACGTCAAACAGAAAGCATTACTAGCACTATGACGCCAAGATGTGTTGTACTACTATGGTAAACAGAGCGCCAGCCAGTTGCGTATGACGCGCGCTAGTAACGCGTCCTGGTTTGACAAAAAGAAAGGTATAACTTCATAATTTTAATTTTTAGGACCTATGTACCTCCTAATTTAACCAGAGTTTTGGGGCCTTATCGAAACAGAAATACATGGTAAAAGTTGTCTGTCAAAAAAATTATTAATGATAATTTGTTAATTTAAAACTTATAAAAATGTACAATGTAGTGTTTTGTAATATTTGTACAACTTAATAAAATAAAACATGTTTTTTATTATTATTCCGTGGAAGTTTAAATCCCTGAAAACTGCTGACGTATCTACTTAATTAGTTATACTTAATCAAATCATTAGTAAGTAATGTCACATAATTTTGAAATGATCTGATAACTTACATCAGAACTCCCAACAAATAACTTTCATTATGGATATTGAATACCTTCATGATTTGAATTTCTAGAACATTTGAGAAGTATTTCTCGGACATACTGAGGCGCACTGACCCTACCTACCTACGTCCCTGTTTGGTGTCGGTATTATGAAAATTTAAACTTTTCATTGCTCGCGTTGACAGCTTCCATAACTATGTCGGTGGGTCTGGCAAAGCAGCAGTACCATATAAAATGATCGTAAATACGCCATGTAAGGGTATCTCCTGACGGTGGTGGGTTGTCCCCCGACGATCCTGTTGGCGGGGGTCGCGGGGAGCGCGGGGGGCTCCCTCACAGTCACCTTGACCTCACAGCTCCCTGAAAACATAATTATATACCTACCTACACGTAGTCCATATTTTTATGAGAAATTCCTGATCGCATAAAATGTATGGATCGCATAAGGATAAAATTGATATTCTTAAGGCAGGTAAGATAGACAATACATACTTATAATGTTGAAAAAAAATCTCACTCTTTTACTGGGGGTTGACTACAAAGAAAAAGCAATTCTTCTACTTTTTAAATAGACATTGATAAAGTAACATTCTTTTGCCTTAGAAAATTGAAGATGCTTCGTATAAAGTACCACATATACACATAGATATTATGTAGATATTTACCCAATTGTACTCTACCATACTTAACTACCGTAAATAATAAAGCTTACCATAGAAAAATAGCACAGTCATAATTAGTAACTTCATACTGAAAACCATCACTTTCCTGTTTATTACCTGTCAAAAAGTAAGTAAAAATTGCGATGGCCAAGCCATGGCCATCGCAATTTTATTTATTGTAGCTTTTTTACTTGTCTACGGCGAAGCAATGAGGACGGACATATAAAAGTACAAGGTGTTGCAATAGTGGTAAATAATTATAGAAAAGGTGAAAATCTACAACTCTTTCAGTCTTATTATAAAAACTTAACTTAAACCAGGTTTAAACCAGGACCAGAAAGTCTTGGTTTAAACCTGGTCTAAAGTTAGTACAGGCTTAAATTGGATTCCTATTATAAAACATGAACAAACCCAAGACCAGTTAGTACCAGAGATAAGCCAGGACCAAGTCAAGACTAACTTAAATTCACAGACCAAAAGAAACAACGTTTCAATCCACTCAATACTTAAATTTTACTAGGGTCACCGTCAATTAGAAAAAAGTACTTTATGTAATAAAACATGAGCTATTATAATTAAATTTTATTTATTCTTATCTGTTTAATTAAATCTGATAAAATAATATGCAAATTTCGTATAATTGTCCAAATTATCTTAACTTGTTATACATAAACGGAACGTGATTATTCTGGAATTCGCTCCTATTTTAGAGTACGATCCCTAGACCGTACATCTTAATGGTCCTTCGAGCAAAACGGACCTCGCGCGTCGGTATATCAATCGTTGTGTGAGTTCGTGAACTGGAACTGTGGATTCAGAGCAATCAATCAATCATACTATCATAAAAACTTATCAGTGAGTGAGTGTATCTTACCCATCATCAGCAGCAACAACAGGTCTCGTTGAGAACTGTTATCATATCAAGGAGTGAGCGCGTGAGTTTGGATCGACAGGAGTCGATTCTAGCAGCCATCAAGCAGTGCGGCAACCATCAAGTAAGATCTTTCCGTTTTATATCACATCAATCAATCAAGCAATTATATCATCATCATCATGTCAGCAACAATGGAAACCCTCTTGGCAAATCAAGCAGAACTTGTTGGAGTATTTAATCAATTTATATCAAATTTCAAGAAAACAGTTTACCAGTTGACCATTAAGATGTACGGTCTAGGGATCGTACTCTAAAATAGGAGCGAAATGACGAGAGTTGAATACGTTTAAAGATCTATACTGTACTGATATTAATGCTTAAAGTAAATGATAATGAGTACACGGCGGCGATTGATTGTGAACTGATGCACGCGCGGCCGGGCGCGCGTAAACTGCTAACGCAGCAATAAAATGTAGGGCAGTGCCGTACATATTCCCGGGGGACAGAAAAAAAAGACTGATTGTATTAATTAACATTACAGATACAGCTGAATAAAGATAGAAACTACAACAATTGATTGATAAAAAAAATTTAGTTATTACCTAACTATTTACCTACTGTTAGTATCTGACTAAACTAAAATGATGATGAGCTATGCTAATAACAAGGATGATAATTACAATAGTTAACCTATGTTAGTATGATAATTAAGCTTCTAAAGATTCGTATCTTCCGTGAAAACTATTTTAGAAATGATAGGTGATGATGCCCTATTCACTTTTTCATTTAAACGAAAATTGCTCATAGAGCCACTCGCGTTTTCACTCAAATTGCCCATAGATTCACTCACGAATTTAGACACAAACACATTATGTCCACTACTACACGGATCTTCACTGACCCCAGCGGCGGGTGCCACTGGTGGCCTGGGTAACCTAGGCCTCCTGGCCCGGGCGGCGGCGGCGGCGGCTGCGGCCGCGCGTCGGCGGCGGCGGTAGCGCCACACCACTCCTGCTACTGCTGCTGACGTCATCATGGTCACCAGCACATATGATAACGTGTAGTGATGAATGTCGTGATATGATAACTCAACATTGTCACTCGACTTCAACTTTTCGATGGATTCCTTTAAGTTTCGTAGATCCATAGATGACTCATCCCCTTGTATTGTATAATTATCTGATATTGATATATTTATTATATGATTAATTTGAGCAATTTCTGGTATATTAACGTTAGGTGTTATTCTAATGTCAGATGATCTCTCCTTATGCGAATAAACTGTGAAGTCCTCTGTTTTGATGACACAACCATTTTCAATAGAAATAAGTCCCCCACTCGTTACTTGCTTCATTGTAATTTGATTCTCACATATGATTTTCAAAGTGCATTGTTCGGTGCAGCAAATAAAAATATATGTGTTGATTTTATTCAATTTCATCCATTTACTGTAACATTTTTGTTCTTCTACTTTGCATTGATTTGTTCTATGATCCTTTTTGCAGAGATTCTGGTCCGAGTTTAATTGATAAATGGGTTTGTCTAGCTTGCAAATCAAGACTGATTCATAATTATGTATACATTTTCCTAACTCTTCATTCGTGATAGGTATGTAAGTATCTCTTTTTAGGTTCATCGCTATATATTCTGATATGGGTTGCACTGATAACATCATGTCGCCTCGTATTTTAGGTATTGGTAAAGTCCTATACGTATCAAAGTGGTCTCTGCTGACTAATGGGACCTTGATCTCGAATATCACGGATGATTTTGTGACGGCTGCCTTCACAACAAGAAGCTGATAGATGTACTTGAGGTCTGTTTGCACGCTACTGATTGGTAAGCTTAGGTCTGCCGAGAGATGTCCGGATATCTTGTTTAACTCTGTTTTCAGTTGACTTGGTGATATTAAGTTTAGGTTGAATTTACCATGATAAATATGTGTAATCATATCCAACAAGGTTTCCTGAACACTTTTTAAACTGGAGAGTAGATTACTGCTTAAAATTGATAAAAGGGCAAATTCATTTTCATTATGAAGGATCTGTATATCGGAATTGATAGTGTTTATGGCATGATTCATTGTTAATAATTGCTGATTGATGTGTTTATGCTGTTTGTCGATAGATTCGGCCATTCTTCTTAAAAAGTTATACTCCGCCTCTACCACTGAAGTTTGATTTTTCATTAATGTTAGTATATGCTTCTCATTATATTTTATCTCACTGATGTCCTTTTGATATAGTTGCGCAAAGTTGTCGTCAAGCAATCCGAAGAGGCTATTCGCGACGTAACCGACACCATTGATAAGGCCACGACGCTGTCTACCGGGTTCGGAGCCTTGCTGATTCAGTAGTATTCGGTCATTGTACTCTATTTCTGCGAACCCGTGCTGTAATTGTAGCAGAATTATGTCACACAATGCTGTACCTTCTGTTGAGTTGCAACTTCTTTGTAGTAATTTATTATATTTGTTAAGTGTTTTTGTTGCTTGCCAGTAGGGGTTCATATCGTAGAAAACCACGAGTTTCCACTCGTCCATCACTAGCTGCATACCTGATAGTCTGTCAAAATAAATTCCTTTATTCGACGACTTATAGCTGATATTTGTGTTGCATTGGCCGACAGTTAGTTAGTAGTTAGTAGAAAATAGGAATGATAGGGCCAATGATATAAAGCTGATTGCGTTTGTTCTTAGAGAACGTTTTCTTGCTGGTTTTTCCGAGGGCTGATGTTGCTTTTCTGATGGTGGTTGATTGAAAATCTCGTCGTAGTTACGAACGGGTAACAGTGATAATCTGTTTACGGGTCTTTTCAAGTATCCGTTCTTGGTTTTTAACGTCACGACTCTGACGTATCCGTCGCTACCCGGATGTACTTCTACAACTTTTCCCATTGCCCACTTGCCAGGTGGTAGGTTTGCATCACTGATGATTACAACGTCATCTATTCTGACATTTTCCTTTGATTGCCTCCACTTGCTTCTGCTTGATAATTGTACTAAGTACTCGTCTCTCCACCGCTTCCAGATAATTATCTTGGAATAGCTTCTGTGATAAGCACCATCGCGTACGCTCATCTCTCTCTGTTTCGACAAGTGTAAGATTTGGACCACCTGATAAGAAGTGTGCCGGCGTCAGGAAATTGATATCATCGGGATCTTCTGATAATTGACACAACGGTCTTGAATTGAGGCATGCTTCTATTTGTGCTAGTAGTGTTGATAGCTCCTCGTATGTTAACTTCTGATTTCCGATGACCCGCTTGAAGTGATACTTGAAGCTCTTCACGGCTGATTCCCAGAGGCCTCCAGCGTTCGGCCACGATGGGGCGATGAAATGCCATTCTATTTCCATCTGATTTATTTCGTCGAAGAATTCCTCATTGAATACTTCTTTCAGTTCTGATAGCTCCTGCTTGATTACCCTGCTGCTCCCTACAAAATTTGTCCCATTATCGCTGTAGATGTGGGAGGGGGCACCTCTTTTGGCAGCTAGACGACGCATTGCTGCTATCATGGAGGATGTTGATAGGTCCGACACGAGTTCAAGGTGGACCGCCTTAGTCACCATGCATATAAAGACGGCCACATAACCTTTGCTTGATTTGATCCCACGACCTTTGTTTGATTTAACATCAATGAATCCAGTAAAGTCTACTCCCGTATGCTCAAATGGTCTTGATGGTGTGATCCGTTCTTCAGGAAGTTCTCCCATTATTTGAATCTGTTTGCTTGGAGTGTTTCTTCTACAGATTACGCACCTTCTTAAACACTTTTTGACGGCTCTGTTGCCACCGATTATCCAATAATGTCGCCTGTTTTTACCTGTGTTTAACCTTGGCTACCCTAGCCAAGGTTAAACGGGGCCCTCCGTGAAGTGACAAGGTATGCGCATTGTCGATTAACAGCTCGGTCAGTTTACCATTATGAGGTATGATGATGGGATGCTTCTGGTCTTCAGTGATATTTGCATGCTTTAACCTGCCTCCTACTCTTAAAAGCCCATCTTTGTCTAAGAATGGCGTTAACTGTAACAGTTTGCTATCGGCACTGATTTTTTGACCTTTTCTTAGTCTGGTGATCTCTTCCGAAAATTCTACTTCCTGTACATACTTGATGATGATGATTCTTGCTTGTTTTATTTCTGATAAAGTGATATAAGGTTCTTTTTTGACTGATTTTGTCTTTGTGAAACGGAGCAGCCAAGCTATGACTCGTATTACTCGCACCAATTTGCTGTGCTTGCTTAACAGAGTGCCTATTATGTTATCGTCGGTGGTAATGACGTTTGTTTGTTTACACCGTCTCGTTTCTAAATCTGTGATAAATACCGTTTGTTGTGACGGTTCATCTGATTTATATGATTTTAGCCATTCCGGCCCGTCCCACCACAACCTGTTTTCACCAAGCTGTGAGGCTGATTGGCCGCGACTGGCGCAATCTGCTGAATTTTCACTGGATTTTACGTAATTCCAGTTTTCGGGGGGCATGATCTCTCTTATTTGTTGCACTCTATTCGCAACATAAGGCGTCCACCTGCCAATGTCCCCTTGAATCCATCCAAGCACGGCTGTTGAGTCCGTCCAACCTATTGTTTTGATAAGATGATTTGATAGACAAGAACGTATTTTACTCATTAGCTTTGTCAGTAACACTGCGCCGTTGAGTTCCAGTCTGGGCAGCGATATATTCTTATTCACGGGCACCAGTCTAGCCTTTCCTGCTATGAGTGTTACGGTTGATTCACCGTCCTTGCTGACGCGGCAATATACAACACATGCATATGCCTTTATAGACGAGTTGCAGAAACCGTGTAACTCGACATTGTCTTGATTTTTCGTATTTAGCCATCTAGGCACTTTGATTTGATTGATACTTTGCAGATCGTTTCTGAATGATAACCATTCCTTGATTAGGTTTTCTGGTAGTTTGTCATCCCAGTCTAAAGATGTCAGCCACACCTTTTGGAAGAGTAATTTTAATTTAGTAGTTAACGGTGACAGCCATCCCAGCGGGTCAAATAACTTTGAAATGTCTGATAATAAGGCCCTTTTCGTTAACTTTGATAATTCTTCAACTTTCAGTTGGAACACAAATATGTCTGACTCGGGTTTCCACCTCAGGCCGAGCATTTTTGTTGTTTCAGCCTGTTTAAAATCAAATGAAAATTGAGTCGCTTCACCTTGGACTTGTTCTAATATTTGCTTTTCGTTAGAAGCCCATTTTCTGAGGTTAAAGCCGGCTGATTTTAACAATTTAATAAGCTGTTCCTGCAGCTCTAATGCTGATTCGATTGAGTGGCTCCCGTGGACCAAATCGTCCATGTAAAAGCTCTCTTCGAGAACTCTTGCTACTTCGCTTTCACTCTGATTGACTTCTTTTCCAAGCTGTCTGAGCGTCATCATGGCTAAAAAGCTAGCCGGTTTCATCCCATAAGTAAGGGTTGATAACTGATATTCTTGTAATGGCTGTTGATTAGAATCTCTCCAAATGATCTTCTGCAGTTGCCTTTCTTCTGGATGTACGAGAATCTGCCGATACATCTTCTCGATGTCTGCTGTGTAAGCATATTGATACTGTCTCCATTTGATTATTAATGATTGCAGGTCCTGCTGTAGGTTTGGTCCCCTGTGCATAAGGTCGTTCAAGCTGAAGCCGGTACTAGTACGGCAGCTGGCATTAAATACCACACGGAGAGCCGAAGTCGCTGACTCATCGCGCAATATACAATGGTGCGGTAGATAGCACTGCGGGGCGGCGCTGCTTGAACTAGCGGGTTCCATGTGACCTAGGAAGCGGTATTCGTTGATAAATTCCTTGTAGGCTGTTGCTATTTTTTCATTTTGATAAAACTTCTTTTCCAGGTTCCTGAACTGCGCTATTGCTTGCGGCTTAGATGTACCAAGTTTTTCTTGAAAATCTGGTACTAGTGGCAACTTCACTACGTAACGGCCATCCGACTGCCTTGTCGTTGTTTCCTGATATAATTCAACGCAGAATTGATCATCTTTTGATAATGTGCTCTGTTCGGTGATGTCTTCCATCTCCCAGAACCGCTTGATGTCGTCAAGGTTGTTAATTACGACGTTGCAATGAAACTTACTAACAGTCCCAAATAAGATCCAACCCAGGTGTGTTTGCTGTGCTATGGGCTGCGACTGGACCTCACCCTTAATTATTCCATCCAACATTATCATCGAATATAATTATGTCTGCTCCCAGCAATAAGTCCACCTCTCGACTTTGATAAAATTCAGGGTCCGCTAATTTTATGTGATTGATATGCGACCATGATGGCTTCGGGAACGACTTGCTTGGTAAATGATTGATTAGATGATTCATGATATATACACCGGTAGTGAAGGAGAACTCACTGTTCAAGGACGTACATTTGATGCCGATGGTACCCTTAGAACTATTATGTTTATCTCCCACACCGACAATGATTCCTTGACATTTCTGCCTCTTTATGCCCAGTTGCTGAGCTGCTCTTTCAGTTATAAGTGATATTTGGGAGCCCTGATCCACCAGAGCCCTCAAGGTATGATCTGATCCATCTACTGACTTAACCTTAACCAAGGCTGTTGCTAAAAGGATTTCATTATTTTCCTTGATTGATAAATTGCTCTTCAATGATGACGTGTTTTCATAATTTTGTTCAGTCTGGATTGCATTTGATGTCATTGACTTTGCTTTAAATTCCTGTAAATGCAAAAGTGTGTTATGGTTTCCGTTGCAGTTGCGACATCGCGACGACGAAAAACATGTGTTGCCTTTATGGTCATATAAGCAGTTTTTGCATAAATTAAACATTTTTAAATATTCAATATCTGGTGCAGCTGGCGGGATATACAAAACACAACAAACAAATAAATGCCTATGTTTCAGGTATACAGAGGCACATACAATTTCGAATCTCAAGCTTGTCGAGGAATTCCTAACAATACACAAGCTGTTTTGACGATTTGTAAACGCTTCACACGACGATTTCCGGTTGAAAATGATTTAAAACACGGTTAGATTTTCGTTGTAATGTTTACACTTCGGTGTTGCGTTCCGTTCCCCGTATTATTCCAATTAGAGCAATACTGGAGCGAATTCCAGAATAATCACTTTCAGTTATGTCAGTATGATAGGGATCACTCTTATTTTACTACTTCGCAATTTGATAAAACAAAGCAAGTTTATGAGAATATCAAAGCAACCATAAAAAATCAGTACGAGGCACTTTTATCGCGTCCGATAAGTCCAAACCCAGCTGCTCGTGAGCAGCAGGTGGAGCAGGCGCCCGCCGCCGCCCTGGCCGGCGCTCAGCAGCCGGACAAACGTAGTCCTGGCGTCCGGGACTATGCGTCATCTAGCAAGTCGGAGGACATGCTTCGCAGGCAAGCAGCCAATTTCAAGGCATTTTTGAGAACCGTCGGAAACATCGACTTAGAAGAAATTACGGAGAAATGGGAATTAGAGAGCACTATTAAAACCTTGCAAATGAGATGGATGGCAATTGACTCTCTTCATTGGGAGATTGAATCAGAGCTGAATGGAGAAAATGAGGCCTATGATAATACATTTAGCAAGCACGAAGCAACGTTTAATCAGTTAAACAAGCAAATAAACAAGAAATTATGGTCTGTTTCGCATAGAAGTTCCCGAGTTTCATGGCAGCTACAGCGAGTGGGTGTCATTTAAAGATCTGTTTACGGAAGCTATCCACAATAATTCATCTATATCAAGTGCGCAGAAAATGCAATTTTTGAAGAACAACGTCAAAGGAGAAGCTGAACGATTGATACAACATCTACCTATCAGTTCGGATAATTACGCTGTTTGTTGGGACATTCTCAACCATCGGTTTAACAACAAAAACGCCATATTTAATTCGCACATCAGCACTCTCCTAATCTTTCAAACTATGCAGCAGCAGTCGCTGGGGCAAATTAAGAAGCTTCATGACTTATCAAATGAATGTCTTAATGCAATCAAGAATCTCGGAGTGGATATCTCGTCTTGGGATCCACTGTTGGTCTACCTGTTATCAAACAAATTAGATAATCAATCATACAATGACTACATTGAATCAAGAAATAATTCCCGAGAGCTTCCCGTGTTGGAGGACTTCTTAAAATTTTTAGAAATAAAATTTAACATTCTCGAATCATCGCAGAGGAAAGAGGGCATCAAAAAGTCACAAGCGACGCAACCGCAAATTTCATCAAGCAAATCTCAACCTAAATATCAAGCTCGTTACGAATCAAACAAATATCATTCATCAAATAATTATGGCCATAAAACTTTACACGTTTCAAGTGCGAACTCAGCAAACTGCCAGCTTTGCAACAAACAACACATGATTTTTCGTTGCAACACATTCCTGAACATGCCAACGGAGGCAAGAATAAAAACAGCACAGAAATTTAATTTATGCAAAAACTGCTTATATGACCATAAAGGCAACACATGTTTTTCGTCGTCGCGATGTCGCAACTGCAACGGAAACCACAACACACTTTTGCATTTACAGGAATTTAAAGCAAAGTCAATGACATCAAATGCAATCCAGACTGAACAAAATTATGAAAACACGTCATCATTGAAGAGCAATTTATCAATCAAGGAAAATAATGAAATCCTTTTAGCAACAGCCTTGGTTAAGGTTAAGTCAGTAGATGGATCAGATCATACCTTGAGGGCTCTGGTGGATCAGGGCTCCCAAATATCACTTATAACTGAAAGAGCAGCTCAGCAACTGGGCATAAAGAGGCAGAAATGTCAAGGAATCATTGTCGGTGTGGGAGATAAACATAATAGTTCTAAGGGTACCATCGGCATCAAATGTACGTCCTTGAACAGTGAGTTCTCCTTCACTACCGGTGTATATATCATGAATCATCTAATCAATCATTTACCAAGCAAGTCGTTCCCGAAGCCATCATGGTCGCATATCAATCACATAAAATTAGCGGACCCTGAATTTTATCAAAGTCGAGAGGTGGACTTATTGCTGGGAGCAGACATAATTATATTCGATGATAATGTTGGATGGAATAATTAAGGGTGAGGTCCAGTCGCAGCCCATAGCACAGCAAACACACCTGGGTTGGATCTTATTTGGGACTGTTAGTAAGTTTCATTGCAACGTCGTAATTAACAACCTTGACGACATCAAGCGGTTCTGGGAGATGGAAGACATCACCGAACAGAGCACATTATCAAAAGATGATCAATTCTGCGTTGAATTATATCAGGAAACAACGACAAGGCAGTCGGATGGCCGTTACGTAGTGAAGTTGCCACTAGTACCAGATTTTCAAGAAAAACTTGGTACATCTAAGCCGCAAGCAATAGCGCAGTTCAGGAACCTGGAAAAGAAGTTTTATCAAAATGAAAAAATAGCAACAGCCTACAAGGAATTTATCAACGAATACCGCTTCCTAGGTCACATGGAACCCGCTAGTTCAAGCAGCGCCGCCCCGCAGTGCTATCTACCGCACCATTGTATATTGCGCGATGAGTCAGCGACTTCGGCTCTCCGTGTGGTATTTAATGCCAGCTGCCGTACTAGTACCGGCTTCAGCTTGAACGACCTTATGCACAGGGGACCAAACCTACAGCAGGACCTGCAATCATTAATAATCAAATGGAGACAGTATCAATATGCTTACACAGCAGACATCGAGAAGATGTATCGGCAGATTCTCGTACATCCAGAAGAAAGGCAACTGCAGAAGATCATTTGGAGAGATTCTAATCAACAGCCATTACAAGAATATCAGTTATCAACCCTTACTTATGGGATGAAACCGGCTAGCTTTTTAGCCATGATGACGCTCAGACAGCTTGGAAAAGAAGTCAATCAGAGTGAAAGCGAAGTAGCAAGAGTTCTCGAAGAGAGCTTTTACATGGACGATTTGGTCCACGGGAGCCACTCAATCGAATCAGCATTAGAGCTGCAGGAACAGCTTATTAAATTGTTAAAATCAGCCGGCTTTAACCTCAGAAAATGGGCTTCTAACGAAAAGCAAATATTAGAACAAGTCCAAGGTGAAGCGACTCAATTTTCATTTGATTTTAAACAGGCTGAAACAACAAAAATGCTCGGCCTGAGGTGGAAACCCGAGTCAGACATATTTGTGTTCCAACTGAAAGTTGAAGAATTATCAAAGTTAACGAAAAGGGCCTTATTATCAGACATTTCAAAGTTATTTGACCCGCTGGGATGGCTGTCACCGTTAACTATTTATTTATTTATTATTTATTTAAGCCTGCCTGTAGTAACTTATAAAACAATATAGGTAGTTTAGGTAGGTATAACATGCAAATTACAATAATAAAAAGATAAATAACATTAGCTACATTACTTAAATAGACATGCGATTAAATCATTATATAATTAATTAATTGTGCTATTCATTATTTAATTTCATTTTCGATTAAATAGTATTTCAATCATAATTAAATATTAAAATAAATTTAAATATTCCTAACTACTAATAATTGGTAAGTATTAACATTAATCTTCATTATTATTATTATTATTTCATTACTTATTATTATTAACTAAAATCTACAGGTGATCCCATTGTTGGGCAAAGGCCTCCCCCATTCTCTTCCAAATATGTTTGTATTGCGTGAGGCGCGTCCAGAGCACGCCCTGACCGCTCACCGCCCTCACCGTTAACTACTAAATTAAAATTACTCTTCCAAAAGGTGTGGCTGACATCTTTAGACTGGGATGACAAACTACCAGAAAACCTAATCAAGGAATGGTTATCATT
The DNA here is from genome assembly GCF_932276165.1 of Plutella xylostella. Taxonomy (NCBI): domain Eukaryota; kingdom Metazoa; phylum Arthropoda; class Insecta; order Lepidoptera; family Plutellidae; genus Plutella; species Plutella xylostella. Next base: position 6,644,916 of record NC_064007.1, on the reverse strand, counting down.
CAGAAACGATCTGCAAAGTATCAATCAAATCAAAGTGCCTAGATGGCTAAATACGAAAAATCAAGACAATGTCGAGTTACACGGTTTCTGCAACTCGTCTATAAAGGCATATGCATGTGTTGTATATTGCCGCGTCAGCAAGGACGGTGAATCAACCGTAACACTCATAGCAGGAAAGGCTAGACTGGTGCCCGTGAATAAGAATATATCGCTGCCCAGACTGGAACTCAACGGCGCAGTGTTACTGACAAAGCTAATGAGTAAAATACGTTCTTGTCTATCAAATCATCTTATCAAAACAATAGGTTGGACGGACTCAACAGCCGTGCTTGGATGGATTCAAGGGGACATTGGCAGGTGGACGCCTTATGTTGCGAATAGAGTGCAACAAATAAGAGAGATCATGCCCCCCGAAAACTGGAATTACGTAAAATCCAGTGAAAATTCAGCAGATTGCGCCAGTCGCGGCCAATCAGCCTCACAGCTTGGTGAAAACAGGTTGTGGTGGGACGGGCCGGAATGGCTAAAATCATATAAATCAGATGAACCGTCACAACAAACGGTATTTATCACAGATTTAGAAACGAGACGGTGTAAACAAACAAACGTCATTACCACCGACGATAACATAATAGGCACTCTGTTTAGCAAGCACAGCAAATTGGTGCGAGTAATACGAGTCATAGCTTGGCTGCTCCGTTTCACAAAGACAAAATCAGTCAAAAAAGAACCTTATATCACTTTATCAGAAATAAAACAAGCAAGAATCATCATCATCAAGTATGTACAGGAAGTAGAATTTTCGGAAGAGATCACCAGACTAAGAAAAGGTAAAAAAATTAGTGCCGATAGCAAACTGTTACAGTTAACGCCATTCTTAGACAAAGATGGGCTTTTAAGAGTAGGAGGCAGGTTAAAGCATGCAAATATCACTGAAGACCAGAAGCATCCCATCATCATACCTCATAATGGTAAACTGACCGAGCTGTTAATCGACAATGCGCATACCTTGTCACTTCACGGAGGGCCCCGTTTAACCTTGGCTAGGGTAGCCAAGGTTAAACACAGGTAAAAACAGGCGACATTATTGGATAATCGGTGGCAACAGAGCCGTCAAAAAGTGTTTAAGAAGGTGCGTAATCTGCAGAAGAAACACGCCAAGCAAACAGATTCAAATAATGGGAGAACTTCCTGAAGAACGGATCACACCATCAAGACCATTTGAGCATACGGGAGTAGACTTTACTGGATTCATTGATGTTAAATCAAACAAAGGTCGTGGGATCAAATCAAGCAAAGGTTATGTGGCCGTCTTTATATGCATGGTGACTAAGGCGGTCCACCTTGAACTCGTGTCGGACCTATCAACATCCTCCATGATAGCAGCAATGCGTCGTCTAGCTGCCAAAAGAGGTGCCCCCTCCCACATCTACAGCGATAATGGGACAAATTTTGTAGGGAGCAGCAGGGTAATCAAGCAGGAGCTATCAGAACTGAAAGAAGTATTCAATGAGGAATTCTTCGACGAAATAAATCAGATGGAAATAGAATGGCATTTCATCGCCCCATCGTGGCCGAACGCTGGAGGCCTCTGGGAATCAGCCGTGAAGAGCTTCAAGTATCACTTCAAGCGGGTCATCGGAAATCAGAAGTTAACATACGAGGAGCTATCAACACTACTAGCACAAATAGAAGCATGCCTCAATTCAAGACCGTTGTGTCAATTATCAGAAGATCCCGATGATATCAATTTCCAATTCGAGAGACTCGAGACGACCTCGACTCTTGTTAGGAGAGTGCTGATTTGCGAATTAAATATGGCGTTTTTGTTGTTAAACCGATGGTTGAGAATGTCCCAACAAACAGCGTAATTATCCGAACTGATAGGTAGATGTTGTATCAATCGTTCAGCTTCTCCTTTGACCTTGTTCTTCAAAAATTGCATTTTCTGCGCACTTGATATAGATGAATTATTTAATGCGTTTATTAGATTTCCCATCGCATACTACTGAGTTTTACAGTAACTCATTTACTGTGACAGCTATAAGTCTGTGGAATGCATTACCTGTAAATATCCGTTTTGCGAAGACAGCTATAGGTTTCAAAAAACAGGTAAAAGAACATTATCTTTCCTCCATCTTGCAATAGTACCTACCTATATTATATAAATCTATATAACTTTGATTACATTATGTATGTATGTATTTAAGTATTTATTATTAAACATGAATGTTTACTACACTTTGTACACCTTCCTCATTTATAGTTTAAGTCTCTCCTCCACCCAAAGGTTGCCTGGAAGAGATCGCTTTTAGCGATAAGGCCGCCTATTGCGTTATATTGTAAATTGTTATTTATGTAAATTATTTTTAAGTCAATAAAGTAGTATTCTATTCTATTCTATTCTAATTATTGTGGATAGCTTCCGTAAACAGATCTTTAAATGACACCCACTCGCTGTAGCTGCCATGAAACTCGGGAACTTCTATGCGAAACAGACCATAATTTCTTGTTTATTTGCTTGTTTAACTGATTAAACGTTGCTTCGTGCTTGCTAAATGTATTATCATAGGCCTCATTTTCTCCATTCAGCTCTGATTCAATCTCCCAATGAAGAGAGTCAATTGCCATCCATCTCATTTGCAAGGTTTTAATAGTGCTCTCTAATTCCCATTTCTCCGTAATTTCTTCTAAGTCGATGTTTCCGACGGTTCTCAAAAATGCCTTGAAATTGGCTGCTTGCCTGCGAAGCATGTCCTCCGACTTGCTAGATGACGCATAGTCCCGGACGCCAGGACTACGTTTGTCCGGCTGCTGAGCGCCGGCCAGGGCGGCGGCGGGCGCCTGCTCCACCTGCTGCTCACGAGCAGCTGGGTTTGGACTTATCGGACGCGATAAAAGTGCCTCGTACTGATTTTTTATGGTTGCTTTGATATTCTCATAAACTTGCTTTGTTTTATCAAATTGCGAAGTAGTAAAATAAGAGTGATCCCTATCATACTGACATAACTGAAAGTGATTATTCTGGAATTCGCTCCAGTATTGCTCTAATTGGAATAATACGGGGAACGGAACGCAACACCGAAGTGTAAACATTACAACGAAAATCTAACCGTGTTTTAAATCATTTTCAACCGGAAATCGTCGTGTGAAGCGTTTACAAATCGTCAAAACAGCTTGTGTATTGTTACAGCTATTCCTATCTGTAAAGAGAAGAACAAAAACAAACAATCTGTAAAAGTGGAAAATAACCAGTTTAAAGTGAGTGTCGAATACAGTGTGCGAAAGAGACTTTATAACGGCTGTGAAAAGAGCGAGACATCAACATCAAACGTCAAAGTCAGATGTGAAAGTGACAGCGACTGTCATCTCATCAGCCAATAGCAGCGAGTTTCGAACTGTCACTGATCTTACGCTCCTTTAAACGCAGACTCACGACCCCAAGTTGCTTACAACGCCATCTATTGTCGAGTAGAGGAAGCTTCTTATTATAGTTCGGGTTTTTACCACCATAACTGAATAGCGCTGCCTTTAGTTCAACTTTTCACCACCAAAGATAACGGAGCCTCTAGTGACACAAGATTAACAATACAATACAATACAATACAAAACACTTTATTTGCACCAAGAATAAAAATTACAAAAAACAAAACTTAAAAATAAAACAGTACAAAAAGGCGGCCTTATTGCTTATAGCAATCTCTACCAGACAACCTTTGGATGGAAGAGAGTAGGTCTATATGATTGATTAACATGTCTACCAACACAACTTGCAAGGCATGTAACAAAAAAATCATGTCACTTGACTATATGGAGTGCATAAAATGTAAGGGGATGTACGATATAGACTGCTTGGCAATACAACATAGCGACTTTAACAAATTTTCGCAAGAATATATAACGAAATGGATCTGCCCAGAATGTATATCTACACAACGCAAAGGTGGTAATATCAACACGCCAGTACGAAGCGTTATGCTCAACTCTACCTATTCAAATAATAATTTGAGTGCAAACGACAGCATTACTCTGGGCACTGACAACTATCCCACTGACTATAACTATATAAATATGTATCGTGGAAGTGGGACACTCGATGAAAGCAGCATACCAGCTCCCCCGAATGGCGATACGTGTTCATTGAAGGATATACTCAGATCTATGAAAGAAATGAGTGAACAAATTCAAAAACTACATCAACAAAATACACAGTTCGGAACAATACTTAATATGATTCCAACTATGAACCTGACCATTAATACTATGTCGGATACTATAAATAAGTTGAATAATTCTGTTAAAACTAAAGAAAAGGTCATACAGGAATTGCGAACGAGTAATTCGAATCTCAAGCTGCTTGCGGCTTAGATGTACCAAGTTTTTCTTGAAAATCTGGTACTAGTGGCAACTTCACTACGTAACGGCCATCCGACTGCCTTGTCGTTGTTTCCTGATATAATTCAACGCAGAATTGATCATCTTTTGATAATGTGCTCTGTTCGGTGATGTCTTCCATCTCCCAGAACCGCTTGATGTCGTCAAGGTTGTTAATTACGACGTTGCAATGAAACTTACTAACAGTCCCAAATAAGATCCAACCCAGGTGTGTTTGCTGTGCTATGGGCTGCGACTGGACCTCACCCTTAATTATTCCATCCAACATTATCATCGAATATATGTCTGCTCCCAGCAATAAGTCCACCTCTCGACTTTGATAAAATTCAGGGTCCGCTAATTTTATGTGATTGATATGCGACCATGATGGCTTCGGGAACGACTTGCTTGGTAAATGATTGATTAGATGATTCATGATATATACACCGGTAGTGAAGGAGAACTCACTGTTCAAGGACGTACATTTGATGCCGATGGTACCCTTAGAACTATTATGTTTATCTCCCACACCGACAATGATTCCTTGACATTTCTGCCTCTTTATGCCCAGTTGCTGAGCTGCTCTTTCAGTTATAAGTGATATTTGGGAGCCCTGATCCACCAGAGCCCTCAAGGTATGATCTGATCCATCTACTGACTTAACCTTAACCAAGGCTGTTGCTAAAAGGATTTCATTATTTTCCTTGATTGATAAATTGCTCTTCAATGATGACGTGTTTTCATAATTTTGTTCAGTCTGGATTGCATTTGATGTCATTGACTTTGCTTTAAATTCCTGTAAATGCAAAAGTGTGTTGTGGTTTCCGTTGCAGTTGCGACATCGCGACGACGAAAAACATGTGTTGCCTTTATGGTCATATAAGCAGTTTTTGCATAAATTAAACATTTTTAAATATTCAATATCTGGTGCAGCTGGCGGGATATACAAAACACAACAAACAAATAAATGCCTATGTTTCAGGTATACAGAGGCACATACAATTTCGAATAATGAGTTATTCAAGTCAACAGTAATAGGTATTTGTTTAAGTTCGTAATTAGGACACGCTGCAATCATAACCCCCCCCTGCTTGCGCCCATCTGTCCTATCACACCTGTACACTGTAAATCCCTTGATAAACAATTCAGAATCGTTGATAGTCTCGTTGCAGCCCGTTTCTGTTATGGCAAAGATATCACTTTCTGATGCTGCAAGACCTTGCTGAAAAACGTCTAATTTTGTTCGGAGACCGCGCACGTTTTGGTAGTATACAGTGATCTCGTTTTCCTCATAGTGTTTATTATATTTGCTTCTCACCTGTCGATGTTCTGACCCCTGAGTCCTGCCTGCCTGAGTCGCTCCCCCGCGGTTGTTGGACGGCGCGGGGGCGTCGGAGAAACCACTCAGCAAACATCACTCCGTTCGGCCACGCTGAAGGTGAGTTGAACACGGGATATATTGATTCCGGTATACCAATGATGAATGATGCATGCCGGTCAGTCTTTATGACTCGTCTTGAGACGAAGTACTTATCTGAAGGGTGAATTTTTCCTAAGTAGTTTTTCAGAGCTTCCTCAGTGGTATCAGGTGCAAAGCGCCACGCCTGTATATGGATTGTGCGTTCCACCGCTTTTATCTGAGTATCGCTGGTTCCTGTGCCTCTCACTATAGTACGATCCGTGCGCGGTTTAGCTGGCTGTTTCTTTTTCTGTACTATTGTCCATCCCGAATCGTCAGTATTATCATACGATACTTCATCTTTTTCATTTGAAAGTACAGATTGTGTATTTTGTGAGTGAATAAACGATGTGTCTATGTCTATGTCTATGTCTAGATTGTCGGGGTACTTTGCTGTGGCTCGTAGGCTTGGCCAACGCTTGTGAAAAAGATTGATGAACGCTAGATTGTTGGGTCGGTTTATCTATTGCTACTTGTGATTGTGCTGGTGATTCTGTTGTTGAAGTAGCGGATGGCTGAGTTTTATCCGGGCCAGGTTGCTCTGATTTCTTAATAGGTTTCCCGGCAGATAATTTTGACACGGCGGCGGCGTCATCTTCTAGTTTTTTACGACCTGGACTCGACCTCTCGAGCTTGTCTATTCCTATCTGTAAAGAGAAGAACAAAAACAAACAATCTGTAAAAGTGGAAAATAACCAGTTTAAAGTGAGTGTCGAATACAGTGTGCGAAAGAGACTTTATAACGGCTGTGAAAAGAGCGAGACATCAACATCAAACGTCAAAGTCAGATGTGAAAGTGACAGCGACTGTCATCTCATCAGCCAATAGCAGCGAGTTTCGAACTGTCACTGATCTTACGCTCCTTTAAACGCAGACTCACGACCCCAAGTTGCTTACAACGCCATCTATTGTCGAGTAGAGGAAGCTTCTTATTATAGTTCGGGTTTTTACCACCATAGTAGGGTGTAATTGGGGATTCTAAATCACAGACGGCTCGCTGCGCTCGCCGTCCGTGATTTAGACCTCCCCAATCACACCCCGAGTTGCGATCCGGTGGAAACCTGCGTCGCGCAACTGATAATCGGTACTGGTCCATCAGGATATTTATCTTGTACAAATCAGTACCAGATACATAATCCTGATCGAGCTTTTACTCACAGTCTACCATTAAATATGCGGGCGGTCTCAGTATCATTTTTAATACAGCAATGTAGAAAAATAGCAAATGTTTTAGAGCGTCATGTCTAACAACTATTATTTATCTAAAGGTTTAATTGCAAGTGTTTACCAAATTATTGTAAAAAACAGCAAAACCTTCGCATGCGGTGTACCGTCTGGTAATCAATAATGTTCAGTCAGTAATGTTTTTACGGTACACCGCTTGCTCGGGTCATTTTCCCATTCAATAATTTCTCATTCAATAATTTCCCATTCAATAGTATTTCATTTCATGCGTCTACCATTAACGTGTTCAGACTGCCCACATCTTACTAACGTTTATGGTGTAGCATGGGTGACTAGGTACAAGGATACTTGCAATTTCGGATTGGGCGTATCCTACTCATGCAATGCATATCATACAAGACCAGTCAAGTTAATAAATTTGTTTTTTGTATATATAGCGAAGGATCGTAAAAACTTTGACAGCGCGATGTAGGAATACAAACTTATGTTTCATTCAATGTAGCCTTTATTTCAGTCTACTATGTACTAATTTGATGCATGTTAAATGTAAACTAATACATGGTTCTAATACGTCACGTCTCGTTTTATGCCACATGATATCTGCCTCAATGAAGAAATTGTTTATAAATACTTCAACAAGTAGGTACTGATTTACATGCATGACAAGTGAATGTTAGTTATTTCACCTGCTAGGTACGTACTTGGAATGCAATTTTTGTTTTCAATATATTTTTTCATTTAATCACATTGAAATATAAATATATATATTTTAATATCCATTATTATATTTATTGGTACTTGATGTATATCGTGATCGTGGTTAAAAGGTATTTTTTTCACAAATTTCCAAATTCTGATTTCAGTTTCAGGCTTAGATATACCATGCTGCACATGTAGGTTTCGGCTTAGTATACCAATTTTGCAACACCCTGTTTATACATGATGTTACGGAACCCTCAGCGCGTGTTTCGCCAGATTTTATATGGTAATGCGCATGAGCACCATGGGCGTAACTTGCGTTTCGAAGTACAGATTTATCTTGCTTTTCTGATAATCAGGTGATTCAGCCTGCAATGCAATGTCTTAACGGCCTAACAAATATGAGTACAACTCAAAATACCTATCTTCACAGCGCGTGTTGCCCCGCGGATTCGAACCCGCGACCTCTTGGTCGAGAGCCATTGGCTAAGTTGGCAATTAAAGAATAAAATTATATTATATATATCATAGAATTTTTTAAGGAAATGAATCTGACTTTCCATTTGAAAGACCTTCTTCTGATCACTTATCCACTTAAGATTTATTTACAATGCGAGCTAGTGCAGTTAAAACATACTTACAGCTAGTTTCCAATACATGATTCAATCGATGATTAACTTTTATTGGCCTTTTGGAAACAGAAAGCGGAAGATGTAGGTAGGTTTGATTTGAGGTGAAAAGCTTTGAAAACACGGAAAATGTCTCCGTAGCTTAATATAACTTGGATATGCTACTAAATAGTAACGTCCTAGTATGTTATTAAAGATCTCTAGCAACTATTTCATGTAATGCCTTATTGGAAGCCATTGCCTTATAAAATTATAGTATCTTATTTCTGAATTCGGTAAACATAATCAAATGTATGATCCGCTTAAGGTATGTAAGGATGAGTTTATACTAAAGAATCACTATGACTTATTAAGTTGAGTAATTAGTTCTTAAGGATTCGGGACATAAGGTTTATTATACTTTAAACATGTATTAACAAAAATATATATTTATGTTGGTTTTGCATTATGAATAGCGCCTTATAATTTGCTGAACAAAACTATTCGCTCCGCCTCAGAGGACCTTTTTCATACGCGAGACTGCGAGAGTGACATTATACTGCATCGTTCAGTGGTTCAGTGTTGTGATTATAAGTGCTGGTGTTCCTGTAGCTCCTCAGCAGATCTTCATAAGTATGTACGTGTCTATTTTATTACTTTATCGCACTCTGATTTATTCCATTTGACTGAAACTTTTAAGATATATTTCAGCACCCTTAGAAACTTAGTTTTTTTAACTATACATATATTCCCTTCCCAGTAAGAGCACTTAAAAAAAAGGATAGAAGAGTTAGGTATATAATGTGACGATGTAAGAGCAAATAGTTCCTACCTATGCCCAAATTTATCATCTATTATACTTTTCATAAATTTGAAAGAAATTTAACGTAACTGCGTTTCTATTCAACAGTTTTTTTACGAAGTTTATGTATGTTTACTTTTAGGGCTCACTGGTCGCAAAATCCGTTTTGGGCAGACGAGGATATCTTCGCATCCAGCTCTACCAATCCTGCCTCGAACCAGAAAAAAGAAAAGAAGAAAGAACCAGCAAAACGCGGTAAAGCTAGTTCCAAGAGCTCAGCGCCGCCGCCCGCTGCGAGCGTCGCCCCGCGAGACCTGTTCGCCTGCGGCTCCGACACCGAGCCCGAGGAGCCCATCCCGGCAACGCAGCCCTCGGCCGTTAAACGCAAGCGTGCTGTTTTTCCTGATTCCGAGGTAATTAATAAAACATTCATATTTTTTATTTGGTATGAAGCTTTTTATAAAACTTTGGCTAAGTTTCATCAAAATCGGTTCAGCCATTTATAAGTACTGGGGCTCTTTAACTGCAGTTCGACGAATTAATGTTTATTGGACAGGCATTTGGTGTAAAGAAAATAAATTCAGATCGTATTCGAAAGAAGCCCATGTCTAGCAGTGGACTGTTAAGTGTGCACATGTGTGTGCGTGTGTATGCGTGTGCATTATCAATTCCCCTTTAAATTCAGCATACAGTAAAGTTTTTGAAACCAGGGAGTGCAATCCTCAACCCGTTCGTTATTTTTTTAATTCATTCGATTTTCAGGCGATTGTGTATGAGTAAGGGCTGATTTCTAATTAGGGGAGACCGGGGACAAAAGTAACAGTTTGTAGTTTCTGTCTGATTTCTCGTTATTAATAACATTTACGATAAAATAAATATAGTCACATAAAACTTTCGTATATAGTCTACAAATATCCATTATTACTTTACTTAATACATCACGAATTTTAGCATTTCTAGAGCCTCAAAAAAAAAAGGGAAATCGTTACTTTCGACCCCATGGTCAGGACGAAAGTAACAAGGCATGGGTCGAATGTAACAACCCATAAATTCAGCCCAATGTTATAAATACGATTCAAAAGAAAGAACAAAAAAAACAGTCAAATTATTTAGTTAAGAAAACTTTTTAAAAAACTATCAAAACTAAAAAAAACTTATGACTTATTGACAAAACTAAAAAAACTTCTTAATATAAACTGTGTGGACTCAATAAATAATATATTCACAATAGTCATATGGTTCCTGGCATCTTAATTCTACGTAAACACTAAATGAATAAACACCAAAAAACTTACTTTTGGTGTGTAAATTCACGAAATGCTCACTAAAACAACCTTGCACCGCGCCACGGGCGCGGAAAATTATATCATGCGCGGGGGGCATCGCATGCTGACTACCAGCTGTCGCTTGGGACGTTTAGGCTATTGGGGAAGTCCACAGAGTCTTTGTTACTTTCTACCCGCTGTTACTTTTGTCCCCGGTCTCCCCTACTTTTTATTTACTTTCAGGACGAAGCAACAAACGTTGTTCCAGGCAAATGCAGTCGCGCGGCGGTGCCTGCAACACAACTACGCAGCTTCTTTACGCAGAGGACTGCTTCTGGGTACAGCACTCAGCGAGATCCCCTCAAGCGAGGCGAATATTTTATTGAGCTGCGCGTTTATAACACAGCGGAAGCGGAGAAACTCCAGGATGAGAAGTGGCGTCATCCAATCCTTGCTATAAAAGTAGGCGCGGATACTAACAGTAGCGTGTGGCGCGCGACGAGTCGTCTAGTTCAAGCGACTCGGGAAGATTTTGCTCATATTCAGCCCATCATTTACCCCAACTGCTATTCATATTAGAGGCCTACGTTTTTCAACTGTATGGTTACGGTTATACCTAGGTACCCAACCTATTGGCATATATAAAAATTAATATGTACTTTTGTTATTTTAAATATATAATCAAACAATTATAGAATTATTTACATTTTACTCTAACCTTTGAATTACTTATTAGCTAATGATTCGTAAAATAACTTTTTTGGATTTAAACACATATCTGTCTATTCGCTTTCGATTATTGATGTTGTAGTAGTGACTTAATACTTGTAATAATTGAGAAACTCGGTAAATATACAAGGTAGGTACGTTATACTTTAATATACCTACTAGTTAAAAATTTATGACAATCCAGTAAAAATAAATAAGGTTTCTTCATTTAATATTAATAAATAAAATGTTTTGCACAACTTGTAATGTGGTCGTACCAAGTTATGCAGCGCATAAAAAATCTAACATTCATAAATCCAACAGTTTAATCAGATCCGAATTCGATAATGTGTTAATAATAGCCACGGCTTTTAAAAATCGAATTTTGAGCTATAGAGTCAATCCATCAACATCGTGCTTATCGCCAGAACTATTTTTGTTAAATATAAAAGATACTGTCTGTAATCTTATCAAAAAATCTTTGGTAGCACATAGAGCAATAAAAATTAACTTTGAGCTTTATGTCTCTTATACTTTGCCGAAAAACGAGGAAACGTCAATAAAATCTTTCAACACAAGTTATGAGGCTCTTTTTGAAAATTCAGATATTTCATCTGTTTATTGCAACTCAGCAGAAAAACTTGTTACCAAATGTTCCGAGTTTGAACTTTCAGAGTCTGGTTGGACGATTGATTCTATAAGCCATTTAGAGGTAAACATAAATAAATACAATCCCTTGAGAGCTGGATCTTTCGTTAAACTACCGGCGAAAATAAGCAGAACTAAAGCTTGTTTAAATATTCAAAATAAGGACGAACATTGTTTCTTGTGGAGTATAATGGCTCATTTATATCCCGCGAAAAATAACCCAGTTAGAGTAAGAATGTATCCCCATTATTCCAAAGTGTTAAACACTGCGGGAATGACTTTCCCACCAAGTTTTGAGGACATTAAATTATTTGAGAAATTAAATCCTGACATAAGTATTAATGTTTACGGCCTAGAAACGAACAGTGATGTCGTTGGACCACTATTTAAAACTTCATCACGTAAACTTACTCACGTAAATTTGCTATATATTGATAACGGTGGAAAAGGACATTATTGTCTGATCAAAAACTTTGATAGACTTGTTCGTAACCAACTTACGCAGCATAAATGTAAAATATTTTTATGCGATGAATGTTTTATTTATTTTAATTCAGAAAAAAAGCTTTGTGATCATAACTGTGCAAGAGTAAAAACTACATTGCCCCCGGAAGGCAGTAAGATATCATTTTCAAACGTAGATAAGACGCAACGAATTCCAATAGTTATTTACGGGGACTTTGAAAGTTTACTTCATGAGTACAATGACAAGAACAAATCTGAACATGTAGAAAACATTCAAAAACATGAAGCTACTTGTTTTGCATATTACATCTGCTGTAAATCTAACCCGGCATTAAATGAGTATGTTTCATATCGCGGGGCCCGCTGTGCTAAAAAATTTGTGGAAACTATTTCAAATGATGTTAAAAGATTGTATCAGATATTGTCAGTCGCGCAACCTATGTTGCCTTTAAGCCAAGAGGAAAAAACATCCTTTGATAACGCAAATACGTGCTATTTCTGTGAAAAAAACTTTTCGCGCGATGAAATTAAAGTAGCAGACCATGATCATTTCACTGGTAAATATCGAGGTCCTAGCCACAAGTCGTGTAACTTAAAAGCTAAAGTTTGTCCTTTCATTCCCATAATATTTCATAATTTATCGGGTTATGATTGCCATTTATTCATTAATGAACTGTCAAGTATAATAGGACGTGTTAATCTCATTCCTAAAAATAAAGAAAAATTCATTTCCTTTACTAAGTTTATACCTATTGACGCAAAAAATGTGGCTCAGCTAAAATTCATAGATTCTTTTAATTTTTTGAGCTCTGGTTTAGATAAACTAGCCAAAACACTAAGTTCTAGTGACTTTATAAACCTACGTAAATATTTCAAAGATCAATATTTGTTCGATTTGGTTCGTCGCAAAGGAATTTATTGCTATGATTATGTCAATTCATGGGACCGTTATAGTGAGAACCAGCTTCCCGAGCGAAAACACTTCTTTAGTAAACTTAATTCTGAAGATGTGTCCGAAGAAGATTATAAGCATGCGTTGAATGTGTGGCAATCCTTTAATATTAAAAATATTGGAGAGTATACGGATCTTTATTTAAAATGTGATGTGCTATTGTTATGCGATATTTTTGAAAAATTTCGTAGTATGAGTTTAAAATATTATCAATTGGATCCATGCTACTATATCTCATCTCCATCATTAAGTTGGGATGCGATGTTAAAATTCACAAAAGTTGAATTAGATTTAATATCGGATTTAGAAATGTATCAAATGATTGAAAATGGAATACGAGGTGGCTTGGCGCAGTGTTCCCTAAGATATGCAAAGGCTAATAACAAATACTTACCACATTATGATAAAAATGAACCAAACTCATTTCTAATTTACTTGGATTGCGTAAATTTATACGGATTTGCGATGATGAAAAAGCTTCCAACAAGTAATTTTCATTTTTTAAATGATTTTGAAATACAGAAATTTAATATTTTAAATCATAGTGCTGATGATAATCAAGGATTTATACTAGAGGTGGATCTCAGCTACCCAGCTAATATCCATAAAGAGCACTCTGATTTGCCATTTGCGCCTGAAAAGTTAGTTCCCGCCGGCGGTACAACTAGCAAACTTATTGCTAATTTATATGATAAACATCATTATATTATTCATTATGTTCACCTAAAAGAATGCCTGAAACATGGATTAAAATTATTAAAGATACATAAAATACTAGCGTTTGATCAGAAAGTATTTTTAGAACCCTATATTTCGCTAAATACATCCCTTCGTCAAAAGGCCACCTCGGATTTTGAAAAAGACTTCTTTAAAAAACAAAACAATTCAATATTCGGAAAAACAATAGAAAATAAACGGAAACAAGTCGATGTTAAATTAGTTACAGTGTGGAAAGATGTTTGCAACAATACAAATAAACTTTGCGGTGCAGAAAAATATATAAGCGCTCCGAATTTTAAAAATTTAGCGATTATATCTGAGAACCTGGTGGCCATTCATTTACAGCGAACACATGTTATTTTAGACAGACCAATATACATCGGTTTTTCTGTTCTCGAATTAGCCAAAACTCATTTGTATAGATTTCACTATTCCTTTATGAAACCTTTTTATGACAAACGTATACAATTATGCTATACAGACACAGATAGCTTTCTTTACTTGATATATACGAATGACTTTTATGAAGATATGAAAGATAATATACAATACTTTGATACCAGTAACTTCGAGCAAAATAATATTTACAAAATACCTCCCAAAAATATGAAAATACCTGGGTATTTTAAGGATGAATTGGGTGGAGAAATAATTTCGGAATTCGTTGGCTTAAGAGCTAAGTTATATTTTATAGACACATGTAAAAACAGTATTAAAAAAGCAAAAGGAATTAAAAAATCTGTAACAAAAAAACTTTAATTAAATCAATACAAAAAGTCACTATTTAAAAACGAAAGCTTTAGGGATGATATGTTTTTAATTCGTTCAAAAAATCATCAAATATTTACACAAAGAGTTAATAAATTAATACTATGTAGATCTGACAATAAAAGACAAATTTTAGAAGATAAAATAACAACTCTACCTTGGGGTCATTGTAATACTTCTCTTTAATGCTACTTCTTAAATTGTATTATGTAATTCTTTTTAGATACACAGTGATAAATGTATTATCTACTATGAATAAAACAAGTTATGCTCGCATAAGTATGTGTCATTGTGTTTTGTAAGAAGGTAATAATTTTTAAGATATGTAAGGTACTATTCCGCGCATCGCGGCTTTTTAACTGTCACGCTGATGTCGATGAAAAATACTGGCATTGGCCGCGCGCCATAGTCGTAAGCCGCGATGCATGGATTAGTACCTTTAGTGATAATTGTACCTACTATGCATAAAACAGGTCATGCTCGCATGTTAAATTGTATTTGTAAATTCTTAGTGATAAATGTATACCCAGTTACTATGAATAAAACAGTTCATGCATTAAAATATTTTTTTTTTTTTATTTACCGCTGACCTATCTTCCAAAATGTGCCTGTAAGTATGAGTAAAATAAAAAACATATTTTTTATTGAATATAAATTTATTATCTTTTTTTTTATTAAGGATATACCTATCGTTTGCATTAATCCAGCAGCGGACTATTATAGGCTGAAGACGATGATAATCTATTTCCATTAAAATACATTTTATTGCTCATACATTTTTTTAAAAATTTTGCGTACCACACATTGAGCAGCGTCCATCACTTCATCATACTGATCAGTCATAATATATTGGGCACTCACTGCATGTTCATTGTCACTGTTATCGAAAGCTTCAATATCAATTTTTATCAAAAATCGTCCCTTGCGCTGATCGTGTTTTAATATGAACGTAGAAGATTGATTAATACATTTGCATTTTTTGTTTTTCCGCATTTTGATAACTTCTTTTCTTTTTCTGGTTGCTTTTTTTCAACTTTATCTAGCCATCCACATTCATCCCATCCTTGAACATAAGCGGGAAATGGGCTATCTTGTCTGATATTACCAATAGGCGGGCTCATTTCTAGACATGTATCTTGCGAAAACAGAGGGTTAATCTTCGCCATTATCTGCAACAAATATAATAAATACATAGAATACAGTATACAGTATTACAATCTAAAAAAATAAAAACTTGTTATAAAATCATTAGTAAATATTTTGATTACTTACAACAGAAATTTACGTGTCTAGTCAACTTGAAAGTTGATGATGTAATGAAAACAAGAGGATCTTATTTCAGGCAGGTATTTAATAAGTATGAATCACATCACGCGTGTATGCACTATAATGCTAATAACACCAAAAAAGGCTAAGTTGTTTCTTTTCACAATGCCAACGACGAGGCATCTATAAAAGTAATAATTTACTCCAATTTTGTTAGAAGACAAAATGAAGTTAGTGAAGCAACTTCTCTCATTAGAAATTAAAAATATAAAGGTTGATCATTCTTCCAATGTCATCAGGCATAGCAAATTATTGCCTAATTCAATCCGTTGTATAATATGCGGGCCCTCAAATTGCGGTAAAACAAATACAATGATAAGTTTATTATTATTATTATTAAATCATTTATTGCAGACTGTAAGTCCATAAAAAGTTAGTTACATAAATTACTGCATGAAAATGGTCTTAAATTTGAAAATATATACCTTTATTCGAAGACTATATTTCAACCGAAATACCGTTTTCTAAAAGAAGTTTTGAGTAGAATTCCCAGTATTAATTTATTCATGTTTAAGAATAATAATGATGTAATTCCACCTGATAATGCCTTAAATAAATCGATCTTTATTTTTGATGATGTTACTTGTGAAAATCAAGTAAATATAAGAAATTACTTTTCTATGGGGAGACATAAGCAAATAGATTGTTTTTATTTATCCCAAACTTATTCTAAAATACCTAAGCAGTTAATAAGAGATAATGTTAACTTTTTAATAATTTTCAAACAAGACGATATAAATTTAAAACATATTTATGATGAACATGTAAATTCTGATATAAGTTGGGTAATATTTAAAAAAATGTGTTCAGATATATGGAAAGACCCTTTCACTTGTTTGATCATTAACAAAGATTGTGCCTTAAATAATGGACGGTATAGAAAATCATTCGATGTGTTTGTGAAATTTGATTGAATTCAGTAGATATGAATATATATATGCAGGCGTGAGAGTAAAACTAGTCACATAACTTTTTGCTAGTTATCTATCTGCTCGTTTCATAGATTCAATAAAATCATCCAGTAATAATAATGGATCCCCATGTAAAAGAACAAATAATAAATTCTGTAAAATGTATAAAAAATAAAGTGAAAAGAATGCAAGAAATAGATGAGGATTTGGAATTAAAATCACGAAAAATATTCAAATCAATAATCAATCCCTTGGAAGAATTAGCATCTACGAAGAGTTGTGCTCTTGTGCCGCAAGTTGAAAACTCTTCAGATAAAAATTCTTTTATTACTACTAGTGAACCATGTGATGATAACATTGAAAGTGCAGATTTTGAATCTAATACAGAATCCGAATCTTCTACACCGACCAATTTAAAACCTATAAGTTCACCTTTTAGTACACCGATCCAAACGATATTAAAAGATGATTATAAAAACCTGCAGGTACCATTTGGAGTTCGTAATAAAAATAATAAACTTATGATAGGTAACACTCCTATAACCTTCGATTCAGTAGGCAACAAATCAATGGCTATAATAGGTAATAAATCTTACGAAGCCACTCAAGGTCTGATGGAATTATTGTTTCATAGTAAACCGGACAACAAGGTCATATCTATGGAAGATAAACTAAACTATAAAGACATTTTATGCCAAACAAACGCGCACAGAAGAGATTATGAACCTTTGGGTCAAATTAAAGGTGATAAAAGCAATAAATACAAAAATATTGTAAAACCATTATTTTCAAAACATGAATTAAATAATGTTAAAGAAGGAGAAGGCTGTAAGTTACCGACCTTAAAAAAGTATAATTCAAATATTGATTTCATTTATTGGGATGATCCTAATGAATTGATCGATAGGTTAAAAATTTTAATAGCTTCAAAAGATGCTGGAAATACCAATCATGACAATGAGATAATATCTATTATTGAGGAATTAAAAGAAGGCGGCATCATAAAGGAATAAAACTGGATGAAGATCAATACATTTATCAGTATTCTCATAGCTACTCAACATGAATGTTGATAAGTTTGGTCACCATATAAATAAGATACAAATAATGGAAAACATATCAACAAGATCAACTACTGCTAACTTATTAGTTGATGACAAGGGTGTTCAAGACGAAGTTCGGACTTGCCAGCCACATAAGAGCACATAACAGAGTGTAGCAAGAGTCGCTGTTGTCGGATACGACGAAGAGGACATCAGTTGATGACAATAACAATTTCAATGCTCAATATAAAGTCATTAAACATATAGCAACACCCATTGATCAAACTGATTGCGCTACAAAAGGATATATTGATAAACAAATTGAAATAAATACAAAAAAAATAAACACACTAAATCAAACAGTACAGCAAATGAATACTGATATCACAAGTCTTAGTAAAAATGTTGAATTATTGAGTCACAAAATTAAAAAAAAATGAGTAAAGAAAACATTGTAAATGAAATACATAGAAACGCGAGAAAAAATTTTCCACGGAGGCATGTTGTTATGAAAGATATAGATGATTTATGGCAAGCTGACTTAATTGATATGCAATCTGTTTACAAAGATAATAAAAACTATAAGTATATTTTAGCAGTGATTGATACTTTTTCAAAGTATGCTTGGGCATATCCCTTAAAACTAAAGAAAAAAGAAAATATAATTCAAGCGTTTAAGAAATTACTCGAAGCAGGACGCATTCCTAAAAATCTGCAAACTGATTTTGGCACTGAGTTTTATAATAAGTCATTTAAATCGCTGGTTAATAAGTATGGAATTAACCATTATTCCACATATTCCACAAAAAAAGCATCTATAGTGGAAAGATTCATAAGAACTTTAAAAAGTAAAATTTATAAACAATTTCATTTGCAAGGAAGTTATAACTGGCTTGTTGGTCTACTGGATAATTCAATAAAATCGTATAATACCAAAACTCATAGAACGATTGGCTTAGCACCCGCTGAAGTCAATAAAAATAATAAGAAATTACTACAGGAAAGATACAAAAAAATACAAACTTTACGTTTAAAAAAATGCAGGATGTTTAAACTTGGTGAATTTGTTCGGATAAGTAAATACAAAGGAACATTTGAAAAAGGATATACTCCGAATTGGTCAACTGAAATATTTAAGATAGTTAAAGTGCAGGAAACCAATCCTGTAACTTACCTTTTAGAAGATGCTAACCATCAACCTATCTTAGGATCGTTCTATTCTCAAGAACTACAAAAAACCAAATATCCTAATAATTATCTTGTTGAAAAAGTTATAAAAAGAAAAAAAAACAAGCTCTTTGTTAAGTGGCTAGGATTGTCTTCAAGAGAAAATTGTTGGATTGATAAAACAAACATTTTATAAACAAATTACACACAAGAAAGTCATCAGTCTTACTCCGTGCATGATTGGTAACAGTGTTTTGTTATAATAACCTACTAAAAACTGATTCATCCAAATGACAAAAAAACGATCGCAGCAAAACAAAGATCTAAATGAACTCCAGAAAAATATTGTTCCTAGTAAAATTAAATCTAAGAACTCAGGTAATGGAATTCGAAAGACTTTTAGGAATATCATCTCTCAAACGAAGAAACATATGCATAAATTAAAACCAAAGTGTAAAAAGGCTGCTATCGACCTAGCTTTTGCAGCAGCTAAGGAGTTCACATCAGACCTACCTATAAATATACCGCGTGTAATACCAGTTCCAAAAACTGGTGGTATTTTACCATTAATACCCATATTTGCTGGATTGTCCGCTGCTGGCAGTTTAGCAGGAGGAGCTGCGGGTATAGCTAAAGCAATCAAAGCAATAAAGTCTGCTAAAGAACGTTTGCAAGAACTTAAAAGGCATAACCATGAAATGGAGGCGCTTTGTATCGGAAGAGGGCTACAACTCAAACCATATAAAAATGGATTAGGAATATATCCAATAAAGTCAAAAAACTAAATCAGAGGCTACCTAATCGAGCTCTTACTAACATTGATATTATGTACTATGAAAAAAGATTCCCTATTTCAGAGGAGTATTTATGAGGGATGAATTACCACCACATCCATTTAAAAATGAGAGTGGTGTTATTAATTTAGACAGTTCTCAAAACCATGGTACTCATTGGGTAGCCTACGTGAAGTTAGATAATTTTGTAGAATACTTTGACAGTTACGGTAATTTAAAACCGCCAAAAGAATTTCTTAAATATATGGGTTCAAATTTAGATATTAATTATAATTATATCAATTATCAAGGGAATCATCCTTTTAACTGTGGTCATCTTTGTATAAATTTTTTAAAAAATTTTTGGCGAAGTAATAATTTCAGATAAATAGGTAGTTTCAGTATTTAAAATGAGGTTCCGTCGGTCATTATGTCTTTCACGCTTAGTATCAACGGAAATAAGTCTGAGCTGAACACAAATTACTTTCCTCCTTTAACATTAAACAAAAAATATGAGTGTGGTTTATTGTATTTTTCTGCACTAAATTCCGTGCCAAATATAAATAACGAAAATAATGTTTTCATGTATGGAAATGAAGGAAAACAAATTATAATACCCTGCGGCTTATACGATTTGCAAGATATAAATGACTATGTCAAAACTAGAGTCCAGGATTGCGACATCCAAATAAAAGCAAATAATAACACTTTAAAGTGTTCTATATTTTGTTCTCAGTGTATTAATTTTGAAGTAAAAAACAGCATAGCACCTTTATTAGGATTTCCCCTAGTAAAACTAGAAGCAAATAAATGGCATGAGTCGATGAACCCTGTAAGCATTCTTCCCCTGACTGTGATACGAATTGAATGTGATTTGGTGCAAGGATCATACATAAACGGATCGCCTTCACATATAATCTATGAATTTGTACCAAACGTTGCTCCTGGTTACCAATTTATTGAAGTACCAAGAAACGTTATATATTTCCCTCTGAGGAAGAAAATAATAACATCAGTTTCTATTAAAATTGTTGATTCGGAAGGAAATCTAATTAATTTTCAGAACGAAAACATTCAGTTGTGTCTCCATCTACGGGAATCAAAATGATTATATTCAATAACAGTGTTAACTATAAAATTCCTACAAACCATATAAAACAATCCACTGTTAAACGATGTATCAAGGGTTCTAGACGTGTTAAATATTTGAAAAACGTTAGTCCAAATAATAAAGATTTCCTTCGTGCTCTAGGGTTTAAAGTATGAGTATACTAAGTATTAACGACTTACCGAAATTCGATAACTCAATTGAGAGCTATGAAGTGCATACCTATAATCCATATAACAACAGTTTTAATGAAAATGATGAAATACGTATACCAATCCATCAGCAAGATATATATGTATTACCATCAGCTAGTTCTATTTACATTGAAGGAAATGCAGTTGTCAGCAGTAAAGACCTGACGGGAAAGTTACAAAAAAAAAATGTTGACTTCACTAATAACGCTATATCATTTCTTTTTCAAGATATCAGGTATGAAATAAATGGTGTAGAAATCGATCGTGTGAAAAATACTGGCATCACATCAACAATTAAATCTTATGTGTCATTAAATAGTGGTGAGAATAAAGCCGCTGCAGTTTGGGGTTGGGATGTAGACGGGCTAAAAAAACAAAATGGCGCGTTTAATGTTCTTATTCCATTGAATAAACTAATGGGCTTTGCTGAGGATTATAAAAAAATCATTATTAATTGTAAACATGAACTTATACTTAACAGAAGAAGCTCTTGTTTAAACAGTATTATAGCTGAGAAAGATGATATTGTATCTATAAATATACACAGAATTCAATGGCGTATGCCACATATAAAAGTTGCAGATCGTCAAAGATTAACATTATTGAAATATTTAGAAAAAGATAATCCTATACAAATAGCATTCAGAAACTGGGATTTGTATGAGTATCCATTATTACCAAAAACTACAAAGCATTCTTGGTCTGTTAAAACAGCATCGCAGTTGGAAAAACCGCGATTTGTTATAATTGGTTTACAGACAGAAAGGAAAAACAACAAAATTAAAGACAGTTCCAATTTTGATCACTGTAATATAACCAATGTTACGCTATTTCTAAATTCTCAGTATTTTCCTTATGATTCACTTAATTTGAAATTTGATGAAAACAAATATAGTATATTATACGAAATGTATATTAAATTTCAACAGTCATTTTACAACCTTCCAATTGATCCCCTGCTTGATCTGGAAACCTTTAAGAAAAAGGTACCTCTATTTGTTATTGACTGCTCAAGGCAAAACGATAATCTAAAGACTGGACCGGTTGATGTACGCTTAGAAATTGAAACATCTCAAGATATTCCTGAAAATACAAGTGCTTACTGTTTGATAATCAACGATCGACTTTTTGAGTATAAACCTCTGAGTAATATAGTTAGAAAAATAACATGAAAGTGATAGTAGATGTACAAGGATTTAAAATCGATCATAATCAGTTCATTTTGAAAGAAATTTGTATCTTACACAACGATCAGATACATCTATTGTTAATCCAGCCCCCCTTTCCATTTCATAAATTGTCAGTGACTGAAAAGAAACAAGTTAAATGGATAGAAAAAAATAGAAAAATATATTGGAATGATGGTTTTATACCCTATTCAAATTATTCGATGTATATTAATGAAATATTGATCGATAAAATAATTTTCTGCAAGGGTACGGAAAAAATGGTCTGGATTAAAAATATGTTACAACGTGCTGAAGTTTACAACTTAGAAGATATGCAATGCCCTAAGTTACTAAGTTTGTACGAAAAATATAAACATTCGACCGATGTATCAAGTTGTATTTATCATCCAACTATATGTGCTCTTAGGAATGTAACTTGTTTAAGAAAATGGTGTTTGGATAATAAAGTTTTATAAAAAATATGTAGGTATTTTTATTCAGAAACAACTGACATAAGTAATCAAAGAATAACCTAATTAACATTAAAAATAAAATGAAAGCATACAGAAAAATATGTTACAGTCAGCGATAATATCAAGTATTACTTTGTGCCTGCTCGAGATGAGGTGGATATATTTGGCACATGGCAGTTAGATACACTACGATTTAAAAATGCATATGTTAGAGTATGAAGTTATGTTCTGATCGTAATACGTAATTTGTACAAGATAGATATCCTGATCGACAAGTACCGATTATCAGTTGCACGACGCAGGTTTCCACCGGATCGCAACTCGGGGTGTGATTGGGGAGGTCTAAATCACGGACGGCGAGCGCAGCGAGCCGTCTGTGATTTAGAATCCCCAATTACACCCTACTTACGTCAGTTTTCAGGGATTTAAACTTCCACGGAATAATAATAAAAAACATGTTTTATTTTATTTCTTTGTAAAATTATTACAAAACACTACATTGTACATTTTTATAAGTTTTAAATTAAAAAATAATCATTAATAATTTATTTGACAGCCAACTTTTACCATGTATTTCTGTTTCGATTGTAAGGCCCTAAATCTCTGGTTAAATTAAGAGGTACATAGGTCCTAAAAATTAAAATTATGAAGTTACCTTTCTTTTTGTCAAACCAGGACGCGTTACTAGCGCGCGTCATACGCAACTGGCTGGCGCTCTGTTTACCATAGTAGTACAACACATCTTGGCGTCATAGTGCTAGTAATGCTTTCTGTTTGACGTAGGTAGCCTTATTTTATTTTAAGGTTATTTTAAATTTGCGGTGAGTTATTATATAGCCCTCATTGTAACGTACTTTATCACTGTATTTGCAGGTGCGTGGTCAGAAGCTGCTGGGGGGTTTCTGTGGGGGCGTGATACTCACACAGCACCACGTGCTCACCGCTGCGCACTGCTTATTTCAGTAATAAATTCCTAAATGTTGTAAGAACTTAGTTACGATTTAGCGGTAGGCCATTCTCCAAATTATCATGAACGTCTCACTACTCTCACTATATTTCCCTTTCATTAATTTACAAGCTGCCCCCAATAGCTTCGTTGCGGCGTGTTTTGAAACTATACAAGGCCAGAACGCAGAGGTTGGGACTGCTCGCGTATATTTTCAAATTAAAATGAAGCCATGATTTACTTCAATGTATACAAGGCCATTACGCACTAATCGCGTATATTTTTAAGTAAGTTGGGCCAAAATTATGGCTTGAAAATATATTGCAGCAGTTACCACTGCGTACTAATCGTGTATATTTTCAAGTGCCAAGCGGCAATGCGAGCACTTGAAACTATACGTGATTAGTTACCAGGTAGTTATTTTGAATTGTTGCTCTCTCTTTCTTTCATGCGAAATAGTAATAAGTCTATTGCTTTCTAAACATTGCATCATCATTCCGCACTTAGCATTGTTTTCGTAACGTGTTTTTTGTTTACATCGTACAGTTAAAAAGTTAATTGATTTAAATGAAACTGTAGAACTGTTGTAAATAGTAAAAATGATCTCAGAAGAGGGTGCAGATCAATTCATAAAAAAGACAATTACGGTGAATTCAAAACTTGATGAAAACTATGTCTGTTATAGGTCTATAGGATAATACCTACTACACTCACGAGCAATGAATAAGTCCAAGTAGCAAAAAGTCAACACCAAACCAAATGACCCCAATTTTTTAAAACATTTAATTTAGAATTTGATGTAATATGTAATATGTTTATTCCAACTATGTAAGTTTTACACTGATCTTAAAATTATGTACAAAATGGTCCTTAACATCAAAGTTGGTTAAAATAATATTTTGATGCGCTGTTACTTTAATATTGCCGACGGCGTTATTAAGCTAGTCTTTTCCGTTCCGGAGCTATCGTCACTGGAACTTTTTCATTGCTCGTGAGTGTAGTAGGTATTACTTTTAATTCATAAATATGATATGATATTATAATATGATATTAGTATTCTTACTTGCAAGTATGATTGCTATAAATATCATTTTCTCAATCAAATTAGAGCTTGTTCATCTTTATTTATTAACATTCTATAGGTATGACAGGCAGAACAAGTAAATTGTAGTCATGTACATTTACTGAAATAGTTAAGTAAATCAGAATCAGCATGTAGGTATAAATTATATGCGACAAGTACGCCAATCAAGCAATGTGCGTAATAGCAATGTATATTTTCAAGAACGATTCAGTAAATCCCAACTTGAAAGTATACGCGATTAGTACGCACAAATCGTGTATATTTTCAAGTAAAATATTATTTATTTTCACTTGAAACTATACATACAGTGCTAGTACACTATGGGTGCGTTCTGGCCTTGTATAGTTTCAAAACACGCTTCGCTGCGCCTTCAAGGCGCTATTATACGCAGAACTAGCACCGCCAGTGGATAAAAATCGTAACTTCCGTTTGAAAGCGTTATTCCAAAAACTGCCAAGGCCATCCCCCCCGTCATGCTTATTCCAATTTTTAGAACCTATGTACATACCTCCTAATCCCTGATGCCTGGATGGTAGAATAAATAAACGGCCGTCGTTAGCGATTGTTAGATTAACTTCTAGTTTCCAAGTACAAGGGATTAGGAGGTAGGTACTAAAATTGGCGACGAAGATGGAGCTATAATAGTTAGTATTATTTATTTCATGGTGGAGGCTTACTTACTGTACGTAATTCTCCGCTCGCTGGCGTCGTGGAAGCGGTCTTAAGGAAGTTGTCCCGGCTCTAAGGCTATTCCTCCACCACCGCCGTAACCGGAAGGTGATGACGTCGCCAATTTTGTGATATCATTTAACATGGCCATGAAGTGTCCGAGCACCGTCATTCTTCATGTCGTTCTCGCTGACGGAGCGTCAAGGATGGTGACGGCTGTGGTGGACAAGCAGCCTAAGCCACCGTGTAGCGCATATATATTAAAAGAGAAGCAATGTGAATTGTGTTATGGGTGTGAACCCTTTGCCACTGCAGTATCAAAGTCGCATGTTTTGAAACTGTACAAGGCTAGAACGCACCCATAGTGTACTAGCACTGTATAGTTTCAAGTGAAAAATATATATATTTTACTTGAAAATATACACGATTTGTGCGTACTAATCGCGTATACTTTCAAGTTGGAATTTGCTGAATCGTTCTTGAAAATATACATTGCTATTACGCACATTGCTTGATTGGCGTACTTGTCGCGTATAATTTATACCTACATGCTGATTCTGATTTACTTAAATATTTCGGTTAAATGTACATGACTACAATTTACTTGTTCTGCCTGTCATGTCATACCTATAGAATGTTAATAAAGATGAACAAGCTCTTATTTGATTGATATTTATAGCAATCATACTTGCAAGTAAGAATATTAATATCTTATTATTTTTAAATGAATTATGAGTAATATATACCTACTACACTCACGAGCAATGAAAAAGCTCCAGTGACGGTAGCTCCTGAACGGAAAAGACAAGCTTAATGACGCCGTCGGCAATATTAAAGTAGGTACATAAAACTAACTAGAAACGTAAACTTTGATCAAATTCTAAATTATTTTTTTTAAATATTGGGGTCATTTGGTGTTGACTTGTTGCTACTTGGACTTATTCATTACTCGTGAGTGTAGCAGGTAGTATAGATCTATTAAATACCGTAATTGTCTTTTATGAATTGTTCTACACCCTCTTCTGAGATCATTTTTACTATTTACAACAGTTCTACACTTTAAAATTAACTTTTTAACTGTACGATGTAAACAAAAAACACGTTACGAAAACAATGCCAAGTGCGGAATGATGATGCAATGTTTAGAAACAAAAATACTTATTAATATTTCGCATGAAAGAAAGAGAAACAACAATTCAAAATGGCTACCTGGTAACTAATCACGTATAGTTTCAAGTGCTCGCATTGCCGCTTGGCGCAATTTTGGCCCAACTTACTTGAAAATATACGCGATTAGTGCGTAATGGCCTTGTATACTTTGAAGTAAATCATGGCTCCATTTTAATTAAAAAATATACGCGAGCAGTCCCAACCTCTGCGTTCTGGCCTTGTATAGTTTCAAAACACGCATCAAAGTCATACAGTGAATGATCTAGGTACACCATACCTAAAAAATCTTTCCAGAAAAATCAATGACACTACAGCTGTTACTGGCACTACTATCTTGAGGGCATCTGAAGTTGTCATTCGCGTCGGATCCACCTACAATGACCGCGGAGGCTCAGAGCATGTGACGTCCAAGACCGTGGTCCACGAGGACTACAAACATTCGATGAGTTTCGACAACGACGTGGCAGTGTTGGTGCTGCCGACCAGTATGAGCAACTACCGGAGCAGCTCGGTGCAGCCAGCCGTCATCCCTCCGGGGGGGTATGTGGTCCCGGACAACGCGTCTGTGGTAGCTGTCGGGTGGGGACAGACTGATGTGAGTATCTAACACTTCACCTTGCGGATCTTATTTGATATTAAATGGATATAAACCCCATCTTTGGCATGATACCCCAATGAGCCCCTGAGTCATTTCTGACGGCTTCCGATACCACTACTGTAATACCCCGTAGATGAACTGCAACAACTCAAGCCCCCTCGGCCTGCGGCACGTGGGGCTGCGCAAGGTGGACCGAGACACCTGCGCCGCGCGTTTTCAGAGATTATTCTCATACAACAACATGCTCTGCGCGGGGCTGCTTGGTGTTGGAGGTAAGCTCGCTTATGTGACTTATGAAGTCGACAGGTTGGACCGACTTATGGAGACGTTTGACGAGTTCTATTGAGTGCGTTTGAGTTTTGATGAAAAAGCGACCCGCTTCGAAATCACAGGATTCATGAGTGTTTGTGAGAAAGTCTGTGTCCGTACACACACGTTGGGTATTTTCCAGACTATTCAAGTCGTCATACCTATCTTGGCTAACAATAAGAGTTTGTCCCCTACAGGAGCCGGTACTTGCATGGGTGACTCCGGTGGTCCCCTGGTGTACAACGGGGTGGTGGTGGGGGTGACCTCATTTGGGGTGACATGCGGCGATTCCTTCTATCCTCACGTGTTTACACGCGTCTCTAGCTACACCGTCTGGATCAACAACACTGTGAGTAAAATAATTAAATATAGAAAGATACAGTCTTGGGCCGGTACCCCGTAAAGAGTTCTATTAATTCTTCAATGAGACAAAGAAAAAAATATTTTTGTTATCATAAATATTATTATGTACCTAATATTAAAACGTGATGTTTGTTACACTACCATGCTGTAAGCAAATTTTATAAAATTAGGCTGTTAAGTAGGAACCTGATAACCTGGATTTACATATTAAATAGACAACATTTTTATAGGTAAAGTGGACGTGGGTCGCGGGCTATGTTAATATAATTTTAAAATTTCCAGGTACGCCAAAACCAGGTCCACAACTCCGCCGCGGCGGCCGACGCCAACTCCAGTCTGATGCTACTCGCCTCAATATGGATAATATATTCCAAAAACTGATTAATTTTTATTTTAAAGTACGCGCCGATCTTTTTTGATCACTCTCAAAATTTTAAAAACGTTTTATATAATTATATTTGTTGTGCCCTAGAGTTCACTTGCAAAGGTAGGGGTTGAGAGGGCCGTTAATAGCTGCGTTTACCTTAAATTTCCAAGGAGGTTTTGTTAAAACATTGTTATTTATATTAAGTCCACACAATATATTGTAATATTTGTACAATAAAGAGTTAAATAAATAAATATATATAGGCATTCTTAATATTATTATAAAAATGAAACAAAATTACTTTACCAATATTTAATTGTACAGAACTTAGATTAACAATACCAAACACTGCAAACAATATTTTTTTGGATATTTCATTTCATAAGTTTTAGTTAATATAAATATTTCATTTCATATTTTTTTTCATTTCATTTTCATTTTACATACAATTATTATATACGAACAAGAGATGGTGTGTTTACAAAATCAAAGCAAAAAGTGACCGCATTTTCTTTATGTAAAACGATTTTTTTAAGTTCAACCCAATTACAATCATTGTACCAATGAATAAATACACAAATCCTCTAATCGAACAAATTCAAAATAAGAGCTTAGTGGTGGAAGTGGGAACTGACACTCCATCTTGTTCGTATATTGTTAGGTACAGACAAAAGAACTACCCCCATATACAGTGAAACTATAAAGTCCTGAAATTAAATGAGGGCACTGCTATCTTTCATGTAGCAACCCTATATAGCGAAACATAACTGACTTTGATACTTGAAATATTGCCTGTGAACTTTCTACCTATTTATGTATTTTAAAAACAACTTACCATCCACAAAAAAGCTCTTATACAGCTAGAAGGTGTGAAGGCTATGAAGGCTAATAGTGAAACCAATAAATATTTATTTAGATAACGTTATTACAAATGTATAAAAAAACTGGATCTGTTGACGAAGGGCACACATAGCAAAGACATCAATTTCTCTTTTTGGACAGCCAATTCTGTTTCTTCCAGGAGTTAGAAATATTCCATATTTTGCCCTCTATGGCACGCTGGTCCGATACAACTATAAAATAAAATAAAAAAATCTTTTTGAGTTACACAATGCCCCCAAATTCACACAATGTGAATTTAGTAAGTAAACAAAAAATATATCTTTAAGTATCAAAATGTTAAAGTTTGACTCAACTGAAACCAGATGAAACATAGAATCAGTGATATGTAAACAATGATCGACTTGGGCTCTAAACCTAGGTTTATCGATAAATGTAGCGTTGGTACTAATAAAAAATGAATTATTACAATTTGTACAATGCTACATACCCGTCGTAGACGCTGTACGAGCGTAAACATCCTCCAAATTCGTCAAAATGTATCCAGCTTGATGTTCCGCTAAACATTGTATAAAAACTCGATAAATAACTTCCCTAGCTTGACTACGAATATTTTTCTTCATCTTCCTAATTGCAACCAAGCGTAAATTGTTGCTTTTATCTAGATTATCCTTATAATTAATAAGAAAATTCAAAAAAACAGCCAACCGCCTATTGACATAAACAATTGTTATGACTTTTATGTTTCTTTTCTAATGGTGCCAGGCTCCAGAAAATTTTAGTTCCTCAAACATTAATGTCATGAATTAATAGTTTCACTGTACCTACATTACCTACATAGAGCATACAAAGGATTTATTGTAGGTTTATAAATCGGAGATAAACACACGATTATAGACTGTTTGCGTGAGTCAAAAAGTCGGAATTCGTGTGTCCCGATCTCGAAACTCTCGGCGCTGACATGTACCAATGAGTTTGATATATACCATCGCTCTTACGGTGAAGGAAAACATCGTGAGGAATCCTGCATATCTAGATTTAGCACATCTAGATAAGTGAACCCACCCCGCAGTGGACCAGCGTGGTGGGAAATGGTTCAAGCTTAGGAAGGCAGTTTAGACCTTGGGGATATGCACAAAGGTTCCATTCGAGAGAGCCAGGTGCAGGTACTGACACCCTCACAGAGAATACAAGAAACGGTCATGACAGTAGACGAGTTCTCGAGTGGAGACCACGAACAGGTAAACGCAGCGTGGGACGCCCTTCTGCCCGCTGGACTGACGACCTTAGGCGGGTAGCCGGTAGTGGTTAGATGAGGAAGGCCGAGGACCGAGTGCTGTGGCGCTCCTTGGGAGATGTCCAGCAGTGGATGATTATTGGCTGATGATGATGATGATGAAAACTAAGTACTTATTACTTCCATGCATGAATCAAACTATCGCGAAGGTCACGGACCATGTCATTCCGCACTAGCACTAGGAAACTAACAAGTGAAAAAGGATTCATTTTTATAACAATGAAGTGGCTCTTATTTTGTTATGGTAAGTACCTACCTAATATCATGTTAAACATAAACATTAAATATCTTTTTTTTTTTTTTTTTTTTTTATTTATCATAACAAATCTTAGTTTTATAATACATTTAACTAGCATATTTTAACCACTAAGGTTAGTATTAATGCTACACAGTCGTTAACAATTTAGAAAAATACACAGAGAGGTTAATGCGTTATAGGTACTAGTATTACTACATATAGGTACAAACGTAATAATAATATTTTTAGGTATAGGTATGACTTTTGGTAAATACTCGTAGATACATAAGTAAGTATTACAATTTTATTTATACTAGTTTTAATCTTAATTTAAAAAAAAAAAAAAAAAAATCCAATACGAGTATCTATGTAGGTATAATATACCTAGTAGGCATATGAATACGGGAAAGGCACCGCTAAGCATGCATGTTCTCAATGAAGTATGATTTTAGTTTAGTTTTATAGTTCATAGGCGTGATCTTGTTTATCAACTCGATTGGCAATTTATTTATCAGTCGGGGCACAATGTACTCAGCGGTCCGCTCGCCGTACGTATTTTTTGCGCTTGTTGTTTGTAACCTGTTTCTGGCCATTGCACGTGTATTTACAGGGTGATCAATTTTGCGTTTTAATTCATCGTTGAAGAAGTGTTCCTTAAGTATTGCTAGTTGTGCTTTTGTGTGGACTGGCAATATTTTACAGTGACTAAAAAGACCCTTGTCGTTATTATAAAATTGGTGTTGTATGTTATTTGTTACTATGTTTTTTAGTATTTTGATTTGTAAATTGTAAATTTGATTAAGATATGTATTATATGTGCGCCCGTAGCTGCTGATTCCGTATTCAATGTACGAATCTGCCAAGGAATGATACAGCATTAGTTTAATTTTGTAGGGAATTCTGTTTTTTAAAATTATTATTGTTGCTAAAAAGTGTCTTAACTTATTACACACATGCTCGATATGATTTCTCCAGTTAAATTTGCTATCTATAATGATACCAAGGTATTTTTGAGCGTTTACTATTTCGATAAAGGGACAGTTGCATCTGTTGTTATTTAATGAATGCAGACATTTATGGTTATGTGACACTATATTAGTAAATGGGTCCGAATACTTTACATATGGAGACTTAATATCACTTATCTTAATAGAACTAGATCACTTAATTAAAGTATGTTCATTTATTAGGTTTATTAAAATAAGGTTTTAGGTTTTTCTTTTTAGAAAGAATTTTTAGGTTCATAAATAGAAGGGACATAAGCGAGGATAACTTAAAGATATTTAGAAAAGATATTAGCCAATTACCCTTCGCTGATGTATATAACAGTAATCGTATAATAATTTCATAGAGTGGTTTAGATTTATTTACGAACTGTGTTTCCCGGTTATTAGAATTAAAATTTCAAGCACCCCAAAGGTAAAGTGGCTATCACGAGGTATAAAAAAGTGCTGCCAACGAAAGAGACAATTATTATGAAAATACAGAAAATCACCTAACAATAAAAATAGACATGAACTGAAAACATACTCAAAACGACTAAGAAATATAATTAAACTTACACAAAGATCACAAAACAATTACTACATACAATCAACTTATTATGCTTATGCTTGTTTATTTTGGAAACATACATAATATATATCAAGTTTCCTAGTTGTACTGGTCAAACTATCACGTATGTCGGTATACTCTTGCATCTTGTGTTTCTATTAGGATTAAAAATTGTATTATATTGTAACTACATGTTTAGTATTAAGTTGTTTAAATCACATACACACACACACATACATCACACACCACCACCTCACTCTCAAATACAAAGTACATACAGCACACACAGTCACCAATCATACACTATTTAGTACATGTTTTGACTAGGGTAAATCGATTAAGTAATCAAAGTAATAATACCTTTGCATTGTTACTGCCAGTCTGTTTATATTCACTAATATAATGGACAGCCTCTTAACGAGTATACAAGAAATAGACAAATCAAATACAGCTTTTTCTATTCAATGCGATATAGTGGACTTAGCGCACCATATTCAAATTAAAGAACAGGACCTTACTATAATATCACAAAATATCTGCAGTATATATAGCAATATAGAAGACTTACAGTTAAATCTTACTTATCTAAATTTTACCCCAGATTTGTTGATACTCACCGAGTGTTGGTTATCTTCAAACAAACCCATTCCTTGCCTGGACTACTACACATCATTTCAAACCACCAACCATTTAAATAAAAATGATAGTGTAGTAACTTACATTAAACCCTCTATCTCAGCTAACATTGAAGAAATCAATTTAACACAGGCGTCATGTATACAGATTGAAATAGAAATCAATATAGTTTTAGGTATTTATCGGTCACCCTCGAACAGGAACGCAGACTTATTTATTGATTCACTTCGTAGTCATTTAATCACAATAAAAAGTTATAAAAATATAATTATTACTGGAGATATTAATATAAATTTAATACCTTTTTTTTTTATTTTATTTATTTATTTATTTAATAGTTTACATTATTGTTCTATTAAATAATGTGACTTAAACCTAGTAAAAGTTTATCTGCACATCAGATTACATTGGTGTTACTTATAAATTAGTTCCAAAAACATAGTAGGGTATTATTAGAAAACATTCTTGAGTTGATAATGTAATGAAATTTTAACATGAACAGAATAAACATAAAAATAACAGAAACAATTGCAGATAACACTAAAATTATAAAAATCCCAAAAAATAGACGTAATATCAAGCCTTGGATTATACCAGGCATTCTTAGATGCATCTCAAACAGAAACAAAATGCAAAAAAAATTAAAAGCAGATCCACATGATATAATTAAAGAAGTCACATATAAAAGATATCGTAATTTC
This sequence comes from Plutella xylostella, assembly GCF_932276165.1. Lineage (NCBI taxonomy): Eukaryota > Metazoa > Arthropoda > Insecta > Lepidoptera > Plutellidae > Plutella > Plutella xylostella. The sequence goes on along the minus strand of NC_064007.1, from coordinate 6,611,327 downwards.
TGCAATAATCTAATACAAAAACTTAAACGTAAATATGATAGAGATCAATTATCTAAGTCTACGAATAACACAAAAAGCCTTTGGAAGAAAATTAAAGCTGTAACAAATCTAACTTCAAATAAGACCGACAATACTAAACTACTCAAAATAAAGCATTCTGCGGACGAATCCGTCAATTTTGTTAATGGTTACTTTGCAAATATAAGGAAGAATCTGGCTGAAGAAGTTATTGCTATGAAGGATTCACCACAAGTATTCAGTAAATCAAACTTGCCTCCCGCTCTGGACTCGTCTTTTGTCCTGCTAGATACGACTCCAGGTGAGGTTAATTATGTCCTCATGAGCCTAAAATCTGACAGTGCTCCAGGATGGGACAATATCTCCACTGGATTTCTGAAATACGCCAGAAAAGAAGTAGTCCCTATCATATGTCACTTAGCCAATGTCTGCTTTTCCAAGGGTGTTTTTCCGGCTGCCTTAAAGCAAGCTATTATCACACTAGTACACAAGAGTGGTGACAGAGACGATGTCAATAATTATAGACCGATATCAGTGCTGCCAGTAATATCCAAGATTTTAGAAAAACTTATAAATTACAGACTACATAAATATCTAGAAAAATTTAAAATTATTTCGGATTCACAATTTGGATTTAGACATGGCCGCTCAACAGAGGATGCTGTAGCAGCACTGAGCTCACACATCGTTGGTCAATTAGACAGTAAACATAAATGCTTGGCAGTATTTATTGACCTAAAAAAGGCGTTCGACACCGTCTCTGTCCCCATTCTTGTACAAAAGCTTGAATGCATTGGCATCCGAGGTACTCCTCTCGCTCTTCTTAAAGATTACCTTACAGATAGAAAGCAAAAGGTTAAAATAGGACAAAGCATCAGTGATACTGCAAATGTTCTATATGGCGTACCACAAGGCAGTGTCCTGGGGCCCACTTTGTATCTGGTCTATATTAACGATCTTTGCAATTTAAAAGTTGAAAGTGGACGAGTCTTTTCATATGCTGATGACACTGCCCTAGTATTCTCTGGCCCATCCTGGAAGGATGTTCAATTAGCAACTGAAAAAGGGCTAGTCAGGGTGGCAAACTGGCTTCAGAGAAATCTTCTATCGTTAAGCATCTCAAAGACAAAATACATATGTTTCTCGATACCTATATAACAATTCACAGCCGGTCACAGATTTCGACATTAAAGTACACACTTGTGGAAATCATATGAATGATGACTGCACTTGTATTAGCATTGACAAGGTAACTAGTACAAAATATCTTGGAGTCATGATTGACCAGCGCCTGTCATGGTACGCTCACATCGACTTGGTAGGTAATAGGATTAGGAAACTTACTTGGATATTTAAAAACCTAAGACATGTGGCTTCTGTTAACCTCTTGACTAGAGTATATGTTGCCCTGGCTCAGGCTGTAATTACATATTGCATTCCAATATGGGGTGGGGCATATAAGACAAAATTTATAGAATTAGAAAGAGCACAGCGTCATCTCATTAAAGTAATGTTTTTCAAACCATACAGGTTCCCCACTGAGAAACTATATGAAATAAGCAATTTAATAACAGTAAGAAAACTATATGTCCTATATACTATTTTGAGATTACATAAAAGCTTAACATATGATCCCACTATCCTAACCAGAAGAAGACATCATGCAGTCGCAGGCACACGCTCTTGCAACACACTATTTGCTCAAAAGCAACTAAATAACCAGTCAGCTCATCTATATAATCAGATTAACAAAATTCTATTCTTATACCCAAAGACTTTGTACGAAATTAAAAAAACGTTAACTATCTGGATAAAAACAATAAATTATAACGAAACAGAAAAAATATTGGAATACAATACTTAACCCTCGAAACATTGTGCAAAACATCACTCACACTCACACTCACACTCACACTCACACTCACACTCACACTCACACTCACACTCACACTCACACTCACACTCACACTCACACTCACACTCACACTCACACACACACTCACACTCACACTCACACTCACACTCACACACACACACACACTACATACATACAAATACTGAAAATTAGATAGGTATAATGGTTAATTTTAATTTTTAATTTTAATTTTATACAATCATCAAAAAATAAATCAAAAGCAACCTGGAAAGTAATAAAAAACGCTAAACCAATATTTTCGAAAGAATCAATTAAACAAATAGTGGTAAATAATAAAGAAAAACAAAATAATAATAGTAATAATAATAATAATAAGGCGGCAGGGCAGCTTGTGGCGAGCTGTTGGGCATTAGCGACCCCACCCACCCGATGCCGGGGAGAACCCCTGTTCCTCATCTCTGGCTTGCCTTTATTGGTTGTCCAGAGTGAACACTGACGAGGAACAGGATCTCCCACCTCTTGCTTGCCTTCATTGGCTGGCTTGAGTGGTGTACCGCTAGAGCAGCAATGCTCGAGGAAGGATGTATTACCCTTTAAGGTGCTTGTAGGGATCTTGACCGATAACGCGATTGTCCTGAGAGCCGTGGAATACCTCTCCATCCTTAGCACCTCATGCCATGTTGCTCCCTTGTTGCTACGTCACTGTTATGTGCTAGCAACTGTTTTGGGGGGCCCATTTACTGTGTGTGCGAGTCACCCCCTGCCTTTTTATCCGTGTGTGAAACATATAGGTCAGGCAGGGGCCATAGTCCTTCCATAGTCCCAGTTACCCAGTCCATTTAGCACCCCTTTCCATAACCCTGTATTAGTTTTGTCCATATCCTACAATAGTTCTGCACTAACTGGGGATTTTCCTTGGGTTTACTCTATAGTTTACACAGGGAAAATCGTCGGTTGGTGTCACATTTCATATAGATTAATGTTGTCACACGGGCCTCTACATGTTGGCTTCGGCCCCATGCACGCCTTCCAAATGCCCGGGACCTCATGGTCCCGTGATGGTAAAGACACAACATAATAATAAGGTTTCAGAGCGGGAGTATTTAGTTTAAAAACACCGACCTCAAAAGTCAAGATAAATAAACACATAATAAAGTAATCAATCAACCCAGAGACATTGCACAATCATTTAATAATCACTATGTTGGTACGATCAATCGACACGAAAATACTAGTAAAAACAAAGTAACACTCTCCAATAAAAATATTAATTCAATGTATATGAAACCAACAAGTCCGTTGGAAATATAATATAACATAATTAAGTCTCTAAAAAACACATCGAGTACGGGTTATGACAATATCAATACTAAAGTAGTATAGTATGTAGTAGACCTAATATGCCACTTGCTATGTCACATTATAAATTTATGTATTGTAGAGGGAAAATTTCCAATGGGGCTCAAAACTACAATCATAAAACCCATGTTCAAAAAGGATAATATTATACAATATTTGAAAAGATTATTTATAAATATGTATATGCTTTCTTTCTATCTATCTAATAACATCCTACCAGATGAGAAAAATGGGTTTAGAGTAGGTAAAACCATAAATATGGCAATTTTTGACTTCATCAACAAAGTTATAACACGTATGGACCAAACCAAGCCGATAACTGCACTATTCATGGATATGAAGAAAGCCTTCGACTTCGTAGATCATGACATACTTATTGATAAATTAGAGGGATATGGAGTTCGAGGGAATGTATCTTACCTAATAAAATCATACCTCAGTGACCGATCGCAGGTGACGCGAGTCAGTAGAATATGTTTAGATACGAATACGGAAATAATTTACGAGTCAGAAGAACGCCAAATTGTATTCGGTGTCCCACAAGGTAGTGTTTTGGGACCCCTTTTATTCTTAGCGTATATAAATGACATTCCAAAATCAATTAACCACTCCATTGTACTTTTCGCTGTTGACAGTACGGCGGTATTCATGGAAGATAATATAGGAACGAAAGAATATGAAATAAATCAATCACTATCAAATATAATTAATTGGCTGACATCAAATAATCTTATTATTAATCTTGAAAAAACATACATAATGAATTTCAGGCAAAGAACTGTACCTGATTCTCTTAATATACAATATAATAATAATAAAATAGCAGAAACTGACATAATAAAATTTTTAGGACTACATATAGACAATAAATTAAATTTCAAATCGACATTTTATGTAAAAAAAAATATATTCATATGCTCTATACTTGTAAAGGAAAGTTTCAAATGAAGACACTGTAGTGAATGCCTATTATGGTTATGTTGAATCCACTTTAAGGTACGGTGTTATATTTTGGGGAAACTCAACTGATAATGAACTGGCATTTAAATCACAAAAAAATGTATACGGGCTATGAAGCGTCTTCAATCAAGAGACAGTTGTAAAAAACACTTTGCAGAGTTAAAAATTCTAACATTACCGTGTCTTTATATCTATGAGGTAGCGTTGTATGTTAAACTTAATAGACAACAGTTTAAGGGCGGATTCGACCAACGTCGAGTAACTTTTTACGCACGAGTAAAGTACCAGTTACTCGCGAGTAAGCAGATTTTGCATTCTACCAAACCTGAAACCAAGATAACTAGCTTATCATAGTTATACCGCCAAAATTGACCGTGTAACGAGCTTATCCGAGAGTAATTTTGTAATGGCGGCAGCACATCAGCTGATTAGAAAACCGTCATAATGACATATAAACACATCTGTCAAAACATAAACAAAAGTACGTTAAAAGGCAAAGTCTCAGAATAACAACAGCGAATAAAATATTAAAACATAAACAATGGGGACTACCGTTTTTTTGCTCACCAGTTGGCGCCACTGTCGACTGAGGTCAAGAGGTCTAGCTGTCAAACTTATCAAAGGCGACTTTATCTATTACTTATACTTTTTATATTATAAAATCTTGAATCTCATAAGCTTAGAAGCGTCCTCGAGCTGGCTTCAGTGATCGTAGCTGATCACTGTGGTTAAGCAACAACTGGTACGGTATGCCGTTGGATGGGTGACCGATTTCAAGTGGCTCTTTTCTGGACGCTTCCGTGCTTCGGGCGGCACGTTAAGCCGTGGGTCCCGATTGCTGCTTCGGCAGTTGTCGTTAAGCCTAGTCAGAGGCCTTCATCATCATCATCATCAGCCAATAATCATCCACTGCTGGACATAGGCCTCTCCCAATAAGGAGCGCCACAACACTCGGTCCTCGGCCTTCCTCATCCAACCACTACCGGCTACCCGCCTAAGGTCGTCAGTCCAGCGGGCAGGAGGGCGTTTGCCTGTTCGTGGTCTCCACTCGAGAACCCGTCTACCCCAACGGTTATCGGTTCTTCGGCAGATATGACCAGCCCACTGCCACTTCAGCTTGCATATTTTGATAGCTATGTCGGTAACCTTAGTCCTCTGACGAATAACCTGATTTCTAATACGATCCATCAGAGAAACCCCAAGCATAGCTCTCTTCATAGCACGCTGAGCGACTTTAAAAAGGTGGACCAGTCCTACCGTCAGTGTCCACGTCTCTGCACCATACGTCATCACTGGCAGGACGCACTGGTTGAAGTCTTTTGTCTTCAGGCTCTGAGGCCTCGGGCAGCTTGAAAACATCTGACAGTTGGGTTGCCCACCCCGACAACTTCAGTGCATTTTACTCATTCAAAAACGGCGATACTGCTCGCGACCTATCACGTGAGTACAAATGTACAGCAAAAAGCGGGTGACTATATTCGGAAAGAAAGGGAGGACACATATTTTCGGGCCTCTTTTCCTTAATTCAGCTTTAAAAGTGTGCACATTCATCGACAAATAATCCATATTTGCGATTAATTTCGCGAAATAAGATCACTTTTCATCAGGGAAATGAACAAAAATATAATTTGTTACGAAGCCCGCCAAATTATACCACTGAAAACTAGTGAAAAGTAAATGTCACTTGACCTCAGTCGACACCAGCGCCCCTAGCGGCAAATTCACACGCGTTACCTCCCATTTCATACTTTTATAATCCATTCAAACTAAGTTGGCATGTCATTTCTATTGCATGCTTTGAAACGCAGCTATTTTTATTTTAGTTGCATTACAGTTTCGTTCCTCGTTCATTCAATTTAATCATGGTATAACTTGGTAGAATGCAAATGTACTTATCCTAGATATTTACTCGCGTATAATTTTAATTCCGGTATAGTTATTCTCGTGTAACGTGATGTTTGGACGAATTCACCCAGTCGTTTAAGAGTCGCCGATGTCAGAACCGTGTGGCAGCAGAGCATAGAAAGTCGGCTCTTTACAATAAAAGTATATTAGGAATGGCACCAAAAATCTATAATAGCCTTCCAGAACAGATTCGAACAATTGACGAAATAAATATATTTAAAAAATTCGCCGTGTGGTGCCGGTGGAGTAGAATAGCACCACCCCTCCACACTCGGGGTGTCGTAAAAGGCGACTAATGACAGAGGCTGACCATATAGTTATCAATATCGGTCTTCGTCAGGGGCCTCGCTGACGCATAGGGACGTTTCTACCTCTTGCCGATCGTAGCGGCTCCCCGTTCCATTGGATTAAGAGAGGTAGGGATAAGAGTGCACCTGTGTTCGCGCGCACACTGTCATTTTCAAAAATGTTCTGTGCACTTTAATATTTCCTGCGCAAATGACTTGGTTTCTGACAACGGACTCCGAAAGTCCTGCGGCGATGGACAGAGGTAGAGAGGTCTGGTTGTGATGCTAACTGGGCTTCGTCTGATGTCTGCACGTAGGCGGCTCAGGTAAGATGGTCGCTTTGCACTGCACTGGGTTAACAGTGTGACTCGGCAGCTACCTGAGTGACAAAGCAGCTCTATTTAGAGGGGCCCTGCTTTCCCCAATCTGGGGAGGGGGCTAGAAAAGGTGTCCCAAAAAAGGTTTAACCCTAAATTACAGGAGGTAGTAACCACGGCTATCTCTGCATCAGTCAAGACGTGGTCGAAAGAGTCATAAAAAATATATAAAAACCGTCAAAACAAATAATATGACCTTCGCGGCGTGGAACGTGCGTACCCTCCTTGATCGCGAGAGCAATTTGGGTCCTCCTCGCAGAACTGCCCTCGTTTCCCGAGAACTCCGACGTTATGATGTGGATGTTGCTGCTATCAGTGAGACACATCTGGCTGAGGAGGGGGAGAGGGTGGAGCGCCTGGGCGGATACACTTTCTTTTGGAAAGGAACCCCGTCTTCAGAGCCTAGGAGATCTGGTGTAGGTTTTGCGATCAAAAACCATATAGCTTCTAAATTGGAGGAGCTTCCTGTTCACATCTCGGATCGCGTAACTACGCTGCGTTTACACCTGGCCAATGACAATTATTTGAATGTCGTCAGTGTATATGCGCCAACCATGGATAAGGATGATCACCTCAAGGCCAAGTTTTACGAAGAAGTCACGCAAGCCCTCTCTAGGATTCTCCCCAGAGAGCAGGTGCTGTTGATGGGTGACTTTAATGCGAGAGTTGGGCGTGGGCGTGACTTTGAAGCTTGGCCTAAGGTCTTGGGAAGACATGGTGTTGGGAATATGAATAGTAACGGAGAACTCCTACTATCCCTGTGTGCTCAATTTGATCTGGCAGTTACCAACACCATGTTTAGGCTCCCGGCAAAATATAAGACCACATGGATGCATCCGAAGTTTATTCCGAAGTCAAAACACTGGCACCTGATTGACTATGTAATTGTACGTCAAAGAGATATTTCCCAAGTACATGTCACCCGCGTGATGCGTGACGCTAACGCGATCTGTTCTACGGATCACCGGCTTGTCGTCACTAAACTAAGACTGCGATTGCATCCTCCTCGCAGATCGGAAGGAGTGAAGCCTAGGCGCCTCGATATAGACAAATTAAAACGTCTAGATGGACGCCAGGCCTACGCTCACACAGTAAGTGGTGCGATTTCGACATTAGACATAGAAACCGGTGATACTGTGGCTAACTGGCAAACGCTTTCGACCAATTTAGTCGTCGCGGCCTCGCAAACATTAGGTATACAAACAAGTAGGCACGAGGACTGGTTCGATGATAATGACGAAATTTTGACCAGGGCTATTCAGAAACATCGGTCCCTCTTACGTCGGCACCGTGACGATCAACAGGTGGAACAAGTTAAGCGTAGTGGTTCCGAGCTGCGGAGATATGTACGGGAAATAAAAGACAAGTGGTGGCAGGACAAGGCTAAGCGCATGCAGTGGCTCGCTGATACTAAACAGCTGGGTGCATTTTATGAAGAAGTTCGTAAACTTGTTGGTAATGTCATTCGTACTAGAGTGCCCCTGAGGACGCTCGATGGCACAAAATTGCTTACCAATAGGAAAGACGTGCTCAATAGATGGGGCGAGCATTTTAACACTCTGCTCAATATTGACCGTGCTGCGGACATGTCGCACATCAGCTCGATGACATCATTCCCCACGATGGACAAGCTAGACGAGCCATTGTCTCTGCGAGAGGTCGTTATTGCCGTTCAACAACAGCAGAACAAGAAAGCGGTCGGTATTGGCAACATACCCGGAGAACTAATAAAGTATGGGGGTGGTGAATTGCACGAAGTGATTTGGAAGTTGTTCGTTCGAATGTGGGACGAGGAGCGAGTACCTGATAACTTTCGAGTCTCGCGTGTTTGCCCCTTGTATAAAAACAAAGGAAACAGATCTGACTGCAATTCCTATAGGGGCATCTCTCTGCTGACTTCTCCGGGAAAAGTCTTTGCTTGGATTTTATTAAACCGCTTGCTACCCTTGTCTGAGGACATACTGCCTGAAACCCAATTTGGTTTCCGACCGAATCGAGGCACATGCGAGGCAATTTTCTCTGTTCGCCAGCTACAAGAGAAAAGTCGAGAGCAGGGTCAACCGTTGTACCTGTGTTTTGTTGACCTCGAGAAAGCTTTCGATAGCGTGCCTCGAGAAGCCCTGTGGGTGGTACTGACGAAACTAGGCTGCACGGATAAGTTTGTGAGACTGCTCCGTCTCTTGCACGATGACATGCGTTGCTGTGTCAGTGTGCAGGGCGATGATTCAGAGTTCTTCTCAGTGAGTTGCGGCGTAAAGCAAGGCTGCGTTCTCGCTCCAACTCTGTTTGCTCTGTACTTTGCAGTTGTAGTTCGGGAAACCTTACAAACCTTGCCTGATGGTATCCGTATTCGTTTTCGTGCAGATGGCGGTGGTGTCTTCAACCTGGCTAGACTTAGAGCTCACACCAAAGTGTCTCATATGAATATAACTGAGATTATGTATGCGGATGATTTATGTTTTGTGGCAGAATCCCCAGATGGTCTACAAAGACTTATGTCGAGTCTTGATGAGTCGTGTCGAAGATTTGGGCTTAAAATCAGCGTAAAGAAGACAGAAGTGATGGTATCTGATACGCTGAATAGTGTCCCGGTCGACATAAAACTCGGTGACGACTCGCTTAAGATCGTAGACCAATTCAAATATCTGGGCAGCACCATTACATCTAGGTGCCAACTTGACAGCGAAGTCAACAGCAGAATCGGAGCAGCTGCTGCAGCCTTCGGCAAACTTCGTACCAAGGTGTTTCGGTCACATGACGTTAAGCTCCCTACGAAAATATCAGTGTACATGGCGATCGTTCTGCCCAATCTCCTGTATGCCTCTGAAACATGGACCCTGTACCGCAAGCACATCCGGACATTAGATAGATTCCATCTGAAATGCCTACGCGACATTATGAACATTCATTGGTCGGATCGTGTTCGAAACACGGAAGTTCTGCGACGTGCCAATGTCGGTGGAATAGAGGCCTATCTAATGCGACGGCAGCTGCGGTGGGCTGGCCATATCTCCCGAATGTCTGACAACAGAGTGGCTAAGCGCATCTTCTACTCAGAATTGCAGGAAGGTAAGCGGAAACAAGGTGGCCAAATTCTGCGATATAAAGATGTGCTTAAGCGCCACATGAAGCGTTGTCACCTAGACTCGTCTCGGTGGGAGTCGATGGCTGCAGATCGGCCCGCGTGGAGGCATACAGTGCGCACTAAGGTATTTGAGTTCGAGAGGAGGCGGCGGGAGGAGCTCGACGCTAAGCGAGACGAGCTCAAGGCCCGACCAGCTGCGGCCATTAATTATAATTACGTCGGAGGGGTGCTGACGTGCAGAGTATGTGGTCGTACATGCACTGCAAAAATTGGCTACGTCAGTCACATGAGAGCCCATGAACGAAGCTCTCGCTAGTCAGAACCTACAGTCGCTGTGACCGAAAACGGTCTGGATAGATATATATATATTTTAAAAAACCTTGAAGTGATTCCTTGTCTCGAGGACATAATTATTATTCGGTACACGAATTTTTCATGGACATAAACAAAAATAAATGTAACTTAGAATTATAACTGTTAATTTAGATTGTCTGTGTCTCAACCGAGTTGCCAAATTAGATTTTAAGTGTAGGTATTTTGTAATTGTTTCTGGACATATATAGTGCCACAATCTTATCTGTTCAGGTGGCGACGTCGCTGTCATTGAATCCAGTGATGCCATCGATTAAATTTTGCCTATTTCTGGTTTAAACGACAACTCATTTCTGCTATTACCTATTTTTATAATTAGGTACATTCATAAGTATAGATAAATCAAAATATAGGGTCGATAGTAAATGAAAGAGGATATAAAAAATATCAAACGACATTTGTTGTATAAAAAAATTGTCCACGGCAAACAGAAACAAAATTAGTTCTGATCATGTTCTGATATAAGACATTAAATCTAGATTTTACAATGATATAGGTATGTAATATCTGTGGGTCGTGGGAATAACGAGATAGAAAACTATTGTACTTAATTATTATTTATTTATTTATGAACACTTTATTTTTTTCATTTTCTTAAGTAACAAGAAACAAGAGCATAAAATTCAAACAAATTCAGACAATGTACAAAAGCTTATTGCCAAAAATCCATTTCTTCCAGCCAACTCTTGATACTCGTAGTGGAAGAAGAAGATGTCATTAATCATCATTATTTCGTCTAAAATCGCTGCAGGTGCGAGAAATTCTTCTTGGTATACTGCCTAAGGTATAGGTACGCAGCTTCACTCACACCTGTAATCAAAGAAAAATAAAGATTATATATACTTTCATCACGACCCATCCCGTCCCCACTGCTGGGGTACGGGTCTCTCGGGAAAATATTAATAAAATTACATGTAAGTATATGGGTAAAATTATTCGTCATATTTGGCAACACTAACCTGTAGCCGCTGCAACTCGTTCTTCCAATTTTTCTAACGGAATTAAAGGCGCCTGAATACGTTATTCTTCCTGCATAAAAGCCAATATATCTAGTATTACTTTTCTTGCATCACTTTTCACCGCTTTTGGCATTATTACACCCAGAAAATCACAAAACAAATTAAATAACGTAGCGTCAGCCTCTTCGCAGAAATTGACAACTCAAATAACGCACAGAGTATGAAAGGACGTTTGACAATGACGTCTCGTTAGTACACATTTTGACCACCGGAACAGATAAGATTGTGGCACTATAGTTTATTTTAGGACATAAACATTATTAATTAGATTTCATGATTTAGGTATTTTATAATTATATAACTTTGTATGCCCAAGGGCAGGCCATAGTAGCAATAAAATTAAGAGGACTTTGTTAATAACTTCCTAAACCCATGTGTCACAAAAGTCACAATATATTTTGATTTGATTTATTATAAGTTAGAATAGGTATAATAAGGTACTAGAATTAGATTAGATTTAAGACGTTTGGTAATAATAATAATAATAATAATAATCATTTTATTTCAAACAACAAGGTCCATAATTAATTACAAAAAATCATTAAAACACATGCAATAAAATCATAAATAATAACATTACATTTACATTAAATTAAAATTAAAATAAAATTTCATTAAAAATATCATAATTAAAAATACAAAAATATAAAATACCAAAATCATACATTATAAAATTAAAAATAAATTAAGTTAAATATCACAATCACGTCAGAGCATCATTCAATTCTTAACATTGGAGCGTGCAGGCTGGAACAGTGTCGCACGTACAGGAAGTCCAGCCTACTCGCGATCATGCTCAGGACGGTGTTGGTGCTGCCGCGCACTCGGCACAACAACGAGGAGGCTCTCTTGCGCATGGTGGCGTGGAAACAGTCTACCCGCGCCTCCGCGAACATGCCGGACGCGCTGCACCAGCGGGGCCGCCCCAGCAGCGCTCGCAGCGCGTCGTTGTACTGCACCCGCAGCGCGCTGTACCGGCGCTGCGTGTAGCTCGCCCACAGCGCGCACGTGTACAGGGACGTGCAGTACGCCCTGAACAGCGTGATCTTCACCTGGCGGGTGCAGCGCGCGAACCGCCGCGCGATCATGTTGGCTCGGACTGCCAGCGCACGCCGCTCCCTTTCAATATCGGCATCGTCCCCCAGGCCAGATGTGATTATGTGACCGAGGTATTTAAACTGATGGACTCGTTTCAAGACGGAACCATTCAGTTTAAAAGGTGGTATATTATTCGCATAGCCACAACCAGCCCCGAAGACCATGCATTCGCTCTTCGTCGTATTATATAACAGCCCATGGGAAGCTGCGTATTTCTCGCAGATACCCAGGAGATGTGCGAGGCCGCCCGGCGAGGCACTCAGCAGAGCCATGTCGTTCGCGTAACTAATATTGTTGACGCAAACCCCGTCGATGTGACAACCGACACGACACCCACTGAGCTCCTCAATAAGGGCGTTTATGTAAAGGTTAAACAAGGAGGGCGAACTGAGCCCCCCTTGCCTCACCCCGCACTCCATCCTGTACGGTCTCGAAAAAGTGTTCATCCACTTCACCACATTTGACTGCTTTCCGTACCAATATTGGAAGACAGAAATTAGTGCGGTAGGTACTTTCTCTTTACGCAGCTTTTCCCATAGGATATCATAACTGACTAAATCAAACGCTTTTGATAAATCCAGGAAGCACCAGTCTTTCTTTCAGTGTAGTAGCTAACAGTCTGCTTCAAACACAATATAGCACTTTCCGTGGATAATCCCGGCCTGAAACCAAATTGATTATCATGGATTTTCACGTACTTGTTAAGTTGTGTATTTAGCAGACTGTCAAACACTTTAGCTGTTATTGTAGCCAACGATATCGGGCGGTAGTTATTCGTGTCGGACACAAGACCAGTTTTATTTTTAACGATAGGGACTACCACCGTTTTCATAAGGTCCACTGGCAGATAAGAGTGGCCAAGGCAGAGCGTGTACAACATGGCCAGCACCCTGGGCAGGTGGGAACCCGCGTATAGGAAGTGCTCAATACTGAGCCCGTCGTGACCCGGGGATTTCCCTCTTTTCATGCCCTTTATGACATCTCTAATGTCTTTTGCACGAAAAATAATATCTAATTCCGAGTCACACCGGCCTTCAGCATCAGAGGAGGGCTGCGACGGGCCCAGCGGCGACACCACCGTGAATTGTTTTTTAAACAGCTCAGCAATACCCTGGTACCTGCTTGTGTGGACGGGGTCAGTGACCACTGACCCCGTCTACACAAGCAGGTGGCCCCGGCCTCGCCGTCATCCTGTTGGTTGATTTCCAGAAACTGCGAAAATCTCCACGAGCATGCTGAGTAGCGATGATATCCATCCGTATCTGCTCTTCATGTTGCTGGCACCACCTCAAACGTGACTTAAAAACCCTCCTACTGTTACACATGTTTTCATATACAGTACCGGAAGTAGGTTTACCGCACCATAGCCACTCCCTAAACAAAAGCCTAGCCGTCCTGTGTGCGTCACCGACGTGTCTGTTCCAGCCTGTCACATATCTTTTCTTATTGCCGTTTCTATTATTATTAATATAGCTCTGACGCGCGGCATCCAGCAAAATTTCAATGATATCATTATATAATTTATCAATAGCCAACCTGTGTTCTAAACAATTACAAAAACGAGAAGCACAACACATAAATTCAGAAGGAAAGTCAATTTGCTTTAGCCTATCATTACATAATAAATTGTATTTTTCAATTTGCTCTTGTGATCTATTTCCCCAAATTACTTTATTCTTACAGTCAAAGTTTAAAATATTATTATTATTACACGCTTTAGGAACTATTACATCTAATTTACACTCCACAATCAAAGGATAGTGATCCGACCAAAACACATCGTATTTTACAGAAACATGATTAATAGATAAGGAGGCCGATTGTGTAACTAAGCAGTGATCGAGCCATCTGTGCGAACCGTTAGCTTCGCTCACAAAAGTATAGGTATTACTATGTACACCTAAATAGTCCGTATCAGCACATGACCAGTTCTGTTCCCCACAGAAACTCATAAGTTCATAATAAAACGGTTCCGTCGGGTGTGCGTTAAAGTCTCCTAAAACATATGCACATTCCACGTCTTCACTGTCAATAATAGCACTTACCGCTCCCATGCAGTCAGTAAACAAAGACAAATGCTCAGTCTTATCCGTCGGCATGTACACAGTTATCACTAAAAAAGACTTTTCACTAGATTTCACTTTTATAGCGCATATTCTAGGACACTCACACTTTACCACACTCACTTGGTTAAACACAGACTTCCTCCAGAGCAGCGCCACACCACCGTGTGGTCTCCCACGCAGCATACCCGCACTCGTGTCAACTGCTGATGTCCCGACGCAGTTGAAATCCGTATGTATAGTACTGAGAAAAGGTATTTCATCCGGTAGCAGCCAAGTCTCCTGCAATGCGACTATATCGCACGATCGACATAGTTCCTGTATAGCTATACATGATCGTTTTACATTTTTACAGTTATAACTGGCTATCCGACAGGTCCGCATACTATCCATTAATTGTGTTGGAAAGAGCCGTCGTCGGCGTCGCACTCACAGTGCTATTCGTTGGGTTGTATTTGTAGCGTCGAAAACGCCGAAAAATTATGCCCTTTGGCCATAGATTACAATCCAAATACATAGCCTCCTTTTGTTTTGTAACGCTACGTTACACTATGTATACTAAATTTCATTCAAATCCGTTCAGTAGTTTTGGCGTGAAAGAGTAACAGACAGACACAGTAATTTCGCATTTATAATATTAAGTTAGTATTATATAAAATGTAACAAAATTTCCCATATTCAACTGTACAGACCTTAGATTAACAATATACGAATAAGACGGTAAAGTAATACATATTTACCTACTGGCATATTCGACGATATATCTGTGTCAGTTCAGTACTTATGTACAATACCTAGCAACTTACGTAGCGTAGGACATACAATACAGTGTCTTAAAAAGGATAGACAAGACGTGCATAGATTTTCACCTTTACTATAATTATTTACCACTATCGCCTTGTACGGTCAGATGCAGAGAAACCTGACCCCCCTCTCAATGCTTCTGAGGGGGGTCAGGTTTCTCTGCCCCTTACTGTACTATTATATCCGTCCTCATTGCTTCGCCGCAGACAAGTTAAAAAGCTACAATAAATAAAATTGCGATGGCCATGGCTTGGCCATCGCAATTTTTACTTACTTTTTGACTGGACATAAACAGGAAAGTGATGGGTTTCAGTATGAAGTTACTAATAATGACTGTGCTATTTTACTATGGTAAGATTAATTATTTACGGTAGTTAAGTATGGTAGAGTAAAATTGGGTAGATATCTATATCTATGTGTCTATGTGGTATTTTATTTAGTCCCTTCATTTTTTAAAGGGAAAAAATGTAACAGTTTACATTTTTTCCCTTTAAAAAATGAATTAGCCATTTTTTTCTATAGTTATAAACTTAATCAAAAACTATTTAAAAAGTAGGAGAATCGCTATTTCTTTGTTACCTATAGGGAGACATATAGTAAAAGTGTGAGAATTTTTTCTTCAACATTATAGATGTATTACCTTACCTGCCTTAAGAATGTCAATTTTAACCTTATACGATCCATACATTTTATGCGATCAGGAAGTTCTTATTAAAATTATGGACTACGTATAGGTAGGTATGTAATTATGTTTTCAGGGAGCTGCTGTGAGGACACCGTGACTGTGAGGGAGCCCCCCGCGCCCCCCGCGCCCCCCGCCAACAGGATCATCGGGGGACAACCCACCACCATCAAGAAATACCCTTACATGGCGTATTTAAGTTCAGTTTATACGGTATTGCTTCTTTACCAGACCCACCGACATAGTATGCAAGCTTAGTTTGGAGCTGTCGACGACGCGAGCAATGAAAAAGTAATTTTTTTATAATACCGACACCAAACAGGGACGTGATGTGACTGTGACCGTAGGTACACAGTTGTACGGGTAGGGTCAGTGCGTCTCAGTAGGTATGTCCGAGAAATACTTCTCTAATTATTTTGTTCTAAAAATTAAAATAATAAAGGTATTCAATATCCATAATAAAGTTATTTGTTAGGAGTTCTGATGTAAGTTATCAGATCATTTCAAAATTATGTTACATTACTTACAGTTCTCCCATCTTAATAATGCGCATGCAAATCTTCGCAAACTGTCGTATTCCCGGAAACACCCGAATCAGTGCCTTAAACAAAGCACTTGCATTTTGATCCTTGTTCTTAAGAAATAGTAGTCAATATCATGTGACACATAATCGAAAACAATTTGGGCGGTCGGTGGCTGTCACCGATCAGTCAAGGGTCTCAAGGTCAAGATCAATATTACTTGGGTGCGTATTGCGACGTATAAAAACGAAATGTATAATTTCACATTAATAACGTTCACAACATATAATGAACGTTACGTATAACAACAAAATCTATATTTTCATAAGGTATAAGATTCAATTCTCGACATCAGAACCAAGAGGGCCGATGTCCACTTTTTGCGAAAATCACTTTTTAAGAGATCTTTTATCAGTTTTTTGTCCTCTTTCTTTTAGTCTAACTCACGTATCTCTATCTCTTTTCGTTCAAAAGTTCAATTTCTTAAAAGTGGTCGCATATCCACAGTACACTGGAACCATACAGACTGTTTATAATTTCAGACGTTATGGCTGGGAAAATATGAAAATAATGTTATTTTTCACGGTCGGTTGTAAACAACAGTCCAGAAGTACTTGCAAATAGTTGATCTCATATCAATAACGTACCCTTTTGTCCAACTAAATATCACTTCTATGCGGTCACATTTTCACATCAGACCTTATGGTTCGAAACATATTCAGTTAAATTCATAAAACCCCGAATTAAAAAGAGACAGCACTAGTTTTTTCACAGAGTATGAGCGAGACAAAGAATAATGCCATCAAAAACATAACTTGGAAAAAGCCTCGCAACCGTAAAAAAAATTGGGACTTTCACGTACTTAATACCAAGTAAGTTTTTTTTTATCAGTTTCTACTAAAGGGTTCTCCTATTTTAAGTTATAAGAAAAAAATCATGTAAGTCTTAAATAATTAGATTGACTTGTAAATCGCATGAAAACACTATATACCTCACAACTAATACATAATTATGAGTTTATTAAATCACTTTGCTTAGTGCGATTGCCAAGTCAATCTGGTAGATAGGTGGAAAATCTCTCCACCTACCTACCTCATTGACTTCTTTAAGTAATAAGCCCACCGATTTTACTTATCCTATTTGTGAGATATATAGAATTCATATCTTATCTATTTATTTAAGACATACAAGATTTTTATATTTAAATGGTCCCTACGGTACGATACTTTCAAAGAAACCGTACGATTCTGAGGTCTTGGGATACCTAAACATGCAGATAGGAAGGAGACAGGATAAATAATAAAGTTGCAATTTCCTTTTTCAAAATAGGCGGCAAAGAAAGCAGAAGTGTTCACAATATCTATCTTTAAGATTCGTCTGTCTGGCTGGTGCAGTAACTACAAATTCTACTAGCGAGTGAATTTTCTTCTTCAGGGATTCACTCCTTGCCCGGGCCTTCAGCTCCTCAGCCTTCCGGGTGCCTATTCAGTCAGGTGGTGGATGCGGCCGCTTAATTCTCAGGACGCCGGCTTAGCTCCCGATTAATGTTGTCCGGTTCGGTGGATAGACTCAGGGAGCCGTTTCGTCGGCTGGTGCCAACAGTAGGAGCTCGCAAGGATAGGGTCTGCCTTTGTGAGGCCGGTCATAGGTGGGCTGAGGTAGTGAAGATGTTTGTGCGGCCTATTCTAGGCGGGATCTTACATGATACGCGGCAGACGGATCACAAACTCCTCTACTGAATTGATCTTGTGGTCGCGGGTGATGACGTCAATTCTAACGTACCATTCAGCCCCGACGATAGTCCTCAGAGTCAGGTTTTGCTGTACCTGGAGCCTCTTGCAGTTGGTCGTCGAGCATAGTGAGTACGCCGGAGCGGCGTAGTTAATACAGAAACGCATGTATGTTTTAAAGATCCCCAGCTTCGTGTGCAGAAGGAGTCGGGAAGCCAATATGGGACAGAGCATAGCCCATTCGGCCTTCGCCTGGTAGACTGTGTTGACCGCTTGCACACTCATGGTGAGCGTGCGCTCAATCGTCACCCTCAGGTATACTTGACTGAGTTGATTGACTGAGGATCTTCAGACGACGAAATTACTTCGGGGTTGCAGCTTCTTAGCCGGCGTGCAGGTGCGGCTGGACAACATCGCAGTGCCCACTTTGACCACCATGCACCACTTTTCCAGCCATTCCGGCAGGTGATTCAGTGTTTGATACGGCCAGGTTTGCTTTCTGAGATGAGACGAACTACACACTTTTAGCCAATAAAACCACGTCGTCTCCACACTTGCTCGCCAGTGTTACGATATCGTCTGTTTAGGCCACGTAGAGTCAGGCAGCTGCTCTGAGGAACTCTAGATCTTGCGCAGGGTGGAGTCGGCGTCCTAGACTAAAACGTAGAAACAGCGTTCGTCCACGAATGAAGTCGCTGTCTGCACAATTGCCAGCGACGTGGTCGTCTGAGACAACAGGAATTCCGCATGCCACACACGATCGAACGAATGTGTTCGGCCCTTGTAGCGTTCAAAGCCATAAGATGCAGGAAGCGCTCAAGCTGCAGCGTTGTGGACTACTGTGGAAACCAAACTGCTCCACACGATAGCGTGATGGAACGATAGCTTCGCGGGTATCGGCAGTCCTTTCTGGTTATCGGTAAGACGATGATTTTCCTCAGTTTCCAGTCCAGTTAGTCCGAGGAAATGTTCTAGGCCTTTACATATGAATTTACAACAGCTTGTCGATAAAAGCGTATTTTTTCTAAAGATTTCCTAGTGCAATACGGTCATAAATATAACTAATTAATGCTGGCAATGATGCTACCTATCGCCCGTTTTCTTTTGGACCACGACTTACAGGGCCACCATTTGTTTTTGTCGTTTTATTCTTTATACATACCTTTTTTACAATTTCTATTTTTTAAATAAAACCTTCAAACATTTATAATTTCAGAACCAAAAAGTCGTATATAACACACATTTGGGTCCTTTGTTTAATTTTCTTGAATATAATAAATAATTTCAGAGCCAAAGAGTCGTATATTACACAAAATTTGGCCATTTGTTTCATTTTCTTGAGTATAATTTTATTTCAATTCGAACCAAATAGTTATAAATAAAGCTATACCGTAGTTATTTTATATTTTTTTAGAGCCATTGAATCTTATGTAGACATATGCAAGCCAAAATTCAACTTAAATACTATTTTCCCCGAACCATACAGTCTGTTGTTATAATAGGTATAGGGAATTTTTTAAACTGATATTCTATTTTCTTGAACCAAAAGGTCCGATGTTAACAACGGCTTTGATTTTTGGTCTAGTTTTTTTAAAATCTATACAGCCGTAAGGTCTTTTATTGACGTGAGCCTTTAAGTTACTATTTACAGTCGAAAAATGGGGCTGATATCCATACTCAAAGACACAAAACTTGATTTTGTCGCTAATATAGCATAGGAATTGTTTTCAAATGAAACGCTTTTGTATTTTCATTAACTAGCCGAGCGAAATAATGTATTTGGACTCCAAAACAAACATCTGTGTTTGTTTTATACTGATTTAAAAGTTTATTTTAGCTCTACTGAAAAGTTGCAAAAATGGACATCGGCCCTCTTGGTTCTGATGTCGAGAATTGGTATAACGTACATTTTATATAAAATCAAAATATATAATACTTACGAGGACTAATATCAATTCGTATAACATACATTACGTATATCGTTTAAAATATATACCTGTCATTTAGTATAAAGTTAATAAAACATACTAACATAATCTGTGTTTAATTACCCAACACCGTCAAACCCCCTAGCACCAAAACCTAAAGATAGGTGCGACGACGAGCAAAGCGAGGAGGAGCGTGTTAGGTGCACATGTTCGTCGAAACCAAAGCGGAGCGCAGCGAAGCGGAGCGGAGCGTCTCCCCACATAGCGCCAATAATAATAATAATGTCAAAACCCCTAGTACCAAAACCTAAAGATAGGTGCGACGACGAGCAAAGCGAGGAGGAGCGTGTTAGGTGCACATGTTCGTCGAAACCAAAGCGGAGCGCAGCGAAGCGGAGCGGAGCGTCTCCCCACATAGCGCCAATAATAATAATAATGTCAAAACCCCTAGTACCAAAACCTAAAGATAGGTGCGACGACGAGCAAAGCGAGGAGGAGCGTGTTAGGTGCACATGTTCGTCGAAACCAAAGCGGAGCGCAGCGAAGCGGAGCGGAGCGTTCCCCCCACATAACGTCAATAATAATGAAATTACGATACGACAATCATTTATACTTTTTGTGCATTATACATTATGATAATTAGGGTAAAACTGCCAGTTATTGGCCAACTAAGCGGATTGGCCACTTCAAAGCTGAATTATTTCATACAGATTAAACCAAAATTGACAGATGGTGTATGAATGTAATCTAGAAAAGCTACTTTTGCCTCGCAGTAAATCAATAATTTATTTAGAAAACTATAACCGATAAAAATATATATGTTATTGCAAACCTGTGTAAAATTGCAGTTATTGGCCAAAAAAATCACTTACCGGCCATCCATAGGCTGGTTATTGGCCACAGGAAATAATTTTATAAAAAAGCTTTAAACCTCTAAAAAATAGTAATAAATGTTGTCTCTATTAATAAAAACTTTATTAAAATCAGTTGCAGAATAATATTAACCACGGCTAAACTTCAAAAACAAAAAAAAACAACCAACTTTCTAAGAATAAAATACTAGAAATATAACATTTATATACAACAAGTTTTTTGTATACATAATTATATAATTACTTAATAAACACCGTTCCTGCGTACTTTACATACAACCAATCAAGCAAAGCAAGATCTACCGACGCTGTACGTGCGTATTTTATTCATCGTCATAGAATAATCATCAGCCAATACTGATCCACTGCTGGACATAGGCCTCTCCCAAACATAACACTCGGTCCTCGTCCTCGGCCTTCCTCATCCAGCCACTACCAGCTACCCGCCTAAGATCGTCGGTCCAACGGGCAGGAGAGCGTCCCACGTTGCTTTTGCCTGTTCGTGGCCTCTATACGAGAGCTCGTCTAACCCAACGCTTATCGGTTCTTCGGCAGAATCGGGAGATATGACTGCCATTTTATCTAAGCACATTTTGGCAGCTATATGTCGGTAAGCTTAGTTTTTTGACAGATAGACCCTATTTCTGATACGATCTATCAGAGCAACCCCAAGCATATAGCTCTCTCCATAACATGTGCACTTTTAATCGGTGCACCAGTCTGCACCATACGTCATCACTGTGCAGGATGCAGTGGTTGACTAGACTTTTGTCTTCAGGCTTTGAGGGATGCCTACAGGTTGAGAAGCAGCATTCAGGCCACTTAGCATCCAGCTGAGTTCCGGCAGACATTCTGCCATATTGACGATGTCGTCTGCGCAGCAGAGGTGTGACATTGACATGTGTCCTTTCCAGTCCAACGTCTTAAAGACATCTTCTAATGCATCGGTCTTCAGTTTCTGAGATATCACATCTCCCTGTCTCACTCCTCGTTGCCTTTGGATAGGTCTTTTCTTGTGGTCCTGTACTTGGACAGTCATAGTAGCAGCATTGTATAGACATCTCAACACCCCGATATAGCGACAGTCGATTTAGCATCTCTCTAAGGAATCCAAAACTGGCCGTCTCGATGGAGACGAAGGCTTTCTCATAATCCTCAAAGGCTAGACACAGAGGCTGATTATACTCTTCGGTCTTCTGTATAGTCTGCCTTACTGTGTAGTGTGTGTAGATCTATTGTACTAAAGTCTTTTCGAAACCCAGCTTGCTCTGGGGGCTGAAACTCGTCGAGCTTTTGGGCAAGACGGTTCGTCGATCGATATCCTTCAGTAAAATATTGTTGAATTTCTGAAAACTATTTTCTATTGTCTTATGTCTTGTCTTTTATGAATTTGAAGGCTTCATTTAAGTCATCTGTCTTCGTTTAGGTGGCATCCCGTTGCTGATGGTTTGCGCACTGTAACAAAATACATCGGTCGGATATTGGCCACTTCACCACTAAATACTGGCCACCTATGCCAGTAACTGAATTTAATTGATAAAAGTGCGTGATATTTTGCCACACGATACTACAACTTATAAATATTGTGAAAACAGTCGATTTTCATCTAAATAGAGTACTTGCATTTTTATTTAGTTATTGGCATAGGCGGCCAGTAACACAAAATTTGCAATATATTGATTCAATTATTGGCCACCTCCATAAACTCACCTTCCCAAAGGTAATTGCATGAAACTATAATATATTAATAAAACTTACCATTAACACCATATAAATATGCTAAAGAAATCACTTATATTGCGTTCAATCACCAATAATGTCAATTTTGAAGAAATGTGTTTCGTTAAGAAATACTTTACTCTGAAGCGTACACGCGGAAGTCCGACCGCCAACTGTCAGAAAAAGGCGGCATAGTATGGCGCTTTTTTTCATAGTGGCAAAAAATTGTACTAAAATCAAAGTCAGTTAGATAACAAAGTTCTATTAAAAAACACAGATGGCAGGTGATGCCTCATTCCTTATTTTATGACTTTTAAGTTTATAGTGGCCAGTAACTAACGATGGCCAATAACTGGCAGTTTTACCCTATATCCGTTGTAGAATATATGTTATAAACGTTATATATTATGAACGTTATGCATTTTAATCGTTATATCAATTGAAATTATACTTTTTGAACGTTATTCTTTACGAAATTATGTATTTAGTAATTATGCCTTTCGTTTGTTATGCACAGTGATCGTTATACTTAATAAATTTATATCATATGGGCGTATACCTTGTGAATGTTATACAATTCGTTTTTATACCTCGTATTACTTACCCATATTACTTTTGTGGAATTATAAAGAGCTGCAATTACACTTCGTTCTTGTTATTTTTTTCAAATGTGAATTTAATTTCAACTTTAATTATTTTTGACGATGCCATATTATGAGGCACATTTAAGAATAAAATATGCGTCACATTGATAGACTTCACTTTGCCAATAAAGCCACACCCAAAAGACCAAGTTTGTAATTGTAATATTATTGTGAATGATCAGCGCTGTAAATACTTTTGAACTGAGATTTTAATGTAAACATTTTTATTAATGTGAAATAATCAGTGCTGTAAATACTTTTGAACTGAGATTTCAATTTTTTTATATAAACCTGTGTTTGAAATCCATTTCTCCTTATAATATAAACCTTGTGTTATTCAAACCTTCTTTCATCCATCTTTACATCAGCTTCAGTAAGACACTTGAAAAGTACCTACTGTAACATTTTCGAAGTAAATTTTAATATGATGGAATATTATGAATAATTATCGAATCAAATTTCGTTACTGATAAATCAATTATCTCTTTTAGCACCAATTACATAATTCTACTAAAATTTCATGAAGAAAATGCACTTAACCACTCTAAATACATAATAGTTTTCTAACGCTCGGGAATACGACCGTTGCCGAACAATGACGAAGATTTCTATGTGCATTATCAATTTTGGGGAACTGTACTTATTTTGATTATCAATATTTAAGTAGAAACATAAGCTTTTAGGGTTTTAAACTTTTACTATAGAATTGTTTTTAAAAAACCAGTTTTATGTGTTTTCCATTTTAAAAATATTTATTTATATGGCGTTTGACAGCCAACTGACAGCATTTACCATATGTTTCTGTTTTGATGGTAAGGGCCCAAGACTCTAGTTAGTCCTATTTATGAGGTAGGTAAGTTCTAAAAATGAAAATTGTGAAGTTACCTTTCTAAAGGCTCTGTCAAACCAGGACGCGTTACTAGCGCGCGTCATACGCAACGCAACGCTAGCGCTGGCGCTCTGTTTACCATAGTAGTACAACACATCTTGGCGTCATAGCGCGGCGTCAAGTTAGCGCTCTGACGCGCGCTAGTAATGCTTACTGTTTGACGTAGCCTTAAGTTATTTTAAATTTGCGGTAAGTTATACATAGCCCTCATTGTAACGTACTTTAGAGCGGTGGTGGTGTAATGGATACAATGGATAAGGCCTCGTCCTCTCAATCAAGAGGCCGCGGGTTCAAATCCTGGCCTGTACCAATGAATTCTTTGAATTAAGGAGTTTAAGTACAATAATACCACGTGCTCTTACGGTGATGGACAACATCGTGAGGAAACCTGCACATCTAGATTCTAGATGTGTATCCTAAGTGCATGGTACTTATCCCAAAACGGCGATATGGTTCGCAACCTATCACGTGAGTACAAAATGTGCTGCGAAAAGTGGGTGGCTCGCTTGTGAGCCACCTCTGACTACCCCTTCGGGGATTATAGTTGTGAGTGCATATGTATGTATATGTATGTATGTAACGTACTTTATCGCTGTATTTGCAGATGCGTGGTCAGAAGCTGCTGCGGGATAACTGTGGGGGCGTGATACTCACACAGCACCACGTGCTCACCGCTGCGCACTGCTTATTTCGGTAATAAATTCCTATTTTTTGTATGTTCTTAGCTTAGTTACGATTTAACGGTCAGCTATATTTCCCTGTCATTAATTTACAAACTAGTATTGACTAATCCGATAGGGCGGGTGCACCAATATTAAACTCACTTGTTACCATTTACTTATTTATTACTTTTACAACATTTGCACCTGAACATTCCACAATTAATCAGAAATAATAATATTTAATTGTTTTGCTCGGTGTTGCAAAAAGGGTATATCAAGCCGAAACCAGCATGTGCAGCATGTTATGTCTAAGCCCGGGAAAGAAGTCAGAATCTCAAAATACGGTACCGTTTTTGAATAATTAACGTCCAAAGTTTTACTCGAAAACTGGGTACCAACAACCCTGACGTGACACAGTGACCTACATATCAACGACCTTATAAAATCACGTAGCTATGGAAACCGATCCGTTCATGGTCCTCTCGCCATAACATCAAAATCAGCAAGAAAATAAAATCACAACCAAAAGTCGGCGGGCGCGCATGGAAGATTCGCGAACAGCGGCGTGAGACGGTTACGTAACGGTCGATCAGAGGTCATCGCAGCGTACTTCGAGTAATCAAGCACGAATCTACATAGAAAGAAAGAAGAAAAGGAATACGTCGCAACACGAAATACGTGCAATCCTACTGTGCGTTTCGTAAACCTGACAAATTCTCCGAAAAAGCTTCGCTGTGCCACGTGCTACGTGTCCTCACCTCGACGCCTGTGACCCCATCACAATCTTCACATCAAGCTGCTGATCAATCCATCAACGCTACGGTCGCAATCAACTTCGCCGGGTGCTGAACTTCGCTCCAGGTCATCGCCACGCGGTGCCACGCACGTCATAAGTGTTGGCAATCGTCGTCTGCCTGCAGCCATCGGGGACATCAGGATAAAACAAAGGCCGTGAGATCGTTCCAATTATCCCTTTCACATTCCCGACTTACATTCACACCCACCCAGCCAAACCTTGCCTTTTCCACTCTTAAATTAGCCTAACCTCATCTTGCATATTTAATTCTTACCTTAGATCAAAAAGTAATAATTATAACCTTAATTAAATCACCTAATTACATAAAACATTCTAAAATTTAAAGACAAAATATTAATAATCTCACTATAATTCATTTTAAAACAGTGCTTAGGTATTACACTTTTTTTCTTCGGTGTCTTTGCTAAGGATCGGACGTGTGCTGTGTTTTAAAGTTTTTGCTCTGATTTTTAAATTGTATAATTTAATTCCAAATTTCGAAAGTATCGGCGCCTCTCGTTTCATCTTGGGGACTCCACCATAAGACCCGGCGGCCATATTGCGGAGTGTCGGACTTCTCGCTCTAGCGGTGACTGGTGAGAGGATTGCTGTTACCTACTACAATTTTGCGTTTATTAATAAACGAAAAAGAAGTTGTCGGCGGAGGATTTGAACCGGCGGCCCTCGGCTCCACGACCGGCCGCTTGAACCACTGCACCAATCTGCTTGCCGACGCCGTGCCCAAAATACATACCTGTTTCGTCGTCGTGCTTGTAGCACTTGTAGTACTCGTAGCGGTGCGTTGCTACGCAGCGTAGGCTTCAGCATTATGCCAATCTGTTCGGGCTGCAGTGTAGAGTTAGATGATAAAAGACGGATTCGGACGACCGAATGGCGTAGTGGTTAGTGACCCTGACTACTGAGCCGAAGGTCCCGGGTTCGATTCCCGACTGGGGCAGATATTTGTTTAAAGACAGATATTTGTACTCGGGTCTTGGGTGTTGATATTTATATTTAGTATCTATCTATCTATGTATTTGTGTAGATATATCAGCTGTCCGACACCCATAACACAGGTTCTGCCTAGCTTGGGGTCGGATAGCCGTGTGTGAGATGTCCCCACATATTTATATTTATTCATATTTATATTTAAAAGACTGTTTTGCAAGCAATGTAAAGGGTTCTATGACCTATCCTGCGCAAATATATTGGAGAAGGACTTCAAAAAATTTACCTCGGAAGAAAAGTCTTGTTGGATTTGTGCATTTTGTAAAAGTAAAAATAGGAAGGGAGGTGACAATACTAATACCCCAGTAAGATCTAATAGCGCACCAAAGCTTGTTGAGGAAGATCGCAGTGCTCATGTCACACTTCGGAGCCGCGACCGCCAGCGCGGGCTATCCGGGCTCCCGGTGCCGCCGCCTGACCAGGACGTTGGTCATACAGGGTGTAGTAGGAATGGAAGAGTTAAAAGATTTGATAGCAAAGGAAATCAAGGAAAACTTATACTCCAGCATGTTTAGTATTATCTCAACCAAATTGGAGCCTCAGCTAAAAACCATTCGCGAGGAACTGGCGGACTACAGCCAGGCGATGAAATTTTTCAACGATAAGTTCGAAGAAATCGTAACCAAACAAAGTGAATACGTTGACAAAGTCAAGACCTTGGAGGCCGAAAATCAATTTCTTCGTGATCATGTGGAAAAGATTAATCTCTATGTATTTGATTAAACTCACGTAGAAATCAAATACATAGCTAATCATAAATGATCGTGCATGTTCTTTTATATTTTATTGGACTCATCATTCGATACTTTAAATTTTTACTACCAAAATACTAGAGGACTAAATACTAAAACTAATGTGTTCTTTCATAATTGTAGTCTTGCAAATTTTGATGTGATCGTTGTAACGGAAAGTTGGCTTAAAAGTAACGTATATGATTGCGAATTATTCGATAATAGATATCAAGTTTATAGGCGCGATCGTGAATCCACAACGTTTGATCCTCAGAAAGCAGGAGGGGGCGTTATAATAGCCGTTCATAAACGTATTAATTCACATAGAGTTCTTGAATTTGAAAGCGGCTGCGAAGATATGTGGATAGTTTTAGATATAAAAGACAAAAATAAAAACAATTGTAAATTATATATTTGTGGAGTATATTTAGCACCACCCATGAAAAAACATATCTTGGATCATTACATACAAAATACAAATAGAGTTTTAGAAAATCTTGAAAATGTTATACTGGTAGGTGATTTTAATTTGAGCTGTATTTCATGGACCCTTAATACTGAAAATTATACTTGTTCGCCTGGAACTAATAATAGTTCTTTTGGAAATGAATTGGTGGATTTTTCTGTTTCAAATAATCTCTATCAATATAATCATGTATTGAATGTAAACAATAATATATTGGACTTAGTGTTCAGCAACCTGCCGATCATCAACCTGTGCGCGGGTTCTGATTCTTTTGTCCCGATTGACCCACTTCATCCTTCACTTTTATTTTCTGTTTCATTTGTCAAAGACAGTACTTTAATTCCGAAACCTCAGCTTAAACTCAACTTCTATAAGGCCGATTATAATGTGATTAACAGCAAAATCGAATCTGTACCATGGGCCAATAAATTTTCTTTATGCAAAAACATTGATGATATGGTTGATGTTTTTTATAATGAAATCAATGACATAGTAAAGAATCATGTTCCCCAAAGTAAGATTGCTAGTTCTAGTAAATATCCACCGTGGTTTACCAATACTCTAATTAAAATACTACGAGAGAAGCATAAATTGCATATAAAGGTCAAAAGATACGGAAATCCGATGGACAAATTATCGTTTGAGTTGCTTAGGGCTCGATGTGATAAACTACGCAAAGAAAACTTTAATAATTATATATCTAAAATTGAAGAATCAGTAATATCTAACTCTAAGTTGTTTTGGTCATACATAAAACAAAAAAGGCAAAATAAAAGTACATACCCCGCAGAAATGAAAATGGGTACCAAAGTAGCTAAAACTGGCGATGATATATGTAATTTATTTGCTGATATTTTTTCTAAGGCCTACAGTCGCTTCAATCCCCAATGTAGAGATGATTCAATTAACCAGCATTCAAGCAATAACTGTATAACCACTGCATCATTTAGTCATTCGGAAGTCTTTATGGCTTTAAAAAGATTGGACCACGCCAAGGGTGCTGGAGCGGATGGCTTACCGGCAATTTTTGTTAAGAATTGTGCTCGGGCGCTTAGTTATCCCCTTCATTTAATATACAACGCGTCTTTACAGTCTGGAGTATTCCCTACGGTTTGGAAGGAAGCTAGAGTAATCCCGCTCTTTAAAGCCGGTGATAAAAGTTCAGTTACAGATTACCGTCCTATATCAATATTATCAGTAGTTGCCAAAGTTTTTTAAAAACTTATACACAAAATTTTGTTTTATCATGTTAGGCCTCTTCTATCTAATAATCAACATGGCTTCATGAAGGCGAGATCTACCTGTACTAATATGGTGGACTTTGTGGATGAAGTTTCGCAGGCTGTTGACTCTCGAATAAGTACAAGTGCTATTTACACGGATTTTAGCAAAGCTTTCGATCGGGTGAACTATTCTATACTGTTAAGGAAACTTGAAAGCCTGGGGGTGGGGGGTGGTTTGCTGTCTTGGCTAGGATCTTATCTCCATGGTCGAAATTCTAAAGTGGTAATAAATGGCTATTCATCGTATTCATTTGAAGCCGTATCTGGGGTTCCGCAAGGATCACACCTAGGCCCATTACTTTTCAATGTTTTTATAAACGATCTTCCCCTTTGTTTTCGACACACAAATTTCTACCTTTTTGCTGATGACCTGAAAATAGTGAAGCCCATATTGTCGTTAGAAAGCAATGATGAACTTCAAAGTGATTTAAGTCGTCTGGTTGAGTGGTGTGATGTAAATGGCATGCCCTTAAACACATCTAAATGTTATCACATGATGTTTTCGCGATGTAGGCAAAATTGCATACCTCATACATACTACATAAATGACTCCCCTTTGAAAAATGTGGTTGAAATCAGGGATCTAGGTATAGGACTGGACAGTAAGCTACAATTTAACAAACATGTAGAGTGTATTGTGAATCGCGGCTTTAAAATGTTGGGTTTCATAATCAGAAATACAAAGGACTTTAAAAGTGTTTCAGCTAGGCTAGTTCTCTTTAATTCATTAGTACGTAGTTGTTTGGAATACTGCAGTCAAGTGTGGAACCCCCACTACGCTGTTTACGAGAAACGAATTGAGAGTGTACAAAAAAGGTTTCTGTGGCACTTAAGTTACCGTTATGGCCTTGCAAAAAAACTACAAAGCTACAAAGAGAGACTAGAATATTTTCACATGCAGTCTTTATCTTCACGCAGAAAGGTGGCAGATATTATTTTCTTGCACAAGTTGGTAAACGGAATGATAGATGCACCGACACTACTAGCCAAATTACAAATAGCAATCCCTGTACGTTTGCCTAGAAAAAATAAATACATGCTTTTCCACATTAGAAAAAGCAACACAAATTTAGGGCAATTTTCTCCACTAAACAGGATGTGTAGATCTTTTAATACAGTCACCAAAGAAACGGATATCTGCATATCTCAAAGGCTTCCAGTTTTCAAAAAGGAACTGATGCGGTTGTTATAGCTACATATTATTTTAAATGTTCAAATATTTATTTTATTTTATCAATTAATTATTTTTAATCAATCTATCAATTTCAATGTAAATTCAAATTATTTATTGCCAATTAATGTTATTTTAATAGTGTTTCAATGCAATTATACTTTTTTATAATTTTAAATGTAAATTATTAAGGCTCTAATTTATACTTAATTTATATTTGATTTGTACTTTTTTATAATTTAAATGTAAATTATTAAGGCTTTAACTTTAAAAATCTAATTTAATTATTACTTATAATGCATGCTGTATTCGCCTGTTATTGAAGATGCATTTATCATTTAACTACTGTATTTTTATTAAGCATGAATTTAATGTAATCTTTGTTGGCGAATCATATATAAATAAATAAATAAATAAATTACATTTCATTGCCTTATCGTTTGCCATTTGCTATAAAATACATACTTAATTAATAATTGCAAAAATATACCTGCAAAATCTTTATTTCATTACGTACGCTTAGTTACGCTTATCATATTTTGTCTTTTCACAATCATCATGACAAATCCTTCCAATTTAGAGACATCTAAAGGCAATAATCACAAGGACAGGCTAGCTCAGCTTTGCAAAAAACGTGTAACAATAAAAGGAAAATTAACACTGTTTAAAAATTACATTGCCACAATTTCAGCTTCGCCTACCCTTAGTGCGCTTGAAAAGCAAGAGCTAGAACTCCGCTAAAAACAAAGTAGCACCTATCAAGATTACGACTATTCCGCGCCTTGAGTTGTGCGGCGCGTTACTAGGGGCGAGATTGTGGGCGAAAGTCACCACTGCACTTACAGCGAACATAACTAGAAGTAGGTTTTGGAGCGACTCCACCATCGTATTGAGTTGGTTAGCTACGTCGCCTAATCAGCTAAAGCCTTTTGTGCGTAACCGAGTTAGTGAGGTACAAGAAACTACAAGCGGTCACACGTGGGGCTACGTACCGACCAAAGATAACCCCGCGGATTTAATAACAAGGGGGGTGAAGGCCGATTCTATCGGCAGCTCCAGCTTGTGGTGGTACGGACCCGACTTTCTACATAAAGACGAACGTTATTGGCCTAGCATGCCTAACACTTACGTCAAAGAAACTTGTAAACAAGAATTCGTATCAAATCTTGTAACTAGTAATGAATCTGAAACATACCTATTCTCAAACTTAATTCAAAAATACTCAAGATTCATAAAACTACAACGTGTAGTAGCGTATATTCTTAGATTTATACATAATATTCGTAATAAAAGCGATAAAAAATGTGGAAATCTTTCTCTTTCAGAACTTAATGATTCTTATTATTTCATTATAAAAATAGCTCAAATAGAAATGTTTACTGAATACAACATATTAAAGGCTAGCAAGTCATTACCTCATAAAAACCGTTTATTGTCATTGACCCCATTCTTAGACAATAACAACATTATGCGTGTAGGCGGTCGGCTTAAAAATAGTCCTTATGGCTATGATGTTAAACACCCTATATTGCTAGACAGTAAACATCATCTTACACTTATAATTTTTCGTCATGAACACCTTAAGCTCATTCATGCCGGGCCGCAGCTGCTCTTATCGAGCTTCTTATATCTACCTCTGTGGTCTAGTGATAGAAGCTCAGCTTCATCACCCAGGGATCCCGGGTTCGATTTACAGGTAGGGCCATTAATTTGTGTTTCTATATTGCGGTTCCAAGTTAGGTTAGGACATTAAATTAAAACTTTTACCTCGGTTTGACAGTATATAAAACCCAGACAGTATTTCGCTTCATTTTTTATGTCACACAACATCTAGTTCGTAAATTGTTTATCAAAGGCTCTGTTCATTTTTCCATCTTGAATTCTTGACAAATGTGTCAAAAATCAACAACCCGTTGCCTGGTTACCGGTCTTAACCAAGTCTTAGCGGAACCCCACAGCAGCAATTAAGTTTATCACGCGATCAAGGGAGTTAACCGCATGATTTAGCATGGTGGGACACTCACTAACCTTAACGGTCCATGATGTAACCAAACCGAGGTATTTTTAACCTAACCGAATGGTGTGAAATTAGGCCTTAACCTTTTTCTCGTGGTTCAAGTGTTTTGTTGTTTTTCGTGTTAAGTATTATCTACTTCAAAACAGTTAGTATTGTGTAAGTGGAATGTGATTAATGTGATTATTTGAGGCTGCAGTGGTTCATCAGATGTCTGTGAAGAGTTTAAGATGTAGTGTTGTGTTTGTTGTGGAAAAGGATTGCTGTGAAAATTGATTGAACTTTGTAATTAACTAGGTATGTTTTTCTTTGATTTTATCCCAAGAATGTTCTTGTTGCAATGTTTTAAAACTAGGGAGGTATAACGTACAAAATCCAAACATACTCTTGTGTTTCGAATCAGTAATATTTCAAATTTGCGGCCCCCGATTTATCATATGTTTTTGAGGTTATGTTTTTGTTTACAATAAACACGTCAGTGTTTGACGTAATGCTATCAGAACGTAGGGTTGCCAAAAACGATACAAAATAAAATATGGATTAAATTTTGTATGGGATGATAAAAATGTCGTGCGCCTGATTCCAACATCGAAAACGTTTTCTCCGGGATAAGTTGTGTGGACCCTTTTCGCGGCATATGGCGGATCCCGGAAGTAACTTCCTCTATTTTGATCACAGAAAAACCATAGACAATGGGCGATCACAGAACAGATGTCATTCCCAGATCTCAGAATAATAATGTAAGACCAAATTACAAAGTAAGATCATTACAATGGAAAAGATCATTAGGTACTTATTTAAGGGCCCGTACAGGGTGACGTGCCGCGCCAATTTTGGGTTTTCAATGCTCTTCACACAGCACACGCAGTGACACGCACACATGTAAGTTTGCACAGTGGGTCGATAAACTTTTACTCGCCAACTTTATTGACAATTATGTTTAAGTACATTTTGGGTGATTTTAGGGTAAGTAAGTATAATTCTTACTTACACTGGTAGGCACCAGGAAAGAGTAGAAATTAATAGGGGTGCCACTTTACTCTATACTCGGAACCCGATTAGCTTTCTCAAACAAATGTGGTATTTACTTGTAGAAAGGTAACTACAAGTATTAAAGTGTAGATAATAAGTTTCGGGCATCCTCCAGCCAACTGAACCCCGACGACAAAGCAAAGTAAATACATAGTGTCGCAAAAGGGCTATACTAAGCCAAAAGGGGATGACTCAAGGGGTCATTCTGAACAACTTTTGTTCTACGCGATTTGCAAATTCGCGAAAAAATATATTCGTTTTCCATGGTAAAAAGTCCCATGTCCAACAAAGTTTCTATGAAAAAGGTTTTTGTAGAGCAAAAGTTCAGAATGACCCCCTGTCTTACTCCTTTTTACCCGACTGCCGAAGGAGGAGGGTAATGTTTTTTGATTGTATGTATGTATGTTTGTCTGTTTCTTTGTTCCCTCCTGTAGCCTAAACGGCTTGATAGATTTTGATGTATGAGGTATTGTTAGAAGCGTATTGATGGCGCGATGGTTATAGGCTATGTGACGTTCCATTAAAATGTACATAGCGCCCTCTAGAGGACATAACGTGATGATCGAAAAAATAATAATTCAACTTTGCCGTGTAAGGTATCAAATGAAAGGGCTTGATTTTCACATTACAAAAATATGCATATTGAAGGTATTTAAATAACAACACCAAAATTATTGAAATAAAAAATGATCATGAACTACTGACGTAAAATTTCATAAAATAAAAACAACTAAAAAGTTACAAATACAAAAATACAATTATAAACAAACGAAAAACCCGACTGTACGCTAAAAACATGAAAACAAGTCCCAATGTTAATGGAAAGTATCGCAGGCGGGGACCAACTTGACCGCCACTCAAGGCCGTTTTCTAAGTAACATTCAGCTAAATGGTGAACCCTCTGCTGGTCCCCGCATACGATACTTTCAATTAACATTGGGACTTGTTTTCATCTTTTTAGCGTGCAGTCGGGTTTTTTGTTTGTTTATAATTTGTTTAGTACTATACGAGTATACCGCTTTTTCAATACCTGTAAGTACATTTTTCGGTAGCAGCATAATATTTTTACTTAATTTTAGGGTTTCGAACGTCAAAAGAAAAAAAGCAACCGTTATAGGATCTCTTTGTTGTCCGTCTGTCTGACTGACTGTCTGTCACCGCCCTTTTTCTCAGAAACGGGTAAAGATATCAAGCTGATATTTCGCATAGATGGGGAGTACCCCAAAAAATATATTATGGTACTCCCTGTCCCACACAAGTAAATTGGGGCTTATATTTTTTCCAGTTATTTTGATGTGTATCCTTTTTTTTCTTTGTTGTTTTGTATAAGTATGTGTTTCTTTTCTTTAAATCTGTATTTTTTTGTTGTTGCTGTCTATGTGTCGAATAAATGTATCTTTATCTTCAAATCACGCCATCTATCGTTTGTTTTTTTTGTGGCTACTGTCTATAGAAGAAATTCCGTCATTGACAATTTTACGTTACGAATTTATTTTTATTTATTTTATTTTTATTTTTACATTTTCGTGGAGAATCAGCAGCATTTTGTTAATAAATAATTATTACTTATGAACACATAACAACTTGATGCCATTAACAGAATGAACTTAGTAAACCCAGTAAACCTAACACATCCAGAGGAAAAATAAAATCTCTTTCTCTCTCTCTGAAAAACATACTTAATAGCCTAAACTCGATGCTTTTAGCTATTAACATCTTTGAAATAAAATTGAGCCACCACCGTGTTACTGCCCTCATCAGATCCTCACGAGACCATACCTCAACCAGCACCAAGAGACTGTATTTTTGATCCCTAACCTAATGTTCGTGCGTATTGTCATCACTTAGATCCATTCGCTATATTCCTGCTCCTCATCAGACCTTTACGAGACTGTAATGTCACGAGAATATTGCACACTATCTAATTTAATTTAATGTATTGAATATACTGGAGGAATTATGCTTCCTCAATTTCAAATCAAATTATGTTGGTGTCATAAAAGTTGAAAAAGTGCAATGACAACCAATGTGCAGTGATTTTGTATCTGTACACGATAAGATCGCGAGCTGTCAGTGCTGCCTAAACCGACGTGACCCTTCTTTGGAGGCCAGCGGCCAACTGAGTCAAACGTCACTTGTGTTTATGATTTTATAACACAGAAAGCCATAGATATTTGTATGAAGATTTGAGGGAAAAAAATTGCTCAAGTTTGGGATTAATTTACACAAAATAAGTTTGTGTTTATTAAAAAACAAGGTATTTAGCGCCTAGTCCAAGCCTTTAACTTTATAATATGATAAAAATCATATGAAAATTCTTAATAATTACGACACAGTTGTTACAATACGGGAGTGTGATTTTCTGGTTTTTCGTCATATTCTGAATTTTATTTACAGTTATCCATAATCATTTACTTGAATTCGAATCATTCAGCACCTAGCTAGACTCTTCGGCTACCTGTGTGATTTTTCAAGGCTGTAGAGCATCATTTACTACATAATTCTATGACAATGCCAACCCTCGATTCCCTATTGCCGACCCTTAATACAATTCAGATCATAAAATCCATTTTGTTTACACTAGGTACCTCCAAGAGCTTCGCTGCGCCTTTAAGGCGCTATAATACGCAGAACAAGCACCGCCAGTGGATAAAAAATCGTAACTTCCGTTTGAAAGCGTTTATTCCAAAAACTGCCAAGGCCACCCCCTCGTCATGCTAATTCCAATTTTTAGAACGGCCATCGTTAGCGATTTTTAGATTAACTTCTAGATTCCAAGCACAAGGGATTAGCCGCAATAGCGGCTATAACTATTATAACTAGGATTATTTCCTTTATGGTGGAGGCTTACTTACTGTACGTAATTCTCCGCTCGCTGGCGTCGTGGACGCGGTCTAAAGGAAGTTGTCCCGGCTCTGAAGCTGTTCCTCCACCACCGCCGTTACCGGGAGGTGATGACGTCGCCAATTTTGTGATATCATTTAACATGGCCATGAAGTGTCCGAGCGCCGTCATCCTTCACGTCGTTCTCGCTGACGGAGCGTCACGGATGGTGACGGCTGTGGTGGACAAACGGCCTAAGGCACCGTGTAGCGCATATATTTACTATAATATAAAATATCAAATTAGTCAATCCAAAAGAGAAGCAATCTGAATTGTGTTATTTATAGGTAGGCCCTTTGCCACTGCAGTATCAAGTCATACAGTGGATGATCTAGGTACACCATACCTAAAAAATCTTTCCAGAAAAATCAATGACACTACAGCTGTTACTGGCACTACTATGTTGAAGGCATCTCAAGTTGTCATTCGCGTCGGATCCACCTACAATGACCGCGGAGGCTCAGTACACGTGACGTCCAAGATCGTGGTTCACGAGAGCTATAACGTCCCTCTTAACGACGTGGCAGTGTTGGTGCTGTCGGACAGTATAAGCAACTACCGGAGCAGCTCGGTGCAGCCAGCCGTCATCCCCCCGGGGGGGTATGTGGTCCCGGACAACGCGTCTGTGGTAGCTGTTGGGTGGGGACGGACTGTTGTGAGTTCACTTCTGACAGATTTCATATTATCAAAAATGATCAAATTTCTCAATCGATAAATAAATATGTAATATCCCATCACATGGGTTTAGAATGATAGATAGATTAATCAATCCTTTCGGCTTACTATTTCCAATTAAACACTCTATAGGCGAACTGCAGTAAGTCGTTGCCACTCGGTCTCCGGCACGTGGGGCTGCGCAACGTGGACCGAGACACCTGCAGCGCGCGGTGGGGGGTTCAGGGCCCAGACTCCGTGCTCTGCGCGGCGCTGCTTGATGTTGGAGGTAAGTTCGTATATCCGACTCGAGTTGACGTGCTGGACCGACTTATGCAGACGATTGACGAGTTTTATCGAGTGCATTTGAGGTTTCATGAAAAACCGACCCGCTACGAAGTGGATTCAAGAGTGTTTTTGAAAGAGAAAGTTTGTGTTTACACATGTTGGGTAATTTCCAGACTCGTCAAGACGTGATAGCTCGGCTAACAATAAGAGTTTGTCCCTTACAGGAGCCGGTGTTTGTTATGGTGACTCCGGTGGTCCCCTGGTGTACAACGGGGTGGTGGTGGGGGTGGCCTCGTTTTTACGTCTTGACAGGCCATGTGGCGATTCCTTCTACCCTCAAGTATTCATGCGCGTCGCTAGCTACAGCGCCTGGATCAATAACATTGTGAGTAATATAATTAAATATCGAAAGATACAGCCGGTGCCCCTTTAAGAGTTTCTTCTCTATTAGACGACAAAGAAAATATTGTTGTTATCAATGCCCTGGATTTACATATAAATAATAAATTTTTAAAGGTGAGTTTTGAGGCTCACGGGCTATGTTATTATAATTTTAAACTTTCCAGGTACGCCAAAACCAGGTAAAGCGCTCGCGCAGCCCCAACTCCGCCGCGGCGGCCCACGTCAACTTCGGTCTGATGCTACTCGCCTCAATATGGATAATATATTCCAAAAACTGATATATATTTTTTATTAAGAACGCATCGATGATGTTTGACGATTCTCAAAATTTCAACTGATTAAACATATGTTTGAATAAATTTATATTGAAAGATTGGTGTTAGGTATGGACCTACCTTATTTTACATTTGCATTTTCTTATTTTATTTTACTTATAGGATTGAAATTAAATGTATTTTTAACAACTTTTGATTTTTTATATATTTCCTTGGGCATCCTGTGGTTTATTTTGTATGATTTGTACCTTCTTATTGAAAATTATATTAAAAGCGTGTAAAGTAGAAATATGCATAACGTTTTAGATAAGTAGTAGGTTATTAATATTAGTTGTGCCCTAGAATTGAATGAGCCGTTTTCCTTGACAGCTGTCAGTTAAGTTTTGGTTCAAGCCGATAGATGTCGTGACAACATACTGTACCGAACGTCAAATATTGCACACAGACAGCAAAGAGGTTGAAGTATTAAACTCAGAATAAGATAAGATAAAGATAAAGATAAAAATTCATTTATTGTAAACATGGGTAAATAAAATGGTGTTACAAAATTATTAGTACGTACAACTTTTTGGATTACCTACACTATAGAATTCATGCAAATTTATATAAATTAAGTTCAAACTGAGATAACACAATAATAGCAATATAATAATTAAATAGTCATACAATAATAGTCATTCATTTAGTTATATAATAAATTATAAAATGTCATTTAGGTAGTCATTAATTGTATAATAACATTTTTTTTGGAGAATACAATTCAGTTCATTTTTAAATTTAATAATGTCAAGACATCTTATATTGTAAGGCAGTTTGTTGTACAGCTTAGGGCCCATACACACAATACTCTTGGTTAAGATCGTAGTTTACAAATAAAAGAGGATGGGCAAAAATATATGGGAGCTGGGACCACCCTCCAATAGCAATAAGACTAACATCGTTGGATAGGTCTTGTCAATAAGAATAACTTTTGCTTTGACAGCTTTGTTGTCACAGTTGTCCGTTCAGAGATATATGACTTATAAGTTCCGATACTCGTCAGTTCATCTTACTGCTATTGGAGGATGGACCACCCTCCAATAGCAGTAGGACTAACGTCGTTGGATAGGTCTTGTCAATAGGAATAACTTTTGCTTTGACAGCTTTGTGGTCACAGTTGTCCGTTCAGAGATATTTGACTTATAAGTTCCGATACTCGTCAGTTCATCTTACTGCTATTGGAGGCTGGACCACCCTCCAATAGCAGTAAGACTAATGTCGTTGGATAGGTCTTGTTAAAAGGAAAAACTTTTGCTTTGACAGTTTTGTAGTCACAGTTGTCCGTTCAG
This sequence comes from Plutella xylostella, assembly GCF_932276165.1. NCBI lineage: Eukaryota > Metazoa > Arthropoda > Insecta > Lepidoptera > Plutellidae > Plutella > Plutella xylostella. The sequence continues at coordinate 6,572,126 of NC_064007.1, read as the reverse complement.
AGATATTTGACTTATAAGTTCCGATACTCGTCAGTTCATCTTACTGCTATTGGAGGCTGGACCACCCTCCAATAGCAGTAAGACTAATGTCGTTGGATAGGTCTTGTTAAAAGGAAAAACTTTTGCTTTGACAGTTTTGTTGTCACAGTTGTCCGTTCAGAGATATTTGACTTATAAGTTCCGATAGTCGTCAGTTCATCTTACTGCAAAAATACATTGCGGGTTGGCGGTAATTAATAATACAATTGCTTGTTAGCTGCCATTCTCTTAATAAGCGTGACAGGTGAACTGTCACTTCACAAAGAGGTCACCATATACGATGACCACAAACACAACACTCCTCCACCATTAATTTTAAAACTACATTTTATCCTATCGGATGTCATAAATCTCTGAACGGACAACTGTGACAACAAAGCTGTCAAAGCAAAAGTTATTCCTATTGACAAGACCTATCCAACGACGTTAGTCTTACTGCTATTGGAGGGTGGTCCATCCTCCAATAGCAGTAAGATGAATTGACGACTATCGGAACTTATAAGTCAAATATCTCTGAACGGACAACTGTGACAAAAAAGCTGTCACAGCAAAAGTTATTCCTATTGACAAGACTTATCCAACGATGTTAGTCTTAATGCTATTGGAGGGTGGTCCAGCCTCCAATAGCAGTAAGATGAACTGACGAGTATCGGAACTTATAAGTCAAATATCTCTGAACGGACAACTGTGACAACAAAGCTGTCAAAGCAAAAGTTATTCCTATTGACAAGACCTATCCAACGACATTAGTCTTACTGCTATTGGAGGGTGGTCCAGCCTCCAATAGCAGTAAGATGAACTGACGAGTATCGGAACTTATAAGTCAAATATCTCTGAACGGACAACTGTGACAACAAAGCTGTCATAGCAAAAGTTATTCCTATTGACAAGACCTATCCAACGATGTTAGTCTTAATGCTATTGGAGGGTGGTCCCAATCTGCCCATTGTCATTTCCGAAGATACCAGAAACGGCCATCGTTAGCCATTTTTAGATTAACTTCTAGATTCCAAGCACAAGGGATTAGGAGGTAGGCATAGAAGTAGAAAAAAAGACGGAAGGAATCTCGCGAACTAAAAAGTGAGGCACCCAGAGTAAGTCAGTCCGTACTCCATTTAAAATCAACGGCCAATCAATTGAAGATGTTGACACCTTCACCTACCTGGGAAGCAAAATCACACCAAATGGTGGAACTGACGAAGATATCGGCAACCGCATCAACAAAGCCCGTGGAGCTTTTGCCATGTTAAGCCCAGTGTGGAGGTCTTCCGCATTCCGTCTCCAAACCAAGATCCGCCTGTTCAAGGCGTGCGTAAAGACCGTTCTCCTCTACGGTTGCGAAACTTGGAAGAAAACGGTTCAAACAACGAACAAGCTACAGGTTTTCGTAAACAGATGCTTACGCAATATCCTAGGGATCCGTTGGTTTGACTTTGTCTCCAACGAGGAACTTTGGCGCAGAACACATCAAAAACCTGTAGCAGAAACCGTAAAAGAACGCAAATGGAGATGGATAGGACACGTTCTCAGGCGTACCGAAGACGTCCCAAAGGAAGCGCTGACATGGCACCCCGAGGGCGGTAAACGAAGACTCGGCAGACCGCGAGAGACATGGCAGCGCTTTGTGAAAAAGGAAATGGGCCAGGCGGGGATGTCTTGGGCGGATGTCTCTGAGCTGGCCCAAGATCGTAAAGAATGACGGCGCTTCACTTCGGCCCTTTGATCCCCAGCGGAGATTGGGAAGGGAATAAGTAAGTAAGTAAGTAGATTCTAAAATTGGCGACGAAGACGCCAGCGGGCGGAGCCGCGATAGCCACTATAATATCTATAAAATTGAATAGAATATTCTTTATTTTGCACCATTAAAAATATTACAATTTCAAAACTTTTATATAAAATAGTACAAAAATATCAAATTAGTCAATCCAAAAGAGAAGCCGATGTGAATTGTGTTACAGGTGTGAACCCTTTGCCACTGCAGTATCAAGTCATACAGTGAATGATCTAGGTACACCATACCTATAAAATCTTTCCAGAAAAATCAATGACACTACAGCTGTTACTGGCACTACCATCTTGAGGGCATCTGAAGTTGTCATTCGCGTCGGATCCTCCTACAATGACCGCGGAGGCTCAGAGCATGTGACGTCCAAGACCGTGGTCCACGAGGACTACAAATATATGATCAGTTACGACAACGACGTGGCAGTGTTGGTGCTGCCGACCAATATGAGCAACTACCGGAGCAGCTCGGTGCAGCCAGCCGCCATCCCCCCGGGGGGGTATGTGGTCCCGGACAACGCGTCTGTGGTAGCTGTTGGGTGGGGACGGACTGATGTGAGTATCAAACACTTCACCTTGTGGATTTTATCGGCATTTATATGTAGGTAAGTAATGACCTAATTTCTTATTTGATAATAAACGGATATATACCTACCCCATGTTTGGCATGATGCCGCAATGAGCCCTTGAATCATTTCTATGTCGGCTTCCTATACCACAACTGTAATATTCCGTAGGAGAACTGCATCAACTCAACCCCCCTCGGCCTGCGGCACGTGGGGCTGCGCAAGGTGGACCGAGACACCTGCGCCGCGCGTTATTCGATCTTCTCATACAACAACATGCTCTGCGCGGGGCTGCTTGGTGTTGGAGGTAAGCTCGTATATCCGACTCGTCGATAGGCTGGACCGACTTTTGCAGACGATTGACGAGTATTGTCGAGTGCGTTTGAGGTTTGATGAAAAACTGACTCCGCAACGAAGCCAAATGTCGAGTATTTGTGAGATTTGCTGAAGTTTGTGTTCACACACGTTCGATATTTTCCAGACTCGTCATACCTAGCTCGGCTAACAATAAGAGTTTGACCCCACAGGAGCCGGCATTTGTTCGGGTGACTCCGGTGGTCCCCTGGTGTACAACGGGGTGGTGGTGGGGGTGACCTCATTTTCGGTGACATGCGACGATTCCTTCTACCCTCAAGTGTTCATGCGCGTTTCTAGCTACACCAACTGGATCAACAACACTGTAAGTAGTTTAATGAAATATAGAAATAGAACAGCGAGGTACCCTTGCACCCCACGGCTGAGAATGCCCCCCCTTAAAGAGTTTCTTCTCTTAACATTTCTTTATTATGCTCGGTGATATTATACAGCGTGATGGGTATGAAAGTGTATTGGGTAAGTTTGGTGACGTAAGAGTGAATCAGAATGGCAGGTATCTTCTGAATGTTTGCATAGAAAGAAACCTTGTAGTTTCTAATTCTATGTTCAAGCACAAGAAGATACAAATGTATACATGGCAACGACAAAATGAAAGGAGTATAATAGACTTTGTGATTGTGGATCAAAGATAACGCGTAAACGTTGCTGATACTCGAGCCTATCGGGGTGTCAATGTTGGAACGGACCATTTTCTGGTTGAAAGGTTGGTCTACGAAACAGCTGCTTAGTTTTAAATATTTTTTATTGATTAAATACTAGTTAATTAGCTTAAAATTAGTGTAATTGTATAGATGTATTTAAAATAAGTGTGTAACAAGTGAAGTTTGAGCCTCAAGACAAGTTTTTTACCACATTGATGAGGTTGAAATTGGAACCACCTATAACCTGTCAAACTTCAAATTTCCAACGAATTATCAGGCGAGTATTGTGTAAAATTATCTAGTTTTCCCTCCCTTTAGCCTTTATACTTAGTTTAAATTAAGATATTCTAACTTTCTTTGCCGTTTTACTTTCCTTTTCTTTCTAATAAGTAGGTATTTAACTTAGTTTTTTAGTTATTTTTATTTCTCTTCTCAATCTCATCTTTACTATTTAAAACCTAGTAACTTAGTTTATCCTAAACTAAACTGTAGTCTCCCTGTCCCGTCTCATTGTTTAATTTCAAATTTTACCACAATACATAGGATCAAATAGTTCAAACAACATTTTATAAGTAAATTTTTTATTTAGGAATATTCCCTTCTAACATTACCTGCTCCCCATCCCTGTAGTCTAGTAGGTAGTCCTGGTTTAGGAATAGGGAATTAAATCCTTCTATGACTTGTGTGCTCGGTTCACTTGACTTATATGTGGAAGTGAATTTGAATGCCTGTACTTGTTACATAGATAACTAACAAAACATCCTTTTATTAGACTAGTCAACAAATAACTAAATTAGGTACCTATTTTTAGCTTACTCAAAGTATAAATGTGAATAGTGAAAATCAGTTACAATTTGAATTCTACTACTACCAAATTGCTTATAAATTATCAGTAACTTCATGAATAAACATTTGTTACTGTAACATTTGTTCTGTAACTAAAACCCTGAAAAATAAGCCCTATCTGGTGCTCTGACTATTCACCCCATATTCTATACCGATATACTACCGTAGCACCCCGTGTTTTTTCAGACAAAACCAAGATGATGTCCCGAAGCAAGGCACATACCCGTGACCTGGAACTCCGGCTGAGGACAGCCCTGGAGGACCTCAAAGCATCCCGTGAACTGACCGACCAACTCATGAAGGAACGGGATGAAAATGAAATGGAATTTGAGTGCATCTTAAAAAAGAACACAGTGCTAAAAAACCAATTAGTAGAACAGGATATCCAGTACCAAGATCTGCAAGGCAAGTGTGATGAGCTCAATGGTCTACTGAGGTCATACCAGCAGTGCCAGAACATCCATGAAGCTACTCTGTCGCAAATCCACAGCCTGGAACAACAGCTGGCTGAGGCCAACGGAGAGCTCCAAAGACGGAATGAAGAGCAAGAGCGGGATGAAAATGATAAAACCATCGCTTTGTATGAGGAACTGATCAACTCACAATGTAAAGCAGTACCTACCATAGACCTCACTACACCTTGCAAAGAACCCTGCGAACACAAAGTGACACCCAAGATTATCGGTGCGAATAAACGGAAAAAATACTGTAAAATCAACAGATCTATAAAGAGATGTCAACATACTTTGAGAAAGTTCCAAAAACCAATGAAATCTATAAAAGAAGAAAATGTTAGACTTGGACTACTGGTCCATAAGTATGAGAAGGATATTTTAGTCCATAGGCAGGACCTTTCGGAATGCAACAGCTACTACGAGATGAACATGGCAATGTTGCAGCGCAGACTGGTCAACTTAGAGTCTGCCCTAAATAGTACCCGTACGCCATACTGTGGGGATAAAACCACCAGTCCCCAGATGTCGGCACCTCTTTCGGGGTTCAACCAGAGTGCTTCACCTGAACAGCACCAGCAGCAGACAGTGTCCTACCAACTGACACTCAGCTACATCAGCTGCCATCTGCCTGCCCCCCTGATGAGATTCAGCCACCTACTATAACCTGCAACAACGAGCCCGCCGTCGCAACGAGTAGTGTCCTACTAACTGACACTCAGCTGCCACCAGCCTGCACTCTTCATGTGAACGAGCCAGCTAGTACAGCCTGCAACGACGAGCCAGCTACTACAGTCTGCAACGACGAGCCAGCCGTCCCGACGAGCAGCCCGTCACCGTGCGACCGGTCCGAGATTGCCCTGTCTTCAACACCGAGTACCTGCCTGCTTCGAGAAGCTCCTTATGAGACAATTGTCTTCTCAGATAAGCTAGGTAGCAAAATGGGTCACATGTTAAATGACTATCTTAAACAAAAAGTCATTAATATTTATGTATGCCAGGGGCTTCTTATAACCAAATTGTAGATAGAATTTTGTCAGGACAATACAGTGCAAACACTACATTAGTATTGTTAATTTATTACCTTGGATATAGATGATAAACTACGTTGGAAGGCACACGTAGATATGACTACTTCAAGAGTTCGAAAAATGATCTGGGTGTTTAGGCGACTACGTGGCATCGCGGACTTAAAAATCTTAAATATGTTGTATTACGCCCTCTGCTACTCTTTAATAAATTATTGCATTTCGGTTTGGGGCGGCTGTTGTAAAACGTTCATTATCCAACTAGAACGAGCACAGAGATCAGTACTAAAAGTAATGACTTCCAAACCATTTAGGTATCCAACAAATCTTTTGTATTCAACATGTAAAGTCCTCACAGTCCGACAAATTTTTATTTACCATACTATAGTAAATCACCATCTTATTGTCCCATATGATAAAACATTATTTGTTTCTGCTCGTCGTAACTACAAAATTTGTAATGTCCCCCCAACTCGAACGAGTTACATTCAGAAACAGCATTATTTCCTGGCTCCTTTTCTCTACAATAAGCTAAATGCAGTAGTTAAGTTCTATTCCATGACCTACACAAAATGTAAAAAGGCTCTTTTGGATCATCTTCTGACTTTAAACTACATTGAAACAGAATCACTTATTTTGACATGTACATAATCTTTTTTCCCAGTTTTTTTAAACCTAATTATACTTAACTGAATCTCATCCCAAACTTAAAAAATTCTCCATTGTCATCGGCAAATCCAGTCGTTTTTCGTTATATAACTTATATTTTCTTATTGTACCTATTTACCATTTAACTTTATTTTGTTATACGTGTAAGACGCCTAGATTTATATAAACCTGCTAAGAGGAAACTGGCGTCCATAACACAGGTTCACACCTACTATGGAAGCCATGTAACCAATAAAACATTATTATTACTTTTAAGGTGTCAGATTGTTAAGTTGGTTAAATAAATACTTTTTCATTTTCATTTTCATTTTTTAGAAAACAGCTTAGATGTGACAGAAAATGACTTAATAAGATGCTATGACGCCCTTTCTACCATGGAAATCAAGAAAACGATAATCTGTGCTTTTCCCTATTCCGCTTCACGGTCTCATAAGCAGAACACTCAGATACATGAGTTAAATATGTTGATATTTAACATGACATTTGGTCATAGGGAACAGATGATGTATTTCGATACAAATAAATTTATTCACAATTTTATTTTGACCAAGAGTACATTATTTGTACCTAAGTTTTATAAGCGACAGATAGCTAAATTGTTAGCTTACAATATTTATGACCCTGTTATAAGTAGTATAACAGAAGTAGGACCAACTGATACGATAGTTAGTAGTAATACTAATGTAAATTTAAACTGCCATGCACGACAAGAGATGAGCAACTGAGAGTTGTACACCAGAACATTCAGGGGCTTTCTCGCAAACTTCTAATGCTAGAGTTATTTTTAGAACAATACGACATAGACATAATTTGTATTACTGAGCATCACCTTAAAAATGATGACATGAATTTTCTTCTTCTTCTTCAAGTGCCATCTACTATCGTAGGTCGGCTATCATTATGGCCACTTGGGCCCGGGAAGTCGCAGCTCGGAATAGCTCTATGGTGGACATATTGAATGAATGAATGAATGAACACATGAATTTTAATGTAAAAAATTACAATGTTATTAGCTCATTTAATAGGAAATCGTTAGACAAAGGAGGATCATTAATATTTGTAAAGAAAATTTTAAAATGTAAGGATAGGAAAGATATTGTAAAATTATCGGTCGAAAGAATAGCTGAACTAGCTTGTGTTGAGATGGACAAGTATATAATTTTAAGCGTGTAGAGGCCCCCCTCTTCTGACTATAAAGTATTTGAGAAAGTGATGGAGGATAGTTTTACCATCTTATCTAAGAGCTCAAAACAAGTGGTCGTGGTGGGAGATTTTAATATTGATTTATTAGTTGAGACTTCTATGAAATGTTGTATAATTAATTTGTTCAAGTCATATAATTTATGTAATGTCTTCCTGGAACCTACCAGAATTACTCCCACCTCAGCCACTTGTATTGACAATATTTACTGTAATTGTGATTTTACTAATCATTCTGTAATCAATTGTTTACCATCCGACCACAGTGGGAAAATTATTACGTTTCCTTGTACTTTTGAACGTAAGTCAGCCACTTTCAAGTTCAGACCAGTAACATCATACAGAATTGATAAGTTTAAATCTCGATTGAACAGTAAACTTGGCTACTGTAGAAGCTCTAAAAGAAATCCCAATGATGCCTTTAAGGAAATATTTCAAGGTTTGTCTCAAGAATTTGAAAACGTGTTCACTAAGAAAGAAGTAGATGTTAATTGTAAACTAAGTCTTAATGACTGGGCAACATCGGGAATTTATAAGAGCAGACGTAAATTATATGATCTCTATGAACAGCGTGTGTACATTTACTCATGACGATAACTTTAGAGATTATGTAAAGAAATATACAAAGATATTCAAAGCCGTTTGCCACCAAGCTAAATCAGATTATATAAATAGAAAGATTAAAAACTCTAATAACAAGATTAAAACCGTATGGAATATCATTAATACTGAAACCGGGAAGAATAAACCACGTGATTTAAATTTTGAACTTAAAATTAATGATAAAATTGTTTCATCTAGTGAAGAAGTGGCTTCCGTCTTTGAAGATTTTTTCCGTAGTATACCGATAGCTACAACTGAGAACCTTGATTCATCTTGCGCTGAAGCTGAACGTTTGCTAAGAGGGAATGCACCGCCTTGCGGTCTCGACTTTCAATTTCATGGTATAAATACACAGACCATAATTACCACTAATAAAGAATTCAATTTAAAAATGACAGAAGATTTATGGGGCATGTCCGTTAAAGTTATTAGTCATGTTATTGATATCCTAGCACCCCACTTGGCTAATCTTTTTAACAGATGCATTGAGGTCGGTGTATTCCCCGATTTGATGAAACTTAGTAAACTAATACCGCTTTTTAAATCTGGTGAGAAAAATGATCCCAATAATTTTAGGCCTGTATCAGTTTTGCCAGTTGTTGCTGCAGTCCTATGGCACCCCAGAGGTGCAGAGGGTCTCCACTAACGTCCGCCACTTCCACCTATCTTCGGCTGTCCTTTTGGCCTCACTCCAGCTTAGTCCAGCGGCTCGCAACTCGTTTTCGACGCTTCGGCGCCATGTTTGGACAGTACTGAGTAAAATATTTGAAAAAATTATGCTGCATCAAATGCTTTCGCACTTTAGTATTCACGGCCTTCTCCATAACCAACAGTTCGGTTTCACCAAAGGTCGATCTACAACTGACGCTGGTGTCGCGTTGGTCAAACACATATTTAGTGCTTGGGAGGAACGTCTTGATGCTGTGGGTGTATTTTGCGATCTATCGAAAGCATTTGATTGTGTGGATCATGCCACTCTACTTATGAAACTTAAATATTATGGGCTAACTGGCAAAGCTCTTACATTATTGGAATCATACTTGAGCAACAGAACTCAACTAGTTGACATAAATGGAGTGCGTTCGGCTGGCTGTCCTGTCAGTATGGGTGTTCCCCAAGGCTCGATTTTAGGACCATTCTTGTTTCTTGTATACGTTAACGATTTACCGTTTTTGGTAGATAAATTATGTGAGATAGTACTGTTTGCTGATGATACTTCACTTATATTTAAGTTGAAGCGACAAGAAGTCAATTTTGACAATGCAAACAGTACTCTTTCCATAGTTGCTAATTGGTTCACTGTAAATAATTTAGCTCTTAACTCCAAGAAAACAAAATGTATTAAATTCACTTTGCCTAATGTAAGACAAGTAGAGACATATTTGACATTGAATAACGATAAGCTAGAGTTAGTAAATGAAACGGTATTCCTGGGTATTACAATTGACTCAAAGTTGCAATGGGGACCCCATATTGAGAGGATAGCCGGTAGATTAAGTTCTGCAGCTTATGCGGTTAGAACCATTAGACAGTTAACACATGTACATACAGCCAGGCTTGTGTATTTTAGTTATTTTCATAGTGTTATGTCTTACGGAATTCTATTGTGGGGACGAGCGGCTGACATTAATCAAATCTTTGTTCTGCAAAAACGAGCAATTCGAGCCATATATGTATTAGGGTCTAGAATTTCATTAAGAGATACGTTTAAGGAAATAGGTATACTTACTGTTCCATGCCAATATATTTATGAAAATATTATGTATGTTCGTAAAAACTTAAATTCATTTAGTAAAGTAGGAGCCACTCACGGTATTGAGACCAGAAACAAAAATAAGTTGCTTTTCCCCACACTCAGACTTTCGAAAACAAACACATCATTCATGGGGAACTGTATACGCTTTTATAATAAATTATCAAATGAAGCAATAAACCTTACTGAGCAAAAATTTTAGAATTATGTTAAAGCTACATTATGTAGTAAAGCTTACTATAGTATAAATGATTATTTAAACGACAAAAACGCGTGGTCTTGTCCACCTCAGCTAAGGCTATTGAAAAAATGAAATTGATATAGGTACTTAAGTAAAATTGTAGGTACTAGATATAAGTAAAAATTGTAATAGATTATAAGGAAAAAGTTGAAAAGATGCTCGAGGAGTTTCTTTCGCCATTTCTTTCCTTCTCAATGACGGGGCCTTTGTGAAATGGTGGTAGATGACTATCGACAAATAATCGTAAAATTTTACGTCGATTAAACTATTTGAATTTGAATTTGAAAGCCGGATTCGTGGTCTGTTTAATTATTGGCGACACCGACCTCAAGTATCAACAACAAATTTAGAGCGTATCAAAGTAGAAAAATTGCAAGATGATGTAGTAAGTGAAGAGTATAGAAGAAGTTTGAAAGAAAACTTAGAGAGCACTAATATCTTAGATGAAAATGATTTAGAAGAAAAATGGAAGCGTTTGAAAGACAATTTAGTAAATACGAAGGTGAAATTATGTGGAGTGAATAAAAGAAAGAAGAGTGGTAAGAGGGAGCTTACTTGGTGGGATGATGAATGCAAAAAGGTAGTGAATGAAAAGAAGATGGCATGGTTGGATTTGTTGTCTAAAAAAGCCAACAACAGAATGCAAGGAAATCAGGGAATGGAAGATGAAATGAAAGAGATTCGTGAAAAGTATGTTTTACTAAAGAAAAAAGTAAAAGAAGTGATTGAAAGGAAGAAAAAGGCATTAAAAGATGAATGTGATAGAAAATTTTCTGACAACTTTCGAGCGAACATTAAATTGTTCTGGAAGTTGGTAAGAAAGGCTCGAGGGAAGTCAGAGAATACAAATCTGGATGCGTTAAGGGATGAAAATGGAGATGTTTTGAATGATGAAAATAAAGTCCTTAAAAGATGGAAAGAATATTTTGAAAGTTTGTTTGAAAGCACAGATTGTATGACTGTAAGTGATGTAGAGGTAGAAAGTGAAAGAATTATAGATGAGGAATACAAGATAAGTATGAAAGAAATTATGGATGCATTAAAAAGAATGAAAGTTGGCGAATCGGCCGTGTATGATAGGGTATCTTTAGAGATGCTAAGAGCGGGAGGTGGAGTGGCTGCAAGTGAGCTTTACCAACTCTTCAATGAGTGCTAGCGTTGCGGTACGGTGCCACGCGACTGGTGCAGAGCGGTCATAGTTCCTTTGTATAAAGGAAAAGTCTTCGGGAGAGCCTCACTCCTAGGAGACGCGTCCCCAGGTGGCGGATAGGGGCACGCCCGTCTACTTCTGTAGCAGGGTAGGAATGAAATAAAATCGTCGCAGTCGTAGAACAGTGACGGATCTGATTTTTTTCGATTTTCGGATTATTGCAGATTCTTCTTTAAAATTTCATTATTTACCTATACAACAAAAGTTTTTTTTAAAATCTTTTATAATAAGCGAAATACAGAGTCGAACACTGACGGTTTTGATTTTTTCGCGTAGAACATAGGCGCTTGTGCCGTCCCGTCGATGTTCCGCGGTCACCCTCACCCCCCGCGACCCGCTCCCGCGCGACGGTTTGTTTGTTCTGTCATTGTTCTCTGTAGGAGCACATGGAACACGTAATGAGTACTTAAAATGTTTTTTTGCTATAATTATTATTTAAAAAGTTCTGTTTTCCAAGTAAATATTTTTTTAATACTTCTCCCATAGAACAAAGACGGTCTCTTAAATCCGTCGTTATTCATGGAACTTTGTTTAAAAAAAATGAAAGCCCTAGTTTTCGCTAAAATCATTGAGAAGTTAGTTATAATTAGGTACGGTGTATTAAAAAAACAATATTGTTTGTTTGTTAAATTTAGTGACGGAAATTTCAAATGCGACTATGTTCTTTGTCCTAACTATTGGTGTTTTGTATATACCGTCATTGTTCTATGAATAAGTGGTAGACGTGTGTAGATAACCGTCGTTATTCTTTGGAATTATTTTAGGATACGTCGTTGTTCTTTCATAATATTACGTATTTTCAATGGAAAATAAATAAATTTATGATTTTTCAGTATATTTTTCCTAATTTATTATGTTTTTAAAACTATGTGCTAAAAAACAATGTAAAATTATGTACTTAAGTACTTTTTTTGTTCATCAACTCTACTGCCAGAGGCAGGTGACGATGGGAGCACGGTACCATGCGGGTAGGTTTGGGATTATGTTTTTCCAGCCATTTGCATGAGTTACCAAACATACAAACCAAGTCAGCCGCAGAATCCAAATCAAACACTAAATTTCTACCGTTACATCAACTGCAAAGGGAAAGTCCTAGCATCAACCGAATGCTGGTGATTGTCAAACAGCTGAGGATAATGACCATCGCGAAGCAGTTTGAGAGGATCCTTACATGGCTACGGATAAGATGACAGCAATTTCCTTCATTGACTGACCACAGTCAGTAAATTCTCTAGTTCTAGGGGTGAATGGCATCGCGGGAGAGTCAACGTGATCGGACAGCAGTGAATTTACTGTTTGCGGGCAGTAAATAATTAAGGAAATTGGTATCATCTTATCCGTAGCTATGAAAGGATCATCTTGAACTGCTTGGGGATAATAATTTTCCTCAGCTGTTTCACAATCACCAGCATTTGATTGATACTGGGGCTTTTCCTCTTAAAAATATGTGAGCCCACTTTATTCACGTATTAATTTCCTTTAGGAAAATTCCCTGTAAATTCTGTAATTCTCACATTATACTTACTTCTCCATAAAAACGGACGATATTGCCCTATTCTCCCACTCAACGCCCGAGCTTCAACAAATGTTGCGAGAGCTATCCACGGCAAGCCTTAAAGTTGGACTAAAGGTGAACCGTTCGAAGACAACAGACATGACCAACAGCACGAAACGTAGGGTTGAGGTAGATAGGCAGGAAATACAATATGTCAATGAGTAATTTATTTGGGCGAGATAGCGTCCTTCGTCGTGGGTGCTAAGACCGCCAAACTGAAGTGAGACTGGGCGGCGCACGTCTGTCGTATGCAGCTGGATAGGTAGGGTAAAAATGCTACCAAATGGGTAGCCGATAACGGCCGCCGGCACAGGGGCAGACCCAGAAGAAGATAACGGGATGACCTAGACGTGTTTAGTAGGAACTGGAATGAGGAGGCCATGAACAGGGATAGCTGGAAGACCCAGGAAGAGACCTTTGCCCAGCAAAGGGTCACAAATGTCACAATTGAGTTGGGAAACTCCGTCACATATTCTCCTCGGCCATCCCTGATCAGAGAAGAAGACTTTTATCATTAGAGCCTGAAGACAAAAGTCTTCTTAAACCAGTGCATCTTGCTAGTGATGACGTATGGGGCAGATAGGTGGGCACTGACGGTAGTACTGGTCCACCGATTTAAAGTCACTCAGCGTGCTATGCTTGGGGTTTCTCTGATGATATCAGAAATGAGGGTATCCGTCAGAGGACTAAGGTTACCGACATAGCTGTCAAAATGTGCAAGCTGAAGTGGCAGTGGGCTGGCTATATCTGACGAAGAACCGATAACCGTTGGGGTCGACGAATTCTCGAGTCACAAATAAGGACAACCGTAGGCTGGTAGCCAGTAGTGGCTGGATGAGGAAGCCCGAGGACCGAGTCTCCACAAGCTCCTTGGGAGAGGCCTATGTTTAGCATTGGATGATTATTGACTGATGCTTGGACACAATGGGGTCTTCAAAAAACATTTTATAAAATAATTGTATTTTGTAAAAAAAAATAGGACCTAAACAAAAAATAATATAGCGCAATCAGCACCCTCCTAAATGGGTTATTTAAAGATCCGTCTTTGAATTTTTCCATATATTCCCTAAAACAACGACGAAAAGTATAATACGCCATTAGATACGCAATAAAAGTCCGTAAAAAAACGACGTATCATATAATGCGACATAGTAGGATACATAGAACAATGACCTATCTGATTTTTCAGGAAACCTAGACTTATTACAGACTAATTATACAGGCTATATTGCAAAAGTCCATTCGTATAATAATGTGACCAAATTTCAAATGAATTGCTTCAGCCGTTTTCATTTTATCGAACAAAACGTTGTTTAAAAACTTTAACTGGCTCTCCTGTAAAGTTGCTGTTTTGCAGATCCGTCATTGTTCTACGACTGCGACGAAATAGTTCCCGCGGACCAACAGGCCGGAGAAGTACACTCCGTATGAAACCACTCAGGCTGCCAGAAGCCTTGGGGTACCCCCTAAACAGACTGGCTCTGCGGGCACGGACGCACAGATGGCAGCCCCATCGTCGTGATCGGGGTGCTGTGGGCTAATCACCTGCACACCCTTAAACTTCAACCGATTATGAAACCTTTAACAAGAAGCGAAAATAACCGGACTCCCTCAACGACGACTTTTGGCATGAAACAACGGACACGACCACAAGTGGCAAAAATCATGAGGGACTACAACAAAGGAAAAGTATCGCTCCAGACCTGCAACAGTTACCGCGGCATCAGCCTCTTAAGTATAGTTGGTAAATTGTATGCAAAAATATTGATTGAAAGGGTAGTGAAAGAGACCGAAGAAAAGATCTGGGATGTGCAAGGTGGTTTTCGAAAGGGGATGGGATGTACGGATCAAGTCTTTTCTCTACGAAGCGTCACAGAAAAAGTCCTTGCAAAGCAGCAAAAGGTGTTCTGTGGCTTATGATAGAGTGAGGAGGAATGATTTATGGGAGACACTATCCGTTTATGGAGTGTCTGGCCACCTGACGCGGGCACTGGGGTCCCTTTATAGGGAATCTAGTGCGTGTGTCAGGATAAACGGAGCCTACACTGACTGGTTTGGTATCCACAGAGGTGTTAGACAGGGATGTGTGGCTTCGCCTTGGCTGTTTAATTTATTTATGGATAGTTGTCTCAAGGATATGAAAGATGACGAAAGAGGTTTGCGAATAGGAGAGTTGCTTCTTAATTGTTTCCTGTATGCTGACGATCAAGTCATACTTGCATCGTCGGTAGAACAGCTGCAACAACAAGTAACTCTCATGCATGAAAGTTTTAAAAGGCACAAAAGCAATCAAGTTAGTTTCCACAGAAATTTCAGGCCATCTTAGCCACATTATGAATTTATGTATCGACAACGGCATATACCCAGAAAAGCTTAAACCTGTAATTGTTAAGCCAATTTTTAAGAAAGAGGATAGTCATAGCATGAAATATTACCGACCAATAGCTAAAATATCTATTTTCTCTAAAGTTTTTGAAACAATTATCTACAGGGCGCTATTATCCTACCTCAACAAATATAGTATCCTAATAGAAGAACAAAAGGGATTCCGAAAAGAAAAAACTATAAATTCTGCAGTGTATGACCTACTCAAGGATATATTGACATGCAGGGATGAAAATAGGCCAATATGTGCTATATACATGGACATGACAAAAGCGTTCGACTTTGTAGATCATAAAATTCTATTCAATAAATTAAATTCCTACGGTATCCGAGGCAATGTTCTCAGTCTCTTAGAATCTTACCTGAGCAACCGGAAACAGACAACGGAAATAACAAGAGTCTGCCCAACAGCCAAAAAAGAAATAAAATATATGTCCGACTCTAGAGAAATTACGAGCGGTGTACCTCAAGGTAGTGTATTGGGTCCATTATTGTTCCTGATATACATTAATGATCTACCCAAAGACATACCCCACCCAATGGTCTTATTCGCTGATGACAGCACAGTGACTATTAAATGTATAGATATTGACATATACGAATCTTCCATTAATCAGGCTTTAAAAGACATTATCAATTGGATGAATAATAATAAATTAATAGTAAATATTGACAAAACTAAATTTATGACATTTTATCAAAATACTAATACTACTGACTTTTTAAATATAAATTATGATGGACATCCTATTGAAAACGTCACAGTTACAAAATTTCTGGGATTAAAAATTGACTATAAACTGACATGGAAAGAGCAAGCCTCAGAGGTATGCAAAAAACTGAGCGAATTAGCATATTTGCTCTATAAACTATCTCACATAGTGAACCGTAAAACAGTCCTATCGGCATACCACGGCTTCGTTGCATCTACGCTCCGCTATGGCATCATATTCTATGGCAATTTCACGGAGAGAGAAGCTATTTTCAGGGCTCAAAAGAGGTGCTTACGTTCTATATGTGGAATTAAGAGTGATGAAAGCTGTAAACCACTATTTAAATCACTCAAGATTTTAACATTTCCATCTCTGTATATACTTGAAGTAGCAATTTTCGTTAAACAAAACCCTAAACTCTTTCTAAAAGTCTCTGAAATACGCAAAAGAGAAGTTACCATGAGATCACAGTATGCTAATACTCTGTGTTTACCGATGGCAAAAAAGGCACTTGTCAGAAAAAGCATAGTATATATGGGACCAAAAGTATATAATAAAATTCCCAATGACATACAAATTCTCAATCTTCAAATGTTCAAAAATAGACTACATAAACTGTTAATAGAAAAATGCTATTATTCAATTAATGATTATTTAAATGATGAACTTTGACATAAAACTTATTTAACCTATGACCTTATCGACCTTTTCTTTAAATCTTGTTGCCTGTTATATTTTTATTTTATTCTCACTTACAATTGAATGCATGTGCATGTGCTAATTAATTATGTACTTATTTGTATGTCCCACTCTAGTTGGACAGAACATAGCGTTCACAAGAATTTTATTGTCTAAAACATCTTTTATATTATATCATGTTCTATGAATGTATGTATAATGTCTACCTGTGTTCACAAATAAATATATTTGAATTTGAATTTGAATTTGAAAGGAAAGGAATGAAAGTGAATGTTAATAAGACGAATGTTATGGTGTTTGAAAGAGAGGAACAGGTAACTGAATGTAAGATCACGATCGAGAACGAAAAAGTGGAGCAAGTGAATGAGTTTGTTTATTTGGGTAGTCTGTTTACGAGGGATGGGAAATGTGAAGGGGATATTGAAAGAAGAGTGAAAGCGGGAAATAAAGTAAATGGGGCCTTGCACTCTTTCATGAGGAGTCAAAACGTGTCTCAAAAGGCTCGTTTGGCTGTTCATGGGGGAGTGTTGGTCCCTACACTAATGTATGGAAGTGAAAGCTGGGTTTGGCAGAAGAAGAATGAAAGTAGGGTAAATGCTGTTGAGATGTGCTCTCTAAGAAGTATGTGTGGACTGAAACTGAATGATAGAATAAGGAATAGTGTTATAAGAGATCGAGTTGGAGTAAAAGAAGACGTAGTGACCAAAATTGAAAAGGGAATGTTGAGATGGTTTGGTCACATTGAAAAGATGGATGAAAGAAGACTGACGAAAGAAATTTATTGTGCGGAGATGTATGGTTGTGTCGGTAGAGGACGTCCTAGGCGAAAGTATGTCGACCAGATAGGCGACATACTCAAGAAGAGCCAAATTAGGAGTTTCCGAAACCGACGTGCGTGTATGAAGAGACTTATGAATGTGGAGGAAGCGAAAGAAGTATGTCAGGATCGACGAACGTGGAGATCCATAGTCTCTGCCTACCCCTCTGGGAGACAGGCGTGAGCATATGTATGTATGTGTACATTTCTTTATGACGAACAAGAAAAAATTTTTGTTATCATACCTATACCCTACCTAATTCGTAAAATTATATCATCATCATCGTGGCCTTGTACGTCTATGACAGACGATTTAGTTAGTGTGTGGAACACGATTTTTCGTGACTATATAAGCCGATACGGGAGCGGCAAGGCCTCCCGCAGGATCTACAAGTGAAAGTGCAGCTAGTGGTCGGTACACGACTGTGACGTTTTTGGCGCTTGTGGGCGAGATCAGAAAACCAGGCGTCGTCGTGAATTTTACGGCCGTCGAACACGTGCTTTCGCCATGCATCCCTACCCTCAGCGAGTTTCTCCCAACTTTGATAATCGATGCCAGAAGCAGCCATATCCCGCTTGACGCAATCTTTGAATCGCAGTATGGGTCGCCCCAACCCTCTCTTAGCATTTGCCACAGCGCCAAGCATAACACTCCGCGGCAGACGAGACGTTTCCATTCTGTGCACATGCCCTAAAAAATTATAAACGCGAAAGTTTTTAAGTAAGTACATACCTAAGTATGTTGAGCAAATTTGATGAAATTAGGTAGGTAAGTAGGAGCTGATACCCTCGATTTACATTATAATTTTAAACTTTCCACTGAGCGCCCCCCAGTAGGCGCGGTGATTTCCGTGATACAGGGTAACTCCTGGCTGGAAGGGTGCATTCATTTATCAATTCCAGGTAAGTCAAAACCAGGTTGTGGTTGTGGACAAGAACAGTCACAACACCGCCGTGGCAGCTGACGTCACCAGGTTGATGCTACTCGTCTTCGCAACGTCAATTGGGATTATGTATTCCAAAATCTCATTATTTTTTTAAGTAAGTAGCTACCGATGATAGTTTTAATGTCTAAATTTAAACTTATTGTGTTTAAATTATAATATTAATATTTTTTATAAATTTATGTTTAAAAAGTGGCTTTTTAGGCAAATACTGTAAGTTTTGCATTTCCGTTTATAATGTTTTTTTTTTCTTATTATACATATAGGATGTTCTCGGAGTGGTAGGTATATTGTTACCTGAAAAGGGGTGACTCAGACTCATTCTGAGCAACTTTTGTCGGGTAGTTTAACTTGATTATGTTGATGACTTTGAAATTTTGTCTTTTATTGAAATTAAATGTATTTTTAACAACTTATGATTTTTTATAAGTATCTTTCCTTTGCCCCCTTTGGTATATTAATACTATGTAGGTACGAATAGAAATCATAAGTAGGTATATGAAAAAGACGTATGTAGAAATATGCGAAACGTTTTACATATTTGATGTGTCCTAGAGTCCACTTGCAAAGCTAAGGGTCTTAAGGGGACCATAAATAGCTACGTTTACCTTAAATAAAATTTACACCGCGGTGTTGTAAAAAAACGTTGTATTAAGTAACTACTAGCTGTTCCCGCGAGCTTCGCTTCGCCTTAAAAAGTTTTCCCGTGGGAATTCCGGGATAAAAAGTAGCCTATGTACTTTCTCAGGGTCTAGACCATAATGTATACTAAATTTCATTCCAGACATTGTACAGACCTTAGAATAACAATATACGAACGAGACGGTAAAGTAATTTATGTTTACTGGCGTATTCGACGATGTATCTGTGTCAGTTCATTATATACTTATGTACAATACCTAGAAACTTACGTAGCGTAGGACATACAATACAGTGTGTTAAAAAGGATAGAAAAGACACTAAGAGTTGTAGATTTTGACCTTTACTATAATTATTTACCACTATTGCAACACCTTGTACTTTAACGTCCGTCAACATTGCTTCGCCGTAGACAAGTAAAAAAGCTACAATAAATAATATTGCGATGGCCATGGCTTGGCCATCGCAATTTTTACTTAGGTACTTTTGAGACTGGAAATAAAAAGGAAAGTGATGGATTTCAGTATGAAGTTACTAATAATGACTGTGCTATTTTACCATGGTAAGCTTTATTATTTACGGTAGTTACAAGTACGGTAGAGTAAAATTGGATATATCTATTATCTATGTGTATATGTGGTACTTTATACTAAGCTCCTTCAGTTTTCAAAGGTAAAAGAATGTAACCTTACCAATTTTTTATTTATATAGTTAGGTAGGTATACTAAATCAAAGTCTATTTAAAAAGTAAAAGAATTGTTATTTCTTTATTACCGATAGGGTACAATCAACCCCCAGTAAAAGAGAGAATTTTTTTTTTCAACATTATTAGGAAAGGAAAGAATAAGCCAGATGATTGCCGACCTCTGATAGGAGATGGTACCCAAAGAAGAAGAAGAAGAACATTATTAGGCATGTATTAATTACCTACCTTAAGAATGACAATTTTATCCTTATGCGAACCATACATTTTATGCGATCAGGAATTTCTCTTATAATTATGTTTTCAGGGAGCTGTGAGGACATGGTGACTGTGAGGGAGCCCCCCGCGCCCCCCGCCAACAGGATCGTCGGGGGACGACCCACCACCGTCGAGGCATACCCATACATGGCGTATTTAAGATCATTATATACGGTAGGTAGTTAGGTACTGCTGCTTTACCAGACCCTTTGATTGCTTTAACAGACATGTTTTGGCCATATCTTGGTGATACCTAAATCAATTTGATATTGAAATATCTCATTTGAAAGCTTATAAGTTGACAATGTTTTTAAGCTGAAGTGCACAAAAAATTGTTATATGAAATTTCTTTTTTAATTTAACTTATTTGTTTTTAGGTTTTGAATATTTTTTTAAAATGTTTATATATTTTGAGGTATTGTGTCTAATTTAAGTCGAATAATGCACATTTGATTATTTAAATAAGTTTATTAAGATGTTACAAATGCAAAACAAACAAAAAAAGTATTGAAATATGGCTAGTTTTTTTTATTTTCGGTTTTAAACATGAAATTTTGGCAAAAATTCAAAAAATCTTTAAATATTAAATATCTTAGAAATGGTTAAGTTTCGAATAATGCATTATAGGGTATAATCGACTGGAAATGCCTTCCTCTATCACCTCCTGAAAGGATCAGGTCTACTTACCAATAACCCTGTATAGCCCTCATTGTAACGTACTTTATCACTGTATTTGCAGATGCGTGGCCAGAAACCGCTGCTGTTAAACTGTGGGGGCGTGATACTCACACAGCACCACGTGCTCACCGCTGCGCACTGCTTAAAAAAGTAATAAATTCTTAATATTTGTATATACGTTAGGGCGTCTTGCATAACAAAGTTAAATAAAATTAAATAGTTTGTCTCTTGCTCTGACAGTATAATGTCAGAGCAAGAGGTCATAGATTTAATTTTATTTAACTTTGTTGTGCAAGACGCCCTTAGTTACGATTTAGCGGTCAGCTATATTTCCCGGTCATTAATTTACATGCTGCCTCCAAGAGCTTCGCTATTATACGCAGAACTAGCACCGCCAGTGGATAAAAAATACATAGTAACTTCCGTTTGAAAGCGTTTATTCCAAAAACTGCCAAGGCCACCCCCTCGTCATGCTAATTCCAATTTTTAGAACGGCCATCGTTAGCGATTTTTAGATTAACTTCTAGATTCCTATTATATATATTATATTATTATATATATATATTTATATATATTCCTGATAACTATTATAACTAGGATTATTTCCTTTATGGTGGAGGCTTACTTACTGTACGTAATTCTCCGCTCGCTGGCGTCGTGGACGCGGTCTAAAGGAAGTTGTCCCGGGTCTAAGGCTGTTCCTCCACCACCGCCGTAACCGGGAGGTGATGAGGTCGCCAATTTTGTGATATTATTTAACATGGCCATGAAGTGTACGAGCGCCGTCATCCTTTACGTCGTTCTCGCTGACGGAGCGTCACGGATGGTGACGGCTGTGGTGGACAAACGGCCTAAGGCACCGTGTAGCGCATATATTTACTATAGCTGTTGCCCGCGAGCTTCGCTTCGCCCTAAAATTATTTTGCCGTGGACGACTCCCGAACTACCTACCCAGTAACATGCCATGGTGGTATTAAATTAGATGAAAGTTGACAAATAAGTACGAAGATACTTGACTAAAAATGATTTTCATGACTTCATTGAGCAAAGACTTGTATAGCAATGGCAGAATAGTAATTTATAAATGTTTAATTTCAAGCATCTAACTTATGCAGTTTTGGTTTTATCATACTACCTACTTATTTTTTTTCACTTTAACTCCCATTTTTCAAAACAAAACCATAACTTTACTAAAGTGTGCAGACATGTTAGATTGAAAACATCTAGGTATCTTGCAATATCCTATTGTAACTAAGCTTTACGGCTGTTTTAACAGCATGCAGATTTCATCACGCACGTGGGATAGCACGCCATTTTCCCGCATCTCGTGTGCATATTCCACGCGTTACAATGAATACTTGTATGAACGCGTGCGGGGAAATCCCGCGTGCGTGATCAAATCCGCATGCTGTTAAAAACAGCCTAAGTTAATGCCGAATTTCAACCGCTAACTCCGGTTTTTGTGGGAAAATACGGTACCTAAGCTACGTCCCTTCCAAATTTCAAGTGCCTACGCTACGTTTAGCCTGTGCGTTGATATCGTGTGCGTGTCAGTCATGGGAATTCCGTGTGTAGAAAATCTCTGCACATTTTTCCTAAAACACCTACGTAATAAGTTTCATGGTTTTATCTTCAAAAATGACGCATACGAACCAAATGACAATGAATGAAACCTCGTATTGAAATGTACAGTCGTTTATTGGGTTGTTTTCGAGGACCTTAAAAACATACTGCAAATACGTGGCTTTTTTTTTTTCTAAATGAAACCTTTTTACTGAAGTGTCTGAAGTCGGCCATAAGGGACTTATAATAATAATAATAAAATAATAATAAACTTTTTATTTCAGCAAAAGCCATATTTTGTTAGTAACAATTAAACTTAACCTATGTTAGTGTAATAAAAAGACAATCTTAGGACTACATAAACAAAAAATATTAGATATTACTATTTACAAGCTTATATAAAAGTATTTACAATTTCCCCAATACCCTACTCACCCAATGCTTCAATATGCTACCATCCGTTCTTCCTGCAATGACCTCCAGCATGCCGTTGGTGCTGGCGCGCACCCTGTACATGAGCGACGCTACCTTTTTGCGCATAATTGCATGGAAGCCATCAGTATGTGCTTCCGCAAACATACCGGATGCACTGCAGTGGCGAGGCAGCCCCAACAACATCCTAAAGGCATTGTTATATTGAACTCGCAGAGCGCTGAGAGCCTTTTGCGTGGGTACACTACATAATTCCGAATTACTTTTTTACGAATATGAAAATAACGATTTTTAAAATTTCGAATTTCATAGTTCCGAATAATTCACAATCCCGAATTTTAAGTTTCCGAATAACGAAAATCACGAATAGTTTATAAACGAATTTTCAAACAACACATTTATTAAAAAGACGAAAGTCAATTTTCCGAATATTATTATTTCGATGTTTCAAAAGTACGATTTTTTATTATATCGAATTGTTAAAATTACGAATCCCGAAGTTTTAATATTCCGAAAATACAAAATCCCGAATGTATCTTAGTTAACAAGAAATGGTTATATGAATAATGCAGCATAATGCGTATAAAAACAATATTTTTTAAGCTATATTATGTGAAACGCTCCGCTCCGCTTTGTTTTTCGATATCTATGTGAACCTAACACGCTCCTCCTCGCTTTGCTCGTCGTCGCACCTATCTTTAGGTTTAGGTCCTAAGGTTTTTAAGTTTAAACACCATAAAAATCCTAGCAATTGTTTTGCTCTAAATTTGAAACGCTCCGCTCCGCTTCGCTGCGCTCCGCTTTGTTTTTCGATATCTATGTGCACCTAACACGCTCCTCCTCGCTTTGCTCGTCGTCGCACCTATCTTTAGGTTTAGTTCCTAAGGTTTTTAAGTTTAAACACCATAAAAATCCTAGCAATTGTTTTGCTCTAAATTTGAAACGCTCCGCTCCGCTTCGCTGCGCTCCGCTTTGTTTTTCGATATCTATGTGCACCTAACACGCTCCTCCTCGCTTTGCTCGTCGTCGCACCTATCTTTAGGTTTAGGTCCTAAGGTTTTTAAGTTTAAACACCACAAAAATCCTAGCAATTGTTTTGCTCTATATTTGAAACGCTCCGCTCCGCTTCGCTGCGCTCCGCTTTGTTTTTCGATGTCTATGTGCACCTAACACGCTCCTCCTCGCTTTGCTCGTCGTCGCACCTATCTTTAGGTTTAGGTCCTAAGGTTTTTAAGTTTAAACACCACAAAAATCCTAGCAATTGTTTTGCTCTATATTTGAAACGCTCCGCTTTGTTTTTCGATATCTATGTGCACCTAACAAGCTCCTCCTCGCTTTGCTCGTCGTCGCACCTATCTTTTGGTTTTGGTTCTAAAGTTTTAAAGACGTTTATGTTTTTTGTCAAAATCACGAATTATGATATTTCCGATCGGGATTTGACTTTTTCGTGATTATAATAAATCGGTATTTTATTTTTCGTATATTAAAGTAATCGTATTTTTTAACATTCGTATATTTAACAATCGTAATAACAATATTCGTGATTATAACATTCGAAATTATAATTTTCGTGAATATTATAATTCGGTATTTAAAAAATCGTAAATTACATATTCGGGGTTATCAAATTCGGAAAAAAGTTTTTCGGAATATTTGGGTGTTCCCCCTTTTGCGTATATTTGACCCACAGGCTGCCCGTGTAAAAACATTGACAATAGGATTTAAAAAGTGTAATTTTTACTTCACGTGAGCATCGAGCAAACCTGCGGGCCAACATATTCGCGCGGGCTGCCAGCACCCTGCGCTCCCGTTCAATATCATCATCATCATGCAGGTCTTCATTGACAATATGCCCGAGGTACTTAAAGCTAGATACCCTTTTCAACGGCTGACCATACAATTTTATGGGTATATTGAATGCAGTAGCCTTATTTCTAGTTTTAAAAACCATAAGCTCGCTTTTTTTAACATTATATAATAGGCCATGCGTAAGAGCATACCTCTCACAAATGTTCAGTAGCCTGCTCAGTCCGTTGATTGAAGGGCTCAGCAGAACCATGTCATCTGCGTAACTGATGTTATCATCATGCTCTTACCATCCACATAGCATCCTGCATGTGTTCTGCTGAGCTCATCAATCAGGCTGTCAACATAAACATTGAACAGTAAAGGGGAAGATAACCCACCCTGTCTCACCCCACAGTCAAGCTTGTACCTATCAGAATGCTCTGTACCCCATCGAACCTTATTCATTTGGTTTTGGTACCAAAATCTTAAGATGTGTACAACCTCGTGAGGCACATTAAGCTCTCTACATTTCTCCCACAGGATATCATAGGACACCAGATCAAAGGCCTTTGATAAATCTAAAAAACAAGCAAATACACTTGTTTTTCTATCTGTATAATATTTGACTGTGTGCTTGAGGGCCAGTATCGCAGTCTCAGTGGAGAGTCCGGGTCTGAACCCAAACTGCGCATCGTGGAGCTTTATATACCTACTAAGCTGGCCCTCAATCAAACCGTCAAATACTTTGGCTACTATTGTAGCTAGAGATATTGGTCTATAATTACTTATACTAGATATGTCACCAGTCTTATTTTTAATAACTGGCACTACAATGGTCTCTATCATATCCTGTGGGAGGTAGCTATGGCTAATACATAAATTATAAAACATACACAATATCCTTGGGAGGTGAGCACCAGCATTTTGTAGGTGCTCTATACTTAGACCATCATGGCCTGGAGATTTACCTCGGGTCATGTATTTTATAGTGTGCAACACATCTTTAGCTGAAAATCGCACCCTCAACCTGGTTTCATTACTTAGGTCTGTGTTATTTGAGCACGCTTTCTTATTTACACATGGTTCAACTTTAAAGTGTTCTTTAAAGCGGTTTGCTATATCTTTTGGTTCACACTTGGCCAAGTCTGCCTGCTTCAGTTGAGGGCAACTGAAGCAGGCAGACTTGGCTTAAGATTAAGTTTATTAGTGCATTTCCAAAATTTACCGAAATGTTTTTCTTTTCGCAGAGTAGCCAGTATATCCATTTTAATTTCATTCCGTCGACCGCCGTCGTTCGAACCGGTTGTCACCGTGCTCCCGCGTAGCTAGTTCGCTTGCCCCACTACCTGCCCCGTGCCGCTGCCGGTCCGTGCGACGTAATCGGTCATAGACTAAGAAGTATTGTGCGTACAGAAGTGACTACATCCACGATGTCAAACCCCCTAAACAGCACATTCAACCCAACCAAGAACACTGAGGCAGATAATGTTCCCGTGAACCCTGTCGGCACCCCCATGGCGACTGATGAGGCACCACTGCTGGAAAAGGAGTCCCCACCGAATTACGTTACCTTTAGGAACCAATTTGTCCGCTTCGGCGACGATTCCTTGCAAAACGACATGGCGAGTTTCCAGGCCAGCATGAACGACCTTTTGGAGAAGTGGTTTGCCAAGCAGGACGAGAAGATGACGGCCATGCTCTCCGAATTTAGGGAGGTTAACAGGGCTGTAACTTTCTTAAGTGAAAAATACGACGAAATCAATAAGAAAACTGAAGAAGCTTTGAGCAACATAACTTCCCTCAACAAAAAAGTTGAATACCTTGAGCAAAAGCTGAACACCATTGTTACACTCGAATCCAAAATAGATATCATGGAGCAACAAGCGCGCCAGTGCAACCTAGAAATAGGTAACCTACCAGAGAAACGGAGCGAAAACCTTGTGGCAATTGTGCAAGAGGTCGGCGTTGCACTGAAGCAGAATATTGCACCAAACGACATAATATCTGTACACCGAGTTCCCCATGCCAATCCAAAAAGTCCGCATCCAAAAAACATCATTGTGAAGTTCAACACACGCTCGCTTCGTGATAACATCTTGGCTGCGGCCCGCATCTCAAGAGGCATCACATCTGAGAAGTTAAACATCCCTGGTGATCCCCGTAAGGTCTACATTAATGAACACCTGACCCTTAAGAATAAGCAGCTGTTTCGCGAGGCAAGGGAAGCGGCCAGCAAGAACAACTTCCGGTTCGTCTGGGTGCGACACGGAGGAGTCTTGGTTCGTGAAACTGAAGTCTCGCCAGTGCTTGCTATTCGATCCCATAGCGACATCGCTAAAATTAAACCTAGGAATATTACTACGTAAAGTATGGACCCTGCTACTCTCACTTCTTGGCTCCCTAGATCATTTAATTATCAGCCCATATCCATGCCTACCAATAGTTTATGTGTCTTATATATTAACTCACCAAATTCACTTTTTCTTACCATACTTGTATATCTACGTTTGTCCCCCCTCCCTCTCCCCCAACACACTAATATATAAAATAAACATAATAACTATCAATTTATACCACAACACTCACAACAGCCCTGATCTTTTACAACTGGTGTCTTATCTATACACTCACTATTCTTTGCCACAGCTTGTTTACTCATTGCTACATTCGTCTTCCAATTCGCGCTTACTGATAATTTCATACCACCCTACAAGTTAAATCTCAATACTATCTTAGCACTGCCAATATTATGCTCGCCTATTTTTATTTCATACATGACTGCATGTCGTTTATCTTATTGTTACCATTACTATACTATTAGGTATTTTACTGAGGCTACCCAGCTATTTATAGGTACAATATGTTCCAATGCTTATCGCCTTAACTATAAATTTACTAACCTTTTAATAAACGTACATGTAATAATAGCATATTGGTTGGAATTTCATTCACAGTACATTTATTTTTAGTTAATTATTATACCTACCTATACCTACCAAAAAAAAATATTTGTTTAATTAGGCACTCTCAAAAATGAAGGATAAAATATGTATTTATTATCAAAATTGCGGTGGTATGCGAACCAAATTAAATACTTTATATCACAACATCCTATCTAATTGCTACGACGTCATTATTTTAACTGAAACTTGGTTAATTCCAGCGATATCCGATGGTGAGTTCATTGATAGTAGGTATGTGGTATTTCGTTGCGATCGGGACCGAGAGGCCTGCGGCAAGCTGGATGGCGGCGGCGTGTTGGTGGCGGTGCGGCGCGAGCTGGGGCTGCGCGCCGCGCGCCGCGTGCTGCCCGCCGCCCCCGCCCCCTCCGCTGCCGCCCCTGCTGCTTGCCTCGACTACGTACTTATTGAACTACCGGCAACGGATCCAGGCTCGAGACACGTCATTGCTGCCGTATACATACCCCCAAAACTACCCCTTCACGTTTACATGTCTCTGCTCGAACCGCTTAGTGAATACCTCTCTAATGCCCGTATTGCCCGCCATGTAATTGTGGGCGACTTCAACATTCCCTGTCTAACATGGACACTCAACGGTTCTCACTGTACACCTTCGTTCGAGAATGGTAGTACAAACGATATCGGCCTATACCTACTTAATTTCATATCGTTACTTAATACTTTTCAATATAACTCACTACAAAATCACATTAACCACACACTGGACCTTTTTCTAACTGATGGTGAATGTCAATGTTTACCGCCCCCAAATGATTTACTACCTCCTGACAGACACCACCCTACCCTCTTGGCGTTGATTGTCCTTGACACTAGTAACGATACTATGCCCCGTCAACCTATCCGCAAATTATGTTTTAACCGAGCTGATTATTGTATGATTAATAAAGACTTAAATGAACTCAAGTGGAATGATATATTTGACAAGTTACCAGCTGTGGAGGCGGTTAACTCCTTTTATGAAATTCTATATTCTATCATTAAGATGCATACCCCAACTAAAATATGTAAAAGATCATCATATCCAGTGTGGTTTTCAACCGCATTGATCCACATATCTAAAAATAAAAATAAAGCATGGGTTAAATGGAAGAAAACCAAGAATATTTCAGATTATGAATTATTTTCTTTATTTAGGCACAGGTACAAATTAGAATCAAAAAAATGTTTTGTTGACTATATTGAGTCCGTTGAGAATGGTATACGTACTAACATTAAAAACTTCTGGAGTTTTATCTCTAGTAGAAAATGCAATCCCGGAATACCGTCTACCGTTCGGTATAAAAATGACATCACAAGTGATCCTAAGGAAATATGCAATTATTTTTCTGCCTTTTTTGAGTCTGTTTACGAGCCTTCCTCTGCGGATCTTAGTAACTGGGATGTTGGCCTGGACCCATATAAATTCGATAACCACTCCACCGTGAACTTAAGCAGTATTCATCTTTCATGTGATTCTATCCTGCGTGAACTGAAAAACCTTGATGCCACTAAAGGACCGGGCCCGGACGGGATACCAGCCTCTTTTCTAAAAGCGACATCTGTTAGTATCACTATGCCTTTATATATTATATTTAACAAATGTCTACATGAGGGATCATTTCCTGCGGTGTGGAAGAAGGCTAACATTACGCCAGTTTTTAAAAGTGGCTCGAGAAGTAATGTAGAAGACTACCGGCCGATATCAGGTTTGTCGGCCTTGTCGAAGCTTTTCGAAAAGCTTGTACACACACATATTTATCCTCTTCTTCACAGTAATATAATCCAACAACAGCATGGTTTTGTTCACCGCAGATCAACTGTCACTAATTTAATGTTATATTCTAATTACTTATTCGACCATATGGACCATCGCATCCAAGTAGATTCAGTGTACACAGATTTTCGAAAGGCTTTCGACAAGGTGGACCATAGACTCCTTTTACAAAAATTGTCATATAATGGAATCAAAGGTGATCTCCTCCGCTGGTTTGCATCGTATATATTCAATAGAACTCAAAGAGTTGTAGTAAACGGCTTCGAGTCCAATACCATTTTTGTATCTTCTGGTGTCCCCCAGGGCTCAATCCTAGGCCCCTTAATTTTTATTTTATTTATAAATGACATAAACACATGTTTCCATAACTGTAAATTTCTACTATTTGCCGACGACCTTAAAATCTTTCTAGGTGTTCAAAACGAACATGACTGTGTTTTATTTCAACAAGACCTCGACAGGTTTAGTACATACTGTACTGATAACAAGCTTCACCTAAGTCTGTCTAAATGCTGCTCCATTACTTTTACTAAGAAAATTAATGTAGTCAAGTTCACTTATAGTCTCAATGGTTTCTATCTCCCAAAATTGTCACACATACGTGATCTTGGTGTCACTTTTGACTCACATTTACATTTTGATATTCACATAGATAATATTGTTAAAAAATCATTCCAAATGTATGGCTTCGTCATGCGAACCTGCAAAGATTTCAAGAGATATTCCACTTATGTTTATTTATTTAATACTCTAATACGTCCCCACCTAGAATACGCTTCATGTATATGGAACCCCTTTTACGCTAAGTATGAAGATGCTATTGAAAATGTGCAACATAAATTCCTTCGTTCAACCTTTTATAAAATTTTCAAATCAAAATTACCTTACCCAGGCCTACTTGATAAATTTAAAATGCCTACACTTAAATCTAGGCGGATACTTCTCGGAGCCATGATGCTATACAATCTTTGTAGACATCGGTTCGATTCCATTGAACTAATAAACTCCATAAGCTATCGCGTGCCGCGGCGAGGCGGCCGGCAGCGAGCTGCGAACCCGCACCAGCTGTTCGCGTCCTCCAGCTGCCGCACCAACGCCGGCAAGCGCGCGCCACTGCAGCGCCTTGTAGCTACTTATAATCAACTCTTTAATGACGCTGACGTGTTCACACTTACTCCCTATTGTTATAAGAAACATATAACTGAAACACTCAATAACTTACACATGTAGTAACTCATACACACTCACACTACTTAAATGTCACTTCAATCCTCTTTCCTCTCCCCCTCCCCGTCCCTTCCCCTGGGTTGTTTAGTGTTTAGTCTTTGTGTTTAATTTAGTCACTCTTTGTAAGTACTTGCAATTGTATTTAAAAACTTAATCTGTGGATAACGGTGTGGATTGTACACCAAATTACTCTTCTTATATATACGTGTTACATAATGTATGTGTACAATTGTTTGTTGTCCCTAATAAATAAAATAAAAAATAAAAATAAAATTTGATCACTATTGTTCTGACACCATTTGAGCTTCAACTTAAAGAGTTTCCTACTTTCACACATATTATTGTAAATTGGTCCACCCGACGGTCTGCCCAGAGCTACCCAAAATTGAAAGTGCGATCTTGCAGATGCATGATACTGTCTGACATATTTATTCCAACCAATAATATACTTTTTCCTATTAGGTTTAACATTATATGTACTACTTAGTGTGGCCGCCTGACTAATTGCAGTGACCAGATTGTTATACATGTTATCTATGATTTTTCTATGATCTATTTGGTTACAAACATCATCACAACAAAATCTTAATTCTGATGGAAAATCAATGTTTTTAAGAAAACTGTTACAATAGTCTTTATAACTGTTAACCGCATCACCCTCCCTATTGCCCCATATAACTTTGTTACAATTATAACCATCAGCATACACCTTTCTCCTTATCACACTTAGATTACATTGAAATGTAATAGGTAAATGATCAGACCAATAAACATCGTACAATACTTTAACATCTGTAATCGTGTTATAGGCTGACTCCGTCACCAGAAAGTGGTCCAACCATCGTCTAGTCCCATGAGATTCACTTACATAAGTATATGTCCCAGAGTCCATACCAAGGATTTCAAAGTCCGCACATTTCCACTGTTGTTCCGCACAAAAGTTCAACATCTCATTGCAAAATAGAGTATGTGGATGAGCATTAAAGTCGCCTAATATATAAACAGCCTCTACATCGCTATTTTCTATAACTGCGTTCACTTCACAAAGACACTCCGTAAAGTTCAACAAGTTTTCAGCAGAATCTGTGGGCATATACACATTCAACACTAAGATTGACTGATCAACTTATTCAGCTTTACCCTAACTGTGGGGGAGGCGCCGATAGGCGCCTTCATCCAGTTAAATACGTGGCAAACACATACAAACTATAAGTACATCAGCTAAAATCAAACCATACCGCGATCTATACGAACACCCGACAACGCCATCTAAGAGCGGACATAGCTACTATATAAATTAAACTTCTAAAACTCAACACCCATAAAACTTTCAACCCCTATATTACACCCCACACTGGGTTTTTTTTTGTGATTATGTAGTGCCTAAATACAAAATATAATGTTTTTATCTTCAAAAATGACGAACTTCATACAAAATATGAACCCCTATTTCATCCACTCACAGGTCGAAGTTTCAAAAACGCTAGAACAAAATGTTTAATTATTGCTCATCAAGTGCTTAAATATAAAGTTTATTTAAAAAAAGGTCTACCCGGCCGGGAATCGAACCCGGGACCTTCGGCATAGCAGTCAGGGTCACTAACCACTACGCCAGTCAGCCGTCATATTTTTATCTTTTAAAATTAAGTATTCGCATACAACTTTCAACCCCCCATTTTAACCCCTTACAACCTCCGTTTCGCAATAAAAAGTAGCATATGTTCTTTCTCAGGGTCTCGACCATATGTATACCAAATTTCATTCAAATCCGTTCAGTAGTTTTGGCGTGAAAGAGTTACAGACAGACAGACAGTTCCGGATATAACCAACAGATGGCACTAAAAGCGCAATACAGAGAGCTTGTATGGAACCGAGGCCAATTAATATGAAATCCTACGTCGCGCTATTAAAGTTTTTCATTTGTCTGAAATAAATACAAAACCTAATATGTTAAATCTATTCTATAGTAGGAGAGTCAGACAGTGACTTTCGCATTTATAATATTAGTTAGGATTAGGATATAATAATATATAAAATATCAAATCAAATAGTCAATCCAAAAGAGAAGCAATGTGAATTGTGTTACAGGCGTGAACCCTTTGCCACTGCAGTATCAAGTCATACAGTGAATGATCTAGGTATCCATATCTCCAAAAGCTCCTAGGTCCATACCTATGAAATCTTTCCAGAGAAATCAATGACACTACAGCTGCTACTGGCACTACCATCTTGAGGGCATCTAAAGTTGTCATTCGCGTCGGATCTACCTACAATGACCGCGGAGGCTCAGAGCATGTGACGTCCAAGATCGTGGTTCACGAGAGCTATACCTTCCCTTTTAACGACGTGGCAGTGTTGGTGCTGTCGGACAGTAAAAGCAACTACCGGAGCAGCTCGGTGCAGCCAGCCGCCATCCCCCCGGGGGGGTATGTGGTCCCGGACAACGCGTCAGTGGTAGCTGTCGGGTGGGGACGAACTGATGTGAGTATCAAACACTTCACCTTGTGGATTTTATCGGCATTTATATGTAGCTAAGTAATGACCTAATTTCTTATTTGATAATAAACGGAAATATACCTACCTCATGTTTGGCATGATGCAGCAATGAGCCCCTGAATCATTTCGGTCGGCTTCCTATACTCGTACCACTACTGTAATACCCCGTAGGAGAACTGCAGCAAGTCAACCCCCCTCGGCCTGCGGCACGTGGGGCTGCGCAAGGTGGACCGAGACACCTGCGCCGCGCGTTATTCGATCTTCTTCTCATACAACAACGTCAACAACATGCTCTGCACGGGGCTGCTTGGTGTTGGAGGTAAGCTCGTATATCCGACTCGTCGATAGGCTGGACCGACTTTATGCAGACACTTGACGACTTTGACGATTATTATCGAGTGCGTTTGCGAGTTGTGAGAAAGTTTGTGTCCGTCCACACACGTTGGGTATTTTCCAGACTCGTCAAGTCGTCATACATATCTCGGCTTACAATAAGAGTTTGTCCCCTACAGGAGCTGGTACTTGCCTGGGTGACTCAGGTGGTCCCTTGGTGTACAACGGGGTGGTGGTTGGGGTGACCTCATTTGCGATTGCATGCGGCGATTCCTTCTACCCTCATGTGTCTACGCGCGTCTCTAGCTACACCGACTGGATCAACAGCACTGTAAGTAGTTTAATTAAATTATAGAATTATACAGCCTTGGGGCGGTGCCCCACTGTACTGAAGCCTTGCACCCCACGGCTGAGAATGCCCCCCCTTGAAGAGTTTCTTCTCTTAACATTTATTTATGACGAACAAGAAAATATTTTTGTTATCATACCTTCTTAATACGTATAAAATAGGTAGGTAAGTAGAAAGCTGATACCCTCGATTTACATTATAATTTTCAATATCCCAGGTAAGGCAAAATCAGGTTGTGGCTGTGCATAAGAACAGTCACAACACCGCTGTGGCAGCTGACGTCACCAGTTTGATGCTACTCGCCTTCGTAACGTCAATTTGGATAATGTATTCCGAATTCTCATTATTTTTTAAGTACGAGTAAGTACGGTGGCCTGCGCCTAAAAGTATACAGGCGGAGTTTTTAAAATAGCGATCTCAAGCTCACATGCTGCTCAAGCACATCCACATAAACACCACTGCTACACACATCACACACAACACATCCCTGGATTTATAACAGATGTAGCTGGTTCCTTCATCATCAGGGATCGCTATTTTAAAACTCTGCCTGTATACTTTTAGGCGCAGGCCACCGTACGTACTGATGATAGTTTTAGTGTCTAAAAGAGGATGGGCGTTTTGGGACATGTCCAATAAAGATGAGTCATACATGGGTTCCGCTCATGTCGCATAATCTTTATTGACCAAAACTCATTTCGCATAACTCGTATGGTCTAAACTTTTTTGGCCGAACCATCACTTTGCCAAGACTTATGTAGCATAAGGCTCGTTTCGTCTAAAACTCTTTAGGCACAATCTTTAAACACCTAAGTTTCGGTTGCTCAAATTTATGTTCGTCTATACCTATGTATAATCTTGTTTCTCCTAATGTTATCTTAATAAATAATATATTAAGTATGTAGTAAATGTACAAATTGTGGTATTTTTCTCCTACATCCCGAAAATCACGATGTTGTATGATCAAAAAATCGAAAGTTAACGACCAATATAATTATTACAAACCCCATGAGATTGAAACCTAAAAATAGGTGCGACGACGAGCAAAGCGAGGAGGAGCGTGTTAGGTGTACATGTTCATCAAAACCAAAGCGGAGCGTTTTCCAAACAGCGGAAACAATACAAGGCACCAGTTTGCGCTATGTAGGGAGACGTTCCGTCAAAGTTAAAGCCAAACGAATATTATTACTTTGTATAAACCTATGCCATAGCATTATTAGGCTATTCAAGATTTGGCCATACCATTATTAGGCTAAACAATGTTATGCGAAATAACTTTTTACTAAACGAGATTTATGCCATACGATTTTCGGCGTAACGAGACTTTGACCAAACGTTACTATGCAATATGAGATTAGGCAAATAAATCTTATGCCAAAAAAGGTAGAACCGTCATACATCGTTGCATAGCTCTTTTCAAGTGAGCAAAAAAATATTATGACGACAAATCCTTATAAGTTGTCCATTTTGAAATAGGTAGGTATTTTTTTAAATTTATGTTTATTATCAAAAATACATCTGAGTATTACAATTAAATGTCTGCCAAACTGTGAAAACAGTTTTTTGGCAGGTTACTCTCATTTCTAATTATTAAGTTATAAGCACAATACACATAATGACACTTTTATTTGTGTAATAACACGGTACAACACAATCAAAGTAGGTATAGACAGGTAATTAAATAGGCATAGTAGGTAATTAAAACCAAAGTTAAAAAACCGGCCAAGTGCGAGTCGGGCTCGCGCACAAAGGGTTCCGTAGCAACAATAACTTAACCAAAATTACAGTTAAATCAACCTATCTCAAAAACTATAAGAGATACTTTGATCAAACCAAAAATCGTTGAAAGAGTTAATTAGCATGCATCACCTCTATTTTTTTTAGAATTTTATACCCCGTAGTTATAAAAATAGAGGGGGGGGGACATACTTTTTACGACTTTGAGAGCTGATATCTCAAAAACCGTTCACTTTAAGAAAAATGTTTTTTAGAAAACTTTATATCATTTTAAAAGACCTTTCCATTTATACCCCACACGGGTATGTACATCGAAAAAAAAAATTTCATCCCTCAGTTACATGTATGGGGGGCCCCACCCCCAATTCTTTTTTTTACTATTTAGTGTCATATTTTTGTAGCGGTTCATACAACACATATTCCCATCAAATTTCATCACTGTAGTACTTATAGTTTCCGAGTAAATCGGCTGTGACAGACGGACAGACGGACAGACGGACATGACGAAACTATAAGGGTTCCGTTTTTGCCATTTTGGCTACGGAACCCTAAAAAAAACACCATTAATGGCTACGTTTACCTTAAATAAAATTTACACGGGGGTGTTGTAAAAAAATCCTCTCATACTAACAATGCTTCTGAGGGGGGTCAGGTTTACCTGCCCCTTACTGTACCTAACTACTTAACTATATTATAATACTAGAGGTCGCGTTGTGGCGCGGGCTGCAAGCAGCCGCGCGGTGCTTTGATACTTTCGGTTTAGGTGGGTGTCTGTTTTCAGTATGAATTTCCATTTCAGCAGGGTATTGACTTGAATATACCGTAGCAAATCTTTCTTGCGTTTTGTTATGCCTTAAAAACTGTGTTCACTATGTTTTTTTTTATAATAAAAGGGTTCCTGACGATTTTGTTTGACGTGGGAAACAGTTTTTTCAGTATGAATTTCGGTTTCAGTAGGGTATTAACTTTAACATACCGTAGCAAATCTATCTTGCAATTTTTTAGGCCTTAAAAACGATTTTTTCACTATGAATTGCTTTATTAAAGGGGTACTTACTGATTATTTTGTTTCAGGTGGGATTACAGTTTTCAGTATGAATATTGGTTTCAGAAGGGTATTGACTTGAACAAACCGTAGCAATTCTTTGTTGTGTTTTGTTTTAGATTACGAGTAAAAACTGTTTTCTGTATGAATTTCGTTATAAAAGGGGTTCTGATGATTTTGTTTCAGGGGGGGATACAGTTTTCAGTATGAATTTCGATTTTAGCACGGTATTGACTTGAACATACGGTAGCAATTCTTTCTTGTGTTTTGTTTTGCCTTCAAAACTGTATTTTCCGTATGAATTTCGTTATCACGTGGGTATTGATGCTTTTCCTTTTATTTTAACAACTGTTTTTTTCAGTATAAATATCGGTCAGCTTTACAATTACGCAGCTACTCTTTCTGGCGTTTTTCTTCCCATTAATGTTCCAATAATTTGGAAGAAAAATACTGGCTTTAACTGCTTATGATTTCCCTTTAAAAATGTAGCCATTATAACTATAGGTATCTATAATACCTTTACCTATAGTTTATCTAGGTGACATCTTTTTGTATACAAATGTTGGCTTCTTTAATAAAACACCTCATAAATCTGAGTAACCGCCATTCGAGCGTTTTTCTAGCGTCTCGATTATTCACTTATGCTCCTGAGTTTTTTAGTAGAGAAACTACCTACCTATATGAACTTTCTTTTTCATGAACTTTACCTAGTATCGAGGCGATATCTTTTGTACACAAATATTGGATTCTTTAGTATTATTTGCCACATTCAGCTCTCAGATTAGTTTTGTTGATGAGGAAATCTGAGTAACCGCCATTTGCGCGTTTTTCTAGCGTCTCGATTATTCACTTATACTCCTGAGTTTTTTAGTAGAGAAACTACCTACCTATATGAACTTTCTTTTTCATGAACTTTACCTAGTATCGAGGCGATATCTTTTGTACACAAGTATTGGATTCTTTAGTATTATTTGCCACATTCAGCTCTCAGATTAGTAGTGTTGCCTCGCTTCGCTCGGCCATTCAGGGTTTGGGTTTTGGTGGTTTGAAAGGTTTTGCCTCGCTTCGCTCGGCCCTTATATTTTTACGGTAGGGTATACTTAAGTTGTATTGCCTCGCTGCGCTCGGCTCTTCAGTGGTTGTGGTGCAATGTTTTGAAATGTTTTGCCTTGCTGCGCTCGGCTCTCCAAAGTTTGTGGTATGATGGCTTGGATTGTTTTGCCTCGCTCAAGTGATTAAAGAAGTTTAGCCTCGCTTCGCTCGGCTCCTCTCTAGGTCTCGGAATGATAGTTTTGATCGTTTTACCTCGCTTCGCTCGGATTTGCAGTAACATAGGAATTTATTGCGCTTTAGCCTCGCTTCGCTCGGCTCTTCGGGTTTTCGGTTGTTGATTTCAGTAGTTTTGCCTCGCTCCGCTCGACTCTCTAGGTTTTGGATTGAGGTCTAGGTTGTTTTGCCTCGCTTCGCTCGGCTTTCCACTTCTTAAAGGGGACATTTCCCGAAGTTTTTCTTTATTGGTATTAATAATTATGATACGTAATGCCTCGCTTCGCTCGGAATTATTTTCTTTATGGCAAGGTTACTTGTCGGATGCCTCGCTGCGCTCGGCTGGTTTTATTTTGGTATAGGTTGTAGAAGGACTATGGCCTCGCTACGCTCGGCACTTAAGTGTGTGGTAAAGTTGATTTACATTTTGTATGTTTTTAGGGAAAATATGTTTTCCCCTAAAAGTAGGGAGTTATTATTTTAAATAATAATTGTTTGTGTTTATCTACACAAATGCGCCATATACCATAAATCTGTCTGACCACTTCAAAGGGGTGAAATTGCTAATGTTGGTAATTTTTTCTACGTTTTTAGGGAAATTTTGTTTTTTTTTCCCTAAAAGTGGGGAGTTTTTATTTTAAATAATTTTTGTTTGTATTTATCTACACAAATGCGCCATATACCATAAATCTGTCTGACCACTTCAACGGGGTGAAATTGCTAATGTTGGTAATTTTTTCTACGTTATTAGGGAAATTTTGATTTTTTCCCTACAAGTGGGGAGTTTTTATATTAAATAATTATTGTTTATATTTATCTACACAGATGCGCCATATACCATAAATCTGTCTGACCACTTCAAAGGGGTGATATTGCTAATGTTGGTAATTTTTTCTACGTTTTTAGGGAAATTTTGATTTTTTTCCATAAAAGTAAGAAGTTTTTATTTTAAATTAAAATTCTATGCATTTAACTGTATAAAACGCGCTATACATTTGAAACCCCTCAGA
This sequence comes from Plutella xylostella, assembly GCF_932276165.1. NCBI lineage: Eukaryota > Metazoa > Arthropoda > Insecta > Lepidoptera > Plutellidae > Plutella > Plutella xylostella. The sequence goes on along the minus strand of NC_064007.1, from coordinate 6,533,350 downwards.
CCATCTCAAAGGGATACAATTGCATATTTATGTTAAATTTCCCATTATATTAGGGTAATTTTGATTTTTTTCCCTACAAGTGGGGAGTTTTTATTTAAAAAAATAATTCTTTGTATTTATCTACACAAATGCGCCATATACCACAAATCTGTCCGACCACTTCAAAGGGGTGAAATTGCTAATGTTGGTAATTTTTTCTACGTTTTTAGGAAAAATTTGTTTTTTTCCCTACAAGTGGGGAGTTTTTATTTTAAATAATTATTTTTTGTATTTATCTACACAAATGCGCCATATAACATAAATCTGTTCCACCACTTCAACGGGGTGAAATTGCTATGTTGGTAATTTTTTATACGTTTTTAGGGAAATTTTTATTTTTTCCCAATAAGTGGGGAGTTTTTATTTTAAATTAAAGTTGTATGCATTTAACTACACAAACACGCTATACATTCGAAACCCCTCAGACCATCTCAAAGTGATAAAATTGCATATTTATGTACATTTTCCCATGTTTTTAGGGAAATTTTGTTTTTTTTTTCCTATAAGTGAGGAGTTTTTATTATTAATTAAAATTGCATGCATTTAACTACACAAACGCGCCATACATTCGAATCCCCTCAGACCATCACAAAACGATAAATTGCATATTTATGTAAAATTTCCCATGTTTAGGGAAATTTTGTTTTTTTCTTTTAAAATGGGGAGTTTTTATTTCATAGAAAAATTAAGCGTACCTAAACACACAAACGCGCTCTTCAAAATACGCGTATACGTCTCAAAACTGTCAGACCACTGGAAAACTGTGAAATAGCCTTAAAACATGTAAAATATCTCTTTTACAAAATGGCTGCCACTTCATCCGCCATTTTGATTGTTGCAGTTTTCGGAATTTTCCCATGAATTTCACCATATATCCAACCATGTTCAAAGAAAAACATCACCCCACCTCCCCCCCTTCTGGGAGATCAATTCACCTCAACTTGAATCGACGTCGAACTTTTTCAAAAATATAATCTCCCGTATTTCTCAGGGTTGCCAGCCGAAAGTAATAAAAATAGTCAAATGTCATTAGTATGAGCTTTTCTGACTTAACTGCATCATTTTTTAAAATCCAAAACGGTTATTTCTATTTTTCAGGTTTTTGGGAAAAATCTCAAAATTTTCCCTAAAAATGGGGAAATTTTATTTAACTGGTATAGTCTACCCAACAAACTACACAAATGCGCGATACAAGACAAATCTCCCCAACCACTCTAAACATGTGAAAAATCCAATCAAAAATCGTGAAAAAAAGTCACTTTTACAAAATGGCCGCCAAAGCAGTCTGCCATTTAGTTTTTTCAACTTTTCGGAATTTTCCCATAAACTGCACCATACATCAGACCGTGTACAAAAAAAATCATCACCCCACCTGCCTCCCTTCTGGGAGATCAATTCACCTCAAGTTGGGTCGACGTAAAAAAATCCGAAAAAATATAATCTCGCCTATCGCTCAGGGTTGCCAGTCGAAAGTAATAAAAATGGTCAAATGTCATTAGTGCGGGTCTTGCCGACAAAACTGCATCAAATTTTAAAATCAAAAGTGGCCATTTCTACTTTTCATGTTTTTGGGGAAAATCTCGAAATTTACCCTAAAAATGGGGAAAATTCTTTCGCATGGCAACTCTACTCGTCAAACTACACAACCGCTCCATACAAGTCAAACCTGTCAAATGCCTCGAACACAATAAAAAAATGCTTTGAAAATCCCCGAAAAAACACGTTTTTATAAAAAAATCTCCCCTCCCCCCGCGATTAAAAAAAAACATTTTTTGGAATTTTCCCTTAAATTTCATCATGTGCCCCACCGTTTACAAAAAACACCATCCCCCCACCTCCCCCCCTTCATGGAGATCAATTCACCTCAAGTCGGGTCTGACACGCCCTAAACTTTGCTTCACTGCAACTCGGCCGCCATTTTGTTTTTTTATTTTTTTATATTTTTTTTATAATCTGTCAGACACTCTTAACACACCCTCAAAATATAAAAAAATGTATGGTCACCAAAAAAGAGGAACAAAAAAAAATATTTTTTTTTACCACTTTTTTTTTAAAGTCGAGGTTTTTCTCTACTCACCCGAGCACCCTGTACATTTCCCTAAAACATTTTCATATCAAAAAATGGCTCCTTCTGGGAGAACTACTATGTCAATGAGTGAGTGAGTGGTAATCCAGCTATATATATTATAACTAGAGGTCGCGTTGTGGCGCGGGCTGCAAGCAGCCGCGCGGTGCTTTGATGCCTTCGGTTAAGGTGGGTATCTGTTTTCAGTATGAATTTCCATTTCAGCAGGGTATTGACTTGAATATACCGTAGCAAATCTTTCTTGCGTTTTGTTATGTCTTAAAAACTGTGTTCACTATGATTTTTTTTAATTAAAGGGGTACTGACGATTTTGTTTGACATGGGAAACAGTTTTCAGTATGAATTTCGGTTTCAGCAGGGTATTGACTTAAACATACCGTAGCAAATCTTTCTTGCGTTTTTTTAGGCCTTAAAAACGGTTTTCACTATGAATTTCTATATTAAAGGGGTACCTACTGATGATTTTGTTTTAGGTAGTTATACGTTTTCAGTATGAATATTGGTTTCAGCAGGGTATTGACTTGAACATACTGTAGCAAATCTTTCTTGCGTTTTGTAAGGCCTTTAAAACTATTTTCATTATGAATTTCGATATCATGTCGGTATTGATGCTTTTGTTTTTGTTTTCAAAACAGTTTTTTAAGTATAATAATCGGTCAGCTGGCTTTACTTATAATATACCACATTTCTGGCGTTTTCCTTTGTATTCAAATTTGAGTGAAGAATACTTATGGCTTTATGCTTATAATTTTCTTATTATGAAATGTTGCTATTATAATTACTTTAGTGGTCATTCATTTCGCCTTAAAAATACCAGTAGGAAAATTCAGGTAGGTATACTTTACAATGACGTAGCGGATCTTTCTGGTGTTCAAGTCAAAGACGCATCCAAATTTTCGGACCATATCCCAACTCTCCATCCCGTACTCGTACTCAAAAAAATTGGTTCCTGTTACGGATTATCTCACACAAATACGGTAGAGAAACTAATCTATATGAAAAAAAATTGGTTTCGTAAACTTTACCTAGTATCGAGCCGACATCGTTTTGTGTACAAATATTGGGTTTTTTAATTAATACCTCATAAATCTGAGTCACCCCCATTCGCGCGTTTTTCTAGCATCTCGATTATTAGTTTACTCTGTCCTGTAGAGAAACTTTTTCATAGAAAAGAAATACGTGGGTTTGCTGTTTAAGACTATTTTTACAAAACTATGTTTTACTTCAATTTAATTCATAATTGGAACTATAAACGCCCAAACATACACTTTGTATTTTTTTTATTCATTCAAGATATTTCTTAGCCACAATCGGCTCTCAGGTTATATAGTTGTGTTGACGAGGGTTTGGGTAGTGTTGCCTCGCTTCGCTCGGCTCTCCAGGGTTTGAAGTATGGTGGTTCGCCTTGTTTTGCCTTGCTTCGCTTGGCTCCTCTTTTACGGTAAGGTTATACTTAAGTTGTATTGCCTCGCTGCGCTCGGCTCTTCAGTGGTTGTGGTATGATGTTTTGAAATGTTTTGCCTCGCTGCGCTCCGCTCACCAAGGTTTGAGGTATGATGGTTTGGATTGTTTTGCCTCGCTGCGCTCGGCTCTCCAGTCAAACAGGCAGTTGGTGATTAAAGTAGTTTAGCCTCGCTTCGCTCGGCTCCTCTCTAGGTCTCGGAATGATAATTTCGGTTGTTTTTCCTCGCTTCGTTCGGCTTTGCAGTTACATAGGCACTTGCTGTTTATTGCGCTTTAGCCTCGCTTCGCTCGGCTCATCGGGTTTCCGGATGTTGTTTTCAGTATTTTTTCCTCGCTCCGCTCGGCTCTCTAGGTTTTGAATTGATGGTATAGGTTGTTTTGCCTCGCTTCGCTCGGCTTTCCACTTCTTAAACGGGACTTTTCCCGTAGTTTTTCTTTATTGATAATAATAATTATGATACGTAATGCCTCGCTTCGCTCGGATTTCTTTTCTTTATGGCAGGGTTACTTGTCGATCGGATGCCTCGCAGCGCTCGGCTGGTTTTATTTTGGTATAGCTTGTAGGAGGACTGTGGCCTCGCTGCGCTCGGCACTTAATCTGTGGTAAAGTTGATTTACATTTTGTATGTTTTTAGGGAAAATATTTTTTCCCCTAAAAGTGGGGAGTTTTTATTTTAAATAATAATTGTTTGTATTTATCTTCACAAATACGCCATATACCATAAATCTGACTGACTACTTCAAAGAGATGAAATTGCTAACGTTGGTAATTTTTTATACTTTTTAGGAAAATTTGATTTTTTCCCTACAAGTGGGGAGTTTTATATTTAAAATAATTATTGTTTGTATTTATCTACACAAATGCGCGATATCGTCACCTTAAATCGTAAACCGCCTAACTCCGGGCGAGCAAATTTTACAGGAGACAAAAAAAACTGTTTATTTTGTACTTCTACTTAGGATACCCCCTAATGTTTTTTTGTTACTAGATTAAAAAAGTGATTGCGGATTCAATGGCGTTATAAAAAATCTGCTATTTTAATCGCTTTATACACAAAATGGACTTACGATCTTTTACAAATCTCTATCTGAATACCATTATTGGAGATACGTGTTTTTCCTGGAAATACGAGTATTTCGAACTACGATTATGAAAAATATTTTTCTCTTTGATGGACTTACGCTATTCAAATATAGATAAATCTATCTACGTTTATAATAATATAATAAATAAATAATAATTATATAGTCAGCAATCATCTTAATAAGCAGTAGAAAACATAAATCAGTACTAGGCAGGCTGCGTCCATGCCCCCGCCGTCGCCGTTGAAACTCTGGTGGTAACCTGATGGTGGTACGCTGTGATCATCATCTGACGAGCAATAAGTGACAGATTGAGAGTTGGAACGGGGCGCAAAAGACTGTTCCTAGCCCCCATGGCATACCAGACTGTGTGTGGGTGCTAGCGCTCAGAGCTGGTTTGTACAGACAGTTAATCTGTCTGTTGTACCGCAGCATGAGTGCCAGTGAGGTCTCCACTGACTGGAAAGAGGCCACGTTAAAGCTCCTGAAGAATGAAAGCAGTCCTGCAGATTCTTCTTTTGTGTACCGACCCATCTGACTGCTGTAAGAGGCTGACAAGCCCTTTAATTTAGTGATACCCCTGGCTGAACGGTCTTGACCTTTTGGATTGTCAATTTGGCTTATGAAATGCACAATCGATAGCGGATACAATACAATACGTATAAGTAGAAGTACTTCTACGTTCGTTCACTGTCGGAGCAGGATGAGAACCGCGGGGAGAGTTGTGCTGGGTGTTAGTTTAGACATGGTGTACGCGTTCAACTCTATACCTTGGGGAACCTTTAGGGCCACTCTTGAATACCATCTATTGCCTTCCTACCTCCAGCAAATAGTCAGAAGTCCAACTGGTACATTAAGTACCCGATCAGAGAGGGTTTATTTTCGCAGAAGGAGGTCAGTTGCGGAGTTTCACAGTGGTCGGTCTTGGACACCTCTGCAATGGAACTTGGCATACAACACTGTCCTGCAAATCAAGCTCGCAAGCGGCATCAGCAGAATGCATTGTGCTAAATGCATTCTGCTGGTGAAATACAGAAAGTGGCTGAGAGAGCATCCTTCGAGGATCACATCCCAAAGAAGAAAGTGGCCTTGTTTGGCATAATCCACCGATTAGGCCTTAAAACAGCGCCCCTCCTGACACGCTACAAATTCCTAATAAGCAGGGAGCCACCAAATCTATCAGTGCGGGTTAGCGATTTTCACATTGGTATAGATAGGAACATGTGCTACTTCAGCCTAGTCGTCGATAGTTGCTGGTCATTCGAGGATCATTTCAGGATGTTAGTTCCCCGGGATCAATAAGTAGCTGGTGCTCTGTATGCCATGCAGTGCTCGGGGTACATCCAAATCTGGGGGTCCTCGCAAATGAATCCATCGCCTTTATACGGGTGCCGTGCAATCTATTGACCTCCAAGGAGCACCTGTCTTGTCAAGTCGAAGATAATGACTGTGATGGGACTGGTTGGAGGAGCCAAGGATTCGTCAGAAACGGGTTGCAGCAGCCGTCCTGCCTTGTTTGCAAAAAAACCTACATAAGTATGTAGTTAAGTGCTGACTCCAACCAAAATCCTTATCGTTACTAATATTATAAATACGAAAGTAACTGTGTCTGTCTGTCTGTCTGTCGGTCTGTCTGTTACTCATTCACGCCAAAACTACTGAACGGATTTGAATGAAATTTGGTATACATACGGTCTAGACCCTGGGAAAAAACATAGGCTACTTTTTATCCCGGAATTCCCACAGGAAAACTATTTTGGACGAAGCGAAGCGCGCGGGAACAGCTAGTATACAATAATTAGTTTGTGATATACGCGTAACTTTTAATTTAGAACATAATATTGCTAAAAAACAACAATATTTTACTATAAATTGATGAATAAGAATGTTAAGCACTATCATTTATTTTTGTAGTAATAAAAACAAAGTCAAAAACATAGTTTTATTGCAAAAACGTACGTTCACTCCCACCTACATCGCTCGTTGTTTGGGAATAGCAGGAGTTACGAGGTTTTATTGATTAAAAATCACGACTTCGAGTTAGGAGGAAAACGAAAATTTAATTTGCTCAGAGCTCAGTTTTTTTATCGATTTACGAGTAATACGAAAAGATGCGCCTTGAAAAGACGCTTCTAATGATACCAAAAAGTCATTTTCGCCAAAAAGTGGAGTTAGGCGGTTTACGATTTAAGGTGACGATATACCACAAATCTGTCTGACCACTTCAAAGGGGTGAAGTTTTTAGGGAAATTTTGATTTTTTCCCTACAAGTGGGGAGTTTTTATTATAATATAATTATTGTTTGTATTTATCTACACAAATGCGCCATATACCACAAATCTGTCTGACCACTTCAACGGGGTGAAATTGCTAATGTTGGTAATTTTTTGTACGTTTTTAGGGAAATTTTGATTTTTTCCCTAGAAGTGGGGAGTTTTTATTTTAAATAATTATTGTTTGTATTTATCTACACAAATGCGCCATATACCATAAATCTGTCCGACCACTTGAACGGGGTGAAATTGCTAATGTTGGTAATTTTTTATACGTTTTAGGGAAATTTTGATTTTTTTTTCTATAAGTGTGGAGTTTTTATTATTAATTAAAAATCTATGCATTTAACTGCACAAACGCGCCATACATTCGAATCTCCTCAGACCATCACAAAACGACAAAATTGCATATTTATGTAAATTTTCCCATGTTTTTAGAGAAATTTTGTTTTTTTTTCTATAAGTGGGGAGTTTTTTATTATTACTTAAAAATCTATGCATTTAACTACACAAACGCGCCATACATTTGAATCCCCTCAGACCATCACAAAACGATAAAATTGCATATTTATGTAAAAATTCCCATGTTTTTAGGGAAATTTTGTTTTTTTCCCTAAAAATGGGGAGTTTTTATTTCATAAGCAAACTTAATGCATTCAGCTACACAAACGCGCTCTACAAGTCAAAACTGTCAGACCACTCAATACAGGTGAAATAGCCTTAAAACATGTAAAATTTCTCTTTTACAAAATGGCTGCCACTTCATCTGCCATTTTGATTTTTGCAGTTTTCGGAATTTTCCCATGAATTTCACCATATATCCAACCATGTACAAAGAAAAACATCACCCCACCTCCCCCCCTTCTGGGAGATCAATTCACCTCAACTTGAATCGACGTCGAACTTTTTCAAAAATATAATCTCCCGTATTTCTCAGGGTTGCCAGCCGAAAGTGATAAAAATAGTCAAATGTCATTAGTATGAGCCTTTCTTACTAAACTGCATCATTTTTTTTAATCCAAAACGGTTATTTCTATTTTTCAGGTTTTTGGGGAAAATCTCAAAATTTTCCCTAAAAATGGGGAAATTTTATTTAGTTGGTATAGTCTACTCAACAAACTACACAAATGCGCCATACAAGACAAATCTCCCCAACCACTCTAAACATGTGAAACAACCAATCAAAAATCGCGAAAAAAAGTCACTTTTACAAAATGGCCGCCAAAGCAGTCCGCCATTTTGTTTTTTCAACTTTTCGGAATTTTCCCATAAACTGCACCATACATCAGACCGTGTCCAAAAAAAATCATCACCCCATCTGCCTCCCTTCTGGGAGATCAATTCACCTCAAGTTGGGTCGACGTAAAAAAATCGGAAAAAATATAATCTCGCCTATCGCGCAGGGTTGCCAGTCGAAAGTAATAAAAATGGTCAAATGTCATTAGTACGGGTCTTTCCGACAAAACTGCATCAAATTTTAAAATCAAAAGTGGCCATTTCTACTTTTCATGTTTTTGGGGAAAATCTCGAAATTTACCCTAAAAATGGGGAAAATTCTTTCACGTGGCAACTCTACTCGTCAAACTACACAACCGCTCCATACAAGTCAAACCTGTCAAATGCCCCCAACACAATAAAAAAATGCTTTGAAAATCCCCGAAAAAACACGTTTTTATAAAAAAATCTCCCCTCCCCCCGCAATAAAAAAAAAATCATTTTTTGGAATTTTCCCTTAAATTTCATCATGTTCCCCACCGTTTACAAAAAACACCATCCCCCCACCTCCCCCCCTTCCGGGAGATCAATTCACCTCAAGTCGGGTCTGACACGCCCTAAACTTTGCTTCACTGCAACTCGGCCGCCATTTTGTTTTTTTATTTTTTTATATTTTTTTTATAATCTGTCGGACACTCTTAATACACCCTCGAAATATAAAAAAATGTATGGTCACCAAAAAAGAGGAACAAAAAAAATTTTTTTTTTTTACAACTTTTTTTAAAATGTCGGATTTTTTCTCTACTCACCCGAGCACCCTGTACATTTCCCTAAAACATTTTTATATCAAAAAATTACTCCTTCTGGGAGAACTACTATGTCAGTCAGTGTGTCAGTGGTAATCCAGCTTTATATAATATAACTAGAGGTTGCGTTGTGGCGCGGGCTGCAAGCAGCCGCGCGGGGCTATGATGCGTTTGGTTCGGTTTCAGCAGGGTATTGACTTGAACATATCGTAACAAATCTTTCTTGCGTTTTGTTACGCCTTAAAAACTGTTTTCACTATGAATGTCTTTATTAAAGGGGTACTGATGATTTTATTTCAGGTGGGATTAGTTTTCAGTAAGAATTTCAGTTTCAGCAGGGTATTGACTTGACCATACCGTAGCAAATCCTTCTTGCGTTTCGTTATGCCATCAAAGCTGTTTTCACTATGAATTTCTTTACTAAGGGGGGTACTGATGATTTTGTTTTAGGTGGAATACAGTTTATAGTACCTATGAAATTCGGTTTCAGTTAGGTATTTACTTTAACATACCGTAGCAAATCTATCTTGCATTTTGTTAGGCCTTAAAAAAGGTTTTCACTATGAATTTCTTTATTAAAGTGGTACTGATGATTTTGTTTCAGGTGGGATTACAGTTTTTATTATGAGTTTTGGTTTCAGCAGGGTATTGACTTGGACAAACTGTAGCAATTCTTTGTTGTGTTTTGTTTTGGATTAATAACTGTTTTCTGTATGTATTACGTTATAAAAGGGGTTCTGATGATTTTGTTTCAGGGGGGGGCACAGTTTTCAGTATGAATTTTGGTTTTTCTTGTTTTAAGTTTTGCCTTCAAAACTGTATTTTCCGTATGAATTTCGTTATCACGTGGGTATTGATGCTTTTGCTTTTATTTTAAAAACTGTTTTTTTTTTCAGTATTAGTATCGGTCAGCTTTACAATAACGCAGCGACTCTTTCTGGTGGTTTTCTTCGCATTAATATTCCTATCATATTGAAGAAATACTGGCTTTAACTGATACTGATTTCCCTTCAAAACTTTAGCCATTATAACCTTTACCTGTAGTTTATGTAGCCGACATCTTTTTGTATACAAACGTTGGGTTCTTTAATAATAATATAACACCTTATAAATCTGAGTCACCGCCATTCGCGCGTTTTTCTAGCGTTCGATTATTCACTTATACTCCTGAGTTTTTTAGTAGAGAAACTACCTACCTATATTAACTTTTTTTTTCATGAACTTTACCTAGTATCGAGGCGATATCTTTTGTATACAAATATTGGATTCTTTAGTATTATTTGCCACATTCGAGAGCTGAATGTAGATAAGTTTTGTTGATGAGGGTTTGAGTATTGTTGCCTCGCTTCGCTCGGCCCTTCAGGGTTTGGGTTTTGGTGAGTTGAATACTTTTGCCTCGCTTCGTTCGGCCCTTATATTTTTACGATAAGGGTATACTTAAGTTGTATTGCCTCGCTGCGCTCGGCTCTTTAGTAGTTGTGGTATAATGTTTTGAAATGTTTTGCCTCGCTGCGCTCGGCTCTCCAAAGTTTGTGGTATGATGGCTTGGATTGTTTTGCCTCGCTGCGCTCGGCTCTCCGGTTAAACAGGCAGTTGGTGATTAAAGAAGTTTAGCCTCGCTTCGCTCCGCTCCTCTCTAGGTCTCGGAATGATAGTTTTGATCGTTTTACCTCGCTTCGCTCGGCTTTGCAGTAACATAGGCATTTGCTGTTTATTGCGCTGTAGCCTCGCTTCGCTCGGCTCTTCGGGTTTTCGGTTGTTGATTTCTGTAGTTTTGCCTCGCTCCGCTCGGCTCTCTAGGTTTTGGATTGAGGTCTAGGTTGTTTTGCCTCGCTTCGCTCGGCTTTCCACTTGTTAAACGGGACTTTTGCCGTAGTTTTTCTTAATTGATATTAATAATTATGATACGTAGTGCCTCGCTTCGCTCGGATTTCTTTTCTCTATGGCAGGGTTACTTGTCGGATGCCTCGCTGCGCTCGGCTCGTTTAATTTTGGTATGGCTTGTAGAAGGACTATGGCCTCAAACTGCACTTAAACTTTAGTAAAGTTGATTTACATTTTGTATGTTTTAAGGGAAAATATTTTTTCCCCAAAAAGTGGGGTGTTTATTTTATCTTTATTTTTATCTATTTATTTTTATCTACACAAATGCGCCATCAACCATAAATCTGTCAAATCAAATCAAATCAAATCATTTATTTTGCTGAATATAGGTACATTGGTTTGGTGTATGATAAATAAAGGAAAGTCGCTTAACTATACTCCACCCAAGAGGGTTTGCAAAGTTTTAAAATTAAAAATAAATTAGATTAAAATTAAAACATAAATAAAAAATTAAATTAAAATTAAGAAACAGTGATAAATTCAATGAATGCATGCATGTCAAAGATATACCTAATTAAATATTTATACATATAAACTTTTGACACAGCTACAAGGAACGTGACTATTACACATGGTCTTGAAGAAATTCTTCTAGGCTGTAATAGGCTTTTCTAATAAGAAATTTTGTTAAGCATTTTTTGAACAAATTGAGTACATTGATTTCTCTTATACAACTCGGCAAATGATTGTAGATTATAGGGGCCATACCAAAAACACTCTTTTTAAAAAGAGCTGTTGAGCAGCTGGCAGCGCTGATTTTATTTCCACACCTTTTACTTTTGAATTTTCCAAAACGATCGCTATTTCCTTTCACAAAGAGTGCTATTTCTAAAATATATAATGAAGGCAACGTTAATACTTTCAGTTGTATGAAGTGCGTTTTGCATGTGTCTGTTGGTTTTAATTTACAGATTGATCTAATGCATCTTTTTTGTGCCTTAAAGGCGATATGTTTATCTGTAGAATTACCCCAGAAGATAAGACCATATCTCAGAGTAGAGACCACATACGCATAATATGCAGCTAATACTGCTTTTTGATTGACCACTTTTGCAAGCATATGTAAAGCGTAGGCGAATGATTTAACTTTAGAGCAAACCCTTTCTACGTGGTTCTTCCATGTCAAATGTGAGTCTATGTACAAACCTAGAAATTTTGTGGATTCAACTAAATTTATATTTTTATTATTGTATTTTATGTCAAGATTATCTAATTCTGATTTAGGGTTGTAATTATTTTTAAATGTCATTATATTTGATTTGTCAATATTTATTAGTAGATTATTTGAGGTGAGCCATTCAATCACATCTGATAGTGTATTTGTAATGTCAGATTCTAAAGCATTTATATTATTGTTTTTAAATAGTATTGTTCTGTCTGACCACTTCAAGGGGTGAAATTGCTAATGTTGGTTATTTTTTCTACGTTATTAGGGAAATTTTGATTTTTTTCCCTACAAGTGGGGAGTTTTTATTTAAAAAAATAATTCTTTGTATTTATCTACACAAATGCGCCATATACCACAAATCTGTCTGACCACTTCAAAGGGGTGAAATTGATAATGTTGGTAATTTTTTGTACGTTTTTAGGGAAATTTTGTTTTTTTCCCTACAAGTGGGAAGTTTTTATTTTAAAAAATAATTCTTTGTATTTATCTACACAAATGCGCCATATACCATAAATCTGTCTGACCACTTCAACGGGGTAAAATTGCTAATGTTGGTAATTTTTTCTACGTTTTTAGGGAAAATTTGATTTTTTTCCCTATAAGTAGGGAGTTTTTATTTTAAATTAAAATTGTTTGCATTTAATTACACAAACACGCCATACATTCGAAATCCCTCAGTCCATCTCAAAGTGATAAAATTGCATATTTATGTAAATTTTCCAATGTTTTTAGGGAAATTTTGGTTTTTTTCCTATAAGTGAGGAGTTTTTATTATTAATTATTAATCTTTGCATTTAACTACACAAACGCGCCATACATTTGAATCCCCTCAGACCATCACAAAACGATAAAATTGCATATTTATGTAAATTTTCCCATGTTTTTAGGGTAATTTTGTTTTTTTTTCTATAAGTAGGGACTTTTTATTATTAATTAAAAATCTGTGCATCTAACTGCACAAACACGCTATACATTTGAAACCCCTCAGACCATCTCAAAGTGATAAAATTGCATATTTATGTAAATTTTCCCATGTTTTTAGAGAAATTTTGTTTTTTTTTCTATAAGTGGGGAGTTTTTTATTATTACTTAAAAATCTATGCATTTAACTACACAAACGCGCCATACATTTGAATCCCCTCAGACCATCACAAAACGATAAAATTGCATATTTATGTAAAAATTCCCATGTTTTTAGGGAAATTTTGTTTTTTTCCCTAAAAATGGGGAGTTTTTATTTCATAAGCAAACTTAATGCATTCAGCTACACAAACGCGCTCTACAAGTCAAAACTGTCAGACCACTCAATACAGGTGAAATAGCCTTAAAACATGTAAAATTTCTCTTTTACAAAATGGCTGCCACTTCATCTGCCATTTTGATTTTTGCAGTTTTCGGAATTTTCCCATGAATTTCACCATATATCCAACCATGTACAAAGAAAAACATCACCCCACCTCCCCCCCTTCTGGGAGATCAATTCACCTCAACTTGAATCGACGTCGAACTTTTTCAAAAATATAATCTCCCGTATTTCTCAGGGTTGCCAGCCGAAAGTGATAAAAATAGTCAAATGTCATTAGTATGAGCCTTTCTTACTAAACTGCATCATTTTTTTTAATCCAAAACGGTTATTTCTATTTTTCAGGTTTTTGGGGAAAATCTCAAAATTTTCCCTAAAAATGGGGAAATTTTATTTAGTTGGTATAGTCTACTCAACAAACTACACAAATGCGCCATACAAGACAAATCTCCCCAACCACTCTAAACATGTGAAACAACCAATCAAAAATCGCGAAAAAAAGTCACTTTTACAAAATGGCCGCCAAAGCAGTCCGCCATTTTGTTTTTTCAACTTTTCGGAATTTTCCCATAAACTGCACCATACATCAGACCGTGTCCAAAAAAAATCATCACCCCATCTGCCTCCCTTCTGGGAGATCAATTCACCTCAAGTTGGGTCGACGTAAAAAAATCGGAAAAAATATAATCTCGCCTATCGCGCAGGGTTGCCAGTCGAAAGTAATAAAAATGGTCAAATGTCATTAGTACGGGTCTTTCCGACAAAACTGCATCAAATTTTAAAATCAAAAGTGGCCATTTCTACTTTTCATGTTTTTGGGGAAAATCTCGAAATTTACCCTAAAAATGGGGAAAATTCTTTCACGTGGCAACTCTACTCGTCAAACTACACAACCGCTCCATACAAGTCAAACCTGTCAAATGCCCCCAACACAATAAAAAAATGCTTTGAAAATCCCCGAAAAAACACGTTTTTATAAAAAAATCTCCCCTCCCCCCGCAATAAAAAAAAAATCATTTTTTGGAATTTTCCCTTAAATTTCATCATGTTCCCCACCGTTTACAAAAAACACCATCCCCCCACCTCCCCCCCTTCCGGGAGATCAATTCACCTCAAGTCGGGTCTGACACGCCCTAAACTTTGCTTCACTGCAACTCGGCCGCCATTTTGTTTTTTTATTTTTTTATATTTTTTTTATAATCTGTCGGACACTCTTAATACACCCTCGAAATATAAAAAAATGTATGGTCACCAAAAAAGAGGAACAAAAAAAATTTTTTTTTTTTACAACTTTTTTTAAAATGTCGGATTTTTTCTCTACTCACCCGAGCACCCTGTACATTTCCCTAAAACATTTTTATATCAAAAAATTACTCCTTCTGGGAGAACTACTATGTCAGTCAGTGTGTCAGTGGTAATCCAGCTTTATATAATATAATAACTAGAGGTTGCGTTGTGGCGCGGGCTGCAAGCAGCCGCGCGGGGCTTTGATGCCTTTGAATTTTGGTTTCAGCAGGGTATTGACTTGAACATAGCGTAGCAAATCTATCTTGCGTTTTTATAGGCCTTAAAAACGGTTTTCACTATAAATTTCTATATTAAAGGGATACTGATTATTTTATTTCAGGTGGGATTAGTTTTCAGTATGAATTTCGGTTTCAGCAGGGTATTGACTTGAACAAACCGTAGCAAGTCTTTGTCATGTTTTGTTTTGGATTAAAAAGTGTCTTCAGTATGAATTTCGTTATAAAAGGGGTACTGATGATTTTATTTCAGGGGGTGATATAGTTTTCAATATGAATTTCGGTTTCAGCAGGGTATTGACTTGACCATACCGTAGCAAATCTTTCTTGTATTTTGTTATGATATAAACACTGTTTCCACTATGAATTTCTTTATTAAAGGGGTACCTGATAATTTTGTTTCAGGTGGGATAAAGTTTATTAACTTTACCATAACGTATGGAACATTTCATGGGGTTTCGTTTTCCCATGAAATCAAATTTCAGTACGGCTATGGGTATAATGTAGATATGGAAGCATTTAACGTAGCTGAAAAATAATTTCAGTATTAAATATGGTAACAGATGACTTTGCCATAATACAACGGATATTTCTGGCATTTGGCTTTACATAAAAAAAAAACTTGACAGGAAATATTTGCTTTAAAACTATTTTCATTATGAATTTAGATATCACGTCGGTATTGATGCTTTTGCTTTTGTTTTCAACAAAGTTTTTTAAGTATAATAATCGGTCAGCTGGCTTTATTTTACTTATATTATAACTTCTGGCTTTGTATTCAAATTTGAGTTAAGAATACTTATGGCTTTATGCCTATGATTTTCCTATTATAATTACCTTAGTGGTATTCATTTCGCCTTTAAAATACCAGTAGGAAAATTCAGGTAGATATACTTTACAATGACGTAACGGATCTTTCTGGTGTTCAAGTTAAAGACGGATCCAAAATTTGGACCATTTCCCAACACTCCATCCCGTACCCGTACTCAAAAAAAATGGTTCCTGTTACGGATTGTCTAACACAAATACAGTAGAGAAACTGATCTATATGAACATTTTTTGGTTTCGTAAACTTTACCTAGTATCGAGCCGACATCGTTTTGTGTACAAATATTGGGTTCTTTAACACCTCATAAATCTGAGTCACCTCCATTCGCGCGTTTTTCTAGCGTCTCGATTATTAGTTTACTCTGTCCTAAAGAAAAACTTTTTCATAGAAACGCAATGCACAGGTTTTTTTTTATTCATAAATTTCTTACTTGAGTTCGCTGTTTAAGACTATTTTTACAGAACTACGTTTTACTTCAATTTAATCCATAATTGGAACTTTATAAACGCGTTCAAACCTTTGTCTTTCTTTTTCATTAATTCAAGGTATTTCTTTGCCACAATCGGCTCTCAGGTTATATTATAGTTGTGTTGACGAGGGTTTGAGTATTGTTGTCTCGCTTCGCTCGGCGCTCCAGGGTTTGCGGTATGGTGGTTTTCATTGTTTTGCCTCGCTTCGCTCGGCTCCTCTTTTACAGTAAGGTAATACTTAAGTTGTATTGCCTCGCTGCGCTCGGCTCTTCAGTGGTTGTGGTATAATGTTTTGAAATGTTTTGCCTCGCTGCGCTCGGCTTTCCAAGGTTTGTTGTATGATGGGTGCGAAAAGTGGGTGCAGCAATGCACCTCTGCCTACCCCGCAAGGGAGTACATTAGTGCAAGGCGTGAGTGCGTGTGTTGTTGTATGATGGCTTGGATTGTTTTGCCTCGCTGCGCTTGGCTCTCCAAGGTGTGTGGTATGATGGCTTGGATTGTTTTGCCTCGCTGCGCTCGGCTCTCCAGTTAAACAGGCAGTTGATGATTAAAGTAGTCTATCCTCGCTTCGCTCGGCTTCTCTCCAGGTCATGGAATTATGGTTTCGGTTGTTTTGCCTCGCTGCGCTCGGCTCCTCTCCAGGTCTCGGAATGGTAGTCTCGGTTGTTTTGCCTCGCTTCGCTCGGCTCTGCAGTTACATAGGCACTTGCTGTTTATTGTACTTTAGCCTCGCTTCGCTCGGCTCTTCGGGTTTTCGGATGTTGGTTTCAGTAGTTTTGCCTCGCTCCGCTCGGCTCTCTAGGTTTTAGATTGATGGTTTAGGTTGTTTTGCCTCGCTTCGCTCGGCTTTCCACTTCTTAAACGGGACTTTTCCCGTAGTTTTTCTTTATTGATATTGATAATTATGATACGTAATGCCTCGCTTCGCTCGGATTTCTTTCTTTTATGGGAGGGTTACTTGTCGGATGCCTCGCTGCGCTCGGCTAGTTTTATTTTGGTATAGCTTGTAGAAGGACTATGGCCTCGCTGCGCTCGGCACTTACACTGTGGTAAAGTTGATTTACATTTTGTATATTTTTAGGGAAAATATTTTCTCCTCTAAAAGTGGGGAGTTTTTATTTTAAAAAATAATTCTTTGTATTTATCTACACAAATGCGCCATATACCACAAATCTGTCTGACCACTTCAAAGGGGTGAAATTGCTAATGTTGGTAATTTTTTCTACGTTTTTAGGGAAATTTTGATTTTTTTCCCTACAAGTGGGGAGTTTTTATATTAAATAATTATTGTTTGTATTTATCTACACAAATGCGCCATATACCACAAATCTGTCTGACCACTTAAAAGGCGTGAAATTGCTAATGTTGGTAATTTTTTCTACGTTTTTAGGGAAATTTTGTTTTTTTCCCTAGAAGTGGGGAGTTTTTATTATAATATAATTATTGTTTGTATTTATCTACACAAATGCGCCATATACCATAAATCTCTCTGACCACTTCAACGGGGTGAAATTGCTATGTTGGTAATTTTTTATACGTTTTTAGGGAAATTTTGTTTTTTTTCCCCATAAGTGGGGAGTTTTTATTTAAAATTTAAATTGTATGCATTTAACTTCACAAACACGCTATACATTTGAAACCCTTCAGACCATCTCAAAGTGATAAAATTGCATATTTATGTAAATTTTCCCATGTTTTTAGGGAAATTTTGTTTTTTTTTTCTATAAGTGGGGAGTTTTTATTATTAATTAAAAATCTACGCATTTAACTACACAAACACGCCATACATTCAAATCCCGTCAGACCATCACAAAACGATAAAATTGCATATTTATGTAAATTTTCCCAATGTTTTTAGGGAAAATTTGTTTTTTTTCCTATAAGTGGGGAGTTTTTATTATTAATTAAAAATCTTTGCATTTAATTACACAAACTCGCCATACATTCGAATCCCCTCAGACCATCACAAAACGATAAAATTGCATATTTATGTAAAATTTCCCATGTTTTAGGGAAATTTTGATTTTTTCCCTAAAAGTGGGGAGTTTTTATTTCATAAACAAACTAAATGCATCGACCTACACAAACGCGCTCTACAAGTCAAAACTGTCAGACCACTCAATACAGGTGAAATAGCCTTAAAACATGTAAAATTTCTCTTTTACAAAATGGCTGCCACTTCATCCGCCATTTTGAGTTTTTCACTTTTCGGAATTTTGCTATTAATTTCACCATATATCCAACCATGTACAAAGAAAATCATCACCCCACCTCCTCCTCTTCTGGGAGATCAATTCACCTCAACTTGAATCGACGTCGAACTTTTTCAAAAATATAATCTCCCGTATTTCTCAGGGTTGCCAGCCGAAAGTAATAAAAATAGTCAAATGTCATTAGTATGAGCCTTTCTGACTAAACTGCATCATTTTTTTAAATCCGAAACGGTTATTTCTTTTTTTTATGTTTTTGGGGAAAATCTCAATTTTTTTCCTAAAAATGGGGAAAATTTATTTAGTAGGTATAGTCTACTCAACAAACTACACAAATGCGCCATACAAGACAAATCTCCCCAACCACTCTAAATAGGTAAAAAATCAAATCAAAAATCGTGAAAAAAAGTCACTTTTACAAAATGGCCGCCAAAGCAGTCCGCCATTTTGTTTTTTCAACTTTTCGGAATTTTCCCATAAACTGCACCATACATCAGACCGTGTACAAAAAAAATCATCACCCCACCTGCCTCCCTTCTGGGAGATCAATTCACCTCAAGTTGGATCGACGTAAAAAAATCCGAAAAAATATAATCTCGCCTATCGCGCAGGGTTGCCAGTCGAAAGTAATAAAAATGGTCAAATGTCATTAGTACGGGTCTTTCCGACAAAACTGCATCAAATTTTAATATCAAAAGTGGCCATTTCTACTTTTCATGTTTTTGGGGAAAATCTCGAAATTTACCCTAAAAATGGGGAAATTTTTTTCACATGGCAACTCTACTCGTCAAACTACACAACAGCTCCATACAAGTCAGACCTGTCAAATGCCTCGAACACAATAAAAAAATGCTTTGAAAATCCCCGAAAAAACACGTTTTTATAAAAAAATCTCCCCTCCCCCCGCAATTAAAAAAAAAACATTTTTTGGAATTTTCCCTTAAATTTCATCATGTGCCCCACCGTTTACAAAAAACACCATCCCCCCACCTCCCCCCCTTCCGGGAGATCAATTCACCTCAAGTCGGGTCTGACACGCCCTAAACTTTACCTCACTGCAACTCGGCCGCCATTTTGTTTTTTTATTTTTTTATATTTTTTTTATAATCTGTCAGACATTCCGAATACACCCTCGAAATATAAAAAAATGTATGGTCACCAAAAAAGAGGAACAAAAAAAATTTTTTTTTTTTACAACTTTTTTTAAAAAGTCGAGGTTTTTCTCTACTCACCCGAGCACCCTGTACATTTCCCTAAAACATTTTTATATCAAAAAATGGCTCCTTCTGGGAGAACTACTATGTCAGTCAGTGAATCAGTGGTAATCCAGCTTTATATATTATAACTAGAGGTCGCGTTGTGGCGCGGGCTGCAAGCAGCCGCGCGGGGCTTTGATGCTTTCGGTTAAGGTGGGAGACAGTTTTCAGTATGATTTTCAGTTTCAACAGGGTATTGACATGAGTATACCGTAGCAAATCTTTCTTGCGTTTTGTTATGCCTTGAAAACTGTGTTCACTATGTTTTTTTTTAATTAAAGAGGTACTGACAATTTTGTTTGACGTGTGAAACAGTTTTCAGTATGAATTTCAGTTTCAGCAGGGTATTGATTTGAATATACCGTAGTAAAACTTTCTTGCGTTTTGTTATGCCTTAAAAACTGTGTTCACTATTATTTTTTTAATTAAAGGGGTACTGACGATTTTGTTTGACGTGGGTTGTACTGACAGTTTCAGCAGGGTATTGACTTGAATATACCGTAGCAAATCATTCTTGCGTTATGTTATGCCTTAAAAACGGTTTTCACTATGGTTTTCATTATAACAGGGGTACTGATGATTTTTGTTTTATGTGGGATACGGTTTTCAGTATGAATTTTGGTGAGATACGGTTATTCACTTGACTATAACGTATCGAATATTTTATGGGGTTTAGTTTTCCCTTGAAATTTAATTTCAGTATGAAATTGGTAACAGATAGGTATTGACTTTGCCATAATACACTCACGGGCAGTGAAAAGGTTCAACTGAGAAAAGCTAAACGGAAAATCTAGCTTAATGCCGTCTTCCGCAACAACCAACTAAAAACGGTAATATTTTGTTCCAATTTTAAATTAAAAAATCTTTGTAAAAATTGGGGTTGTAAATGCCGACACATTTTGTGAGTGGAACTTTTTCATTGCCCGGGAGCGTACAACGGATATTTCTTGAATTTGGCTTTACATACCTAAGATTAACACCACAGGAATGTTAATATTTGCCTTGAAAACTATTTAAATTATGAATAACGGATTGTCTCACACAAATACGGTAGAGAAACTGATCTATATGGTTATTTTTTGGTTTCGTAAACTTTACCTAGTATCGAGATGACATCGTTTTGTGTACAAATATTGGGTTCTTTAATACCTCATAAATCTGAGTCACCTCCTATTCTATTCTATTGTGTGTAAGTACCTACACCTGGCTCTTTCGAGTGGAACCTTTGTGCATATCCCCAAGGTCTAAACTGCCTTCCTAAGCTTGGACCATTTCCCACCACGCTGGTCCACTGCGGGTTGGTGGGTTCAGATATGCAGGTTTCCTCACGATGTCTTCCTTCACCGTAAGAGCGATGGTATACATTGTACTTAAGTTAAAAGAACTCATTGGTACATGTCAGCGCCGGGATTCGAACCCGCATCTCTTGCGTGAGAAGCGGGCGCTTACCCGACTGAGCTAACACCACTCACCTCCATTCGCGCGTTTTTCTAGCGTCTCGATTATTAGTTTACCTACTTTATCCTGAAGAGAAACTTTTTCATAGCAACGAAATACACAGGCTTTTTTATTCATTAATTTCTTACTCGGGTTTGCTGTTTGAGACTATTTTTTTTTTTATTCTCACTCTCAGGTTATATCTAGTTGTGTTGACGAGGGTTTGAGTGGTGTTGTTTCGCTTCGCTCGGCGCTCCAGGGTTTGCGGTATGGTGGTTTGATTTGTTTTGCCTCGCTTCGCTCGGCTCCTCTTTTACGGTAAGGTTATACTTAAGTTGTATTGCCTCGCTGCGCTCGGCTATTCAGTGGTTGTGGTATAATGTTTTGAAATGTTTTGCCTCGCTACGCTCGGCTCTCAAAGGTTTGTGGTATGATGATTTGGATTGTTTAGCCTGTCCAGTTAAACAAGCAGTTGGTGATTAAAATAATTTAGCCTCGCTGCGCTCGGCTCCTCTCCTGGTCTCGGAATGGTAGTCTCGGTTGTTTTGCCTCGCTTCGCTCGGCTCTGCAGTTACATAAGCACTTGCTGTTTATTGTACTTTAGCCTCGCTTCGCTCGGCTCTTCGGGTTTTCGGATGTTGGTTTCAGTAGTTTTGCCTCGCTCCGCTCGGCTCTCTAGATTTTGGATTGATGGTTTAGGTTGTTTTGCCTCGCTTCGCTCGGCTTTCCACTTCTTAAACGGGACTTTTCCCGTAGTTTTTCTTTATTGATATTGATAATTATGATACGTTATGCCTCGCTTCGCTCGGATTTCTTTCCTTTATGGCAGGGTTACTTGTCGGATGGCTCGCTGCGCTCGGCTGGTTTTAATTTGGTATAGCTTGTAGAAGGACTATGGCCTCGCTGCGCTCGGCACTTACACTGTGGTAAAGTTGATTTACATTTTGTATATTTTTAGGGAAAATATTTTCTCCTCCAAAAGTGGGGAGTTTTTATTTAAAAAAATTATTCTTTGTATTTATCTACACAAATGCGCCATATACCACAAATCTGTCTAACCACTTCAAAGGGGTGAAATTCCTAATGTTGGTAATTTTTTCTACGTTTTTATGTAAATTTTGATTTTTTTCCCCATAAGTGGGGAGTTTTTATTTTGAATTAAAATTGTATGCATTTAACTGCACAAACACGCTATACATTCAAAACCCCTCAGACCATCTCAAAGTGATAAAATTGCATATTTATGTAAATTTTCCCATGTTTTTAGGGAAATTTTGTTTTTTTTTCGTATAAGTTGGGAGTTTTTATTATTAATTAAAAATCTATGCATTTAACTACACAAACGCGCCATACATTCGAATCTCCTCAGACAATCACAAAACGATAAAATTGCATATTTATGTAAAATTTCCCATGTTTTTAGGGAAATTTTGTTTTTTTTTCCTATAAGTGGGGAGTTTTTATTATTAATTAAAAATCTATGCATTTAAATACACAAACGCACCATACATTCGAATCCCCTCAGACCATCACAAAACGATAAAATTGCATATTTATGTAAAATTTCCGATGTTTTTAGGGAAATTTTGTTTTTTTCCCTAAAAATGGGGAGTTTTTATTTCATAAGCAAACTAAATGTATCTACCTACACAAACGCGCTCTACAAGTCAAAACTGTCAGACCACTCAATACAGGTGAAATAGCCTTAAAACATGTAAAATTTCTCTTTTACAAAATGGCTGCCACTTCATCCGCCATTTTGATTTTTGCAGTTTTCCCAATTTTCCCATGAATTTCACCATATATCCAACCATGTACAAAGAAAAACATCACCCCACCTCCCCCCCTTCTGGGAGATCAATTCACCTCAACTTGAATCGACGTCGAACTTTTTCAAAAATATAATCTCCTGTATTTCTCAGGGTTGCCAGCCGAAAGTGATAAAAATAGTCAAATGTCATTAGTATGAGCCTTTCTGACTAAACTGCATCATTTTTTAAAATCCAAAACGGTTATTTCTATTTTTCAGGTTTTTGGGGAAAATCTCAAAATTTTCCCTAAAAATGGGGAAATTTTATTTAACTGGTATAGTCTACCCAACAAACTACACAAATGCGCTTTACAAGACAAATCTCCCCAACCACTCTAAACATGTAAAAAAAACAATCAAAAATCGTGAAAAAAAGTCACTTTTACAAAATGGCCGCCAAAGCAGTCCGCCATTTTGTTTTTTCAACTTTTCGGAATTTTCCCATAAACTGCACCATACATCAGACCGTGTTCAAAAAAAATCATCACCCCACCTGCCTCCCTTCTGGGAGATCAATTCACCTCAAGTTGGGTCGACGTAAAAAAATCCGAAAAAATATAATCTCGCCTATCGCCCAGGGTTGCCAGTCGAAAGTAATAAAAATGGTCAAATGTCATTAGTACGGGTCTTTCCGACAAAACTGCATCAAATTTTAAAATAAAAAGTTGTTATTTCTACTTTTCATGTTTTTGGGGAAAATCTCGAAATTTACCCTAAAAATGGGGAAAATTCTTTCACATGGCAACTCTACTCGTCAAACTACACAACCGCTCTATACAAGTCAAACTTGTCAAATGCCCCCAACACAATAAAAAAATGCTTTGAAAATCCCCGAAAAAACACGTTTTTATAAAAAAATCTCCCCTCCCCCCGCAATTAAAAAAAAATCATTTTTTGGAATTTTCCCATAAATTTCATCATGTGCCCCACCGTTTACAAAAAACACCATCCCCCCACCTCCCCCCCTTCCGGGAGATCAATTCACCTCAAGTCGGGTCTGACACGCCCTAAACTTTGCTTCACTGCAACTCGGCCGCCATTTTGTTTTTTTATTTTTTTATATTTTTTTTATAATCTGTCAGACACTCTTAATACACCCTCGAAATATAAAAAAATGTATGGTCACCAAAAAAGAGGAGCAAAAAAAATTTTTTTTTTTTACAACTTTTTTTAAAATTTCGGATTTTTTCTCTACTCACTTGAGCACCCTGTACATTTCCCTAAAACATTTTCATATCAAAAAATGGCTCCTTCTGGGAGAACAATCATGTCAATGAATAGATCAGTGGTAATCCAGCTTTATATATTATAATAACTAGAGGTCGCGTTGTGGCGCGGGCTGCAAGCAGCCGCGCGGTGCTTTGATGCTTTCGATTTAGGTTGGTGTCTGTTTTCAGTATGTATTTCTATTTCAGCAGGGTATTGACTTGAATATACCGTAGCAAATCTTTCTTGCGTTTTGTTATGCCTTAACAACTGTGATTTTTTTTTAATTAAAGGGGTACTGACGGTTTTGTTTGACGCGGGAAACAGTTTTCAGTATGAATTTCAGTTTCAGCAGGGTATTGACTTGAATATACCGTAGCAAATCATTCTTGCGTTTTGTTATGCCTTAAAAACTGTTTTCACTATGGTATGATGTATGTAGGTACCTGAACTGTTTTTACCTAAACTGTTTGTAGGTACCTAAACTATTTTTTTTTTTTATTTATTTACTATGATTTTCATTATAACAGGGGTAGTGATGATTTTTGTTTTAGGTGGGATACGGTTTTCAGTCTGAATTTTGGTGAGATACGGTTATTCACTTGACTATAACGTATCAAATATTTTATGGGGTTTAGTTTTCCCTTGAAATCTCATTTCAGTATGAAATTTGGTAACAGATGGGTTGTTGACTTGGCCATAATAGACTCACGGGCAATGAAAAGGTTCCACTGAGAAAAGCTAACGGAAAAATCTAGCTAAATGCCGTCTTCTGCAACATTGACGTACATTTAACAGAACGTCAGGATATTACCGACTAAAAACGGTAGGTAATATTTTGTTCCAATTTTAAATTAAATCTTTGTAAAAAGTGAGTGGAACTTTTTCATTGCTCGGGAGTGTACAATGGATATTTCTTGAATTTGGGTTTACATAAAAAAAAACTCCACAGGAATATTAATATTTGCCTTGAAAACTATTTTCATTATGATTTACGGATTGTCTCACACAAATACGGTAGAGAAACTGATCTATATGGTAATTTTTAGGTTTCGTAAACTTTACCTAGTATCGAGATGACATTGTTTTGTGTACAAATATTGGGTTCTTTAACACCTCATAAATCTGAGTCTACTCCATTCGCGCGTTTTTCTAGCTTCTCGATTATCAGTTTACTCTGTCCCTGAAGATAAACTTTTTCATAGAAACGAAATACACAGGCTTTTTTATTCATTAATTTCTAACGTGGGTTTGCTGTTTGAGACTATTTTTACAGAACTATGTTTACTTCAATTAAATCCATAATTAGAACTATAAACGCGTCCAAAACTTTGTCTATCTTTTTTATTCATTCAAGGTATTTCTTTGCCACAATCGGCTATCAGGTTATATAGTTGTGTTGACGAGGGTATGAGTAGTGTTGTCTCGCTTCGCTTGGCGCTACAGGATTTGCAGTATGATGGTTTACATTGTTTTGGCTCGCTTCGCTCGGCTCCTATTTTACAGTAAGGTAATACTTAAGTTGTATTGCCTCGCTGCGCTCGGCTCTTCAGTGGTTGTGGTATAATGTTTTGAAATGTTTTGCCTCGCTGCGCTCGGCTCTCCAAGGTTTGTGGTATGATGGCTTGGATTGTTTTGCCTCGCTGCGCTCGGCTCCTCTCCAGGTCTCGGAATGGTAGTCTCAGTTGTTTTGCCTCGCTTCGCTCGGCTCTGCAGTTACATAGGCACTTGCTGTTTATTATACTTTAGCCTCGCTTCGCTCGGCTCTTCGGGTTTTCAGATATTGGTTTCAGTAGTTTTGCCTCGCTCCGCTCGGCTCTCTAGGTTTTGGATTGATGGTTTAGGTTGTTTTGCCTCGCTTCGCTCGGCTTTCCACTTCTTAAACGGGACTTTTCCCGTAGTTTTTCTTTATTGATATTAATAATTATGATACTAATGCCTCGATTCGCTCGGATTTATTTCCTTTTATGGCAGGGTTACTTGTCGGATGCCTCGCTGCGCTCGGCTGGTTTTATTTTGGTATAGCTTGTAGAAGGACTATGGCCTCGCTGCGCTCGGCACTTACACTGTGGTAAAGTTGATTTACATTTTGTATAATTTTAGGGAAAATATTTTTTACTCTAAAAGTGGGGACTTTTTATTTTAAAAAATAATTCTTTGTATTTATCTTCACAAATGCGCCATAAACCACAAATCTGTCTGACCACTTCAAAGGGGTGAAATTGCTAATGTTGGTAACTTTTTCTACGTTTTTAGGGAAAATTTGATTATTTTCCTTATAAGTGGGGAGTTTTTATTTTAAATTAAAATACTATACATTTAACTACACAAACGCGTTATACATTTGAAACCCCTCAGACCATCTCAAAGTGATAAAATTGCATATTAATGTAAATTTTCCAATGTTTTTAGGGAAATTTTGTTTTTTTTTCCTATAAGTGAGGAGTTTTTATTATTAATAAAAAATCTATGCATTTAACTACACAAACGCGCCATACATTCGAATCCCCTCAGACCATCACAAAACGATAAAATTGCATATTTATGTAAAATTTCCCATGTTTTTAGGGAAATTTTGTTTTTTACCCTAAAAATGGGAAGTTTTTATATCATAAGCAAACTAAATGCATCTACCTACACAAACGCGCTCTACAAGTCAAAACTGTCAGACCACTCAATACAGGTGAAATAGCCTTAAAACATGTAAAATTTCTCTTTTACAAAATGGCTGCCACTTCATCCGCCATTTTGATTTTTGCAGTTTTCGGAATTTTCCCATGAATTTCACCATATATCCAACCATGTACAAAGAAAAACATCACCCCACCTTCCCCCCTTCTGGGAGATCAATTCACCTCAACTTGAATCGACGTCGAACTTTTTCAAAAATATAATCTCCCGTATTTCTCAGGGTTGCCAGCCGAAAGTAATAAAAATAGTCAAATGTCATTAGTATGTGCCTTTCTGACTAAACTGCATCATTTTTTTAAATCCAAAGCGGTTATTTCTATTTTTCAGGTTTTTGGGGAAAATCTCAAAATTTTCCCAAAAAATGGGGAATTTTTATTTAACTGGTATAGTCTACCCAACAAACTACACAAATGCGCTATACAAGACGAATCTCTCCTACCACTCAAAACACGTGAAAAAATCAATCAAAAATCGTGAAAAAAAGTCACTTTTACAAAATGGCCGCCAAAGCAGTCCGCCATTTTGTTTTTTCAACTTTTCGGAATTTTCCCATAAACTGCACCATACAACAGACCGTGTCCAAAAAAAATCATCATCCCACCTGCCTCCCTTCTGGGAGATCAATTCACCTCAAGTTGGGTCGACGTAAAAAAATCCGAAAAAATATAATCTCGCCTATCGCCCAGGGTTGCCAGTCGAAAGTAATAAAAATGGTCAAATGTCATTAGTGCGGGTCTTTCCGACAAAACTGCATCAAATTTTTAAATCAAAAGTGGCCATTTCTACTTTTCATGTTTTTGGGGAAAATCTCGAAATTTACCCTAAAAATGGGGAAAATTCTTTCACATGGCAACTCTACTCGTCAAACTACACAACCGCTCCATACAAGTCAAACTTGTCAAATGCCTCGAACACCATAAAAAAATGCTTTGAAAATCCCCGAAAAAACACGTTTTTATAAAAAAATCTCCCCTCCCCCCGCAATAAAAAAAAAAACATTTTTTGGAATTTTCCCCTAAATTTCATCATGTGTCCCCCCGTTTACAAAAAACACCATCCCCCCACCTCCCCCCCTTCCGGAAGATCAATTCACCTCAAGTCGGGTCTGACACGCCCTAAACTTTACTTCACTGCAACTCGGCCGCCATTTTGTTTTTTTATTTTTTTATATTTTTTTTATAATCTGTCAGGCATTCTAAACACACCCTCAAAATATAAAAAAATGTATGGTCACCAAAATGGAGGAACAAAAAAATTTTTTTTTTTTTACAACTTTTTTTAAAAAGTCGGATTTTTTCTCTACTCACCCGAGCACCCTGTACATTTCCCTAAAACATTGTTATATCAAAAAATGGCTCCTTCTGGGAGAACTACTATGTCAATCAGTCAGTGAGTGGTAATCCAGCTTTATATATTATAACTAGAGGTTGCGTTGTCGCGCGGGGCTTTGATGCCTTTGAATTTTGGTTTCAGCAGGGTATTGACTTGAACATAGCGTAGCAAATCTATCTTGCGTTTTTATAGGCCTTAAAAACGGTTTTCACTATAAATTTCTATATTAAAGGGATACTGATTATTTTATTTCAGGTGGGATTAGTTTTCAGTATGAATTTCGGTTTCAGCAGGGTATTGACTTGAACAAACCGTAGCAAGTCTTTGTCATGTTTTGTTTTGGATTAAAAAGTGTCTTCAGTATGAATTTCGTTATAAAAGGGGTACTGATGATTTTATTTCAGGGGGTGATATAGTTTTCAATATGAATTTCGGTTTCAGCAGGGTATTGACTTGACCATACCGTAGCAAATCTTTCTTGTATTTTGTTATGATATAAACACTGTTTCCACTATGAATTTCTTTATTAAAGGGGTACCTGATAATTTTGTTTCAGGTGGGATAAAGTTTATTAACTTTACCATAACGTATGGAACATTTCATGGGGTTTCGTTTTCCCATGAAATCAAATTTCAGTACGGCTATGGGTATAATGTAGATATGGAAGCATTTAACGTAGCTGAAAAATAATTTCAGTATTAAATATGGTAACAGATGACTTTGCCATAATACAACGGATATTTCTGGCATTTGGCTTTACATAAAAAAAAAACTTGACAGGAAATATTTGCTTTAAAACTATTTTCATTATGAATTTAGATATCACGTCGGTATTGATGCTTTTGCTTTTGTTTTCAACAAAGTTTTTTAAGTATAATAATCGGTCAGCTGGCTTTATTTTACTTATATTATAACTTCTGGCTTTGTATTCAAATTTGAGTTAAGAATACTTATGGCTTTATGCCTATGATTTTCCTATTATAATTACCTTAGTGGTATTCATTTCGCCTTTAAAATACCAGTAGGAAAATTCAGGTAGATATACTTTACAATGACGTAACGGATCTTTCTGGTGTTCAAGTTAAAGACGGATCCAAAATTTGGACCATTTCCCAACACTCCATCCCGTACCCGTACTCAAAAAAAATGGTTCCTGTTACGGATTGTCTAACACAAATACAGTAGAGAAACTGATCTATATGAACATTTTTTGGTTTCGTAAACTTTACCTAGTATCGAGCCGACATCGTTTTGTGTACAAATATTGGGTTCTTTAACACCTCATAAATCTGAGTCACCTCCATTCGCGCGTTTTTCTAGCGTCTCGATTATTAGTTTACTCTGTCCTAAAGAAAAACTTTTTCATAGAAACGCAATGCACAGGTTTTTTTTTATTCATAAATTTCTTACTTGAGTTCGCTGTTTAAGACTATTTTTACAGAACTACGTTTTACTTCAATTTAATCCATAATTGGAACTTTATAAACGCGTTCAAACCTTTGTCTTTCTTTTTCATTAATTCAAGGTATTTCTTTGCCACAATCGGCTCTCAGGTTATATTATAGTTGTGTTGACGAGGGTTTGAGTATTGTTGTCTCGCTTCGCTCGGCGCTCCAGGGTTTGCGGTATGGTGGTTTTCATTGTTTTGCCTCGCTTCGCTCGGCTCCTCTTTTACAGTAAGGTAATACTTAAGTTGTATTGCCTCGCTGCGCTCGGCTCTTCAGTGGTTGTGGTATAATGTTTTGAAATGTTTTGCCTCGCTGCGCTCGGCTTTCCAAGGTTTGTTGTATGATGGGTGCGAAAAGTGGGTGCAGCAATGCACCTCTGCCTACCCCGCAAGGGAGTACATTAGTGCAAGGCGTGAGTGCGTGTGTTGTTGTATGATGGCTTGGATTGTTTTGCCTCGCTGCGCTTGGCTCTCCAAGGTGTGTGGTATGATGGCTTGGATTGTTTTGCCTCGCTGCGCTCGGCTCTCCAGTTAAACAGGCAGTTGATGATTAAAGTAGTCTATCCTCGCTTCGCTCGGCTTCTCTCCAGGTCATGGAATTATGGTTTCGGTTGTTTTGCCTCGCTGCGCTCGGCTCCTCTCCAGGTCTCGGAATGGTAGTCTCGGTTGTTTTGCCTCGCTTCGCTCGGCTCTGCAGTTACATAGGCACTTGCTGTTTATTGTACTTTAGCCTCGCTTCGCTCGGCTCTTCGGGTTTTCGGATGTTGGTTTCAGTAGTTTTGCCTCGCTCCGCTCGGCTCTCTAGGTTTTAGATTGATGGTTTAGGTTGTTTTGCCTCGCTTCGCTCGGCTTTCCACTTCTTAAACGGGACTTTTCCCGTAGTTTTTCTTTATTGATATTGATAATTATGATACGTAATGCCTCGCTTCGCTCGGATTTCTTTCTTTTATGGGAGGGTTACTTGTCGGATGCCTCGCTGCGCTCGGCTAGTTTTATTTTGGTATAGCTTGTAGAAGGACTATGGCCTCGCTGCGCTCGGCACTTACACTGTGGTAAAGTTGATTTACATTTTGTATATTTTTAGGGAAAATATTTTCTCCTCTAAAAGTGGGGAGTTTTTATTTTAAAAAATAATTCTTTGTATTTATCTACACAAATGCGCCATATACCACAAATCTGTCTGACCACTTCAAAGGGGTGAAATTGCTAATGTTGGTAATTTTTTCTACGTTTTTAGGGAAATTTTGATTTTTTTCCCTACAAGTGGGGAGTTTTTATATTAAATAATTATTGTTTGTATTTATCTACACAAATGCGCCATATACCACAAATCTGTCTGACCACTTAAAAGGCGTGAAATTGCTAATGTTGGTAATTTTTTCTACGTTTTTAGGGAAATTTTGTTTTTTTCCCTAGAAGTGGGGAGTTTTTATTATAATATAATTATTGTTTGTATTTATCTACACAAATGCGCCATATACCATAAATCTCTCTGACCACTTCAACGGGGTGAAATTGCTATGTTGGTAATTTTTTATACGTTTTTAGGGAAATTTTGTTTTTTTTTCCCCATAAGTGGGGAGTTTTTATTTAAAATTTAAATTGTATGCATTTAACTTCACAAACACGCTATACATTTGAAACCCTTCAGACCATCTCAAAGTGATAAAATTGCATATTTATGTAAATTTTCCCATGTTTTTAGGGAAATTTTGTTTTTTTTTTCTATAAGTGGGGAGTTTTTATTATTAATTAAAAATCTACGCATTTAACTACACAAACACGCCATACATTCAAATCCCGTCAGACCATCACAAAACGATAAAATTGCATATTTATGTAAATTTTCCCAATGTTTTTAGGGAAAATTTGTTTTTTTTTCCTATAAGTGGGGAGTTTTTATTATTAATTAAAAATCTTTGCATTTAATTACACAAACTCGCCATACATTCGAATCCCCTCAGACCATCACAAAACGATAAAATTGCATATTTATGTAAAATTTCCCATGTTTTAGGGAAATTTTGATTTTTTCCCTAAAAGTGGGGAGTTTTTATTTCATAAACAAACTAAATGCATCGACCTACACAAACGCGCTCTACAAGTCAAAACTGTCAGACCACTCAATACAGGTGAAATAGCCTTAAAACATGTAAAATTTCTCTTTTACAAAATGGCTGCCACTTCATCCGCCATTTTGAGTTTTTCACTTTTCGGAATTTTGCTATTAATTTCACCATATATCCAACCATGTACAAAGAAAATCATCACCCCACCTCCTCCTCTTCTGGGAGATCAATTCACCTCAACTTGAATCGACGTCGAACTTTTTCAAAAATATAATCTCCCGTATTTCTCAGGGTTGCCAGCCGAAAGTAATAAAAATAGTCAAATGTCATTAGTATGAGCCTTTCTGACTAAACTGCATCATTTTTTTAAATCCGAAACGGTTATTTCTTTTTTTTATGTTTTTGGGGAAAATCTCAATTTTTTTCCTAAAAATGGGGAAAATTTATTTAGTAGGTATAGTCTACTCAACAAACTACACAAATGCGCCATACAAGACAAATCTCCCCAACCACTCTAAATAGGTAAAAAATCAAATCAAAAATCGTGAAAAAAAGTCACTTTTACAAAATGGCCGCCAAAGCAGTCCGCCATTTTGTTTTTTCAACTTTTCGGAATTTTCCCATAAACTGCACCATACATCAGACCGTGTACAAAAAAAATCATCACCCCACCTGCCTCCCTTCTGGGAGATCAATTCACCTCAAGTTGGATCGACGTAAAAAAATCCGAAAAAATATAATCTCGCCTATCGCGCAGGGTTGCCAGTCGAAAGTAATAAAAATGGTCAAATGTCATTAGTACGGGTCTTTCCGACAAAACTGCATCAAATTTTAATATCAAAAGTGGCCATTTCTACTTTTCATGTTTTTGGGGAAAATCTCGAAATTTACCCTAAAAATGGGGAAATTTTTTTCACATGGCAACTCTACTCGTCAAACTACACAACAGCTCCATACAAGTCAGACCTGTCAAATGCCTCGAACACAATAAAAAAATGCTTTGAAAATCCCCGAAAAAACACGTTTTTATAAAAAAATCTCCCCTCCCCCCGCAATTAAAAAAAAAACATTTTTTGGAATTTTCCCTTAAATTTCATCATGTGCCCCACCGTTTACAAAAAACACCATCCCCCCACCTCCCCCCCTTCCGGGAGATCAATTCACCTCAAGTCGGGTCTGACACGCCCTAAACTTTACCTCACTGCAACTCGGCCGCCATTTTGTTTTTTTATTTTTTTATATTTTTTTTATAATCTGTCAGACATTCCGAATACACCCTCGAAATATAAAAAAATGTATGGTCACCAAAAAAGAGGAACAAAAAAAATTTTTTTTTTTTACAACTTTTTTTAAAAAGTCGAGGTTTTTCTCTACTCACCCGAGCACCCTGTACATTTCCCTAAAACATTTTTATATCAAAAAATGGCTCCTTCTGGGAGAACTACTATGTCAGTCAGTGAATCAGTGGTAATCCAGCTTTATATATTATAATAACTAGAGGTCGCGTTGTGGCGCGGGCTGCAAGCAGCCGCGCGGTGCTTTGATACTTTCGGTTTAGGTGGGTGTCTGTTTTCAGTATGAATTTCCATTTCAGCAGGGTATTGACTTGAATATACCGTAGCAAATCTTTCTTGCGTTTTGTTATGCCTTAAAAACTGTGTTCACTATGTTTTTTTTTATAATAAAAGGGTTCCTGACGATTTTGTTTGACGTGGGAAACAGTTTTTTCAGTATGAATTTCGGTTTCAGTAGGGTATTAACTTTAACATACCGTAGCAAATCTATCTTGCAATTTTTTAGGCCTTAAAAACGATTTTTTCACTATGAATTGCTTTATTAAAGGGGTACTTACTGATTATTTTGTTTCAGGTGGGATTACAGTTTTCAGTATGAATATTGGTTTCAGAAGGGTATTGACTTGAACAAACCGTAGCAATTCTTTGTTGTGTTTTGTTTTAGATTACGAGTAAAAACTGTTTTCTGTATGAATTTCGTTATAAAAGGGGTTCTGATGATTTTGTTTCAGGGGGGGATACAGTTTTCAGTATGAATTTCGATTTTAGCACGGTATTGACTTGAACATACGGTAGCAATTCTTTCTTGTGTTTTGTTTTGCCTTCAAAACTGTATTTTCCGTATGAATTTCGTTATCACGTGGGTATTGATGCTTTTCCTTTTATTTTAACAACTGTTTTTTTCAGTATAAATATCGGTCAGCTTTACAATTACGCAGCTACTCTTTCTGGCGTTTTTCTTCCCATTAATGTTCCAATAATTTGGAAGAAAAATACTGGCTTTAACTGCTTATGATTTCCCTTTAAAAATGTAGCCATTATAACTATAGGTATCTATAATACCTTTACCTATAGTTTATCTAGGTGACATCTTTTTGTATACAAATGTTGGCTTCTTTAATAAAACACCTCATAAATCTGAGTAACCGCCATTCGAGCGTTTTTCTAGCGTCTCGATTATTCACTTATGCTCCTGAGTTTTTTAGTAGAGAAACTACCTACCTATATGAACTTTCTTTTTCATGAACTTTACCTAGTATCGAGGCGATATCTTTTGTACACAAATATTGGATTCTTTAGTATTATTTGCCACATTCAGCTCTCAGATTAGTTTTGTTGATGAGGAAATCTGAGTAACCGCCATTTGCGCGTTTTTCTAGCGTCTCGATTATTCACTTATACTCCTGAGTTTTTTAGTAGAGAAACTACCTACCTATATGAACTTTCTTTTTCATGAACTTTACCTAGTATCGAGGCGATATCTTTTGTACACAAGTATTGGATTCTTTAGTATTATTTGCCACATTCAGCTCTCAGATTAGTAGTGTTGCCTCGCTTCGCTCGGCCATTCAGGGTTTGGGTTTTGGTGGTTTGAAAGGTTTTGCCTCGCTTCGCTCGGCCCTTATATTTTTACGGTAGGGTATACTTAAGTTGTATTGCCTCGCTGCGCTCGGCTCTTCAGTGGTTGTGGTGCAATGTTTTGAAATGTTTTGCCTTGCTGCGCTCGGCTCTCCAAAGTTTGTGGTATGATGGCTTGGATTGTTTTGCCTCGCTCAAGTGATTAAAGAAGTTTAGCCTCGCTTCGCTCGGCTCCTCTCTAGGTCTCGGAATGATAGTTTTGATCGTTTTACCTCGCTTCGCTCGGATTTGCAGTAACATAGGAATTTATTGCGCTTTAGCCTCGCTTCGCTCGGCTCTTCGGGTTTTCGGTTGTTGATTTCAGTAGTTTTGCCTCGCTCCGCTCGACTCTCTAGGTTTTGGATTGAGGTCTAGGTTGTTTTGCCTCGCTTCGCTCGGCTTTCCACTTCTTAAAGGGGACATTTCCCGAAGTTTTTCTTTATTGGTATTAATAATTATGATACGTAATGCCTCGCTTCGCTCGGAATTATTTTCTTTATGGCAAGGTTACTTGTCGGATGCCTCGCTGCGCTCGGCTGGTTTTATTTTGGTATAGGTTGTAGAAGGACTATGGCCTCGCTACGCTCGGCACTTAAGTGTGTGGTAAAGTTGATTTACATTTTGTATGTTTTTAGGGAAAATATGTTTTCCCCTAAAAGTAGGGAGTTATTATTTTAAATAATAATTGTTTGTGTTTATCTACACAAATGCGCCATATACCATAAATCTGTCTGACCACTTCAAAGGGGTGAAATTGCTAATGTTGGTAATTTTTTCTACGTTTTTAGGGAAATTTTGTTTTTTTTTCCCTAAAAGTGGGGAGTTTTTATTTTAAATAATTTTTGTTTGTATTTATCTACACAAATGCGCCATATACCATAAATCTGTCTGACCACTTCAACGGGGTGAAATTGCTAATGTTGGTAATTTTTTCTACGTTATTAGGGAAATTTTGATTTTTTCCCTACAAGTGGGGAGTTTTTATATTAAATAATTATTGTTTATATTTATCTACACAGATGCGCCATATACCATAAATCTGTCTGACCACTTCAAAGGGGTGATATTGCTAATGTTGGTAATTTTTTCTACGTTTTTAGGGAAATTTTGATTTTTTTCCATAAAAGTAAGAAGTTTTTATTTTAAATTAAAATTCTATGCATTTAACTGTATAAAACGCGCTATACATTTGAAACCCCTCAGACCATCTCAAAGGGATACAATTGCATATTTATGTTAAATTTCCCATTATATTAGGGTAATTTTGATTTTTTTCCCTACAAGTGGGGAGTTTTTATTTAAAAAAATAATTCTTTGTATTTATCTACACAAATGCGCCATATACCACAAATCTGTCCGACCACTTCAAAGGGGTGAAATTGCTAATGTTGGTAATTTTTTCTACGTTTTTAGGAAAAATTTGTTTTTTTCCCTACAAGTGGGGAGTTTTTATTTTAAATAATTATTTTTTGTATTTATCTACACAAATGCGCCATATAACATAAATCTGTTCCACCACTTCAACGGGGTGAAATTGCTATGTTGGTAATTTTTTATACGTTTTTAGGGAAATTTTTATTTTTTCCCAATAAGTGGGGAGTTTTTATTTTAAATTAAAGTTGTATGCATTTAACTACACAAACACGCTATACATTCGAAACCCCTCAGACCATCTCAAAGTGATAAAATTGCATATTTATGTACATTTTCCCATGTTTTTAGGGAAATTTTGTTTTTTTTTTCCTATAAGTGAGGAGTTTTTATTATTAATTAAAATTGCATGCATTTAACTACACAAACGCGCCATACATTCGAATCCCCTCAGACCATCACAAAACGATAAATTGCATATTTATGTAAAATTTCCCATGTTTAGGGAAATTTTGTTTTTTTCTTTTAAAATGGGGAGTTTTTATTTCATAGAAAAATTAAGCGTACCTAAACACACAAACGCGCTCTTCAAAATACGCGTATACGTCTCAAAACTGTCAGACCACTGGAAAACTGTGAAATAGCCTTAAAACATGTAAAATATCTCTTTTACAAAATGGCTGCCACTTCATCCGCCATTTTGATTGTTGCAGTTTTCGGAATTTTCCCATGAATTTCACCATATATCCAACCATGTTCAAAGAAAAACATCACCCCACCTCCCCTCCTTCTGGGAGATCAATTCACCTCAACTTGAATCGACGTCGAACTTTTTCAAAAATATAATCTCCCGTATTTCTCAGGGTTGCCAGCCGAAAGTAATAAAAATAGTCAAATGTCATTAGTATGAGCTTTTCTGACTTAACTGCATCATTTTTTAAAATCCAAAACGGTTATTTCTATTTTTCAGGTTTTTGGGAAAAATCTCAAAATTTTCCCTAAAAATGGGGAAATTTTATTTAACTGGTATAGTCTACCCAACAAACTACACAAATGCGCGATACAAGACAAATCTCCCCAACCACTCTAAACATGTGAAAAATCCAATCAAAAATCGTGAAAAAAAGTCACTTTTACAAAATGGCCGCCAAAGCAGTCTGCCATTTAGTTTTTTCAACTTTTCGGAATTTTCCCATAAACTGCACCATACATCAGACCGTGTACAAAAAAAATCATCACCCCACCTGCCTCCCTTCTGGGAGATCAATTCACCTCAAGTTGGGTCGACGTAAAAAAATCCGAAAAAATATAATCTCGCCTATCGCTCAGGGTTGCCAGTCGAAAGTAATAAAAATGGTCAAATGTCATTAGTGCGGGTCTTGCCGACAAAACTGCATCAAATTTTAAAATCAAAAGTGGCCATTTCTACTTTTCATGTTTTTGGGGAAAATCTCGAAATTTACCCTAAAAATGGGGAAAATTCTTTCGCATGGCAACTCTACTCGTCAAACTACACAACCGCTCCATACAAGTCAAACCTGTCAAATGCCTCGAACACAATAAAAAAATGCTTTGAAAATCCCCGAAAAAACACGTTTTTATAAAAAAATCTCCCCTCCCCCCGCGATTAAAAAAAAACATTTTTTGGAATTTTCCCTTAAATTTCATCATGTGCCCCACCGTTTACAAAAAACACCATCCCCCCACCTCCCCCCCTTCATGGAGATCAATTCACCTCAAGTCGGGTCTGACACGCCCTAAACTTTGCTTCACTGCAACTCGGCCGCCATTTTGTTTTTTTATTTTTTTATATTTTTTTTATAATCTGTCAGACACTCTTAACACACCCTCAAAATATAAAAAAATGTATGGTCACCAAAAAAGAGGAACAAAAAAAAATATTTTTTTTTACCACTTTTTTTTTAAAGTCGAGGTTTTTCTCTACTCACCCGAGCACCCTGTACATTTCCCTAAAACATTTTCATATCAAAAAATGGCTCCTTCTGGGAGAACTACTATGTCAATGAGTGAGTGAGTGGTAATCCAGCTATATATATTATAATAATAGAGGTTGCGTTGTGGCGCGGGCTGCAAGCAGCCGCGCGGGGCTTTGATGCTTTTGGTTCGGTTTCAGTAGGGTATTGACTTGAACATATCGCGGGCTTCATGGCAAAGGGGCGTAAGCGCAAAAAATCGATTTTGCGTTTTTCATGCCAATCGATTCCTATACTAGTAATACACGTTCTGTAATTTTTTTGAAATTTTCAGTAAACTAGATTTTGAGATATTCATAAATAACATAAAGGCGTATACGATGTATCAATAATTTTGTGTCGTGTCAAAAAGGCGTATAGACGGCGTATAAACATCAGTAGGACGCACTTCAATAATTTCGCCATGTCAGAGAGGCGTATAGACGGCGTATAAGAATCAGTGGGGCGCATTCAAATAATTATCGCCATGTCATATAGACGTATGTGCATTTTTTTAACAAAATAAAATGACAATATGCTTTCACTGTTGATATTGATGCCTAGTCCTTTCCAGTCCAGAGTTTTAATACATCTTCCAATGCATCACGGAACAGTATCGGAGAAATTACGTCCTCTTCCCTCACGCCCCTTTGCCTATGGATAGATCTTGTGGCTGGTTCTATACTTGGACAGTAATCGTTTCAGTGTCATTAGGCACTTCAGCGCCTCGATGTATCGTCAATCTATTGGACATATCTGCAAGGATGCCAGAACAGCCCAGATCTCGACAGAGTAAAAATTTTCGTAGTCTACGAAAGCTAGGCACAGAGGCCGATTATATTCTTCCTTCTTCTGTATAATCTGCCGAACTGTGTGTATGTGGTCTACGGTGCTATAACCCCCACGAAATTCGGCATGCTCCAGCGGCTGAAATTCATCAAATCAAGTCTCGTGATGACTGTTATAAATGTACATAAACATCTTATTCACGTGGTCAAGAGTGTGATCAGTCTATAGGTTTTTAAGAGCAAATTTGTCTCATTTCTTGAAAAACAATAGACCTACACATCTGGGGTTCTGGCTGTTGCGCATGTGAAGCGTACAATCGTGCATTCCGGCTCAGATTCGACAATTCTGCTATGGCTGGTTGTCAATTTTTTCGTTAGGGTCCCTTCAAGTCGCCTGGCAAAGACATTCGATCCCCGGTTTTGTTTAATAGCTTCTTCAATCCGGAGTGTGTTAAACCACTGGAGGTCACGATGAAAATAGCCTTGCGTATCATCTTGTTGAGAGCCTCTAGTTCTGACGGAATGGTCCAGCACATGCCGTTTGGTCTCCGTAAGTCCAAGAGTCCCCCCTGAAAGCTTAGACTTCCTTCCCGTGTTTTACATTGCACAGAACCTAGTGCCATCTTTCTGTATTGCATTGATCACGTCGTTGCAGTGGTCTGGCGCAGAGTTGGTCAGAGGGTGGACTTCATCAGTCGCCGTTCTTCAAGCTTTAGGTCGATATGCAGAGTTCCTCTGAGTATACGGTGATTAAACCGACCTGAGATATCTGAATATGTGCCTCTTAATCAGTCATGATGATGAAATCGATTTCATTTTTCGTGACAGAGTCCGACTTGCACCAGGTCCACCTTCTTTGGGGCTTCTTTTTGAAGAAAGAGTTCATCAAGGAAAGCCCCTGCATTCTGCGAAGTTCCAGCCTCAGCCCTCTGTCATTTCTTTAAGGAGTTTTTTGAGTTTATGTTCACTTAATTAAGAGTAAATTTTGTTTTAACAGTAATTCTTGTTTTATTTTGTACTCTTATTGTTTCTAATAAATTATTCTGTGTTTTTTACAGCTTTACTATGTATTAAATAGTTACTTAAATAGATTGTTATTTTTTTATAGGCGTATCATCTCTCTTAAATTGAGAACATCCGTTAAATTACGCCATGGCAAAGGGGCGTATGAAATTCGAAAAAAATAGAAGCAGTTACATTTTTGGTTATATTTTGCTATCAGTATATTAAATGATTTAAGTGTAAAACAAATAAAATATATATAATATAATTGGATAACAAATAAAAAAGTTTGTTTATACGCCCATTATTCCTATACATAATATGATAAAAAAAGGATAGCAATACAATAATTTCCGTCAAGGCAGATAGACGTATACGCCATAAAGTGTACTTAAAGCATAGATATTATAAAAATTTAGTTTTAATTAAAACAAAAAATAATTAACTAAGGTATATGCAAAATTATAGCAAGCTAGATTGCTTATTTAAAAAGTTATGATGTTTTTTTGCTCTCCTGAAAAGTAGGGTCGATGCGCATACGCCCCTTTGCCATGAAGCCCGCGATATCGTAGCAAATCTTTCTTCCGTTTCGTTACGCCTTAAAAACAGTTTTCACTATGAATGTCTTTATTAAAGGGGTACTGATGATTTTATTTCAGGTGGGATTAGTTTTCAGTATAAATTGCGGTTTCAGCAGGGTATTGACTTGAACAAACCGTAGCAAGTGTTTGTTGTGTTTTGTTTTGGATTAAAAACTGTTTTCAGTATGAATTTCATTTTAAAACGGGTACTGATGATTTTGTTTTAGGGGGGATACAGTTTTCAATATGAATTTCGGTTTCAGCAGTGTATTGACTTAACCATACCGTAGCAAATCTTTCTTGCATTTTGTTATGCCTAAAAACTGTTTTACTATGAATGTCTTCTTTAAAGGGGTACTGATTATTTCGTTTCAGGTGAGATACAGTTTTTCAGTATGAATTTTGGTTTCAGCAGGGTACTTGAACATACCGTAGCAAATCTTTTTGCGTTTTGTAAGGCGTTAAAACTGTTTCAACTATGAATTTCTTTATTAAAAAAAAAAAAAACAGTAATTATGAATTTTTATAACATACGGTTATTAACTTGACCATAACGTATCCAACATTTCATGGGGTTTCGTTTTCCCTTCAAATCTAATTTCAGTATGAATATTGGTAGGTATAATGTAGAAATGGAAGCATTTAACGTAGCTGAAAAAAAAATCAGTATGAGATTTGGTAACAGATGGGTATTGACTTTTCCATAATACAACGGATATTTCAAGCATTTGGCTTTACACAAAAAAAACTCCACAGGAATGTTAATATTTTCCTTGAAAACTATTTTCATGGTGAATTACGGATTGTCTCACACAAATACAGTAGAGAAACTGAGCTATATGAACATTTTATGGTTTCGTAAACTTTTCTTGAGTTTACTTTCGTTAACTTATCGAGCCGACATAGTTTTGTGTACAAATATTTGGTTCTTTAACACCTCATGAGTCACCTCCATTTGCGCGTTTTTCTAGCTTCTCGATTATTAGT
Source organism: Plutella xylostella (assembly GCF_932276165.1). Lineage (NCBI taxonomy): Eukaryota > Metazoa > Arthropoda > Insecta > Lepidoptera > Plutellidae > Plutella > Plutella xylostella. The sequence goes on along the minus strand of NC_064007.1, from coordinate 6,492,135 downwards.
TTAATCTGTCCTGAAGATAAATTTTGTCATAGTAACGAAATTTACAGGCTTTTTTTGATACATTAATTTTTTATGTGGGTTTGCTGTTTAAGACACAGTAAGTAAGTAGGATAAAGTGCGTTTTTTTAACATTATAGAACTATGCTTTACTTAAATTTAATCCATAATTGGTTGCACACGTATGGAACTATAAACGCTCCTAAACTAACACTTTGTCTTTCTTTTTTATTCATTCAAGTTATTTCTTGGCCACAATCGGCTCTCAGGTTATATAGTTGTGTTGGCGAGAGTTTGAGTAGTATTGCCTCGCTTCGCTCGGCTCCTATTTTACGGTAGGGTTATACTTAAGTTGTATTGCCTCGCTGCGCTCGGCTCTTCAGTGGTTGTGGTATGATGTTTTGAAATGTTTTGCCTCGCTACGCTCGGCTCTCCAAGGTTTGTGGTGTGATGGTTTGGATTGTTTTGCCTCGCTGCGCTCGGCTCTCCAGTTAAACATGCAGTTGGTGATTAAAGTAGTTTAGCCTCGCTTCGCTCGGCTCCTCTCCAGGTCTCGGAATGGTAGTCTCGGTTGTTTTGCCTCGCTTCGCTCGGCTCTGTGGGTTTTCGGATGTTTATTTCAGTAGTATAGCCTCGCTCCGCTCGGCTCTCTAGGTTTTGGATTGATGATTAAGGTTCCTTTGCCTCGCTTCGCTCGGCTTTCCACTTCTTGAATGGTACTTTCCCGTAGTTTTTCTTTATTGATATTAATAATTATGATACGTAATACCTCGCTTCGGATTTCTTTTCTTTATGGCAGGGTTACTTGTCGATCGGATGCCTCGCTGCGCTCGGCTGGTTTTATTTTGGTATAACTTGTAGAAGGACTATGGCCTCGCTGCGCTCGGCACTTAAACTGCGGTAAAGTTGATTTACATTTTGTATGTTTTTAGGGAAAATATTTTTTCCCCTAAAAGTGGGGAGCTTTTATTTCAAATAATAATTGTTTGTATTTATCTACACAAATACGCAATATACCCTAAATCTGTCTGACCACTTCAAAGGGGTGAAATGTTGGTAATTTTTTCAACGTTTTTAGGGAAATTGTGTTTTTTTTCCTTATAACTGGGGTGTTTTTATTTTAAATTAAAGTTGTATGCATTTAACTACACAAACACGCTATACATTCGAAACCCCTCAGACCATCTCAAAGTGATAAAATTGCATATTTATGTAAATTTTCCCATGTTTTTAGGGAAATTTTATTTTTTTTCCCATAAGTGGGAAGTTTTTATTATTAATTAAAAATCAATGCATTTAACTACACAAACGCCCTATACATTCGAATCCCCTCAGACCATCTCAAAGGGATAAAATTGCATATTAATGTAAAATTTCCCTTGTTTTTGGGGAAATTTCGATTTTTTTCCCTACAAGTAGGGAGTTTTTATTTTAAATTAAAATTGTATGCATTTAACTACACAAACACGCTATACATTCGAACCTCCTCAGACCATCACAAAACGATAAAATTGCATATTTATGTAAATTTTCCCATGTTTTTAGGGAAATTTTGTTTTTTTTTCTTTAAGTGGGGAGTTTTTATTATTAATTAAAAATCTATGCATTTAACTACACAAACGCGTCATACATTCGAATCTCCTCAGACCATCACAAAACGACAAAATTGCATATTTATGTAAATTTTCCCAATGTTTTTAGGGAAAATTTGTTTTTTTTCCTATAAGTGGGGAGTTTTTATTATTAATTAAAAATCTTTGCATTTACCTACACAAACGCGCTCTACAAGTCAAAACTGTCAGACCACTCAATACAGGTGAAATAGCCTTAAAACATGTAAAATTTCTCTTTTACAAAATGGCTGCCACTTCATCCGCCATTTTGATTTTTGCAGTTTTCGGAATTTTCCTATGAATTTCACCATATATCCAACCATGTACAAAGAAAAACATCACCCCACCTTCCTCCTTTCTGGGAGATCAATTCACCTCAACTTGAATCGACTTCGAACTTTTTCAAAAATATAATCTCCCGTATTTCTCAGGGTTGCCAGCCGAAAGTGATGAAAATAGTCAAATGTCATTAGTATGAGCCTTTCTGACTAAACTGCATCATTTTTCTAAATCCAAAACGGTTATTTCTATTTTTTATGTTTTTGGGGAAAATCTCAAAATTTTCCCTAAAAATGGGAAAATTTTATTTAACTGGTATAGTCTACCTTACAAACTACACAAATTCGCTATACAAGACAAATCTCCCCAACCACTCTAAACATGAGAAAAAACCAATCAAAAATCGTGAAAAAAAGTCACTTTTACAAAATGGCCGACAAAGCAGTCCGCCATTTTGTTTTTTCAACTTTTCGTAATTTTCCCATAAACTGCACCATACAACTGATCATGTACAAAAAAAATCATCACCCCACCTGCCTCCCTTCTGGGAGATCAATTCACCTCAAGTTGGGTCGACGTAAAAAAATCCGAAAAAATATAATCTCGCCTACCACCCAGGGTTGCCAGTCGAAAGTAATAAAAATGGTCAAATGTCATTAGTACGGGTCTTGCCGACAAAACTGCATCAAATTTTAAAATCAAAAGTGGCCATTTCTACTTTTCATGTTTTTGGGAAAAATCTCGAAATTTACCCTAAAAATGGGGAATTTTTTTTTCACATGGCAACTCTACTCGTCAAACTACACAACCGCTCCATACAAGTCAAACCTGTCAAATGCCCCCAACACGATAAAAAAATGCTTTGGAAATCCCCAAAAAAACACGTTTTTATAAAAAAAACTCCCCTCCCCCCGCAATAAAAAAAAATTCATTTTTTGGAATTTTCCCATAAATTTCATCATGTGTCCCACCGTTTACAAAAAACATAATCCCCCCACCTCCCCTCCTTCCGGGAGATCAATTCACCTCAAGTCGGGTCTGACAAGCCCTAAACTTTACTTCATTGCAACTCGGCCGCCATTTTGTTTTTTTATTTTTTTATATTTTTTTTATAATCTATCAGACATTCTAAATACACCCTCGAAATATAAAAAAATGTATGGTCACCAAAAAAGAGGAGCAAAAAAATTTTTTTTTTTTTACTACTTTTTTTAAAAAGTCGGATTTTTTCTCTACTCACCCGAGCACCCTGTACATATCCCTTAAACATTTTCATATCAAAAAATGGCTCCTTCTGGGAGAACAATCATGTCAATGAATAGATCAGTGGTAATCCAGCTTTATATATTATAACTAGAGGTTGCGTTGTGGCGCGGGCTGCAAGCAGCCGCGCGGTGCTTTGATGCTTTTGGTTTAGGTGGGAGACAGTTTTCAGTATGAATTTCAGTTTCAGCAGGGTATTGACTTGAGTATACCGTAGCAAATCTTTCTTGCGTTTTGTTATGCCTTGAAAACTGTGTTCACTATGTTTTTTTTTAATTAAAGGGGTACTGACGATTTTGTTTGACGTGTGAAACAGTTTTCAGTATGAATTTCAGTTTCAGCAGGGTATTGACTTGAATATACCGTAGCAAATCTTTCTTGCGTTTTGTTATGCCTTAAAAACTGTGTTCACTATGATTTTTTTTAATTAAAGGGGTACTGACGATTTTGTTTGACGTGGGAAACAGTTTTCAGTATGAATTTCAGTTTCAGCAGGGTATTGACTTGAATATACCGTAGCAAATCATTCTTGCGTTATGTTATGCCTTAAAAACGGTTTTCACTATGGTTTTCATTATAACAGGGGTACTGATGATTTTTGTTTTATTTGGGATACGGTTTTCAGTATGAATTTTGGTGAGATACGGTTATTCACTTGACTATAACGTATCAAATATTTTATGGGGCTTAGTTTTCCCTTGAAATTTAATTTCAGTATGAAATTTGTAACAGATTGGTATTGACTTTGCCATAATACACTCACGGGCAGTGAAAAGGTTCAACTGAGAAAAGCTAAACGGAAAATCTAGCTTAATGCCGTCTTCTGCAACAACCAACTAAAAACGGTAATATTTTGTTCCAATTTTAAATAAAAAATCTTTGTAAAAATTGGGGTCGTATGGTGTCGGCATTTTGTGAGTGGAACTTTTTCATTGCCCAGGAGTGTATTATGGCAAAGTCAATACCCATCTGTTACAAATTTCATACTGAAATTAAATTTCAAGGGAAAACTAAACCCCACAACGGATATTTCTTGAATTTGGCTTTACATACCTAAGAAAAACTACACAGGAATGTTAATATTTGCCTTGAAAACTATTTAAATTATGAATAACGGATTGTCTTACACAAATACGGTAGAGAAACTGATCTATATGGTTATTTTTTGGTTTCGTTTACCTAGTATCGAGATGACATAGTTTTGTGTACAAATATTGGATTATTTGATACCTCATAAATCTGAGTCACCTCCTATTCTATTTTATTCTATTGTGTGTAAGTACCTAAACCTGGCTCTTTCGAGTGGAACCTTTGTGCATATCCCCAAGGTCTTAACTGCCTTCCTAAGCTTGGACCATTTCCCACCACACTGGTCCACTGCGGGTTGGTGGGTTCAGATATGCAGGTTTCCTCACGATGTCTTCCTTCACCGTAAGAGCGATGGTATACATTGTACTTAAGTTAAAAGAACTCATTGGTACATGTCAGCGCCGGGATTCGAACCCGTATCTCTTGCGTGAGAAGCGGGCTCTTACCCGACTGAGCTACCACCGCTCCCCTCCATTTGCGCGTTTTTCTAGCGTCTCGATTATTAGTCTACCTACTTTGTTCTGAAGAGAAATTTTTTCATAGCAACGAAATACACAGGCTTTTTTATTCATTAATTTCTTACTCGGGTTTGCTGTTTGAGACTATTTTTATTTTTTTTTAATTCTCACTCGAACACACACACTTTGAACATTTCCTATGATTGTTGTTTACAGAAGTATGGTTTACTTCAATTTAATCCATAATTGGAACTATAAACGCGCCCAAACCTTTGTCTATCTTTTTTATTCATTCAAGGTATTTCTTTGCCACAATCGGCTCTCAGGTTATATCTAGTTGTGTTGACGAGGGTTTGAGTGGTGTTGTTTCGCTTCGCTCGGCTCCTCTTTTACGGTAAGGTTATACTTAAGTTGTATTGCCTCGCTGCGCTCGGCTATTCGGTGGTTGTGGTATAATGTTTTGAAATGTTTTGCCTCGCTGCGCTCGGCTCTCCAAGGTTTGTGGTATGATGATTTGGATTGTTTAGCCTCGCTGCGCTCGGCTCTCCAGTTAAACAGGCAGTTGGTGATTAAAGTAATTTAGCCTCGCTGCGCTCGGCTCCTCTCCTGGTCTCGGAATGGTAGTCTCGGTTGTTTTGCCTCGCTTCGCTCGGCTCTGCAGTTACATAAGCACATGCTTTTTATTGTACTTTAGCCTCGCTTCGCTCGGCTCTTCGGGTTTTCGGATGTTGGTTTCAGTAGTTTTGCCTCGCTCCGCTTGGCTCTCTAGGTTTTGGATTGGTGGTTTAGGTTGTTTTGCCTCGCTTCGCTCGGCTTTCCACTTCTTAAACGGGATTTTTCTCGTAGTTTTTCTTTATTGATATTGATAATTATGATACGTAATGCCTCGCTTCGCTCGGATTTCTTTCTTTTATGGCAGGGTTACTTGTCGGATGCCTCGCTGCGCTCGGCTGGTTTTATTTTGGTATAGCTTGTAGAAGAACTATGGCCTCGCTGCGCTCGGCACTTACACTGTGGTAAAGTTGATTTACATTTTGTATATTTTAGGGAAAATATTTTTTCCCCAAAAAGTGGGGAGTTTTAATTTTAAAAAATAATTCTTTGCATTTATCTTCACAAATGCGCCATATACCACAAAAATCTGTCTGAAAACTTCAAAGGGGTGAAATTGCTAATGTTGGTAATTTTTCCTACGTTTTTAGGGAAATTTTGATTTTTTCCCTACAAGTGGGGAGTTTTTATTTTAAATAATAATTGTTTGTATTTATCTACACAAATGCGCCATATACCATAGATCTGTCCGACCACTTCAACGGGGTGAAAGAGCTAATGTTGGTAATTTTTTCTACGTTTTTTGGGGAAATTTTGATTTTTTTCCCTACAAGTGGGGAGTTTTTTTATTAAATTAAAATTGTATGCATTTAACTACACAAACACGCTAAACATTCGAAACCTCTCAGACCATCTCAAAGTGATAAAATCGCATATTTATGTAAATTTTCCCATGTTTTTAGGAAAATTTTGTTTTTTTTTCCCGTAAGTGGGGAGTTTTTATTTTTAATAAAAAATCTATGCATTTAATTACACAAACGCGCCATACATTCGATACCGCTCTGACCATCTTAAAGGGATAAAATTGGATATTTATGTAAAATTTCCCATGTTTTCAGGGAAATTTTGTTTTTTTCCCTTAAAATGGGGAGTTTTTATTTCATAGAAAAATTAAACTTACCTAAACACACAAACGCGCTCTACAAGTCAAAACTGTCAGACCACTCAATACAGGTGAAATATCCTTAAAACATGTAAAATTTCTCTTTTACAAAATGGCTGCCACTTCATCCGACATTTTGATTTTTGCAGTTTTCGGAATTTTCCCATGAATTTCACCATATATCCAACCATGTTCAAAGAAAAACATCACCCCACCTCCTCCCCTTCTGGGAGATCAATTCACCTCAACTTGAATCGACGTCGAACTTTTTCAAAAATATAATCTCCCGTATTTCTCAGGGTTGCCAGCCGAAAGTAATAAAAATAGTCAAATGTCATTAGTATGAGCCTTTCTGACTAAACTGCATCATTTTTTAAAATCCAAAACGGTTATTTCTATTTTTTATGTTTTTGGGAAAAATCTCAAAATTTACCCTAAAAATGGGGAAATTTTATTTAGTAGGTATAGTCTACTCAACAAACTACACAAATGCGCCATACAAGACAAATCTCCCCAACCACTCTAAACATGTGAAACAACCAATCAAAAATCGCGAAAAAAAGTCACTTTTACAAAATGGCCGCCAAAGCAGTCCGCCATTTTGTTTTTTCAACTTTTCGGAATTTTCCCATAAACTGCACCATACAACAGACCGTGTCCAAAAAAAATCATCACCCCATCTGCCTCCCTTCTGGGAGATCAATTCACCTCAAGTTGGGTCGACGTAAAAAAATCGGAAAAAATATAATCTCGCCTATCGCGCAGGGTTGCCAGTCGAAAGTAATAAAAATGGTCAAATGTCATTAGTACGGATCTTTCCGACAAAACTGCATCAAATTTTAAAATCAAAAGTTGTTATTTCTACTTTTCATGTTTTTGGGGAAAATCTCGAAATTTACCCTAAAAATGGGGAAAATTCTTTCACATGGCAACTCTACTCGTCAAACTACACAACCGCTCCATACAAGTCAAACCTGTCAAATGCCTCGAACACAATAAAAAAATGCTTTGAAAATGCCCGAAAAAACACGTTTTTATAAAAAAATGTCCCCTCCCCCCGCAATTGAAAAAAAAACATTTTTTGGAATTTTCCCTTAAATTTCATCATGTTCCCCGCCGTTTACAAAAAACAGCATCCCCCCACCTCCCCCCCTTCCGGGAGATCAATTCACCTCAAGTCGGGTCTGACACGCCCTAAACTTTGCTTCACTGCAACTCGGCCGCCATTTTGTTTTTTTATTTTTTTATATTTTTTTTATAATCTGTCAGACATTCTTAATACACCCTCGAAATATGAAAAAATGTATGGTCACCAAAAAAGAGGAACAATAAAAAATTTTTTTTTTTACAACTTTTTTTTAATTTTCGGATTTTTTCTCTACTCACCCGAGCACCCTGTACATTTCCCTAAAACATTATTATATCAAAAAATGGCTCCTTCTGGGAGAACTACTATGTCAATGAATCAGTCAGTGGTAATCCAGCTTTATATATTATAATAACTAGAGGTTGCGTTGTGGCGCGGGCTGCAAGCAGCCGCGCGGGGCTTTGATGCTTTTGGTTCGGTTTCAGCAGGGTATTGACTTGAACATATCGTAGCAAATCTTTCTTGCGTTTTGTTATGCCTTAAAAACTGTTTTTACTATGAATTTCTTCATTAAAGGGGTACGATGATTTTGTTTCAGGTGAGATACAGTTTTCAGTATGAATTTCGGTTTCAGCAGGGTATTGACTTGACCATACCGTAGCAAATCTTTCATGCGTTTGGTATTGTTTTAGAAACTGTTTTCAGTTCGATTTTCGTTATGACAGGGGTACTGATAATTGGTTTCAGGTGTGGTACTTACGGTTTTAGTATGGATTTGGTGTGATATGGGTATTGACTTGAACATGCCGTAGCGAATCTTTTTGAAGTTTTGTTTTGCATAAAAAAAGAGTTTGCATTGTGATTATTGGTATCACGTGAGTGTTGCATAATGCATTGGAACATTAAGCAGAGTGAAAGTGGTATAAGGGCCTATCGTCAGTCTGATTTCGTTTTCAAAATTTATTAGGAATGAACTTTTTCAGTATTAAAACGGGTATAGACTTTACCATAAGCTATCGGATTTATAAGTATATTTGCTACGATAATCATTTTGTTTGATTGTAAATGTGTAGCTGCATATATATGTAGGGGTGTTGCAAAAAGGATATACTAAGCCGAAACTCAGAGTGACTCAGGAGGTCATTCTAAACAAGTTTAGTTCTAAAAGTTTTGAAAATTTACGAAAAAATTATTTGTTCCCTAAAGGGTAAGCCTAATTGGGTGAATTTCCAAAACTCGTAGAATAAAAGTTGTTCAGAATAGCCCCCTGAGTCACCCTCTTTCGGCTTAGTATACATACCCTTTTTGCAACACCTGTAGTAAAAAGTCACCTGACCAACAAGTTTCCTTTCGGTTTAGTATACCCTTTTTGCGATATAGCTGTATATAATATGCTGTATGCTGTATTATAACAATAAGTATATAATTTTACTTAACACCAGGTTGCCCCTATCCTATTTCTTCTCTACGTCGAGTCGCTTAATCATTCATTAGTTTTTTAAAGTAATTCTTCTTCGAGTAGGTATGGATTTAAGATTGTTGTTCTTTATAACTTTTCATAAGCTAACGAATGATTGAGCAACTCTGAGTAGATCCATAATTAGGCTAAAAGTTATATATTTATACAATGAAAACAATTTTTTTGAGCATTAAATAGTTATTTATTAGACATTTTAACTTTTTTCTGGATTGTGCTTCATTATGCTTTTCTAACTTGTTGTAGGTGTGATATTTCATGAGTTTACCTGAAAATAAAATAAATTCTTTAATCTACAATTCAAATTCAATAGGAAAATAATATAACTATCTAACTGTGAGAATAACTTGATAATATTATACGAGTTTCTACCACAGTGGAAAAACGAATGAGCTATGCTGTACTTAGGTGTAACCGGTTATCAGCATTAATAGAATTGCAAATATAAATAGCACAATTAGGAAGTATTTTTTCAGGTATTTGGTACCACAATATAAATCTTTGAGTACATTATAATGAATCGAAGATACTTGTAATGAAAATGTGGCATAGAAACCCGAAAATGGCCTACAGAGAGGGTCAGAATGATTTTTATTTTATATTTATAGGAAAAACTTACTATATGACATTGATTAAGACTAAAAATAAATTACGTCTAACAAGTTTTAATATGATTACCTATTTTCGTCTTACAGTACCATTTTTTCAATACCTGTATATACTTAATAATTATAGTTGTGAAGAATTTATATTTTGTGTTTAAGAAAGTAACAGTAATGTAAATTGGAAAGACATCGGAGAGGTTTCCTTATGTGCAGTTGGTCCATAATAAGCTTACTGCCAGTTACTATCATAGGATTTTGACACATAAAAAGATTTTAACCAAATATTTATGTTTTTAGTTGGTAATATCATGATGCCCTATTATGATTTTTCCGTTCAGGAAGAATTTTGTGCTTTTCTCACTGGAACTTACATTGTCCGTCAGTGGCCTTAGAAGATTCTTCATCATTCAGGTTGAGGCGATGCACGCTGCGCAGGAATGCACTTTTGGCGGCTATGCGATGTGGGGGGCGTTACAGTAACTCTTTGGTCTGAAAATTGAAAAGAAGCTTCGTTATCATCAATAAATAAATTACATAATTACAATGTAAACTCTACCAGATGTTTTAAAAGCCGAAAGGGATGCCCATTTTCGTCTTACAGTACCGTTTTTTCAATACCTGTATATACTTAATAATTATAGTTGTGAAGATTATTTTATATTTTGTGTTTAAGAAAGTGACAGTAATGTAAATTGGAAAGACATCGGACAGGTTTCCTTAAGTGCAGTTGGTACATAATAAGCTTACTGCCAGTCTACTATCATAGGATTTTGACACATAAAAAGATTTTAACCAAATATTTATGTTTTTAGTTGGCAATATCATGATGCCCCATTATGATTTTTCCGTTTAGGAGTAATTTTGTGCTTTTCTCACTGGAACTTACATTGCTCGTGGTTTTAGAAGATTCTTCATCATTCAGGTTGAGGCGATGCACGCTGCAGGAATGCACTTTTGGCGGCTATGCAATGTGGGGGGCGTTACAGTAACTCTTTGGTCTGAAAATTTAAAAAAAGTTTCGTTATCATCAATAAATAAATTACATAATTACAATGTAAACTCTACCAGATGTTTTAAAAGCCGAAAGGGATTACCCTTCGTCGTTGTTTAGAATAGTCTATGGGTCACAACAACTATTTAATAGGTAATGGTATGGAACCCTTAGTGCGCGAGTCCGAGTGGCAATTGGTTGTTTTTTAGTAATTATTTATGAAGGTGTAATGCTGTCATAGAAGGGGCTAGTTAACTTTATCCCTATGGAGTACTTAGAGGAGTAAGTACATTTGTAATATAGTTTTCATTAATGATCGATTACCTAACTAAGGCATTATACATATTAATTATTTTGTGTCTGAATATTCTAAGATAAAGGATTGGATACAATAACGAAATAGTTACACACCTGAAAAATATTATTTCGTGTTTTCTTAATTTTGGTTCTTTGAAGATTCAGCCCAACTGGTTTTTGTTTTTCGACGCGTATTTGAGAATCAGCTTTCTGAAAAGTATTAACTTCATATGAGATATATAAAGTACTGGCAATAGGTACTATTTTTTTTAACACGAAAACACATTACATATTTAATTTTATAAGTCCTTTGGCACCACCCGGAAGGAACGTGCAGGGTAACTGAAGTCTGACATAGATTGTAGTTAGTTATACCTATACATAATTAATAATAATACTATGTTCTGAGATAAAGAAACATTTGTTTAAAAATATAGGACTTGGAAATGAAATAATGATTTTATTTGTAATTATTTAATAATTGATTGCTAAGTCCTGTATGCGTAAGCAAATATGTTTCTTCCTCAAATAGAACGATACGTCACTTAATCGCGGGACAATCGACTGTTGATGAACCGTTCAGAATCAGTTAATTTAGTATCTGAGATTAAAAAACTGACTTTAGGTGTACTCAAATTTCTTAATCGAATAGTCTTTATTGGTACCAACCAGCACTAATGACCATGAATAATTAAAGGCTCTATGTCAGGTTTCAGTGGTCTTGCCTGCGGACGTAGGACAAAATCCTCCCATCTAACTACTTCTACTTACTATTCTATGCCATAGTAAATAATGTACTCCCCGTTCGGAAAGGACCCTTCTACTAAAGCCCGATTTACATTTTAACAAGTACAGTAGCGCAATTTCTATGAACTACTTATTATTTAAACTGTCAAACAACTAAACTCGCTCCAACTTATTTAAGTGCAAATCGTTCTTTACGGAGAAGAACGGGGGCAAGAAACTCCAGAGTCATCTTTTTTCAGTTATAAAGCTACATAATTTGTATTAACAAATTTAATAAATAATAGTACATGATTATAATAAAAATACGTGTGTGTCTTGATGATAAATAAGGCATATAAAGCTTTTTTACTATATTACAGTCTAATAAAGATTAGCAAAATTACGAATTAAATTTTAAAAGCAATAATAAAATATTTGTGTAAGTATGTAGTGAGTGTTTGTGAACGTACATTTTATTTAAATGTACTGACTGGGGACGTCATTAAGTTTAATTGGGTATACAAGCAGCTCGATCGGTAGAAGAAATTAACACAACCATTTTCTGAATACTATTGCCGTTCCTGATATGAGAACGAATGCAATAATGATTAATGACGTAACAGTATACAAGAAAACCGAAGACCATTTCCCGGTTGTGCCAATGAGTGGAAGCACCAACAGCCAAGCATGAAAATGGATCGATAGAACAGATATCGGGAGCACCCTTGAACCGTGTAGTCAGTATTTGATCGAAGAACTGATTCTAGGTCCACCTTTATCGGAGCCACAATGGTGCCAACACTGTGACGCACAGGTCAAACACAAATATCCTCGGATATGGGCAATGGCGGGGTCGTGGTTTTTTCACAATTGTTTGTGTTCGTCGCAACGGCCGGCCAAGAGGCGGTGCCGGCATACCTACACCAGACGGTATCATGTACACCTACTATCTTCTGGGAACTTCGTGCACGAGTATCCTGCGCTGAACAGGCGGTGGCGTGGCCCAGGCACCCACCACGCTAGCGGGTGGCGCGTGGTGTAGCTCAGGGGGGCTTGCCGTGTAACCGAGCGTCTATATACGCCAGTCCATGTCCATGTCCCTTAAACTGTCTAATCTACTATAAATATGATATAGTATTTTTCAATAACTCATGTAATTTATTTGTACATCACACATATTTGTCACGTATACACTGACTCATTACAAAATCTCAGAAACTGCATGGGGTTCCTTTTAGGACTTAGGTGCTGACTAAAACGGGATTTTGCGAAAATCAATCCCTATTTCGCAAAAATAAAAAAGCAGGGGTAAAAAGGGGTGTCAAAGTTTGTATGAAATTTCTAAAGTTTTAATAGTAGGGTTTGGGAATTTCGAACAAATGATATGGTCCACTGCGGGTTGGTGGGTTCACATATCTAGATGTGCTAAATCTAGATATGCAGGTTTCCTCACGATGTTTTCCTTCATCGTAAGAGCGATGGTATACATTGTACTTAAGTTAAAAGAACTCAACAGTGGAAGCGGGCGCTTACCCGAGTGAGCTACCACCGCTTTAAATTGATGATTTAAAGTTCATTAATTAAACTACATAAAACTGGATGACATACTATCGTTCACTACATAAGTACTACATTTTAAGGTTATTAAATTTATCGTGTATCATTATTATTAAATCCAGTATCTTGATTATCTTGAAAGACTGAAGGGGCGAAATAGGGTTTTAGAGTTAAAAATAATAAAGAGGGTGAATCGCGTATTCAACATCGAGAAGTGTCAAAATTGTGATCGCAGCACTGAACAGAAGTTGAGGTCAAATGAGGTCCGCTTCTTGGGAGGTGCCTACTTACACAGCGAACGTGTATAAATTTTTAGTATCTACACAATAATAATACTTTGTTCTATTTTCATATTTTCGGCCGAGCCACTCAATCGCGCGATGGCATAGATAATAATTTCAGACTAATTAAAGTAAGAATTAATTTTACAAGTTACCTACGAAAAAGAAAGATGAGATGATAATAATAATGTATTATGGTATGCCTATTTTGATAGTTAAGTACCTATATAATGTTCTAATAATGATTTGCCTTTTTATGTATTTTTTTATTATTTCGTATTTCATTTTTTTTGTCTTTTTATGTTTTTCACAGTTTTTTTTTCTTTTTTTATCTTTTTTATGCCAGTATATTTTTGTTCTTTTTATGTTTTTTTATATTTTTTTGTAGACAAACCATTATTTACATAAAATTGTACCAACCTACATGACCATACCATAAACAAAACATATTTTACTTAAATAGATTGCAAAAGTTGTATACAAACCTAAGGGGTCATTCCAAATAAGTTTAAGAATGTCGTGAAAAAAATCTACTACCATTACCCATACCTATACTGCCATGTGAGCAACTTAGTTTCTGTTAAGAATCACTACCGTTAATTAGTACTTAAAATAAAATCAGTGAAACCATCCCGAAGAATTTTATGCCAGATTTGGTGAGACCCAATAGCTAATATCACGACCGATGATTGATGCCTTCGGATGCCGCCGAGCCTGCCGCCTTGCTTCTGGTGCTGGCGCCGAAGCTGCAGTGTGACTGCTGGTTGAAGTGTCCTTGTACTGGTTGGTCGTCGGTTTGATCATGTGAGCCTAGGCTGCCACCTCGGCCCTTGTAGTGACTGTGGGGTTCTCATCCAGTACTGCCTCAGTGTCAACTTCAACAGGAATGCGCCAGAAACTGCTGATCTTGAAGAGTCAGGGGTGTGAAGGGAAGATGCGCTGCCTGGGCTAGGTCATGAACATCCTGATGATGACTGATGATGGCTTGACTTTAAATTTCCGAAATTGGTCGTGTGGAATGTGTGTCGTACAACAAGCTTCACGCAGTGAATGTTGTATCAAAGTTGGAGACCATCATGTTATGGTTCAACGTGGATGGATCTTCACCATCATCCTTTAATGCCTGAGAAGAGTAAGGCATTCTGGCGGGCTCGGCATCCATCTTTTCTTCTTTTGTATGGCGACACTGCAGGCGCAGAATTAGCAGTACGGTCTTCTGGAAGTTGTGATAGTGCCGCGCGAGCTTCTCGAGTCTCACCTTCTTAGTGATAAATTGAAATTCCCGAAAACTTTTTACAAATTTATTTTAAAATAATAGTGCTTATGGCATTAGTACTAAGTGAAAGTTGAGACATTGGAGAAATTTAAAGGCATGAACGGTGGTTTATCGAAAAAAACTGTGACTTGAAATGTACTCAGAAAGAGTCATTTATAACTTTGCTATTTAAAGAAAGTTAAAAGACATCTGAGTCATTTAAGTCGCAATACCTATTGAAATATGTTAAGAAGAGGACACGTCGCGAACGGCGCGGCATTTCGGTTATTTTTCATACAAAATGAATAGAAGTATTGCGAGTCAACGCAAACAGAAAGAACGGGGCGCGAACGCGAACGGGGTGAGAAGACACGACGCTTCTATACATTTTGTAAGGAAATTAATCGAAAGGGCGCGCTTGTCTGCGACGCGTTATAGTCATAAGTCTTGTATGTGTTTTATTTTTAAAAGGATGGATGACGGAGGTCATAGAAAGTATCAGAAAGAGTCATTTATAATTTTGCTACTAAAAGAAAATTAAAAGACATCTGATATAACAGGAGGCTATAGTTGGATTGATACTCATAGTTACGTGCACCGTGATGCGATTTTTCCCCGAATGACTATATGATTATATTAATAAGTTAAAACAGTCTTAAGTATAATAATAATAATTAATTTACAATATTGACATGTTATCTAATACACGTCCACTGGAGGTAGACACCTACCAAGGATTATCTCAATACTCTGATCAGAACTTGAGCGAAACAAAATAGGTACGTTCCTATATACTTTTTAAATGTTGTTTTGATAACTGTGGAATATAGTAGTTGTGTAGTGAAATAATTATGTTCAGACAGAATTGCCATTCCGGTTACGAAACCGACAAACTAAGGTAATGATAGTATGTCTTCCAGTTAGATGTAAGTTTCGCCAAAGAAGTAATGCACTAAAAATAACATGAAGCGACATGATATATGTATGTAACTATACAAATAAATTACCTGAAAAATACTATATCATATTTATAGTAGATTAGACAGTTTAAGGGACAGACACTGGCGTATATAGACGCTCGGTTACACGCCAAGCCCCCCTGAGCTACACCACGCGCCACCCGCTAGCGTGGTGGGTGCCTGGGCCACGCCACCGCCTGTTCACCGCAGGACACTCGTGCACGAAGTTCCCAGAAGATAGTAGGTGTACATGATACCGTCAGATGTAGGTATGCCGGCACCGCCCCTTGGCCGGCCGTTGCGATGACCACAAACAATTGTGAGCCAACACACGCTCCCGTCTCTGCCCATATCTGTGAATAAATGCATTTGACCTATGCACCCCAGTATCGACACCTTTGCGTCTCTGACAATGATGGCCCAGAACAGCTCAACGAATCAAAACCAACTCACACGATCCTCAGATACACCCGACACTGAACTATGATTCATCGTCATGAATGACTATTAGCACTTGCACAGACTGGCCCAACAGGGAAAGTGGGTCTCCGAAGTTCATGCATACCGAACATCGTCAATCGATGATTGCAATCATTACCATATCGAGAAGTGCAATGATTCAAAAAATGGATTATGAAAATTTCTTCACCGAGAGCTTTAGTATAGCCAATTATACTCAAATTAGCACCCTGCAGTAATTTAAACAAAATGTACATTCAATGTAGGTAAGTATGTGTACATATTATTATTTACAGAATATCAATAAAAAATATATAATTCGCACCCATATTCCAATACCGTCATTATACAAAATTTTCAATAAAATTAATGAGTTACTGCAATATAAAAATATTTGGATTCCGCGTCGAATCCAAATCGTCACTATACCAAAAGTTACTAAATGTTGACGGTGTTGGAATAAGGGTGCGAATTATATACCTACATAGCGTTGTAAAAAAAAGCCCGCATAAATTTAAATAATTGAGCAGTGTATTTGTAGAGTGTAAAAATATTTGGCATGATTTACATCTTAATCTAAAGCAATAAATAAACGGGTCAAAAAGACAATATGCAACCATGATTTAAATTGATTTTATTTACATAATAATAATTTCACGAACAAAATTGATTTAACTACCCGCCAAATAGAGGTGAGAGAAGTCGCTTAATTACATTCTACCTAATAACTCAGGGAATACTACATTGTTAACGTACGGGTGATTATTAACGACACGATCACGGTTAATAAGAATAGTTAGATCGTTTCGATTTCGTACACGACCTAGCGCGACATAAAGTTGTCCGTGGCTGAATACGTCCGACCTAAGATCAACTCCCACACGGTTGATAGTCTGTCCTTGACTCTTGTGTATAGTCATGGCGTAGCAAACTTGCAACGGAAACTGACGACGTAACATTTCTATGGGGCTATTCGTAGCGATAGGCGCTTTAAATGAAATTCGCGGAATAAAATATAACTCATGTTCATTAGGTTTCCGCACAGTTATTAGACGGGGAGACGCAGCTACTACTATTACTTTAGTGCCGTTCACTAAACGATCCGAAAAACTTAAATTACGCATGACCATGCAAACGCTACCTATCTTTAATTGCAGGTCATGTTCCGGTATTCCTTTGGGCTGCGCTTTGTTCAACGTATCCGTACCTAAAAATATTTCGTCGGCATTGTCCGCAACGGTTTTATCGACTGAAAAGAAATGCAGCAGTTCTCCGGAAACCCTATTTAGTACTATATTATTAATTTCTCTAACGCCGTTATTATGTGTACACAGTATCGCTCGCTGACAACAGATATCTGGGTCATTGAGGCATTCAGTTGGGAATACAGAATCAATAAAAAAATATACTTCTGTGACATAATTTACGTTAGAGACATTGATCAAATTGGTGATGTTGCGGCCTGAATCTATAGGTTCTGACTGAATATTATTAGATCCGATATTTAATAAAAATTCTGAAAATTCTGGGTCATCTCTACTCCGCTGAGCGGTTGATAGGGCAAAACATTTTAACTGGGGCCAAATATGAGAGGACTTTAATGAACAATTAATTACGTCTGCGTTACTTCTAGCGTTTGTTACTACCGGTGGGATCTGACGGAAATCTCCCGCAAAAATAATTACCTTACCGCCGAAAAGTCTATCACAGTTCATTAAATCCCGTAAAGAGCGATCTAACAAATGCACGAGATATTTGTGTGCCATAGGGGCTTCGTCGTATATGATTACGGACGCATGATAAATAAGCTCAGCTCTCTGTGTGCCGTTCGTTATATTCCAATATCCTAAGTCGTCCACAATGTCTAAAGGAAATTTAAACATGCTATGTGCTGTTGTGCCGCCTACGTAATTTTGCGCCGCTATGCCGGACGTTGCGGTACACAACACTACGCCCCCTAATGAGCCACGGACATGAGACGCGACCACGTTTAATAACAGGGTCTTTCCTGTTCCTGCAGGCCCATCAACGAAAATCGCATTGTTATTCGTTGAATGATAGACTGGGTCTTTTAACAGTTGATCAACGTAATCGAATATTTCGCGTTGATCTTGCGATAAGACAGGCAACCAACGTTCGACGAAAGCATGCAGTTGAACTGTGCTGAATTCACTCATCTGTTCACGAATTAATTCAGTCGTGTCATCTGGAACATCCGGGAGTCCCTGTGCCACAAGATTGGTGCCGTGTTTTCGCAAAAGTCTATCAATTTGTACTAATGCTAACTTGTAAGCTCTTTCGGTGTCGTTGGGGCATCGTTCAATGAAATCTTCACAAATAAGATTTTTCGATGTTTCCCACAAAAGAGCCGCAGGAGCTCCATTAACGGCCAGTAGCACGAAAAAGCTGCGTAACCGGGGACCGGTAAAAAATGTGGCAGCTTCTTGTATGGCTCGTTGGTATTCCTGCTCATCGTTGGCAATACCTACATTCTTTGCGACTTCCTGGAACGTTTTACAATCTGGACCCCCAAAATTGAGCAAATCGTTATATCCCCGACACGGGTATAAAGCCAAAAGCATACGCAGGTAAAACTGCTCACCTCTATTTGGTGCAACCCAAAACAAACGCGTTACATTTTCTCCGCGCTGCCGTTTAGTAATAAACTTATTCATGATTTGGTGAACTTCCACCCTATTTGATTTTGGCCTTTGCGTGTGGACAATATACCGTTCATAAAAGTCTAGATACGTGAGATTGTCGAATTCTGGACCGGTCGGACGCGCGAAATATAGCATCAACGTGGAACATGAATTGTCGGCCGCGTCACTTGCAGCATTCGCTCTAAAAACTACGTTATGCGCCCCTTCAAGGTGAACCGTCAGTTGTTGGACAGTGGGCTCGCGAGCTGTAATGTCGAATTCGAAAATCCGCCACGCCGCGTCACAAGACCCTATGTACCGTTTTGTCACGTAATTCTCGACCTCATCATTTTGGTCACCGGTGACCATAGCTACGCGCGTTTCATCTTTGCCCTTCGTTATATATTTAAATAAATACTTAATAACTTTATGCGCGGAGGAGACCTCTAAATTAGCATGACAGTCATACTTGAGGAGGATGGCAGCGTTGTAAGGTACTACCCACAAATCACTCACTTCTACTGGCCGGTTACGAAACCTTATAGTACCGCTATTGTTGGCATCTCTACGAAGACGTACAAACCCTTTATCGTCTGTATATGTTACGTCTGTAGCATTTTTGGGGAAAAACTTGGAGCATTTACTTTTTTCATTATCCCAGCAAGGTAGGTCTGTTCTGTGAGGAGGTCCACAGGGTCCGTGGATCATGTGATTTAAAACTGCCTGTCGCAATCTACCTTCGGCTTCGTCCGCGGATGGTATATCTGCCCTGACAAATTTATCGATATCGGTGTTTTGAATTGGTCCGCCACCATCAACGCGGAAACAAATATGGGCATGTGGCAGACCACGCTTTTGAAATTCAATGACGTGTATGATGTATGTGCATTTGCCAAACCAAGTACCGGACCGTATGTCCCTCAACAACTGTGTTAATTTTAAGTTAAATACTCTCGCACACAAGCTTGGATAAGGTTTTTGGCCTGGTGCAAGAGATTTTTGAATTTCTGACCATTTTGGGTTACAAGTTACTGTTAAAAAGAATGATGGTGTGCCTAGCCGGTTTACAATTGCAATAGCGTCCATATATTTGGTTTTCATGTAACGTGGCCCGCCAGTAAAAGTGTTGGGTAGATAAACACGTCCCGGTACGATACCACCCTCCCCCTGTACGGTTTCATCGCCTACAAATTCGCGTTCATTGTTCCTAATTTCATTAAACGGGGCTGATCTTAGCAAGTCGGTTTTATTTTGAATATTTAATATATATCTAAGCCGTTCTTCTTCAACACGACAATACATATCGACTACCCATTCTTCTGATAATCTACCGTAATCAACAAAACGCGCTTCAGACAAAAGTAAGCAACGTACGTATTTATTTTGAGAAAGCTTTGATCCGTCGTTTGTCTGTTTGTTAATGGTCCAACCGGGAGTTCCGTGAGGGTACAACAGCGGGTATTGAAATGATTCATATAATGGGTTAAAATAATCTACCTGATGAGGTCTCCTGTTTCCGATTTTCCAAATTGCTATACAACGCGGACTAAACTCTTCCCTTTCTGTGCTAATGATCGCGGCGATTTCATTACCTAAAGGCATATCTCCGAGGATGTTACCGTGAGTTCGACGCGACGTGGCTTCAAATCTAAGGTACGCGTCATCAGATGTTTCACGAGCGAGTTGTTTAAAGCAATCTATGTACGGGTTAACACTATGCATAAAATTATTTATTTCAGTCACAGTCTGTCGGTCGAGTCTTTGTCCGCTAGCTATTCTCTGACGTTCCTCATGATCTTCGATGTATAGACCGATAGGATTTTGCGTGTCTCTATATCCTAAATCAAATACACGGTGGTAGATCCGACCTTGGATTTTGACGAATGCTAAACCACTATCGGGGTTTTGAAAACCATGAGACACGCCTAGAGCACTAAATGCAAATAAATTGTTGTATGCTCGCGGTCTGTCATTAAATGGCCGGCCATCATAAAAGTTTTCGGTCAAAGGTGGGAAATTCTGAACGTTATACTTCCCACGGCCACAACACCATTGAGTTCGGGCTTTTTCTTCAAAAAATAATGTTGCATTGCAAAGTGAACACCGATACGCATCATGTTCCTTCAGTGATTGCCTCTTCAAACTAAATAATGGCACGGTGTTGAGATCGTCACCGCTTCGAACGGCAATCAAAGATTTAGAGACCCGTAAGCTTTCATCTACGTTCCGAACTGTGTTGTACCGTTGGCTAGCTAACCTGTTAACTTCTGGATTCGTCTGTGAATAACGTTGGACGGCCTCCCTATGAACTTCCGGATTCGCCTGACTATAACGTTCTACCGCTTCCCTGTGAACTGTTGGATTCGCCCGATTGTAACGCTCAACTGCTTTTCTATTACATTCTGGATTAGATGCTCTATATTTATTAACTGCTACTAAATGTGGATTCGATACAGTTTTTTTTGGGCCTTTACAAATCTTTTTTGGTCGTCCACGAACATTTATTAATTTATCTTCTACAACGGCAGCGGCAGTTCGTTCTATAATAACGACTGGGTTCATTGATAATTTAGGATCAACCGCAACGGTATCGATTTTTCTCTTTAAATTAATCTCGGGTAATCTCGTTAATAATACAATCGGATTTAAATTACGCGGTAAATACTTGATAACGGTTAACTTATGAATGTCATACTGATTTACTCCCTGAAAACTACAGTTACCTAATAATAATCTGGCGAGAGACAGAGAATCGTGACATCTAAATAACCGGGCGACGTTCA